>NC_142844.1:31877500-32502500 GCF_061612785.1 Hesperophylax consimilis | reverse complement strand
TCATGATAATTGATTTTTATTTTTTATCCTATTGAATCAATTAATTTTGTATCGAAAATGAGAAAATAAAATAAAATATTTTATATGCAAAGCCTAAAAAAAATGTTATTATATTGAATATTTTGGTATGACACATGGTATATTATAAAGGGATCAATGTTGAAAACTTCACTTGGAAGTAAAATAATAACTATATAACAGGTAAATATAAATATCTATTTTATTTATATTTATATTTCCCTATAAATAAAAGAGATATTTATATTTACTTAATAAATATAAATAAAAAATAATAAATAAAAAATCAAATAGATATTTATAGGTAAATATAAATAAAATAGATCAATGTTGAAATTTCATTTGGAAGTAAAATAATAACTATATAACCGGTATATATAAATATCTATTTTATTTATATATTTTTTTATTTAATTATAATTATTTTTACAAATTATTGGTATTTTCCATATCTTCGTCATCTGACAGAGAAAAAAAAGATTAAAAAAAATAAGTGTAAAAAAAGTGCAGTGGCTCTGGTACCCACTGTAACATCTTTTGTAGGACACCAAAATTTGGTGTATTTAATGCGATTGGAATTGTATTTACCTGGGGCAATACCTCCGGGGTGCTCAAAACGGTTCCATGATAAATCGACAATTCAACACACCTTTAAAAAGTGATATAAAGTCATTAGAAACGATGAAAAAAATAAATTAAACCTAACCTAACCCACTTAACCCAGTTAATAGAGATTTTGTTCTTTACTTTACCATCACTTTTCATGACTTTGTATAACTTTTTAAAAATGGGAAATTATCATGAATTATCATTTTGATGATTTATCCGGTCACCGCTCAAAACACCTCTCCTTTTTCTTCTAATATAATAATATTTAAATTCAGTTTCCTGAAAACCATTTTTATACAGTAGCATCCTCGACACATTTACGTCAGCTCGTAGCCATAATACCGTTGATATTAGGAAACCCTTACCATTCATATTCTTCTTTCGATATACAAAAGGTGATTGTGAACCAGTTTTAAAGGGAATTTAAATATTTGAAATTTTCTAAGTTCATTGAGTGTACAATGTACTGATTATTAGTTTTGCAATAACTGATGAATTGTTCCCGTTAATTTTTTTTGTCGTGTGGTAAAATATTTGGAATTGGGTAGTTTTTTTTTGCCCTTTCAATCGCTGAATGGTAATAAAAATTTAAGATGAATGATCTTGAGGTTTTTAATTTTTTATAAAACCTGCCATACGTAGGATATGGCTATTGTTATATTTCTATTTTGACCTGCACAGTTGTCAGACCATACGGTTATTTCTTCAACATTATTCCCCATATCGCTGTATATCCACTTTAAGAGGCAAGAAGCTACTTCATTTGCCACCTGTTTTCCATCCCTATATAGTCCATTCAGTAATATAATGATGAGGTAAGGTAAATGTAAGTAAATAAATAAATAAGTGACATGGTCAGGTCTTCAATAATAATATCACTACCTATGTTTCCATCAGTCTTTTAAGAAGAATTCTGTTTCTTGAGCCTCGTCATACATTCATACACGGAAATACTCTTTTTCATCATTATTTATTGCAGGAATGCAATAAATAATGATGAGAGCACTGGGATTGTTCTGTTTTGTTCCACAGAAAACATAGAAATTAGAGGCAGAAGGACGCAAAATGGACTTGAGTCTACATTCGAATGTTTACTTCCATGGAAAGCGTAGTAATGTTAGAGACAGAAAGATGCAAGTCCAATGTACATCTTTATGCTTCTACGGTGTGAATGTGCTAATGGTTCTTGTATCCTTATAATATTTTTGAAAATACCATAAATATTCAAGATAGGGCTTGCATCTTTCTGCCACTAATGAACATGATAATTTACTTCATGTCTTCATCAAAAACTCATTTCTTCAAATTTTGGACTTGCATCTGTATGCTTCTCGGGTACAGATATTATAAAAGTAAGTGTATAATGTGTGTACCAGTAAAACTCAGAAAAGAGTCCCGGCACGATCAAGGGAGTTATAAAGGTGTGGTAAACCCCATCCATGAAGAAGGTTCACCTTTTTACCTAAAGGGCGTGCTTTTAAAGATATAAGGGCTGAAAGTCAAGAACATCCCAGATCATAATGAACTAAAAACAGGATTACAGGCCGTTTCCTGATAAACTTTTAGAAAATTCGTAACCGTGAAAATACGTTGGTATCTCTAAATAGTATAAAACAAAGTCAATATGCTCGTCTGTCTGTGCGCTTAGTTCTTCTAAACTATGTAATGAAGTTTGATAGGATTTTCACATTTAGAGATTTTTTTCCGGAAGTTTTTATATATAAATATAAAATATATATGTGTTTATACATGGATATTATAATTATTGAAGGTAGAAGGGGACCACGAGTTCAATAACTATACATGTGATATGCGATATCTTGATGTTGAAAAATAAAAAAGTTGGATGGAAGAAAAAAATGATTCTATGATGGCAGTATAAGGATGATATTTGCCATTTACTTTATTGATTATTTAATTATTCTATATGTTTTCTTAGATCCAAATGGATTCTTTTCCATATTACCATTGGTGTATATACTTTTATTAAATATTTTAAATCAGTGAAGAACGAAATCCTGAAAAGTTATTATTAGTATTTTATTAACGCTTCCTGTTAATAATTACTTTAGAAACCGAAACGAAGATTCAAGAACGGCCAATAACCTTTTTTTATCGTCTTTAAAATTACTCGTATGGTCAGAATGCTGGGATGTTATCAAACACGGTCTAATTAAGTCAAAATTCATTAATAATGTTACTACTAACTCCGGAGATAAGTTATACAATATATATATATGCGGTGCATTAACCCGCAAATTATTCTACAGTTGAGCCATTAAATTATTTTTACAGTAGGATTTAATAAAGCCATTTTT
Source organism: Hesperophylax consimilis (assembly GCF_061612785.1). Lineage (NCBI taxonomy): Eukaryota > Metazoa > Arthropoda > Insecta > Trichoptera > Limnephilidae > Hesperophylax > Hesperophylax consimilis. The sequence goes on along the minus strand of NC_142844.1, from coordinate 32,499,555 downwards.
ACTATTCTAAATCAATCAAAAAAGCTTTATAATCAGCATGATGGTGATTATATTTCACTGTTTTATTTTTAATTGCATTGATAATTGATCTGTGCATTGAACATTCGTTTATGATTTGTGAAAATATGAGTTTGAGGCGATGCACTACGTCGGGTAATATTTTAAATTGAACCGCTATCAATAACAACCCTTAAGTAGATGGCGATAAGGTGTAAATTCCCGCTTAACAACATCATCCTGTTTTGATTTATGCAAGAAAAAAACATGGCCAAAAAGTGCCTTTTATTTTATTTTGTGGATGTTCAGGCATAAATATTAAAAAAAATTTCGATCGTTTTATAAATAACTTAATTTGCCACATTATACAACAAAATCATAACCGAAAATGGGTTCGTAAGTAGGAGATTTTGAACTTTAAAGCAGTTTTCATGGGCCTTATACATTATTTTTTTCTAGGCTTACAAAAAGATTTATCTAAAAAACACTCGATTATTTGAAAGGCCAAGATGTATTCTACTCGCAGTATTTAATTAAAGCATCTGAAACATTTCTAGGCGACCAAATTTTCAAACCAAAAACACATGATTTTGCATTACTACGTATGGCATCGCCTTAACGAATATCACTAAACAAGTCTTAATGACAAGTAAAATTGATGGCTCAATAGTAAAAATATCGAGTTTCGAGTAAAATATGGTGAGTTTCGTTAGATTAGGCTAGGTCACGTAGGTTTGGTGTAGTTACGCTGTAAAGTTAGTCTAGGTTCTTGCACTTATCGGATGGATGGAGACTTGGTGGCATTCATTGACATCTTTAAACTAAAGTCAGAAATGCAGAATCTTTATGTAAGCCTTACCGTGGCTGGAAGATTTCCTCTACTACGCTTTGTAAGGTTAGAATTTTTATCATGGTGAAAAACAGTTGTTTAAGTTCATCTTATTAAATAGTATTTTGATTGATGGTTGAAAGATTTCCTAAATTTTTTTTTACTAATTGTTTTTAATATAAAATTTTATTTTTTTATAATGTACCTACAAATTATTACATGTTACACTCATAATAATTTTACGTCAAATAAATTAGACAAATACCCATTTTAAACGTAAAATAACTGTACAAGTAGCAGGAACATGTATTTTTACTATCTACCAAACAGACAACAACCAAAGAACTATAAACCATCTTAGAGGTTTTATAATTTCTGCAATAGTTAGTTGGCTCCTTTTTGCACCACCCCTTCCTCCCATACCATCCATACTGCCCGTACCGCCTGCACTATCATCTGTATATGTACTAGCTTGTTGTATCGCCTGCAGTCATCGCTACCAGCCATAGAACCCAGCAGCCATTGTTTCACGCAGCCCGTGTGTAACGGACCAACGGACCACAAAATCATTCTCATCCTTTCCTCCGAACCGTGTCAGCCGGAAGTCTGTAGTTCGTTTGGAGATGATGGACAATAAACATATAATAAGATGGTCGGAGAAATGAATAATAATTTTGTTTAATATATTTTTATTATCTTCATTTTTTGGAACAAATTGAGATAATAATATCCACACTGGGATCTTCAGTGCTGAATTATAAATACCTTATTTAGTGTTTTCTTTCTGAAATAATTATAAATTTATTACAGGGTGTTTTTAAGTGCAGTTGAGTGGTTTCGATTTCAGTCTTTATTTGTTGCTAGTATATTTTCTATTTCTCAGTATATTTTATATCCAGCTTCTTATTTGAGATTTAAATGTTATAAATTATTTAGTATGAGTTTAATATGTGTAGAAAATGTTGTGATTATTGCATATGTCTCAGATCTAGTTTTTCTAATACATGTGTTCGTTGTTATTTCTCATGTTTTGGATTTATGCATATAAAGAATTTTTTTTTAGAATAAATTTGTTTAACATGATGTTATGACAGTTGAATATTTTATTTTTCACAGGGACTTAATCTTAATAAGACTCGCGGAATAATTTTCAATATGTTTTTTTGGGTTTTAATTTGTATATTTATAATTTTGTCGTTGTACTGTCCCATTCGATAACACCGTGTTTTAATAGTAATTTCCAAAGAACCTTGTAGTTATTGAATAAGTGTTTTTTTCCGTATGACAATCCTGATGATGCGTGAATGAGTGCACAGAAAAGTTGTGACGCGCAAATGGATGAAAGAAGGAGTCGAAAAGATAAGTATGGTCAAGTGAAACCAATTTTGGGTTAGATTAATAGTCGGTTTAACAAAAGAATATGATTGAGACAATAATATGTGAATGTGAACAAATAATCTTCCTTTTCAACATTTAGTTTACATTTTTTGAGAGCAAAATTGCACTCTTTCAAAAGAATTGAAAAAAATCGCACGCAAATTCGACTTAATTTAACATCACTTTATTCCGCCACCAGGATTTGTCCATCTTCTGCATCCCCTTTTATAAATTGATAATTGCCAAATGGAAAGTCGCGTCTATTGGTGAATCCTTGAGGAATAAAGAGATCTGTAAACCTCCTTAAGCAACGCAGGACAAAAGAGGCAAGTGCTTCCAATGAAAATACATGGCGGTAAAAGACTACATGCCAAGTTGTGTGTGATAAATATAGGGAGACTTTCTACAGCCAGGGATTGATGACAGGTGATAAAACCACTAAAATTATAATAAACTTTTCAAACTTATTCCACTTAAAACCCATTCATCCTTACATTATTACACAGTTTGTATTAATTATTTAACCTGCACTATTCACTGTTATAGCCACGCTATTAACTAGTATCACTTATAAATAGGTACCATATACAATTCATAAGGGAAGTGTAGTATCTATCAATTATTAAAGTTTAAATTTAGAATTACGGAATTTAATACTTAGATTTTGTGAAAGCACTATGAAACAATTAGTTTTATTGTGTTATACTAGATAATAAATAACTCTGATATATCTTAGAAAGTAATATTTTGTGAAGAAATAAAAACTCAGAGGACAAACTCCGGCATCATGAAATTAGTTCAGTTCTTGCTGTTTGAAAATTCTAATTTTACACAAATGCTTTCTGTCCGTGAAATATATTTCCACCACAAGCTATTTGAAAAAGCCTTATTTTTTATTATATTTTCCTATTATATACCGGGTAAATATGAAGAGAATCTGTTAAATCACATGTGAATTTTGAAAATAAAATAAAATTATGATTTATTCGCTATCGCGGTATAAACGGACTATACGGATTATTCTAGCCATGCATCAGTCATGCGTCTCATATCACAAAAATGGCCATTGTTACCCGTTTTCTGCTTTCGCTAAGACAAGATCCCCATTGTGTTCTGCGTTGGTTTCGCCTTTTTGCAACAAAAATGGCACAATTATCCACTCGATTGTAAGAAAGAATGTACCGCAGCGGCAAGCGCCACGACTGCTGCACTCGTAAACAGACACAGTCGCTATTGTCACGCTAAGTGTTTGATTTTAATGGTTTTTTTCTTACATTTTAAAACTTTAGAATAGCGGTTTAAGAATGCTTTTTGTAACTCATTCGTGTACATATTCAATACAACACTGATGATATAAACTGATAGAAGCGTACTGTGTGCATGTCCGTATCATTGGGTAAGGTTTCACAGACTTTATAGGGATTCGTAGTACACTACGGATGCTGTTATGTTAGGTTAGGCTTCAAATAATAAATAGGAAATGTTAGAACTCTATACTACGGAGAATATTAAGTAAGGTTAGGTTTGTTTTCAAATACGTAATACAATATCGTAGATCTCTACACAACGGCGGCTGCTAGGTTAGGTTAGGTTTCCAAGATGTTACAATATACAATACAATATCGTAGAACTCTAAACTACGGCGGGTTGTTGGGTTAGGTTATGTTAGGTTAGGTTTCCAAGATGTTACACAATACGCTAGAACTCTAAACTACGGCGGGTTGCTGGGTTATGTTATGTTAGGTTAGGTTTCCAAGATGTTAGACAATACGGTAGAACTCTAAAGTACAGCAGGTTGTTGGGTTAGGTTAGATTAGGTTAGGCTTCCAAGATGTTGCACAATATCGTAGAACTCTAAACTACGGCGGGTTGTTGGGTTAGGTTAGGTTTCATATATTTTATATAAATTCAGAGAGCCCCTTGCTTCGAAGGCTATTTGGTAAAGTGCGTAAATTTCACAGGAATTCGTAGAACCTTACACCACGGAGGAGGTTACTTTAGGCCAAGTCGCCTTCAAATTGGATAATATCTAGTTTCTGGTTTGGTGAAATTGCCGATTTTAATTAACCCAAAAATAATACGCCAGTTCAACAACACATTTATTAGTATATACAAATTTTGAAGGTAATATTTCCTAATATGGGAAATCGGTAAATTGAAAACACGACGTAGAAATGTTAATACGGCGGTTTTATTAATGTACCAAATTTATTATTGTTCAAGCCACAACAAGTTTATTTATGGGTGTATGTAATTAAATTTTATTGATCAACATTTAAATTATACCACCCCAAATAAACTTTCTTCGAAAACCAATTTTCATGTATTTTATTTATAGTGCTAATAAAATTTTACAAGAACATAAAACATTTAAGAATACAATATGTTTTTTGATGGAGGACTGTAGGCAAGTGACTAAGGATCGCGGCTGGTGGAGTACATTTGTAAATGGTCCCCCACAAATTCAATACGAACGGTCAGTGGCTGAGTTGACATCGCGTCTAGGTACCACCCAGGCGTTGTGATTTTTATTCCTCGACTGGCTCTCCATCTTCCAAGTCCTCCATAACGACACAACAAAAATTTTTCTCTTACTGAGGTGTTAGTAGGAGTTTTTTTTAAAGCTGTATCGGTTTACACGTAGTTCCCGTGAGCACTTAGGCCATAGTCCCATTGTGCTATCTCCCATTTTACCTCAATCCTTTAACAACAACCCAGTCCCTTTAATAAAGTTCACCAGGGTTGTCATTGGGTATGTGGCTATGTCTTTTGGTTCTACTGTATGTCTCCCCAGGTAACTGAGCCTATTTCCCACCAGAGCAAGACATTGGCGCCATAGGTGAATTGGAGTCTCTTCATCCTCTTCACATTTCCTGCATCTAATGGTGTTTTCTACTCCCAATATCTGCATGTGTCTCCTGAGATGGCATTGTCCCGTTAGCAGTCCTACCAGTTCCCTCAGCGAGTTTCCGTCCACGACACAACAAAAATTTTCCTCTTACTGTGGTGGTAGTAAGAGATTTTAAAATTATTGTACGGTTTTTCGTAACCTGAGAAAGTTTGTCTTAATTTTTATAAAGTTAAAAATTTAAAAAATTTTATTTCAGACAGCAGATTGCAAGGCGGGTATGGGTACCGCCGTCCCGGACACCATTTATGGGATAACTAAAACCCCCGGCATTAGTCACCCCAATTGATTCGCTATGTTTGGTGACCTCGCAGGAATGCCCAGATTTATTGGGTGAGATTTGCGTAGGTCTTAATGGCGGATGCGTCTCTTCACCTACTGCATTGCGGGCTGGATCGGGAGGGAATGTTTGAGGGTTTTGACCAATCTAGCAGAACTCTCTCCAGAACACACTGGCCCTCAGATTCCTACCCACCCTTCTTACCTTTTTCCTTCCCAAAACTTAATCTCCTCTTCTTTAAATTAACCTCCACAGAGTATCCCCATTGATGGCAAATGCCCCGAGGGAAATTATTTTCCGAATAACGTGAAAATATTTTGAAATTTCCTACTACCATAATTATAAGCGAAACAAGTTACTTTTGCAATGATGGGGTACTTGAATTCACAACGCTTATGAGGGAACCCGACATATTTTACAACTTTCCCACTGACCGGTGAGAGTTTACTTTGAGCAGCAATGCTTATTACAATATTCTGTCAACAAAGCTGTTTCAATAATTTCCAAAAAATAGTAAAATTTTATTAGTTGAAGTCAGGGGAATACGTTTAGAATTACGTTTTCCGATTCCAAATGAACGAAAAATAACATTTAAAAAACAGAATTAATATCGATGACAGAAGGAAAATTGGAAATATCTTTGAATATTATTTTATACTTGAAGGTGTGTTTGTTAATTCTTTGCAATGTTAAAAAACTCTCTTTAGTAAGGTAAAAGGGAAAACAATAGCGTAATATGGTTGTAAAATCTAGTATAGAAAGCATTCTGAAATACGATTATACACATTCTAATTATATAAGCATTTAATCTTTTTTGTATTGTTTACCTACCCGGTGTTACTATTAAATGTTTATTACAGAAATACTCTCGGCATATGAGTTCTTACGTCAAGAAAGTTTCAATTTCAAGTCCGGAATTTCTCGAAACCCATTACCTTCATAACGATGTCTGTGGGCATCATCTAAATATGTGAATCCGACTAAGATGCTATGCAGCAATTTCAATTTAAAATGATAACCCAACGTTGTAAATTTGACTTTATTTTTAGTTATTTATTTATCAAAGACGTGCAAACAAACCCAGTAAAAATGAAATATTGGAAATTATGTATTATATGGCGTCTGCAAAAGATCAAATGGACGGCAACACTGTTTTAAGATGATATTACATGCCAAGATCCCTGCCAAATGTAGCTCAAAGTAAGTGATGCCTGCGCGCAACGTTTGGAGGTCAGTTGTGACAGGTGTTTGTATATATACGGTATTTTGTGAATGGTTTATTTATGCGTTATTTGCTAGCGTGCCTTCAAACAAAGCGGACGTGCTTTATTTATTTATTTATTTATTAACGCCGATTATAGCGGCTTTTACAAAAGAGTAACAAATTGTTTTACATATGAATACAGAATATACATAGATAAAAAAAATATAAATATAAAATACATAAAAGAGAACAATAAAAATAGTAGTATCAACATAAAAAAGTACAATGAGTAGGTTATTATAAATACAATACAACATATTATAAATCACGGATATTATGTAATGAGAAATTAATACTGTTATTATAATAAGAAATTAATACTGTTATTTGTTTTTGTTAGCAATTTTTTTTATTAACATTAGTAGTTTGACTGTAAGATCATTTCCTAATAAAATATTAGTGATTCAGAATATATCTTCACTTTACGCCACGCGAGTAGCCTTGTCCGAACAAATATACGGACGAGATGCGAAAATATTATTATTTTTAAGAACACGTGTTCCGACTTCCTCATAACTCATTCCTCTCAATATCCCTTCCCGTAGACTCAGAAATAGTCATTTGCTTTTCCTCAATCAACACTCCACAAATTATGGATACCATTCACCAATGTCCAGAATGGCAAGACTTTTCAACTCAACCAATTTTATATTGATGTGTCCATCAAAACCTTGTTCCAGTCTCGACTTGACATTATCTTTATTGTTTGCGTGCCCAATTTTTGTCATAGAAGTATTTTTTTTAATTATCCTGTATTGAAACATTTCTCCTTGTATTAACTTCGTGTAATATGTAATGTAATTGGACATGGTCCGTTAGTAAATAAATAAATAAATAACATTCATGCCGTACTGTTATTTTGTTATGAAATTTATGAATTCATTAGTTATAGGCATCCAATCCAGTTTTAAATAGAAAAACTAATAATTTGACCAGATTTTTAATAAATTAACAATATTTTGAATCAGTAAATTTGTTCCGTGTACTTCTCCGCCTGCAATTCGTCGTTGTAAAGACAGAGCTTTAACCACGACAGCAGCATCGGAGTTCTCTGATAGTGATAGTTAAAATTATGTTAACAATGTGCGTGCTATTGTTGTGATTCATTCAGAGAACGTTGACGAACAGACGCACATTGAGGATGAGTTGTTGACATTTCACAAAGACGCGGAGGTTGACAACTTTTGAGATATTTCCGGCGCATTCGTTACCGAGCGCAACATTGAAATTGAGGTAATTGCCACTACGAGTTAATAGAGATGAAATATAATGTGATGTGATAAATCAGATAATACAAATACTGATAAAGACGAAAATGGCCTCGATTGGAGTCGGCCTCCGATGTGGACTGGGGTGATTCGTAACAAATAACATAAACTATAGTATAAAAGAAGACTCACTATAAGCAAAAGTTGTCTAAGTCGTTGAAAAGAAACACCAGCCATATCTATTGCATTCATAAACTGCAGTATAGTGCTCCGGATCATTCTGGAGTGTACGATCAAATACGCATTGAAAAGCAAAACAATCCAATAAATTATTTGGTTAGTTGGTTTTCCAATAAATGGTTCCGAAGGCGACGGTATCCAAACCCGCCTGCCAAATAGAATGCTTCTTGAGGAATTACGAGATGATTTGAGAAACCAGATAAACAGGCTACGGAGAAAACCTATTATGTATGGTATAAATTATTATTATAAAACTAACGGAAGTCACTTAATTGTGTCAAGCGTAATTAGCTTAACGTAATAAAATATCACAGCATACATAGTGGATTGTTACAACCAGCGATTGTAACAAAAATTAAGTAACACTATTTCGCGTCAAAGGGGGACAGGCGGACAAAGGAATTAACTCGTCGCAAACAATTTTCATAGGTGTAGAAATGTCACAAAGGTCGCAGTTAGTTATTCCCAGGTGTTGCTTAAGGGTACAATTTCATTCGCTTAAGTGATAAAAGCTTTGTTTTGACTTTTGAACTCCAGATTTTATATTATTCAACTTAATTTTGATGTAGAGGACATCATCCTAATAATAATGATAATGTTTTGGTGATAACATGTAGGTAGGTAATGTCTATAATTTGACGAGTTAGAGAATGTGTAGGTAGGTAGTAATCTAAAATTTGACGACCTTAAGAATAATATTATTTAAAATATTAATTTTATGCATAAAGCGTTGCCCGGAATCAACTTTTTTTCTAAATCTCATGTAGACAGTGATTTTCCTTTTGTTTTGGAGATTACGTTTTGCAAAATATCGGAATAAAACTCAAGATTTGTTTAAAATCAAAGCCATACAGTCCGTCCGTCCGCCTTCTTTAGATAAATTGATAAATCAGCTAAATTCCCCTACGTTGCCCAGGCTTTAAACGGAGTTTTTTGACATCGAGAGAGACTTTCCTCTTATTTTAAAATTCAAGTATAAAAAATTTAATCTGTCTTGGAATAAAACTATTTGTATGCAAATCAAATCCAAGCAGCTCAACCAGTATACACGGCAGACACTCGATTAAAAGAAATAGATTTAAATCGACTGGATAAACTAAAAACGTCATACCTTTAATGTAAGTGCACATTTTGAAAAATTACAAGAACCCACATAGATATATGTTAATCGTTCTGAATCATAACAAAAGCAACGTGTTTTTAAATAAATAGATTTTAAAATTTTCGATTTAAGTTCAAGATAAAATTTTCACCTAATTACGAAAAATACTAAAACTAACTGGTTTAATGCTTGTTTGTTTGGAAAGCTAACAAAAATTCCCTCAAAATTAAGAAAACAAATAGAGTTAACAATATAAGAAGTAACACATTTCGTGCTAATGTAAGCATTTTGGAATTCCGAAAAATAATAAACGATTCGGCAAAGTATAGTGAACACGAAAACAGCGACTAGCCGCCTTACTTACAGCAAGCTTGGCGTGTAGCGCGGATTACGGCAGTATGGATTACTCTACTGGTAAATTCAAGATTTAAGTCGATATGCTGTTTTTGTGATTAGGAGGATTTAAAACTACTTAAGCACAGTAATTTTGTTAAAATTCGAGGCCACGTAACCTGACAAGTTGACAAAACCGAAAATCGGTTGAATTCATTGTACTGAAAACTATTTGTATGCGCCCGCACAAACGCAATACAAATATATATATTCTGAATGACTAATATTTTATTATGAAATGGTCACGCAGTCACATTTTTAACAGTATTTTTATAAAAAAGCCATTTCATTTTTCTCTGTGTGGGTGAAACCAATGATTTGGTGTACGCCAACTATCTGTGGTATTTTTTTACATTAACCCCACACAGGAGACCCTGAAGAAAATAATTTCCATCAGGGCCTAAGTCATCTTTGGGGATGCTGTGTGGAGGGTATTTTTAAGGAGAGGAAGTTCTGGGAAGGAAAAAGGTATGAGGGGTGGGTATAAATCTAAGAATCGATGTGTCCAGGGATGACTTATAAATATATCCCTCCCACTGACACTCAAGGCGATGGACAGGCTCATCCTAAACATACCTCACCCAATGAATTCAGGTACCCTTACTAAATCACCAAGCGTAGCGAAACAGTTTATGAAGTTTTGGTTATCCATTAAATAGTTCCCGGGCGGCGGTACCCGCCTTCGAAATTGAATTGAATTGCGTCTCTGCTATTTTGCCTGATCAAAAAAATATTTAGAATTTAATATAGTTCAACATTTTTGTTGTTTTGTAAGTCGACCTAGAAAACGTGCCGTATCAGTTTGTTTTAAATTTTAATCCTCAAAGCGTTTAATACTAGCGTCATTCAGAGTATCGCTTTGCTCCGTAGCGTGTAGTTACATTCCACGCACGCAAAACACATACTAGGAAAAATTACTCGACGGCTTAAAAGTAAATAATTATTAACGAAAGAAAATATGGGGTTCATTTTCAGAATTCAAGATTTATTAAAACTCTTTCATGATTAGCTTTTTTAGTCATTCTGCGGTTTTTTTGTTATTTAGCAAACAAATAAAGGGATACTATATGCAAAAATTTTCTTTATTAGAACAAGTCTAATAGTATATGACTTTTTTAGTGAGGACATTTTTTTGGTAACATGGATGTTGGCTATCAGTGCAACCATCACCCGGTAGATTGAAACCTTTAAATATCATCATACATTGTATTCATGCATCGTTTAAGTTTTAAAGCCATGAGTTATGGTGTCTTCCGATCCAACATTTTCCATAAATCATTCCCTTGACTATCAGTTGAGTTGTCTTCTTTGTATCGTTCCCATGACGTGACCTTATTTTTCGGACACTGTACCTACAGTTTTAAAATTTTCAACAATTTGAGAAAGAACCGTTTTATTGTTCACTTATCATTAAGTTTAAAAAATTGCTAGGTTATACCCTTAAACTATACAACATTTTATTATTTACCTTATATTTCTAAGACATTATTTATGGAACACCAACTACTTGCCTATATTTCTGAGTTAAAGTCCACCTTTTGAACGAGAATCTTAATCAGGCTCGCATGGCCGATGGCTGAGGCATGGCATGCGACCTATCCCACTCTCTCAAACGCCAAAAGGTCGGCCTAAATCACCATAGACCCTTTAAAGGTCGGCCCGTTTTATATTCCTGAAATAACGTACATCGTTAACACTACTATAGATTGTAATTAATGAATCCTGTGGCGGGAAGGATGCTAAATACCTGCCGAGTAATTATTAGCCCAAAGACTAATAACATCGATACACGACTGTACTACCTCGGTAAAACAAACTTCTCGGAACAAAGCCCCGGTAAAACTGAGTGAAAAACATCCCTATCGAACATTTCACTCTGGGAGTTAACATAAGAAAGCACGACTATCTTGGAAATTCTGGATTGGAAAGAAATAGCTTTGCAAGATTACCTTTAAAATCAAGTATTCAGAGGATTGTTTGAAAGAAATTGATGCTTTGGCAGAAACTTGTTCGGTCCATTTTAAAATCTCCTTGTAGATAAAATACAAACTGTAATTAAAATTATTTTTCTCAAACCACCAGTAAGAAATCAGTGCACAGCTCACGATTATTTTCTAAAAATATAAATCAAAACCGTTGACCACGGAAACGGTAATGAGCTGACATTGGATTATTGATTTAAAATAAAATACAGAAATTGAAATTCACAAATGTTCATGAAATACAGGGTGCGGAAAAACGGTTTTGAACTCTTAAAAAACAGGGTAACTTACAGAAATGAAGTAAATTTTATTTTGCTCGGTATATCATGTCGTTTTATTAGTCAAGTACTGTAGATGACTTCAGAAAGATGATAGCCTCTATCAGCGATACATTGATGAAGGCGATTTCTGAAGTTATGTATCTATCACATTTTGGCACATTTCGACGATTTCCACCCGAATTCGATCCATCCAAGGAGTGAGACCGATGTTTAAAAACATTTTTCTCCCGGTAGCTCCACAGAAAGAAGTCACAAATTACAGAAGGAAGGCCTGTTGTGTGGCGATTTTTAAGAAACCTGCGGACTACGAAGCCCCGGTATTTTCCGGACTAAACCATGGCAAGGACTGAAAACAGCACGACCCTCCCAACATAATGAGACCCTCCCCCAGGTTTCTTCCCCCACCACACGGGATATACCGGCCCTTCAAAACCGCAGAAAATGAAGTTATAGTAAGGTAATGGTCTGCAGCTCAGTTCAGTGTGGAACTTTTCTGCGCACGGTCTTACAGCATTTGGTTATTGTATATTGCTCACCGACGTCGGGCTGAATCGAAATTCCCTCTCTCTATTATTAAAAAATGTCGTTTTTCAACATCGCACGTAGAAATAAATTGTAATTACGATTCGTTTATCTTAATTTTTAATAATTGCAAATTCTGTATGAAGAACACCAATATAATCATTAAATTATATATTTACAACTTCGCGTAGCACTTTTATAGAATGGGTATATTTTCTAAATTAGAATTCGATTTAATTTCCCAGCAGTACGTTAGAATTTCCTCGATTTGAAAGACAAAGTCTAGAAGAAAGGTGCGAGTGGGTGCTCTTATTCAATTAAATGACATATATAAACACTTCCCTGTTACTAAGCACGCCTCCCCGACCTGCCTTTGATTCTCTTTATTAAATTCCACGCCTACTTGATGGTTCACAGCATCCCTGGCATGTCTACAAATACGTAGGCAGATGATCCAGAAGGTAATACACGATTGGCTAACCCTTGCAATATATTTTAATTTAAACTATATACGCCTGACGGCTCAGAGCCAATCACATAAACCTCGACTTTCAATATACCAACAAACATTTCAATCTCAAATGTAACTGGAAACATTACCTTAGTGATATTCGAATTCCATGGACGTAAAGAGATCTGCAAATTAATTCTGCTTTGCAAGCCATGAGGCTAACATTTTTACTTTAAACATATTTCCAATGCGCTATAATTAACTTTTAGCAAAGTCCTGTCTTAACTCGAATTAACCCGGTTTCAAGATGGTGGCCATTTTAAGCTGTTGTGTACCGCACTAGCAGATAGCAACGATCAAAATGAATGATTCTCTGAAAGTAACTAGCTATTCCATGGAAATTACTAAAATAATACAAATACATGGAAAACTTACAAAAATATACGTTTGGAAAAAAAGTTACAATGAAAATATAATCAGCAGGCGCACGGCAAAAATTTAGCATCGATACACAACAGTTTAAAATGAAAGACTCTTTTCGATTTCAGTAGTACAAATAGAAATTACGCAATTAAAAATGTTAACATTTTGAACGCAAATAGACATAAAGTTTTTAAAGTCGCTTACCGATGGTTTTTAAAGTATAAACTGTATTTACCTCTTGATACGAAACAAGATATTTAATTAGACAAAGGAATCTCACTCAGCGCCATTTTTTTTGAACATCTGAAAAGTCCCCGCTAAACGCAAATTCTAGGTCATTTTCAGATTTCTGCCAAGTTGTCCGGAACGGACTTAGAATTGGCATTAAACGGGAACCTTTAAACGGTAGAAAAAACAAAATGCATTTAATAACCATTTGCAGAAATTGTTACATTTGAATTTGTATGAAATAACCCAACCTTAATGTCGTTTTGTAACATTATTTCAAAGTTTTCGAGAGCATCCGTGGTAAATTTTTGTATGCAAGCTAGTTGTGTTCTTTCTTTCTAACACTGTTTAAATCATATATCTCACTTTTGTGAGTCGGTATCAGGCAGGGAGAAATATCTCCTAAAATTGCACTAGAGGTTAAAATAAAATAAAATGAGAAATACGTTTTTCACGTTTTTAACGCGAGGTCTACTGTTCACAGAACTACAAGTTATATTGTAACGGAGAAAACTACAAACCCCGGACTGAGATCGATTCTTCAAGATATCGATCGATGAGAGACATCTTTATTGCTACCCGTGAGCTGCGCAGCACATTGCGCAGAGAAGAGGAGAATCATTCATTTCTCCAGCCAGTCAGATTTTGGGAGCGGAGCAGACTACTTGTGACTTGCGGAACCATCGGCGACCAGTACCACAACATGGCGGGTTGGAAGAAACTTTCACGTAAATCATCATTTAACTTTAGATAGTTTTTCGGGTTATCTTTATCCTTTTAAATCTTTTTATTTCTAGAAGAAATAAATGGCGCCCTTTATATAATTAACCTCTTAACTTTTATGATGACTTTCATTTATAAAATTCAACATGCAGATGCTCTTCGAGTCCTGCACACGGCCCTGAGAATCCTTTAGTTTAAAAAAATAGAGTCTCCTTTGCTACTTTATTTATTTAATTAACCTTATATTGTACTAGCTTCCATTCTGAATAAACGATTATTTGTTAAACTCATCCTTCTTTAATTTACAGTTGATTGAATATGTTTTATTTCAGAATACACGCAATCCATATTTGATTTACATTTTATTAGTGTTGCTCTTGGGTATAACTAATCATAATATATCTCTTATAAAATCGTTACAATATTTGAACAACCTTACTTTTAATTTATTCAAATTATATTTCTAATCTAACACTAATCTAATCTAATCCAAAATCTGGGAATCGTAGTCATGGACATCCAAACGCTGGTCGCAAACCACTCTTTACTGCAAGTGGAAGCTGTAGGCAATGTGAACATCCAACACAGGGCATGAACGACTTTATCTGGAAGTCATAGCCGTGGGCATTCAACACAGGTCGCAACTGGAAGTGGAAGCTGTAGGCAATGTGAACATCCAACACAGGGCATGAAAGACTTCATCTGGAAGTCATAGCCGTGGGCATTCAACACAGGTCGCAACTGGAAGTGGAAGCTGTAGGCGATGTGAGCATCCAACGCTGGGCGTGGACGACTTCATCTGGGAGTCGTAGCCGCGGGCATTCAACGCAGGTCGCAACTTATTATTATAGTAATCAGATAATCAACACAATTACAATTCAACACACCTTTAAAAGGTGAAGATGAAAAAACTATATTAAATAAATTACGTAGGTTAGTTTTCTTCATCGCATTTTTTTACTATTCTTACACATTATATCACTTTTCGTCGGCATTGAATTGTCATTGCGTTCATACCGGTTAACTATTTTCTTCGCGGCTTCCTTTGTAGAGTTAAGATACAAATAAATACTTTTTCAAATGGATAAACTTAAAAAAGGCAGGGGTCAGCAAATTCCGGCTCTCGAGCCGCATGCGGCTTTTTTCATCAACACCAGCTTCACCTCAAGCACGATACTCAAACGGCACGATCGCAATGCATTATTCTCTATTTGCGTGCTTGCACTGGTACTATATCAAAATATAACTATCCATTCGAAATAATAGCTGGATATCGTCAACGTCCAACGCAATGGAAGAAAATTATGATCAAAACTTTTGGATTTATTTGATAATATCAGTATGAATATTATTGAACACAACGCAATGCCGTCAAATTAAATCATTATTACAAATTTGGATATGATTTCAGATTTTTGCGGTCAAAAGTAATAACTAAATTATTTTTTGGGAAAGTATGCCGTGTTGCGCTTCCTCGTTCTTTAGCGAACGTTTCAGACACAGTAACGCTTTCTGAAGTGCTGGCTAAATATATCTAAAAATCACAATAACATTATCTACAGGTCTTTCCAATAAGAGGTGTTATTTTGATATTCAATCGTAAAAGATCAATATTTTCGTTGCTTGTGTGGCACGTAGCGCCGTTTTGTTGAAAGTAAACGATGTCCAGATCAATGCCATCCAATTTTGGCCATAAAAAATCATTAGTCATCTCTCGATAGCGCAATCCATTCACCGTAACTGTTGCTCCAGCCTCATTTTCGACAAAGTAAGGTCCAATGACTCCGCCGAACCATAAACCGCCAAACAGTCTCACGTTGAGGATAGAAAGACTTTTCAACAATAACTCTTGGGTTTTTCGAGCCCCAGATGCGACAAGTTTGCTTGTTGACGAAGCCACGGAGGTGGAAATGGGCCTCATCACTCAAGATGATTTGCATTTGATTCACTCAAGTGAATTTTAATAATTTTAATGCGTTGTTGAAGCGTGTATCGTTCCATTTTTATTAATTGCGTAGTTTTTACTTGTCAAATATCAAAAAATGACAGCTTCAAAAGTAAAATCTACCGAAAAAGCGGGCTATTCAAAATAACACCTCTTATTGGTAAACCCTATATGTATTGTATTAGCAGTCTTCACGCTACAATGAAAATTTGTATTTCGGATCTGTGAAAATGTTGAGATTCTGTTTACTGAATATTGGAATCTTTTTACTAGAAAGTCTGCGGACTCCTGCACTAAGGCAAAGCCTGTCCGTGAGTAATATGGTAGCGCGGGTCACTAAACCTTATCAATATTTCTGCACAGCCCTTCATCGATACAGCCTGATATTATTATTTATATTTCTTAAAATTACAGTAATTTTTTATTCCATTACCTTTCCGATTTTCACTTTGGTCGTTTTAAAATTATTGTGTTCCGTGTAAAATGTCGTGACCTAGCCCGTGTGCACCAACACGCCACAACGTAAACGTATTACGTCACAACATGTAATAAAAACAGGTACTGCGAAGGCTGCGAAGACAAACGTACGTAATAATTAACTTAAAGTGGTAAAAATAAATGTAATAGATAACCATACGTTACGTTGTTAGGAACGGTCTGGAGATTTCCAGTAATTCGATAACCTTTTCATCATCAGTAGCGGAAGTTTCGACGGAAGCAATCACTTTATGCGGTACTTTAATTAAATTAAATCAGATTTTGGTCTTGTCTTCAACGAATGGTAAAACTATTTATTGTTCTTGAAATTTTAGGTTTCCACCTAGAGCCAGCCGCGGTGGAAACATAAAATGCCTGGCGCTAGTAAAATTTTGGTGCCCCTTGTAAAAAAACAGTAGACGCCAACGTAGTTGAACATTGTAATCAATAATATTCGGATGATTTAAATTTTTATGTTGCGCCGTTAATATGAAAAATAATCTCAAGGGCGTTGTTTATGGACTGTTAGGTATTATCGGCGCCTTGCTACCTTGGCAATTCGGCGTCCGGAACGGACTGCTACAATTGCGGCCGCATATGGCCCTGTTTGCACCATAATTTATTTCCCTTATAATAACGTTTTTTACAATTGTGTAACAAACAATGATAACAAATTAATATAAGCAATAATTTTTCTTCTGAAAACCCATACAAATTGAAATAAGATCCCGAAAAATAATAAATTCCGCCGACGGGAATTGAAACTGCTGCTGTAATCATTAGGCTACGATGGCTTTTTACAAACCCGCCAAAAAAATTCAATACATCCTAGTATTTTTCACTAAACAATTATTGGAGAGGCAGTAGACTTAAAATTAGTTTTAAATAAAATTTCAAAATAGGTAATTCTTGTGCATTTTGTAAATAATTTATTTCAATAAAGATAATTATTTTATTATGTGCCTCTTTTTTTTAAATGTATTTTCAATTTTTTGTAGTTGTTTTAAAAATTGCGTGCTATTTCGGCTCTGAAAACGGTCGTGCGCCATCTTGACCGCTACGTCACAAGTGCTACGTCACACCTTTGCCGCCATCGCCGCCTGTCTTGCTTGTTGCTGGTTAAATCAAGGGGGTCAACGCATTGATGAATTGCATCTCGCATTATTCTCTCTTTTAAGTGTTATTCGTTGTGTTTGTGGTATATTTACAATCCACATAGTTATTACTATTTATTTTACCACTTTTTGACCTCAAGTTACAGTTAAATATTGTATTATATGTATAAAAGTAAATAAACAAATGTATTGTGACCTAACCTACCTTACATGACGTTAGCTGTCATTCATTCGCAATGGATGTAGATGTTAATAAACGGATTCCTAAGAGGTGGTGTTTTGTACCGTTGTGTACAAATACAACTGTATATACTCCAGAGAAACACTTTGTACATGTGCCAGTTGATATCAAGAGAAGGAAAGCGTGGATTAAAGTCTATCAGAGTCTATCAAAACGAAAAATTTCTTACATAACCAATAACCATATATCTTCGCTGTGAAATCAAACCGGCATATATGCAAAATGCTAGTTTTTCACAAGAGCGCTTTAAAGATTTCGCATATGATATTTTCCTTTTAACGTCCGTTTGGTTCACCTCAAAGCCACCTTATGAATGAATAAAATTTAGACGAATACTGCTTATTGAAGTATTTGTTGCAAATAAATCGAAAATTGCTTAAATTAAGAGTAAAATGCAGATATGCCAGTATGGCTTTAAAATCAGTGTAATATTTGCTTTTGTGTCATAGTGGCTTCTTGTTTTGGAACCTGTTTTAGGTATAAAAAAAAGATAATGTTGTCAATGAAAAAATAATTTATTGCTTCACATTTTTTTTATAAACAATTAACCAAAAACTGCTCTTCCCTTTGCTGGTAACTTCAAAGTTTCCCAATCGTTTATGGAAATCTGAATAAATTGACGGTATTATCCCGGCGGTAACTAAATTTAGGATTCCATTTTTCTTCTTCTCATCAATGGTCTCTTGGAATAAGCTTGCATCAGAACAGGATTCACGCTCCCATTGCCCCGTTTATTCCTTTTCTTCGCCTCCTCCCAGGCATGTGCTCCGTAGGATGTTTTGAAGTAAAAGTTGCCGTCGTCTTTAATTACTTTAAACATTCGAATGTCAAAAATGGGTAAAATTACCTGGGAGTCCTTCAGAGCTTTTATATCAAAAAGTCCTCATGACTCAACTCATGAACCAGGTAAGACTTGCCACTTTTCTTTGACGTTTTCATGGCCATTGCGTATTGGGAAGGAAAGTATATTGGTCCGCTTCGGAGTGCTCTTTTAACTTATTTTTCAATGGTTGAGTGAGCCGAATCCACCTTGTTTGGGTGTGGCCCTTTACTAAAAATTTGTGAGTGATATATATTTTATGTTTTTTAATGTTGTAACAGCATATTTGTACATTGCCATCATAAAGTTATTTTTTTGTTGTCCACAACAATTATCGTTGTAAAAGACAACGTCTATTGGACAGTCAGCTCTGTCATTTAAATGTTGCAGTCATTTCAGCACACAGCTCCCAATCTCAATAACGCTTCTTTTTTCCTGTGTTGGTTCACTCTTCCACGGGTTTTAGACTCTTATTCCTCACCGCAGTTTCGCATCTTTCAGTTTACTAAAGTTTTTTATTAAATTTGCCTATTTTAATTTATTTTTTTAACCGGGAGAAATTTTACCGTGTCACACATTTTGGCATATATGCCGGTTTGTTTTAGTTGAGGCTGCTATAAACGCTTTTGTTAAGTGCCAACCGGATTATCTGCCAATAAGTCATACAATAAGTCATATCTGGGTAATAATAAAAATGTACTATTGTGAGATAATTCAGTTTTACTTGCATGATGGACGCATTTCCCCCTTGAAAGTTTTGAAGCAACTGGCGTATTGCGGAATAGGTCTGTCTACTGCTAAAAAAAGTGGCGATTCCCGCGTAAATGCATACCGGCCCAACGCCATCTGACAGATTTTTATTCAACTATACGACATGCCGGTTCGACATAAGAATAGAAGGGAAAAAAAGAAATTTTTTGACACCAATAACTCAAAAGCTCCATTTTTGCACATATGCCGGTTTGATTTAACAGCTACGATACATATGCGCAGTATTAACTTGGGTTCAAATTTTAAAATTTTAAAACTAAAAATAAAGTGGTTCGTCGCGTAATTATTTTGATAGGAATATTTGCACAAATTTTAGCGTCAACAAATACCATAACTTTTTTTTGTAAATAATGCAAGGCTGATGATGAAAGCAAATAAGGGATGCTTTAGATATGATAGCTTAGATATGTAGTGTGAATGAACAAAGAAAGGAGTGTAAAGCGAATATATGACGTGAATATGAATGGTAAAGAAGTCGGGGACGTTTGAGGAAAAATGACCCAATCAAGTGAACAAAATACTATACATAAAAAAACATATAAACGTGAGATACGATGTATGAATGTGAATGAAGCAAAGAATGTGTGTAAAGACCTAGTTTTTTATTGGAAGCAACACGAAGTCAATCTATACTGCACAGCTATTTTGTTGCGTGTAATACGTGTAGGTCAACGCCATCATCATATCCACTCGAGGAAGATTTGCAGACGTAGCATTCTGAAATCCTTGCTCGGCCTTCGGCATCGCAAATCTAGCTAGCACGCTCCACGCACAACAATAATACGGGACAAATCGTCTCTACTAATAAACTAGGCTAAATGATAACGAATGAAATAACAAAAAGAGACCTACACGGAACTAATAAGAGGAGTCTTGATAAAGACTGATTGTTAACAGCAAAACGGGAACGAAAATTAAACGAGAAGATGACGGTACGATTTCTTAATGGCGAAACACAGCTAAAGCGAATAGGTTTGCAGGATCTACTCAGGCCGGTCAACCGCGACGTCATCTTTTGCCCTTGAACGCTTGACCAATCATCGGGCGTTCTTAGCTGCATTGAAATATTTCGTTCGCGCCTGTTTTTAAAGTCATTATAACTTTAATAAATGATTTTTGAAAATTATAAAAACTATGTATTCTTGTGTCTGAAGTGTTTCTACATATGAATAATTAAAAATAAGTGATTTTTTGGTGTGAAGAGAATTCCCTATTAAAAATAGTGGACAAAAGAGACATCTCTGGTCAGTTTTGTATAGATTTTGCTCTGCAGGTGAGTGATAATGAATTACAATCATCTTTGCATTAATCAGATGGATTCATCCGAATTATATCATTTGACAAAAGAGGGCACCACTCTGTTTGGTGGATTTAAGACAAAAGGATTAAAATATTTTTGTCACAATAAAGTGACCACTTTAGAATTACAATGTGTTAATTCTTTATTATTCTAAATTCCACTCTCATACGAGCTGGTGGTGACAGATTATAATTTCATACTGCAAATGCAAATATTATTGTGCCGATCACCAGTCCGCTGCCGAATTGGAAGATTAAGGAGCTAAACTCAATGCGAGTGATATTTCTGGTGAGTCTTCTGTTTTTATGTATTTGGTGGCTGGATTATAAGTTGTTACTTCTCCTGCAGAGTGAATTTAATAATCAATCCATTTTTTCATAGGGAATTAATTTCCCTGATGGTCTGTGTAACTAAAAGCCAGATCATCACCAATTATTGCTTATTATTGCAACCAGAAGGCTAAAGGTTATATTCCCGTCGGCGGCATTTATTCGTTCTCGGGAGATTTTTCAATTAGTGTGGGAATTTCAGGCGAATAATTTGCTATCCTTTGTGCTATGCACAAAAACCTTGTCTTATAAACAATGTTTATCATTATAAATAAAAACAATGGTGAAATCAGGAAAAGCTCGATAGTGTTGAATTTAGTAAATTTTATTGAAGATGCAAGTGACGTAATCAAAGAATTCAGACTTTACTAGCTGTGAACACGCATGGAACATATTTTTGACAGCCGCGTTCGGGGCACCATGTCAAAATTTCATATAAGGCTAAAGTTAAAAAAAAAACACTTTTGAGAATGAATAACGTTCAATGTATATAAATAACATTTGGCTTATGGCACCCAGCGCAGTACAGTGTACGCGATTATAGAAGTTCATTTATAATGGAAACTCTGGTATAACTACACTTAAACTGTGCAAGGTGGCTTAATTAGAACGGTGGGAGCTTTAACTCTGGCCTGGTGGTTTCGGATTAAACTCCCACTAATTCTTCATTTATTTTTTTTTATTTATAAATACATGATATTCGACATAGACATTTACAAATAATAGATATATTAAATCACCATACTTGGCGGCTGCCTGTTTCATGGAGACCAATGGGACATAGTTGATTTGTATGAAGTCTACCAGTCCTAAAAATTAGCAGTGAAAATCTTAACACCCGATTCACAGATAAATCTAAATATTTATGACACTTTAGAATTCTTAAACCTTATTAGACTTTTTTCCGGCGTTAACGTACATTGGCGACTACTGTCTAGAATTCTTAACTCTTATTATACCTTTTCTCCAGTGTTAACATACATTGGCGACTACTGTCTAAAATTCTTAAAACTTATTAGACTTTTTCTCCGGCGTTAACAAATATTGGCGACTACTGACAAAATGTCAAAACGATACGCGTACACTTTGGCCCAGTAAACGGTAACTGGTACCCATCTGCCTGTTGTATAATCATATCGATCTAGGGAAGCTACAAGTATGCTTCCACTAAGAAACATCTGTCAATCGAAATCTAAAAAAACTAATCGACTCAAAAATTTTGTTTTGATATATTTAAAATAAATTCGACTAAACGACAAAGATAATTCGAATGGCCTTGGGGCCGTTATGGACTTCTTTATATTAACTGGACCGTTTTATGTAAAAATAAAATATGATATCTTTGGCAAATATGATTTAAGATTTTCACGGCCAAAAGTATTTTTGTGATTTGTTTTTGGGGTGTTATGCCGTGTTGCGCTATCTCCTTCTTTAGCCAACGTTTCGGACAGCATTGCAGTGTCCATCATCAGGGCAGATGTGTGCAGAACACATGAAACGTTGGCTACACGAAACGTTGGCTAAAGAAGGAGATAGCGCAACACGGCATAACACCCCAAAAACAAATCTAAAAAAAAAAAGATATCTTTGGCGTTCAAATTGGTTTGTATAAACTAAAATGACTCTGGCCACTCGTTTTTTTTTAATTAAAAACACCGTTATGAAAAGTGTGCCTGGGATGAGTTTTATCTAAAATGACTAGCATATTTGAAAGAACGAAGCGTATTAAATTATACTAATACAATTATATAATCTCGCTCTGGAGTCGCTCAGGATTTATTTCGGTTTACTTTAAATACGGTACGTTTAAAATACAAGTTTATAGATCTTTTAAATCATAGTACAAAGTAAATTATTTACATTACATAGAAAGAAAACAAGTTAATATGTAGGTACAAATAAAACATATGTGTAAATGTATACACGATATTATTAAAGTGGGTTAAGTGATTTGTTAATATCATTTCGTTAATTAAACTTTGGCAATAATTTATTTTAAGGAAAAAAATAATAAGGTATATAATATTATGTTATTATTTGTTTTATGGAGTCTTAAAAAATATCAATTATTTTCCCAGCGCTTTGCTTGAATTATTATGAACCTGATAAATTGGTTTTGAGATTTTATAATAATTCTTCTCTTTTTGGTATCTTTTACTAAATACTATTATTCAAGGGGTCTTAGAAAAAAGAACTCAAAACTGTTGAATTAAAGTGATTCATTTAGTAGAATAGCTATATAATATATAGGTAACTTAAGAAAATCCTTATTATTATAACGAAACAGTCATTGATAGTCTAAGAAACGTGGGAAGGTTTAATATATTCATAGATAACTTCAATAGTTCAGGTGGGAATGGGCTCATTCAAGGTATTTGGGGCGTAGGAGAGAAATGGATCCTTTAGAGAGACGTTTACAGAATGAGGAATGGGGTTGCTTAGCATTTCGACCAGAGCAAGGAGCTTGGAATGCCTGATTCGTTAGTTTAAGGCGTCATGCCTCACGGAAATCTCCATTAACTTAATTTAAACCAAACACTGATTGAAGTATCTACTCTTCTATAAAAAAACAAAATTTAGAATCAGATATAAAGCCTCTCGAGATACTAAAGAGAAAACATCGGCGGCGAAATAAATCTTGGAGTCTCTTCAGTTGAACTCTAAGATATTATCTTTCTTGGTTTTTCAATGGCTACGTCCAAATTACTTCTGCGCAACGCACTGAGCCTCCCTTAACTAGAAAATAAATAATAAAATCAAGAAGTCAATAGGGTAAAATAAAGATTATGACTTCAATTGTGACTATAATAATGTATTCTAGCCTTCTCATTAAATTGATAGCCCCTTTGACGCCTTCTCAACAGTCTTCGCGATCGATCCGATAAAAACGGCTCGCACCAAGCAGCGAGATTAGTCTCTTTAAAGTATCTGCATACGTAAAAGGGTCAAAGGAATGTACATATTATACTGATTATTTGGATTTTTTACTGGATTAAGCATTAAATGGTAATACGTAAAAACGGCGCCATACAAATCATCTAAAAAATATTATTATTTACTCAGTCCTGTACTAATAGATAACCACGAAGTGATTTTATGTGGTGATATCAATTTAAATATTTTGAACACGAACAATATATTTCACTTCGATTAACCATGTTTTAAAACCATTTATTACGTTTCCGACTAGAGTAACGTCAAGTACTGAAAGTCGTATTGACCATATTATGGTTAAGTCAAAAGAGGATCATCACAGTAATGTCTTCAAGATCGTTGTTACAGACCATTTTGCTACATTTTTGAAATCTCCTAAATCTTGAGTAATAAAATCAAAAAAATAATAGAATATCTAAAATATGTTTTATATAAGAATATCGACTTATCTCCCTGCTTTTCAAAATAATAGAGAAAATATCAATTAGGTTGACGTATTTAATAAAAAAATATATTAAATTCTCTCAGATAACCAGTTTGGCTTACGAGAGAACTTGGGAACCAGTGATGAAGCATTAAACATGATAACCTCAGTCGTAGAAGTTCTAGATGCTGGCAATAAAGCTATATCTGTCTTCTTACACTTGTCTGTCTAAGACATTTGATACCGTATTTCATGGTTTACTCATAAAAAAACCAACCACAATGGGTATGATTAACAAAGGTTAAGATTGTTTCATAACTTATCTTGGATAATTTACAAAGAGTAATGATTAATGATCACATTAGTTCAAATAAATCAATTGTACTCGTATATGGTGTTCCTCAGGGTAGTTTCTAGGTCCAATTTTACTTGCCGTTTTCTGGTATTATTTGCAGATGACACCGTTTTGATGTTTTCTGGTGATAATGGGATAAAACTTATGCTATGTTCGAGGCGGGTTTAAGGGCAGTCAAAAATTGGCTTGATCAAAACCTGTTTAGAGGGTTTTAACAAAGATTGGAATAATATTTCTGGGGTGAGAGGAATGAGGTAACAGCCACGAGAACGCTCAAAGCACTACTAACGATCGGGCGAAATAAGATATAAATACTTTAGATCGTACCCGATATTTATAAGACCAAAATAAAAATGTTTTAATTTGACCGGTATTTTTTGCCGAATATAATCTGCAATGGAAAAATTGAATAATAATACCTTCTTTGAAATAAAACAATTACATAAAATGTACGGTTTATATTTGTAGGCAGGTAATTAATTATTAGTATTTAGACTCGAGGTCTACTGTTGTTGACAGTTGACACACAAGTTAACCATAAATATTTTAATCGCAGTTTTTTTCCGATTTTTCCTATTTCACTGTACAAAGTTGACCGTTACACACCGTGTCCTGGTGTAAAGTTCCATTTACTCAGGAGATGATTTTACAAGATATTTAGTAAAAAGTAAAACAGACGAAAAAACTTTTTTTACAAAATCCAACGTTTTATAGTAGTTTCAGGTAATAAGTTGAATTGTTGGAATGGAAAAAAATCAAACATAATATATTATCACGTATTATTGTATCCCGGGACATAGTGTATGTTTATATACTCAAGCGATTTGTTGTATATATTCACATTTACCATATTACTTAAATATTTTAATTCGTCAAAATATTAATATTGAAACATACATTTCTCATTGTGGTTTAAGGCCAACGATTTCACCTAGATTTCGCTGTTTATCCCAAATTCTAAAGATCTATAAATTTGGCACATTAATACAAGCGATCACTCAAAAGTTTCCATAATATAACGAAAATTGCTTTAGTGGGTAAATCGCTATTTTCACAAAGACCCATAAGGTATAGGACGCATTTAGAATCTGATAGTATTATTGTCCTAGCGTCTGGACGATGTAGGCCCTCTGATTGGTCAAATTAAAATTGTCTGTTTCGGGTAAATTCAGCTAACTTGAAAATTAAGACACGATTTCATACTAAAATAGGATCGCCTCATAATAATACGAAATTTCTTCAAAAGCATCGTTTCTGCTCATATAATTTTTGGATAATATCGAAGAAAATATGTTTTAGAAAGTTCATAATCCATTGGATTAATTACATTACAATGAAAATTATCCACAGTTACGATATTATGTTTGACGTTTATAAAATAATCACGCGTTCTTTCAATGGCCGATACGCACGGCTATAGATAGACCGACAGAGCGCACCTTTGGCGGTATAAAAACGAACCAAATGAATGGCGCGAATATTTAAATATGCAGCTCACAATATTTGACTACTTACGATTAACAAGCGAAATAAGAAGATTTCTTCTCGAAGCTTATCACTTTGTAATGGCATTTTTCATTATTATTTATATATTTTTTTTTGTTTATTAATTATATCTGATTTTATATTGACATGTTTTCTAATTTCTAAAATTTCGAAATTATTTATTTGCGATGCTTTATATCCTGAGTGAAGTATTTTAAGACCTGATTTTTTTATCGAAAGTGTGATCATTATTCAAAAGATGATTTGCAAACTCAGATTCACTATTTCCATTTAGAGCCCTGCGATATTCTTTAGTTCTGACTTCAAAGTTCCTATTGGTTCTACCGTTGTAAAAGAAATTACAATCATCCCAATTGAGTTTTTAAACTCCTGATTTTTTTGTTTGAATTTTGCTATCTTTATTATTAAGAATATATTTCTTCATTGTTATTAGTGTAAAACGCCAGTTGAATAGTACCAGATTGTTTTTATATATAATTTTAGAAGTATCGTTATCCACAAACAGAATTCTACGCCATTGTTTATTTCTATCTTTAGAAAGACCGTTTGAAGAGAAAATGTTTAATTTTTTTATTTAGTATTTCAACTATCAATTTATTAGAATAACCGTTATTAAATGCTATTTGTCTTATCAATATATTGTTTTATGGTTATATGCTATTTGTTTTTTTCAGGTCTTAAAATACTTCACTATAAATAATTTTGAAATTTTTTTTAGAAATGAGGAAACATGTTAATATAAAAGCAGATATAATTAACAAGAATTTTTTTATAAACTCTCTTTTAAATATTTTCCCACTCAACTGGTCTTTCCCGTCTAACGATATTGTAATTCCTAATTATTATAAACCCAGCCTACTCTTACCCCTCCCCCCTCCTTCCACAACTTCTTTCGCAATTGCAATCTATATTTAATTTTTGACTTCGGTGTATACACAATAAAATGTAAAAATTATATTTATTTATTAATTGGACAATTTGCATAGCGCCGCTTTTGTGAGATATCACCTCAGGGGCGCTATATTGTAATAATCAAGACGGCAAGCTGCTCCGACCTACAGTGATCTTCAAAGGAGTTGCAAATGAATATAAAGACAGTGAAATCCTCCATATGATCATTCAGCAAAATGATCTTATCTATGAAAAAATCCAAGACCGAAAACCAGAAGACTGTATGAAGATCCTTCGAACCACAAAAAATCGAAATGATCAATTAAGGAACATAGTACTAATAGTAGACAGTGAAATAAGAAAAGCACTACTCAGTCTCGGCCGTATCAACATCGGGTACATGAGGGTGCACGTGGAGGATTCCTCATCACTAGTTCAGTGTTTCAAGTGTATGGGATTCGGGCATTCCTCTTCCAACTGCAATGCTACAAAAGACAGATGTCTCCACTGCGCCGGCAAGCACAAATCGATGGTGTGCCCAAAAAAGGACGATGATTTAGCAACAAAGTGTTGGAATTGCAGTAAAATTTCTACCAACAAAGATGTTTATTCGCATAAAGCAAATAGTAGACAGTGCCCTTATCGGCAAAAAATGGAAGAGAGAGCCCAGCAAAGAACTGACTATGGATAATAAGGGACTTGAAGATCTAAATGAGGAAATTGAAGCCAAATTGAAATATGGAAATTCTATGTCATTTGAAAGTCCAGAACAGTGTGGTAAAGTATTCACAGAAAAAAAACTTTCTCTGAAATTGCTAACTTTAAATATCCGAAGTCTAAACCGCAATTTCAATGACTTTATTGTACTACTTCAGAGGATTCAAGTTAGTTTTGATGTGATTATTCTAACAGAGTGCTGGCTAAAAGAAACATACCAACCAAAAGAAATTCCTAATTATAAAGTATATCACACTGAAAGTAATTATAATCAAAATGATGGAGTTATCGTTTACGTTTTGGAAAAACTAAAAATCGTTGTTAAAGAGCCTAATTTTGAAGAAGGAAATTGCTTATTAATAAAAATAGAAAATGATATAAGTATTGTAGCCCTATACCGTTCACCATCTTTCAGAAAAGTGTCGACATTTTTAAATTCTTTAAATTCAGTACTCTCAGAAGTAAATCACTTTCAAAGTGTTATTGTAACGGGAGATATTAATATAGATTTGCTGAACGAAAACCATCCAAATACTGTAGACTACAATATACTCATGGCGGAGAAAGGCCTAAAAAGTGCAATTCTCCTACCAACACGGGAAAATTCCTGCCTAGACCACATTATGGTAAGATCTCGTAAACGAATCAATGCTATTGTCTGCAACACAGCTATCACAGATCATTTCCCCGTAATATTGGCCTTAGAGACGAAAATTGTCAGAGAAAATAAAGTAAAAAATATCGAAACTCTCCTAAATTTTGAAAAAATTAATGAAGACATGTTGAAACAAAACTGGACATCAATATTGAAATCATCAGACGCAAATCTTGCAATGGAAATTTTTGTTCAAACTCTTCAAAATACAATAAAAAAATATGAAACCAAAAAACAAAAAAAAACAACAAACGAAGCATTACAACCATGGATTAACAGAGGCTTAATAACATGTATTAAGAAACGAGATAAGATGCACATGCAATGTAAAACACATCCACAAGACGAGACCATGAAATTTAATTATCTTAGATATAGAAATATGTGTAAAAAAACTATTCACTCTGTAAAAGAGGAATATTACAAAAGGAAAATCGAAAATAACTCACAAAACCCAAAGAAAATTTGGAACGTAATTAAAGAAATTGCTAACATAGCCCCGAATAAAATCACAGACATCTCGCAAATCAAGACGGAGCAAATCTCGACAAATAACGCCGACCCTGATATAAATAGACTTAACACTCTTAACAAATACTTTGCAACAATAGGACAGACACTTGCCAATACGTCCCTAAATAAGATGAAAACAACAGAAAGACAGCTAACTTTGAACTACAGAGCAGGAAGAAGCCAACAAAATTCTCTTTTCCTTCTACCAACAAACAAAGAAGAAATTAATAGGATCATCTCTGAACTGAAACACAACTCAGCACCTGGAATAGATGGAATCACTGCAAATGTCATAAAGAAATGCAAAGAAGGTATAATAACACCGCTAACACACATTTGTAATCTCAGCATGCAAACTGGAGTATTCCCAAATTGCCTCAAAAAAGCAATTGTTTGTCCTATATTTAAAGGAGGAGATCCGTCTTCTCCTAGTAATTACAGGCCGATCTCTCTATTGAGCATTTTATCTAAAATCCTGGAAAAGCTTGTCAAAGTAAGGTTAATGAATTTCTTCGAGAAGCACAAATTAATCTCGCCACAACAATTTGGGTTCCAACAGAAAAAATCAACTGAACATGCCATAACGGATATGACCGAATATTTGGCGAAGAATTTAGATGCTGGTAAAAAATGTGTGGGAATCTTTCTAGATTTACAGAAAGCGTTTGACTCAATTTCACAAAAAATACTATTAAGGAAATTAGAAATGATGGGTGTGAGAGGCATCCCACTCGCATGGTTTGATGACTACCTCTCGGAAAGAACTCAATTGGTAAAGAACGATGGAAAATTAAGCAACACGGAAAAAAATTTATTCGGAGTACCCCAGGGCAGTACCCTTGGACCAATACTTTTTCTTGTGTATATAAACGAACTATGCAAAATAGACCTAGAAAATGGGAAAATAATATCATTTGCCGATGATACAGTTTTACTTTTCAAAGGAGAGACATGGGAGGAGATAAAATCAAAATCTGAAACAGGTCTAGTAAAAGTATCAAAATGGCTAGAATGCAACCTCTTGACAATAAATGCCAAAAAAACAAATTCAATGTTTTTTTCTATGAACAAAAGAGGCAAACCTAACAGTGACATAAATATAAAAGTACATTTAAATGACACCTGTACCCCAGGAACACAAATATCTCACCCATGCGCATGTCAAGACCTTGAAAAGGTGCAATTAGTCAAATATCTGGGTATTTTAATAGATGACTCTTTGACCTGGAGAGCGCATATTGAAAATACGGCCAAACGAATAAGAAAACTAATTTTCTTCTTGAAAGATATACGCAACATTGTTGATAAGAAAACCATTAAAATTGTGTACTATGCTTTGTGCCATTCAATTATCAGGTATGGCATACTAAGCTGGGGCGGTGCAGCCAAGACCATACTAGATCCGTTAGCCAAGGCACAAAAAGCTGTAATAAGAGTGATGGATAAAAAACCTTTTATGTATCCATCGACACCCTTATTTAAGGAAACAAAATTATTAGATGTAAGACAGATTTATATTCATGCACTCATAATGTACTATACAAACAATCCCAAGCTTCATAGTATTGTTGATCACAGCTACACAACAAGACTAAGATCAGAACAAAGGATGATAGTACCAAAAATGAACACATCGTTTGGACAACGTTTCCATGTATTTCTGGCTCCTAAGGTGTATAATGGGTTCAAGCAGCAATGCAGTGAGATTAAAACAGGCCCTCTTCAAAAGAAAATAACCGTATGGCTCATAGAATGTGGCAGAATGAAATCAGAAAGCTTCCTGAATGAAATTATTGTCTGACTGAAGAAAGACCATTAAGTGAATTCATTCCGACTTTATCCATATTATCGCATATATATTTATTATTTTAGTTTTTGTTTTACCATTTGTATAACGATATCTGAACAACATTGTATTTTGTGTTTATATTTTATTTTATATGTTTTTTATATTTTCTTATGATTTCTTTTTTTATATTTTCTTATTTATTACCACCATAATACGGGCATTTGCCTAGTTTGGGGTATTAATAAAAAAAAAAAAAAAAAAAAAATCTACCTTTATATATAGATTTTTACTCTCCTGATGATGTTGTATATATAATCTAACTTTAAACTTTATTAGATACAGTAACAGTTGTAGGTAAAGAATTACCACCAGTTGGAGTAAAATTAACACCTTTTAATTAAACCGACTGCTAATCTCATCGCACAATTACCCTCCTTTTATTCATAAACACGGGTACAATAGATCAATATGTAATAATCTATTATTTAAGTCAACTTTGCTATAACTATTTTTAATTGTGACAAACTAAACGATATTGATTCAATTTATAGACATTGACGGTTGTAACACATATTTAAGCACTGCAAGTCTCCTATGAGCTAATTATATTAGGTACCTAAGATAGAAGTTAAAATCAGTTGTAGACATGTAGTCAATAATAGTGTTTAATTTGAAATAATCCATCACAAATACGTAAAATTTCATTTATTCAAACAACTGTCATTCTTATTATGCGTAAATTTAGCATTTTATTATTAATTAACTCCTTCCTGTTCCGTGTTTTAACAATATATATACTCACCCTCTCTCTGTGAATGTCCTAATATCTATCTATTAAATGTAACTGTTGTTAATATCACTTAAAATGGTCGAAGGCCAACTAAGAGCCGCCCGCAGGGCCTAGCAGAAAAAAAACCGCGAGCGGGTTTTTAACTGCTAGTAAAAATGATCGTTTGAACGGAATTTGTTTGATGTAAATTAGGTCAGAATGAAAAAAAATAATAAATTGTCACCATGAAATATAACGATACCAAAGTAATGCAGATTTCGGGCGAGGAGATGAAAAGGAACCAGATGAATACTTGAATAACTTTAGTTATTTTAACACTTTCAACTGTTTTGGGATGCAAATCTCGAGTTAAAGGCAAAAACAACCTGTTCGTATCCAAGCCAAAATTGAAAATGTGCATCTACAGCGTCTTGGAAGCTATATAACATAACCTACTACATCACGGTTACCTTGAATAACTCTGATATACGTACGGGCTGCATGTACCTATATCTTTATTTTTTTCGTTGCTGATTTTGCATTGCATTCTTATATCCCAATAATGGTTTATTTATCATTGCTATTTTTGGCATTTCCGACATTAGATGCTAGACTATGATTTATTTAAAAAATAATTCGTGTAATTTCAAAGGCGGTAAATATAACATGTTGCTGTCGAAATATCTCACCCTAATTGCTGGGGTATTCACCACTCAATTTACACTAATTTGATAATTACTCTAGCCGGTATACCTATTATAAATAATGGTTTATTACAATATCTACGACTTATTTACTAGTTACACTTGGTAAATGTGTCGTTGTATCCAAATAAACAAGTAGTTGATATATCGATGTCTGTATCCTATTAAAAGCTAATTAAACCGTCCATTATAATTATTATCCAGGAACCATGGAACTTTATCTGAATGTTTGTATTTATTTGAATGGGTGTTTTCAATAAAATATTTATTAAGGTAATAAGCCATATTATTTTCATTTATCTCTTCTGGGAAGTTGTCGTTCTAATGTCATAATTATTTTGCAGAGCAGTTTTATGAAATTTAACTGCATGAGCAGTTTATCATATCACAATACATTTACCTATATAGTGTAAAATATTTTCTTTTGGACGTATTTACTTAGAATTTCTCCAACAATGCTGACTACTTCATTATGTACTTTAAAATCGATATTAAAAATAGAACAATTTGTATTTTCCGTACAGAATCTTTATGGGAAAACGACCTGCATGGATCTGTACGAAAAAAAGAATCGTATAAAAAACTCACAGCAACCCGATTCCGTTGAAGGTGGATATCATAATAATTTACAACACTGGTTATAGGTTTTCAGCCGCGGATATGGTGGATGTTGTAAAAAAATCAACTTGGCTATGCGATGATGCATAAAAATATCTTCACGTTA
The DNA here is from genome assembly GCF_061612785.1 of Hesperophylax consimilis. NCBI lineage: Eukaryota > Metazoa > Arthropoda > Insecta > Trichoptera > Limnephilidae > Hesperophylax > Hesperophylax consimilis. Next base: position 32,466,368 of record NC_142844.1, on the reverse strand, counting down.
ACGAAACTTTTTTAGCAACAAAAACTAATAAACTTTCCCCTCGACGTACACTGACTGAATATTATTCGAGAAGGTTTTTTTCATACTGAAATACTGTTTTTATTTATTTAAGGGATATTTAAGTGCCTTATAAATGAGTGAAAATAATGTTGGACTAAGAGTTTCTAGACATCGTTGATGTTGTTACAATGAATATTTTAATAACCCTCCCACATTTAAAATGAAAGGTTATTATCGAACTTTAAACCATTTTTAAAGGTTACGTAAATGTTTCTTTATGCAATTATTTCAATCATTTTTATTGATACATCAGAGGTAGTAGTAGTAGTTTTTTTATAAAATATTATTTGGTAATGAGTGCTTTACCCGTGCTGAGGCAAAACCTCTTAGATCACAAGGCCGGGACACTGAATCAAACCAGCCTCCTAACTTGTATGGGAACCTCATAAAAATGTATATTTTTTAATTAACAAAAACATTGAGTCTTTTAAATAAGAATTAATTTAAAAAAAAATTAAACGTTTTTTTTATAAATCCCATACAAATTAGGAGGCTGCTTTGAATAAGTGTCCCGGCCTTGTGATCTAGGAGGTTTTGGCTGAGGTCGCCATTTTACAATTTTAAAGACAAATTATGTTTGTAAATAAAAATGTACTGCATTTAAAAATTTTAAAAAAATTATGTAAAAGAAATCAAATAGAATAAAGCAAATAATAATGAAGGCAGTTATAAAAACTAAGCAATGTGTATATAATTGTTGGGCCTTGGTGTTTAATATGTGTACTATGTAGGTGAATTTTTTATTATTTAAAATAAATTGTAACACAATTTCATTGCTATCCTGACGCACAGAAAAACGTTTTATTTATTTAAAAACTATTTTTATTCTATGATAAGCAAAATAGAAATAATCTATATTTCATCGAAAACAGCTATTTTGCGGGTTGTGTGGATATTAACTGTTTACCTTAAACATGACTAAAAATAAATATATACCAATCACACCGGGACTGATGTGTGACCGGTAGCAGGTAAAATTTTCTTCTTTTATGAATGTGGGAGTAATTACGTATAATATTCTTTTTTATAAACGCATCTGGAGTTTTCAAACATGAAAAATAATAATCATATTTGAAATCAGTCATTTTAAATATATGTAGGATTACGAAATTTTTTAAAAATATTTATATTGAGGGATCAGTAGGATTTATAGGTCCAATTAGAAGTTCTACCGAGCCGAACCCTCTGATATGAAAATATCTGGAGTCGGTGAATTATTTTCTCATTTGATTTCCGTTGATTTGACGTCTTGTATTTGTGTTATTTTGTATTTATTATGCTTAAATTTTGTATTTGCATAATTTGGATTGACTAGATGATCATTTGTGGAAAAGTGTGTGGAAGGGTTTAGTTTTTCCTGTGGGAAGATCTAACCCGGACATAAAGTCGGAAAAATATGATGATAATGCAATTATGCCGTAAAGAGGATTGTTCCATTGGTGGGAAGACCCGCATAAGCTATTATAGACACAACAATAGATTTAATACACTTTATTTTGCCCTTTTGGCTCAGAACATAGAGCGGGCGTCATCAGACCACAACCATTGATTTGATCGTTACGAATGCGACGTGTGATAACTTCTTCAATGAAGAAATACCCAATGTACGCAACGAGGAATTTTAATTCATGTTTTTTTTATTGTTGTTTATTATTTTTATTTTTGTATAAATTTTATTTTGCAATCACAACCATTTTTATTTGCAATTTTTTTTTGATATTATGTAAATACATTTAAATTTTTTGTCGATTTGTTCTATAAAAACACCACCTCTTAAACCTTCGAAATACGTTAGTGAAGTACTAATTTACTTTGAAATTTCATCATTCATTCAAAAAATGTATACCTACTAACTGTTACAGTCTACTGCTGATACTAATATTAATCAAAAATCCAAAATCTGAACTGCGTCTGGTTATGAAAGATCCATATAACATTCCGTGTGAATAATTATGTCACTTGCGTAATACTTGAAAGAGGATACAGAGCAGCTAATAATATCCAAACGACAACCTGGATCTGGAAATAGAATGGCGGCACATCCCTAGTCCTTCTTCCGTTCGGTCCCGATTTACGCGTAGAGAGGTGCGGTACGCGCTGAAGGCAAAAGTTATCCAACTTCATATAGTAATTTCTTCTGATATTCGATATTTTCAAGACAATATTTTTTTTTACAAAGATTTTCTCAAAATTCCACCGATGGTCGTGTTAGAAATGTGTAGACTCGCACAGAATGCAAGTCTGACGTAAGCGTGATGCGTAAGATTTAGTAAGGGACGCTTAGATGGTTTGGACATGTAGTGCAAATGAACGAAAAAAGGAGTGTAACGCGAATATATGTATGACGTGAATATGATTGGTTGATGGCATGATCAAATGAACCAGAAAGTTGAGTCGGACCGTTTCAGAATAGCAAGATGGTATTTATGAGAAGATGTATGAATGTGAATTAATCGAGGAGTGTGTGCCAAGACTGAGTTGTTTGGCGGTCCATCCACATTGCCTACCCATGTTAGGAAATGACCTGATGGTTATTAGTGAGACGGTTAAAATCTGCATTATTTTCAGCCTTATTAATTATCCATTTAAGCTAATTTCTCTTTTGACAAAAGTTCTAACATTGGAAAAATTATTGCGAAATGATCCTGCGATACAGAGAAATAAAATGATGTGTCACAATTTTTTTTTCTTAAAATAAAATGCAGATATTTGTTATTTATCATCGATCCTAAATAGCACTTAGAACGCATGTATGATTTGAGAGGTTATCGCTAGAAAATAGGAACATTTAATAAATTGCTTTTTAGAAAAATCAAAAGGGAATAATAAATATACTCTAAAAATAAAATTTAATTATTAAACTATTATAGTTTAATAATAAAATTAGTCTTTTATGATTGTGTTTAATCTGAGATAATAATTTTTAAAGGCACTTCAAATCGAATAGAAATCCATTTTTCTGACTTGACAGCTACTAAAAATTGCTTGTTCACTTCAAGTGTGTAATAATTAATACGGACGGGTTTTACAATTTATCGTTAAAATTCACTAAATATTCTTAAAAGTTTTGGCTTTCGTTGAAGCTGAATATAATGAATTAATTTTTAATGAACTTAATCAGCAATTAATTTAAAGTTTTTTTTCGTATTTTATTAGTATTATCTTCATCTTCAATGATATATTTAAAGATTTATCGATAATTAAACCCAAAGTACAATTCAAGCAGAGATAGATTAATTTGGTACCCGCGGCTAAATTCAAACTCGATTCAGCCCACTACTCGACAAGCATCATACCCCTGGGGAATTTATTCACCACCTCAACATATTTCTAAAGCATAAAAGAAGCTACTGTTTATTTTTTAACTTCTTCCTAAAAACGGAAAATATTTCTAAAAATCACACGTTTTCTTCCGAGAAATTGACTCCACAATAAGCCTTCTGCTTTCTATAAATATTTAATTGGTTTTATGTTACTTACGTATTTTGAGGATATCAACTCCCAATGAAAACTGGCAGATTTTGCCTATATTTTATGTTTTTTTTCCACATCAAACGCATGTCTGTTCAGAAATAAACAAATTTAAAGGCAAAAAAGGTTATTGTTGGTACCTACTGCTTTTGCGCGTCTAGCCATCGATTTATAAATATGGTAGATATTCATGTCTTTTGTTGATACACATTCACAAGATTTATTTTAGTTTTAAAAGTGACAAAAAATAACATTTGATAAAAATAGTAAATTTTTCAAGAGTTCGTTAAAATATTTTTGATATAAACATCAATCATGAGGAGTAAAACTGACTCTTGCGTAGCACGGGAAGATGGGACGTCGCCCTTGAATCAGCCTCGTAAATCACCAGCTCTTTCCATCCGGCCGCCAAAACTCTGTGCGGGGAAGGCTGATTCTTGTGTGGCGTGACGGAACGACGCTTCATTCGGCCAGTATCGTGACTCTTTGGCTTACTCTCTTTCTTTTTTCCGCCGATATTGTCATTTCTTCTACTACACGCTCACCGCTTCTTTTGTGAGTGAAAAAAGGGCGTCGTTTCGAGCAGAGTATCGTTTCGAGCAGAGTGCCGTTTTTGTTCCTTAAAACAATCCTTTTTTATTTTTATTTTTTTCGACTTTATAAAACAATGCAAATACAAAATATTATGGTGAACTTAAGTATAATAATGGTATTTTCTATTTTATTTGTCTTCTAGGCCGTTTTTTTCTTAGAAGATATTTACTGATTTTAAATATGAGTGAGAGTGACATTAGTAGTGTCATTAGTGGTGTAAAAAGGAAAATTTTGTAAAGAAGTAAATGCACTGTTCAGTGTTCACACACAAATGGTTGTACGATATCGGCCAGGCCAAAATTTAAAAAATAAAAATAAATCATGAAAAATATGATAACACCTAATATTCGTTTTCCGTCGAGTTAAGCCTGCGACAAAGCACGCCATAAGCGCACTATATTATTATGGCTTGGCCTTTTTCAGCATATCGCTCACCATACATTCCCATTGGAAGTGAATGGCGAGCGATATGCTGAAATAGACCAAACAATGATGCATATAGCGTAATGTGTCGCCTACCTTATGTCATAAAAAGACGGACCAATAAAAAATATTATTGAAAATTTTGTGGATTGATTTTAAGTAATTTCTTCTTACTTGTCATTTTGGTTACCGCACAGGCCAATCTTCTGATTTGTATCGTTCCTAATAATACACGACCATTACTCCCAAATTCGCATTACGTCTGTCACGAAATGTGAATTTGTCATCGGGATATTATTACACGTTCATTTGTTGACAAAAGGCAGAAAATTCTTGAAATAGAAACACAGAAAATAACAATAATGGGTTTCCTTCGCATTTGTCGGTAGATACAATAAAAAGTATTAAACCGAGATTATGGTACAAAATTTGTTTTGTAGCTTTCCAGGAATTCGTAATATCATTTTTAGAATTCATAGATGCGTTAAGGCTGAGTTTTTTTTAGTAACTTGAATTATTATTTGTATTCATCATCATTTTGTATATATATATGTGCATATATATTGTGAACCATATCTAGTATCTGTTACCAAAATATATAAATAATAAGTAGGTAAGTAATATAGGAATTCTTTTGCTGTTTTTCTATTTCGATTAGGTACTATGTGATGTGTACATTACATTTCCACACTGCTGTATGTCGCAGAGTCACATTTTCGGACAACTATAAACTATGTTCATAAACGACACTATCCAAAACTCCGGTAACATTAAATACTTTTGTATAGATATCTCAAGTTATTTTGTTTATTCGTATTACTGATGATTGCATTATAATACAAGATACCTTCAGTAAATTACTTACCCACTTAAATTATAATCAAATACATATGTGTTCTTTGTTTCATAAAAATCAAACATTAACATCTACGAGTATACATAACATTGAAATATTCGTAGGTTTTAGTATTGATAATGTGATTTATTACAAGAAAAAATAATTATTTTACTGATTATTTGTCACCTTCTATTTCTTTAATTAATTACCAAACTGATTTACAAAGTCGAATTACAGCGTAGGTATTTTAAGTAAGAATAAATTCGCCTTTTACTTTTCATCTCCAAGATAATCTAAGGAAAGTATAAGATAGTAAACTAAACAATTTTCCCCACAATGTTCAGCAATTTTCCCAATAATGTTCACAAAATTTCCTAATAATTCAGTCCATATCACTTCGGAGAACTCTGCACGCCGGGCAAAGCCGGGGAAATGTGGAATTTAATAATTAACTAGCAGATAAAAACCCGTTTCGACGATTTCAATGGTTCTTTTTGAAAATAAGAGAGGTCACCACTTCCGTTTACAACAATCCTGAACAATCGTAAACTGTACACTCATTAGGATATTAATACTATTATATAAGTAAGGTAGGTACCTACTTATAATATTTCGATAAATATTATGGTAAATAGATATTTATTATAATATTGTATTGTACTAGAGATACGAACTTCTCGGGCAAAAATAGGTACATAATATTGTATTGTATTACAGAATAGCACTTCTCAGGTATAAATAAGTATTTATATTTTTTAATGATTAACTAATGTTTATAAGACAAGGTTTTTAATGCATATCACAAAGGATAACAAATTGTTAGAGCACTTAACTGGATATCAGAAGGTGCAGATTCAATTCCCTTCGTCGGCATTAATCTTTACTCGGGAGATATTTTCAATTTGCATGGATATTTCAGGCAAGTAATTAATGCTTATAATAATTGGTTATAAATAAATACACTAGGTCTATATTTTGTACTTTGTTGAGTTTTATGTTTGAGAACTTTGCGTGTGTTTGAATTAGAAACGAATTTAATTACGGCCGTCTCAGTCACTGGGTATATTATTCCGATGTGCCTACAAAGATGTCGGTTCTAAGTCCTAAATTCGGTTGACGCCGGCCATCCATGAAGGGGCCTTACGTTCAAAGAACTCCACAAGACTCATATTATATAGAGCTACGACATCATTAAGTATTTCTACATCACCATCATACATACCATCGTTTAAGTCGTAGAATAGGCAAAGTAAAGGCCTACACTGAACCAATTCTGATATTCGCATTAAGATAAGATGATTTGATTCGATTTCCTTGTGTGTTGGCTTTTAGCTTGCAGTGGTGTTCTTAACCATCGATTGAGAGTGTTCATAGTTTTGGATGGTGAATGAAATACCAAATACTATTGAAACAGATTATTTCAATAATAAAATAACGGTATTCTTCTACACGTATTATTATATAATTTAAATGGCAATATACTAGCTGCTGTATACACGGCATTTCTCGGGGACTTATAAATTGTTTGTGGTAAAGTTTTGAGTTTATTACTTCTAGAGTACCTGACAACTGGGTGCATTTTTAAAGTTGGAAATAATTTAATTTTGCTGTAGTGTGTGTCACTTGATCGCGCCATATCTTCTTCGGGCGTCTGTTACTCCTTTAACCATTCGCATCACACATTCTCCTTACACCTCTTTATTCGTTCATCATGTATGCCCCATTTGATTCGCGTCTTTTTCGGGAAACCCCGACTTTTTCAACATTCACTTTAATTTTTTACTGTTAAATGAACTTCATTATATCGACTTTAATTCTACTCCGTATCTCATTCCAGTGCAAATAAAATGCATTAAAGTCTTTCTCAGGCCTCCCCGACTTTGTCTAGCGTTCACTTCTGTATACCACATTGTTACTATTAAAAAAATACACAATAAATCGACTTTTATTATTTTTATTTTTATCCGTATCTCATTCCATTAAAGAGATAATACGTTAAGTCTTCCTCGGATATCTCCGCCTTTTCTTACTTTCAAACCACTCTCTAAACATTCCTGACACTAATAAGAACAAACTTTGAAATTTTCAACGAAAACGAAGTCCACATGGGATTAACAAACATTAATAATATCTATAACTGTGTGTATATATATGGACATTACGTGTCTATATAAATAATAGAAATGTTTTAAGGCCCCGTAGTAAGCGTTCAAAGATGGTTTGAAAGGGAGATAATATGTAAATACGAATGTTAGAGGGAGCGCGATAATATTAAAAAAACGATAATTAGGTGAAAATGGTGAAAATATTTAATAAAACACAACTCGTTTGAAATAGAGCAAAAATCTCTCGATAGATGCTTTAGTTGCATTTAAAGATACACTTTGATTTTTTACATGCCCATAACATATGAAATAACAGAACAAAATGTTTTTTAAACAGTTTTCTGAGCTTACTTTGCGATTTTTTTTGATCATGGGAATTTCATGTAATTATCGTTTCGGCATAACAAATTTTTGGCTATTTATTATCATAAAAAATAACACATATTTTTTTTGAACTTAAAAACTTAACAAATTTACTAGTAATTTGGTGTGCGGAGGCTTAATCAGTATAATTACAATGTAGGGTTTATTTCTATGTTCAAGTGATCGGTGGGGTGGTAGATAACTACCTACTTGCACAATATAGAAGAATATTGACAAACATGGTACCTACATACAAAAATGTTCAGAGAATTAACATTATGTTCAAAATTATTCGCTAAAATATTTCTCCTGTGTTAGATATTTGGTATAATGATAGATATTGATTTGACGGAATTCATAAAAATGCCATTCAATATAATATAAATAATGTTCAATAACGGATACGTTTATCACGTGTTTTTATTCGTTGAATAACATAATATGTGTAACTTTTATCTGTATATGATTTGTTTAGTTGATTTGCTTGTAGTATATACCTACGTCTTTGTTTTATTTTTCGACACTCGTTTTTTTATGTTTTACTTATACACCTGTTTGCGGAAATTGTTATAACATGTAAGCCGATTATCTCTTTGATAGTTTTCGTTCTTCATAAGGCGATGCCATACGTAGTAATGCAAAATCATGTGTTTTTGGTTTGAAAATTTGGTTGCCTAGAAATTTTTCAGATGCTTTAATTAAATACTGCGAGTAGAACATCCTGGCCTTTGAAATAATTGAATATTTTTTAGATAAGTATTTTTATAAGCCCAGAAAAAAATAATGTAAAAGGCCTATGAAAACTGCTTTAAAGTTCAAAATCTCCTACTTACGAACCCATTTTCGGTTATAATTTTATTGTATAGTATGGCAAATTAAGTTATTTATATAATGATCGAAAAAAAAATATTTATGCCTGAACATCCACAAAATAAAATAAAAGGCACTTTTTGGCCATGTTTTTTTCTTGCATAAATCAAAACTGGCGGATGGTTTAAGCGGGAATTTAAACCTTATCGCCATCTACACAAGGGTTGTTATTGATAGCGGCTCAATTTTAAATATTACACTACGTAGTGCATCTACTTAACTGATATTATTTTATTTTGAAATTGTTTATCAAATTCATTAGATTTCTCGGTTATAAAAAAACAAGTTTGGAGAGAACAACAAGCGAAATCTACAAACTCATTGTGAAATTTGCGTAAAACCCATATTTAATATTTACATATCTTATTAAGAGCTCAACTCTCTTCTGTCCAATATAAATTCCCTGCTTTGCATAGTTACCTAGATTTGGGATTGAGAAGATTTGCAGGGAGAGTAGTTGGCAGTAGCCGGTCCTCCAAAGTGGAAGTTTATGGGGAATGTATGTAAATTCGGACAGAATCCCAGGGATGCTCAGACATCTGTGGAGGTATTGTTTAAGTTCTGGCAACTCCGTAGTGTTTGCACTTCTGTCGCTTTGTATTTTAGGAATATTTACATATTATAAGTAGATAAAAATACCAAGTTTCCTGCCTCCGCTCCGCCGGTTTACTTCTTGTGCTTGGTGTTGTGTTGTATTTATTCAGTGACTGTAAATATAAATCTTACAGTGGAATAAGGTCACTTTGCGACTCTTTTTTGTTTGTCTTCTCCAGATTCTCTGTGAACAACTTTGCTATTGGGAATGCTGAATATTGCCAGTGACACATACTCGTAGGCGCATGTAAAATACAGAATTTTATGACAATTTTTTTAACCGATTTATTAAAGTAGGTAGAACTTACATTCATATATAAACCTACTCCATAACAAGAAGAATAACAAAAATCCGAATATTTGGCATTTTTTAATTAGGTAGGTAAATATTAGATTTACTTATATTATGCGTCTTAAGTTAAAGTTTACAAACGTTAAAATAACCATTGATAAGCAAAGCGATGTTTACATTACGGTATGTCATTTAATGTTTCATAGTAAAGTTACTAAGTTGTTACTTTAAAGTTGAAAAAAAAGGTTTAATGTCATTTATCATTAATTACAAAGTAGTATGATCAAATCCAAATAAAGGCCCTCCCTTAAATTGTTAAACCTGTGGTAGCCATTTTATAGTTCTTAATCATATTATGGTTTTTAAGGTAATATTCAGAGGGGTTAGATAATATTAATAACATGAAAATAGTTATGACGGGCTTAAAATAACTTCGTAATTAGTTAAATTAAATAATTAAACTACCAACGGTCGAGTCCAGATTTTGAACCTGTTGAAATTTTGTAAAAATTGCCAAAGTTTAGTTTAGTTGTGGTGATGTTTGGTCATTTTGGTTTATAACTGGATACTTGACTGTTCGTATTTCTTCAAGTAGTGCTTAACTGTAACATTCCGTATCACAGACAGTTGGTTATACATTGTATAGTTGTTGTGCCGACACTTGGGGGTTGAGACTCCCAGGGCCAAGGTCACATTTTATTGAAGTGGGAATAGTCGGCTGGCACTTTATTCCCAGAATAGTACGCCATTTCATTTCATGTTTATAATTAACCAGCCTACGGTGTTCTGGTGTTTAAGGAATCAAATTACGTTAGGAGATCTCCCGAGCCTGTCCGGACTTTTTGTATCCGCTTTTATTATTTTGCGTTTTTTTTACAGGAAGGCTGCGATGAAATTAAAAATAAGCACTAGATAAACGTAGAGCGTTATTTTTTATTGAGATGACCAAGTTAAGGAAACTCATTGTTCGAAATCGAAAAAAAAATCGAAAAAACAAATGGGAGACCGTTCCATAATCTGTTTTGTTATTTGATTATTTAAAATACAAAAATCCTTAAAAAAAATGAACACTGTTAGGTAATTGGTACCATCAATATGTATGTGTGAATATCTAAATATATACGTTCGGAACATCATTAACTATGTATGTAAGTGTGGATCGCCTTTGGTACATCCTTAAAAACACAATAAATCATTCCCAGGCCGCATCTTCATAGACTACAATTGAAAAGTAAGAAGAGACAAAAAAAATGACAGCAGTGATTCCTAATGTTTATTTTACCAATGTCGGAATATCGCCTTTATCACCGCAAACTTCTCCATTAATTAACATCTGAAACCTTTTTGTAATGAATTAAATTACCACACCAGTAGGTTTAAAAATACTAAATAACATTAAGTACTTTGTTGAAGGACATTAAAATGAAGATTTAATAATTAGTTAATAAAATTAAGAGTTAATAAGTTTCGCATAATCTTGCTGTACCTTCTTGCAATTTTATGTTTTGTGAGTGTCTTGAATAGGAGTCGATACATTACATCCAATGCGATATTTACCCTTAATGAATGTTACTGTGAGTACTAGTTACAGGTCATTGTATAACACAAGATGGCACTCTTAGCAAGCACTCCTTACGAACTTCTGATGACTGAAGCTATATTTATTATTTGCCCAATAGATAACTTTTTAGATTCCATATGCTATTCGAAACTTACGCTTAATTTGGAATCAAATCGAAATGCTTTCGTTAGGTTTTCAAAATTATTCCAGATAATAATATAAGTACCGAAATATATCTTTAAAAAGTAACTACGCGCTAGTAATAATAATATTTGGATGATTTGTTTAGTGCTATTTTTATAAAAAATCACCTCAAGGGCGCTCCTATTAGTGATACAATATAATATTATTGCGCACTATCAATTATTTCAAATTCTGATTGGATGGTCCCGAGATTAATTTTGTATATTAAATGCTATATTTTTTTCTAATGTTATGTTTATTTGGACTTATATATTAGCATTATTTAAATATAATAGTACCTACCTACCCGAAAAAGTTTAAAAAAATATAACTGAGATTACTGACATTTCTTTGAATATGTTGTACAATTTCATATTTGAAATAAAAAAAATTGTTACTTAAAATACATGGTAATCTTATGATTTTAGAGGATTTTTTTGTTTTGATTTATAATAAGAGAAGATTAGTAATATGCTTTTTTAAACGAAAGATCTACTACTGTTCAGATAACTAACACTAATAAAAATTTAAAAAAATCTGAAGTTTTACAAAATGCATAACTTCGTTCGCGTGAAAGCACTTTTAAGCAATAGAATATTAATAATAAATAACTAAATTTTAATTGAATATCTTTTTAATAAACATGAACAAAGGAATACTTTAATTGATAATTATAATTAAGAGTACTATGATATTTTACTGTTTTCTTTTCTATCGAAAAAACTACGACACTGAAGGTTGGTATAGGTATTCAATTTTTTTTTAATCTAATTCTTAATTTAATCTTAACCATACACAATTAACATTTTTTTCTTATAAACAATACAGCAAATGGCAACATTTAAATCTACAGATGATTGTACAACATAAACATAACATAACGTAACATAAATTTACCTGGCATAATCATAACATATCATACTAATTTTTTTGTCGATGAATAAATTTTCTATAATGATTTAAATCGTGCTTTTATTGATTTGCCGCCAAAATGACATTGTCGTCTTTAATCGTGAATTCGGCGGCGTTGATTTGGAACCGTTTCAAAATGTGCATTTATAGATCGTATTTGAAATCAATAAAAATGAATTTTAAATAAATCTACTAATTTCACTACCAATGGGAATGAATGGCAAGCGATATGCTGAAATAGGCCGAGCTATAAAAATATAGCGCGCTTATACGAGTAGCGTGGTCTGTCACAGGCTTTACGTGGTTGGCGCTTTGGGGCCCTGGAAACACAATAGAAATATTTAATATTCTTTACTTATTACAATCAATTTTCGCAACAAGTTCAGTAAATAGTTGTCGTGTTTTAAATATCTGAAAAATGTTCGTAAAATAAGAAACAATAATTATTTTTAAATCGCGGTTCACTAGCACTATAAAAAGAGCTAATTATTTGGAAATAATAATTTTCCTGTGAATTATTGTTTTTTATAAGCTTTGTAGAATAAGATACTTGTAGAATTGTTATGGACAAAATTACTAATCATTCTGTTCGGCCGATGAAATCTATGTATTATATTATGAAGAGTGTCTGTAGTGGGGGCTCGGGCGGCGTGTATTTTATACAAATCAAATATTCCCGACGCTACCGAAAGAGCCTACAATATTTTTTAATTTAAAGAAAGACAAACATTCCCGGGTTACGGATAACCTGACAATATTTGAAAATCTAATACCTAAATGCTGCTTGTGTTGTGATGGAGGACTTAGCCAGCCGAGGAATTGAACATACTACTCAGCCACCGACCGGTATAAAATAGTATGAAATTTTTTTAATCGATTCTGTTTATTGATAATTTTGTTAAAAACACATATATTTTATTCGTTTACCTTGTGAAAATTTCACCAACAAGTTGCAAGCTTTCCATTGTCACGTTTGTATTATAAATACTCGTTCAGTATTTTAAAGGAAAACATAAAAATATAAGAGTTTCATTACTTTCTAGCTTCTTACAGCAAGCACCCTTTGATGATTCCATGAAAGCAGTGCTTTAAAAATGACTAGTGTATTATTATCGTAGCCTATTCATTAAAAAGTCCAGGTCTGAATGTACTTAACCTGAAGGTTGTTCGCTAAACAGGCTTGAATTTATGAGCACTACAATGCACAATCTAAGTGATAGTAAAAAATGCAATGATATTGCAACACAGACACTGCGGCGCCGATTCAATGGAAAATGCATATCGTATTCCGTTTGACTTACCGGCTCAGTAACGTCGCCTCCTGAATACAGAATCGAATATGCTTTGTTTTTTTCACCTTTGATAGCGAAACAATAATATATTTAAAACATACTTATCTACCATTTGAGAAGGAAAAGAAATACAGAAGCTCTGTCGTTACCGTTTGCCTTACTTTTGAATTGGAAATAAATATAAACCGTTAATAGAAATACCAAATATATTAATCTTTCATTTGTAACTAAAGAAAAAATTTATCTATTACTTTCATATTTTACATGATACCGATGAATGTGAAAGTTTTCATACAAATTTTTACGGAGTCCAAAGTTTTAGTAGGTAGGGACAATGGCATCCCCTCTCTACTTTTTCGTTTATGTGGGAATTGGGTATGTTTTGAGGTTGAAGAGAGTAGGGACAAGATGGAGTTGAGAAAGGGGAAAATTTGTCAGATTTGGTCACCAAAAATGGCTTAATTCATTCCAAGCAAAATTTGATTCTCAATGGCGGTCTTTCACCAAAATGAAACTGAGAGTATCTTAAACTTAAAAACGTACCGCTAATTCGGGTACCTTCATAAACGATCCGCAAGAATGAGATAGGCTCTCAGGGAAAATATTTCCTTCAGGGCCTCCTGTGTTGAGTAAGTATTTAAAAAAGGTGTCAAGTAGTACTATTTTATATTAAACTAGCTGCATTCCCCGGCGTTGCTAGGGCTTAACAAAGTGATTTTAAAAATCAGATTTGGACAGTGATGTTCCTCTTATTTTTAATTTCAAGTGTATGAAATTTCAACAAACTCGTAATAAAACTATTGATTTGTATAAAAATCAAATAAATTCCAGCCGCCATAAAAAAATTCCTTTTTATAAATAGCTGAAGTGAACCCGGTGTTGCTCGGGGTTATTAATGGTTTGGGGCTGTGAATTTTAGTAAGCCGGGTGTAGTTTAGAGGTGGAAATAATAATATTTTAAATAATTGAAAAAGCACATTCATTTTAAAAAAAAAATTATATAGGTGTGTTATGTCTAAGTTGTTTTGCCAAATGACAACAATGTCATTCGCAACCAACGTAGATTGTTATGTCATCTGTACAGATAAACATGGATATAGTCTAAGAACCCAAAAAACAAAAGCAGGTATTCCTAGGCAGCGTATGAAATGGACGAACGATGTCAATATGTTAATGTATAAACTAGAAACAGATATGTTGTTATACAGGAAAAAATTATATTTACTTTTCGCACAAAATTATCCAATTGCCCAAGTAAATGAATAAAGATTAGCAGACCGCAAATTTTAAAAATAATTTACTTCCTGTAGTAACATTATATCAAATTAAAAGGGAAGTAGCAGATTAATTTAAAAATGGGGAATAATTTAGAACAAATTGATAAAAGTAATGATGTTATATCAGATGCATTGAACTTAGATAGTTTAGTTTCTAGTCGAAATGTCCAATAATATTACAGTAGATTCAAATAACTTATGACGTTATTTATAATCTTAGGGAAATCACCATATCAAATTTAAACTAAGTAGATGATAATGTAGTAGAATTAGCTAAGATACTTCATAATAATATAAACAGATACTCGTAGAGCCCACAGTTAATGAACAAAATTACCAAAATTGCTTACGTCAAAGAAATTATCTAAATTAATTTTTTAATTAAATAATATAATTTTACCATAAATAACTTATGACACATTATTATTTTAGATATTCGTACAATAGTACATGCTAGTGCTATTAATATATGTAATAAGTTAGGAATTAAATTATAGTCATCTGATTATAGATCATATAGTTATAGTAAACCAGAATGGCAGATTAGATTTGAAAATGATGTACATAGTATTTTTATGAAGTAACATAGCTAAAGTAATAGAATATAAAAGTGGAAATAGAAGTAGGAATATTTTGAGACATATAGATGAAATTTTTTACAAATTTTGATTTTTTTTCCAAACTTGACGATAAACAAAATATTTTTTCGAATAATAATATTTCGTTGCTATCTGAATCAGATATGTGCAATTTTTTTACTAAAATTTGGAGTAAAGATATAAAACGATTCAAGCCACTGGATAGAAAATAAAAACCTTAGTTGTTCAGACATTAAACAAATGAGTTTTTCTAATATACCTATATATGTCGGTTGAGTTGTTAATTGTTAAGGAAAGCCACGGATTGCGATTGGATATATCATTTTTGGTACATACGTCTGACTACTTTACATCCTCTTTTGTCAAAAAATCTTTCAAAATTTATAAGACAACCTAAAAATTTTCCAAATTTTGTAACTAAGGGCATTACTTATATGTTGTTTACTACATTACTTATATTACTTTATTCCTCTAAGTATAGACCCATTGCATTTTTTCAGACAATTTGCAAAATTTTAACCTCTTGCTTGATAGATTTAATATATACTCATTTAGATGAAAAAAATATTTTACCTGAACAGCAAAAGGGTTGTCGCTGAAAACATATGGGATGTAAAGAACAATAAGTTATTGATTCTGTAATTCTAAAACAGATTCAAACTCGAAAGCGTAATTTACGTACTTGCTATATAGACTACCTACCAAAAGGATTTCGATAGTTTCCCACACTCGTGGTTGATGAAAAAATTAAATAAATATAAAATTAACCCCATTATTATTAGCTTTTTGGAAAGTATTATATCCTTTAGGAATACCAAAATGAATTTAAAGGGTAGGAAAATAGTTGTATCGGGCATTTCAATTAAAAGATGGATTTTTTAAGGAGACTCATTGAGTCCTCTTTGGTTTTGCTTAGCATTGAATCCTCTATCTAAAATGTTAATTAAAAGCAAGTTTGAAATAAAAATTAAGGGTAATACAAGAGAGAGAGTATTAAAATTTCGCATTTATTTTTTATGGATGATTTAAAATTATTTTCGAATTCCGAACAAAATTTAAAGAAAATGATCAAGGTAGTTAAAAACTTTTCAGATGATATTAAAATGTTTTTTAGTTTAGATGAGTATAGAACGATCCACATAGAGAATGGCAAAATTGTAGATGGGGACGAGAGTATATTTAAAAATTTTCAAATTACTAGTATGAAAACAGATGAGGTTTACAAAATATTTAGGATACCCAAAATGAAATAGATTAGACCATTATACCAGTACTAAAATGATATAAGGATTAAATTTCAAACTAGGATCAGAAAAAATTAAAATGCAGTCTATCTACTAAAAATTTAGTAAAAGCAATAAAAACTTGGGCAATACGTGTATTAATTTTTTGGCATAATTAAATGGTCCAGTACAGATTTAGATAACTTAAAAGAATTTATTAGAACTACGCTAACAAATTCGAATTGCCATCATCCAAATTCATCTATAGAACGAATTAATTAACCTAGAAATTTAGGAGGCAGAGGTATACTCAAAATAACTTTGAAATACGATCAGTTAGAAATGCTAAGAACTTTTTTTCCATAGGAAAGCTAATAGCTCAGAAATGAACAAAATAATTTGCAAGGAAGATAGAAACATTACACATTTAAATTTATACGACGAGATGCCTACATTTTTTAAAATCTCATCCAGGAATTATTATACTCCTGGTCAAATAAAATTACTCACGCAAAACACTTCAATTATCTCAAAACGTATGTTCGGAAATTTTCGTCAAACAAGTAGTTGAGTATTTGATAGTTGAGCGCAGAAATAGAAAGATTTATGCTTGCAATTCATGATAGAGACATTAATAGTAAAAATTATAGTAAGCATAAAATCAAAGATACAAATAAAATTAATGATTTATGTGTAAAATTTTTGGCTTTTCCGGAAATTATCAAACATATTATATCGGGATGTTCTGTATTGCCGCCGTCCGAGTATACATTTAGGCACAACCAAGTTTTAAAAAGAATTCACTAAAGTATTAAAATATTACCATTTGTTATTTCGGCTACTGGCACTATACCTAGCTCTCTCATTCAAAATTTAGGCGTTTTAGATCTAGTCCAGTCAGTGGGGGATAAAAAAAGGCTCCACCTTGCAAAAGGTTAGGTAGTAGCGATTTTCACATATGTTGTTAAGATTGGGACACTAAAGAAAAAAAAAAGTTTTCGACCTTGGGGGGGTCGAGCTCGATCCGCCATGTTGGATTGAAGGTGCAAAAATTTGGTTTTTTCAAAATAATTATGAAGTGGTTGATTTTAAAACCAAATTGTTGAAGGTAAACTTAAAGACAATTAAATTACCTACATTTTTTGTAGAAAGTTTTTTTTTGTAAGTCTAATAGGTAACGAGTTACAGCGGTTGAAAGAATAAAATTTTGACAAAAAATTGTAAAACTCCAGTTTTCTTGATAAATTTTGTACGAACATATTACACAATATCATTTTAACGTATTTCTACGTTACAATATACTTATATAGCATCATCCGTGTACTCGATGACGTTGTACACGGATGGTGGTATAGTGGGATCCTAGTCTACAGCTGACTTGGCAACACTGATTGAGTCCTGGTTACAGGACGTTGCCTGGATGCTCATGTCTGCAGATGTTCTTTTCGATGAAACAATGCCAGTTCAAGTTTCACAAGAACGATTTTTAGCCAATGAAAATAACAAAGTCCGTCTGATTTCGATGCTTACAAAGCAATTTATACAGGATGATTTTACAGTTAAGCAGGCTGAAGAAGATGCTGATGAGTTGATTGTCAATACTGCGATTTCCTTGTGTTCATCATATGACGCTGTTTTCATTATTGGCGAAGACGTTGATCTCCTAGTTCTGCTGACAGCATTAGCATCACCCAAAAGTAGTATATATCTTCGCAAACCCGGGAGAGGCAAAACTTTTGAAAGACTGTGTTCCGCGAATAGTGTGAAATACAAAGAGGCGGCTGAGAATATTCTGTTTCTTCATGGCATTTAGCGGCTGCGATACAACATCGTCCTTCTTCAACCAAGGAAAAACAAAATTTTGTTCGCTTGTGCAAAACGACACAAGACTCAATGCCATGATAGGAATCTTCAAACAACATGCAGTTGCAAGAACACGCTTTCTTGTTGCTTTGTACGGGGGTGACATGGATAAGGAAACCTTGGAAGAAGTCCGCTACAAACGTTTCGCAAAGTCGACAGCAAAAAGCAAATTCAATCTTGCCTCTTTGCCACCAACGAACGACGCTGCACGGTACCATGCATTTAGAACGTACCATCAAGTCCAAAAATGGTATGGAATCCAAAAAAATCCAGAAACTGGGGATGGAAACGTGACACCAACGGGCTTGTTCCAGTAAGAATGACAAAGAAACCAGCACCCGAGACTTTATTAAAATTTGTTTCATGCAATTGTAAAAAAGGATGCGGCGTTGCATGTAGCTGCACGAAAGCTGGATTGAAGTGTTCTATTGTATGTGGGTGCTGTAATGGTCAAACATGCTGAAATTCGCTAGAGGTTCACATCGATGTCGAGGACGAAGAAGAAGAGATTTTGTCAATGTAAGCCCAGAATCTCAGTATCACAGGCAATGAGTTAGATGATGACATTGGTGACGAAGACTGTTATTAAGTAACATAATTTATAGTAACATAATTCATAGTAATGTAACATAATTTCGAAATCTACCATCGCTGGTATATCTGTGGAGTAGACCTACTGGAGATACCACAATAAAAAAATGCGCCATGTTCTATACCTCATGGTGGTGTGGAAATGAGTTTACAAAATTATTATAATTATGTAATGAATAACCCGAAAAAATTACAAAGTTGGGAATTTCATCATTTTTTAGAAAAATATTCACATTTCCGCCTCTGTAACTCGTTACCTATTAGACTTACAAAAAAATACCATCTACAAAAAATGTAGGTAATTTAGTTGTCTTTAAGTTTGCTTTCATCAATTTGGTTGTAAAAACGACCACTTCACAATTATTTTGAAATAAACAAATTTTGGCACCTTCAATCCAAGATGGCGGGTCGAGCTCGACCATCCCAAGGTCGAAAACTTTTTTTTTTCCTTAGAGTCCCAATATTAACAACATATATCAAAATCGCTACTACCTAACCTTTTGCAAGGTAAAACTCCCCACTGACTGGACTAATCTGTCAAAGAACTTATTTATAAAAATGCAAAAATCAGTCATTTTTAAATACATGTAGGATTACGAAAGATTTTTTAAATATTTATACTGAGGGATCAGTAGGATATATAGGTCCAGTTAGTTCTACCGAGCCGAACCCTCTGATATGAAAATATCTGAAGTCGGTGAATTATTTTCCCATTTGATCTCTGGTGAATTGAGGTGTTGTTCTTGTATTTTTTGTATTTATTATGCGTATTTAATGCACTTGCATAATTTGGATTGACTAGATGATCATTTGTGGAAAAGTGTGTGGAAGTGTTTAGTTTTTTCTGTGGGGAAAATTTAACCCGGACATAAATTCGGTTAAAAAAAAAGTATTTGATATATTTCATCGTGCCATGTCTTCCTTGGGCGTTCCAGTCTTCTTTTACCATTCATTTCCACGTCATATAATCTCACAACACTTCTTTCTTATTTGATCCACTTTCAATACCCAAACAATTTTAACATCCCTTTTTTAATCTTATCCATTTTGCTTACACCAACCTTGTACATACGTACCCCTCGTTTTACCACAGATAAGTACCTATTTTGTTTGTCTTCCTCGGGTGATCTCAACTTCTTCTACCATTCACTTTTACAACATAAATTCTACTTACACACCTTTTTTAGTTCATCACACACGCCTCATTTTACTACACGTGAAACCGCTCTCAGTTCATTCCTTTGCTTACTCGCTAATGTAAAAGATCAATATCCTGACGACATTTGACTCGTACTTGGAGACTTTAATATGCCCACTATAATATGGGAAATGCATGATTCACACTTAACACCTGGAAACTTAAATACACTTAGTCCCTCACAAAATTTATTACTCCGAATTAAAACAATATAATCACATAAAAAATTCCAATAACCGAATCCTAGATTTAATCATCTGTAATGAGGAATGCCATGTATCTCGTGCATGCAATCCTCTTGTCAGTGAAGACTCACACCACCCATCGCTTAAAATTATATTACAAATCGATACACTCCCAATCATCAACGCTCCTCCTAAAGTACTTTGCCTGTTTGAAAAAGCCGACTATGAGTTAATCAACCGACATCTATCGATGATAGACTGGTCATTTACTCAAGAAAATGCAAACGTTGACGAAGTAGTTGATTCCTTTTATAACATCTTAAAAAGAAAAAACTCGTCAAAAAGAAAAAATTTCCAAACTGGTATTCAGCTCCTCTGATCGAAATCATCAAAGAAAAACAAAAACTTCATAAAAAATGGAAATCTTCTAAAAATCCAATAGATTACATAGAGTTTGCTATCAAACGTACACAACAAAAACATCTACAGAAGCATTGCTGTAATAAATATATGTTTAGTTGAATCTAATATTCAGAATAATAATAAACAACTCTGGAATTACGCTAAAAACAAAAGTAAAACAACTGGCATTCCACAAATCATGCACCTTAAAGACGAATCAGGCACCGGCGCTCATCAAGTATGTCAATTATTCTCTAAACACTTTAAGTCCACCTACCTAAGCGATATGGGTACGAACAATATCAGCACAATCGATAGTTCTACTTATGTAAATAATGATTTTTCGATTGGTTACATAAATATTGACAATCTAATGATTAATAAATACCTGAAAAATTTAGATGTTAGTAAGGGTGCTGGTAGTGACGGTATGTCGCCATATTTCATCAAAAAATGTGCCACAAATCTTTCTTACCCTTTAACTAACATATTTATAATGTCACTAAAAGAAGGTAAATTTCCCACAAAGTTTAAAGAAGCTATTATAATCCCTATTCATAAAACAGGGTCAAAAATTAACATTGAAAATTACCGCCCAATCTCAATACTCACGGTATTTAGTAAACTTTTTGAGAGAATTGTCTACGATCAAATTTACACAACAATTGTTCGTAATATACAAAACCAACAACACGGATTTCTTCAAAAAAGATCAGTACTTACAAACTTGGTAAATTTTACGGAATATTTAACATGCAATATGGACAATAGAAACCAAGTAGATGTAATCTATACTGATTACTCTAAGGCCTTCGATAAGGTAAACCATTTCATTCTAATTCAAAAATTAAAACAATTAGGCATCCATAGTGACTTACTCCGGTGGCTCACTTCATACCTTTGGAGTAAACTTCAAAGTGTCTTAGTTGAGGGAACAAAGTCCAGCTTCTTCTCTGTGCCCTCCGGTGTACCTCAAGGTTATCATTTAGGTCCATTATTATTTAATGTGTATATAAACGATATTCACAAATGTTTTTTACATGCTAATTACCTAGCATATGCAGATGATAAAAAAATATACTTAATGATTAAATCAATCAACGACTGCAATTAACTTCAAGAGGACCTCAATCGTCTCTTTGTCTATTGCGAATTAAACAAACTTGTTATTAACATCGCAAAATGCAATAAATTAACATTTCCACGTAATAAAAATAAAATATCCTTTGTATACACACTAAACGGCACACACATCAATGAAGTAAAATATATCAGGGACCTTGGGGTAACACTGGATGTTAAATTAAACTTTATCCAACACACTGATGACATCATTAACAAAGCCAATAAAATGCTGGGATTTATAATTCGCATAGCAAAACCCTTTCATAACATAAACACTGTATATTCCCTTTACACCTCATATATTCGCCCGCACCTGGAACACTGTACACCGATCTGGACTCCTTTATACCAAGCCCATATCGAAAGAATAGAAAGAATTCAAAAAAAAAATTTAAACACATAAATTATAAACTAAACTTACACTTCTCAAATTATACCGAATCCATTAAATTTCATAATTTTAACTCCCTCCAAACACGACGTCTAATTTTTGATATCCTATGATTTAAAATCCTAAATAATGGTCTGGACTCACCAGAACTTACCAATTTAATAAATTTTCATATTCCGTCTAGATCAACCCGACAATCTGATTTATTTTATCTACCCTCGTGTAGAACAAACATTCGAAAAAATTCCCCAATTCCTTGTATCATTGACAATGATTAGCATTGACATTTTTGGTAATAACCTAAAGAAATATCGATATGAAGTAATGCGTACGATCGATTATTAATATGAGAGTATGGAATGTATCGGCAGCATCCTTTATCCTCTTTCTATTTTCCTCTTCCTATCCTCTTCCTATTTTCCTCTTCCTCTCCCCTTCCTTTAACACCAAATTAATTTTAAGAAACTAAAACTCATTTCTAATGCACTTTAACATAAGAAACTTCTGTGGCTTGACTTCAATTAACTTGTATATTTATATTTATCACTGCATATTATATAAAAGCTGTTTGTTTCTTACAAAATAAATAAATAAATACACATGATATTTGATTCACTTGATCATGCCATATCTTCCTCGGACGACAATATTTTTTTCAACAATAAAAATCCACTTCGCCATGTAATATCCTTATCAGATAAATAGACGAGACAATCTCAAACTGTCATATTACACATTGTGAAAAATTATGCATAATTACATTTCAAGAAAAATGATTAAAATAATGTGTATTGAATGATTATATAAAAAAATGGTAACGAATTAAATTTAAATTGAGGAGCATTTTCGGTATTTGTAAAAAAATGTTTTCAAATATTGAAGACAATATTAGTGATTCTTAAACGAAAATCTGAAACAGAAAAATCAGAAAAAGAAACGGTCACATCTGGGACTCGAACCCAGGACCTTTGTCTTTCCGGGACAATGCTCTACCAACTGCGCTAATGGGACCCTATCCTCTTCGGTCACTTTTAACTGTATCATACTTCGAATAAGAACTACCAACATTGTCTTCATTTTTTCACCGCACATTTTTTATTGGCAACTATCTTTATGTATGATCGCAAGATTCAACCCGAAGTTGGTAGAGCATTGTCCCGGAAAGACAAAGGTCCTGGGTTCGAGTCCCAGATGTGACCGTTTCTTTTTCTGATTTTTCTGTTTCAGATTTTCGTTTAAGAATCACTAATATTGTCTTCAATATTTAAATATTACAATTTGAGGTTTTACTCAATAAAAAAATATTCCGAAAAATAGTAAAAATGTTTTCATTTAACAACATATCAGTACATTTTAGTTCTACAATAAAATTATTGTTTTTTACAAAAAATATATATATTTGCTTTA
Source organism: Hesperophylax consimilis (assembly GCF_061612785.1). Classification (NCBI taxonomy): domain Eukaryota; kingdom Metazoa; phylum Arthropoda; class Insecta; order Trichoptera; family Limnephilidae; genus Hesperophylax; species Hesperophylax consimilis. Next base: position 32,442,549 of record NC_142844.1, on the reverse strand, counting down.
TTATTCAAAGTACCTAATTCAACCAAATAAAAAATTATAAAAAATATTTAAAACTTACCGTCGATACGTCCACATAAAAAATAATTCTTAGGAAAAAAAAAGATTTTTAAAGTAATGTAATAGTTTTATATTTAGATGCATTTATATGAAAAAAATAATAGCTCATTCACATTAAATATAACCTAGTTATTTGATTTTTATATAGATGTAGGTACGTAGATGTTACACTTTGTGACCATTTATCGTTTTCTATTACAATAAAGCTGTTAAATAAATTTTTTTTTTTTAATCTGAATTAGCTATCACGTAGACACCTACATGGAGAACAATAATGAATAAATGTTCTGGGAAGATATTTCGTTTTAAGAAAACGCTGCTCAATTATTGGGTCGTCCCTCAGGGTGATGACGTTGGCTGATGTTTTTGGACTTTAAGCTTTGAGCTTCGATCTTTGAGCTTCGTGTTATGAGCTTCAAGCTTTGAGCATAATATGAGCTTCGAATTCGAACTTTTAGTTTCGTGCTTTGAGTTTCAAGCTTCAATCTTTGAGCTTGAAGCTTCAAGATTTGAGCTTAGGGCTTCGAGTTATTGGTTTTGGGTTTTGAGTTTTGAGCTTTGAGCTTCAAGCTTCGAGCTTTGGGCTTTAGGTTTTGAACGTCAAGCGTGCAAAATAAGACAAAAATTACTGTCTATATCTTATTTCGAAAAACTCTTCGTGAAGCCCAGGTAACGCCGGGATCAGATTTAAATTGTCTATTAATATCTACATATTATATAAAGAAGAGTTTTTTATACATACATATAGTTTCATTCCGTGATCGATTCAATTTTGCATACTTTCAAACAAAGATAAATGACACTGTATACTTGAGATTTTAAAAAACTACCCCCATCCCCTTTTCCCACCACCTCAAAGAAGAATTTTGATGTAAATCGATTAGTTTTTGAACATTTGACAGTCCAAATAAGAAAAAAAATTCAGTGAACTTTTCCTACCCCTTAAAGCAGAATGTTGATGAAAATCAATTAATTTTTTAACATTGGACAGTCAAAATAAGAAGCAAATGTCGGTGAACATATGTATATATAAAGAAGAGTGATGTAACTCGATTTCGAAATATTCTACATAAATCCCGGGTAACGCTGGGCACTTCAGCGATGTATCTATCTATATATGTAAAGAAGAGTGGGTGAGGCTTTGTTTTTAACACAAATCGAAAGTTGATGAAAAAGGTAGAGGGGTGATTTTAAAAATCTCATGTAGACATATATTAGAAGATTTTCTATTACTAATGTCCCTCTCAGGCCTCTCTAAGCCTCGAAGTCTCTCCGACTACTTCGACCATTCGCTACTATATACTACAATGTTACTGTTAAAAAACTACATTACATCGAATTTCATTCAACCCATTTTATTCAACCAATCTAAACACTCCTGGCACTAATACGAACACACCTTGAAATTTTCAGCGATATCGGTCGACTACTTTTCAAGTTCTGCATTTAGGATGTCACATAGACAACATTTTGCAGGCTTTGCTCACAATTTTTTATTCCAGAAGTAACATTATTTTGTGCTTCAATGGCAATTATTCATGTGTTATTGAAAATATCAGTCCTAAAAGCAGAATTATCTTAAAGCTCGTCCATATTCTACCACTCTAAAACCACTATCACTACCAAAGGCAGAGTCACAGGCTAGCATTTATTAATAATTTCTAACGACAATATTGCGAAATAAATTTCATACGACTGCTGCAACGATACACGCTGCATTTTTTGCGCGTTGGAGTCCGAGAAAATGAATTTATGCATACAATTTCCAATTTCAAGCCACACGAGTAGAAACTGATAACCATTGATATAGTGTACAAAAAACCCCGCGAAGTAACGATCAGAAAATTTTGACGCAATAAAAACAATTTTATTTCTTTTTATAGAAAGGCAAACATTCCTATGATACGAATAACCCGACAATAATTTGAAAAAAAAATCAAATAAGAGTAATATAGTAAAAATAATTCAATAAAATATAAAAATATGTAGAAAAACTAATAATGATAAACAAAAATAATTATTTCATAAAATAAAATACTTTTTGTTTTAAAATCAAGAGTTTTTAATAATTTTTAGAACCGACCGGTTTCGCTTTAATCAAGCATTATCAGGGTACAAATTATTATATAGTAATAAGATGCTGGAGTAAAGCGAAACCGGTCGGTTCTAAAAATTATTAAAAACTCGTGGTTTTAAAACAAAAAATATTTTATTTTATTAAATATGTCAAACCACAAAGTGATTGCTTTCTACAATAATATAAAATAATTATTATTCAACATCTCCGTTCCATTATTTGGGCACCAGTCCATTTATAGGTGGCTGGAAGATTTGGGTGTCTCTGTGTTGTTAGGCAAAGCCGGAGAAGTCATATCGGATAACAGCAAACTCTAAGAAATCTGCTTCTCCAGTTTTCATATCCTTCAGTTCTCAATAACAGGGTTGCCTTAAAGTCAGGGTTGATCGATCATAGGGATAAAGGCGGAATGATGGGTCATTATCTTTCCCCCGATTTCAACAGCTATTCGTTTAAGTGTATATTTCTTCCGTCGGACAATTATTTTATTCAGGAAGCTTTCCGATTCTGTTTTGCCGATTTCTGTCAGCCATACTGTAATTCTATTTTTAAGAGGATCTGTTTAATGCTTACTGTATTTTTGTTTGAGTACATTATAAACCTATATAAGTTGCTAAGAAGATATGAAAATGATCCTAACAATGTATTTATTTTTGGTACTATCCCCTTTGTCCTAATCTTAGTCTCTACAAAGCAATGAAGCCTGGAGTTGATCATAAATTACATTATAAGTGCATGTATACACATCTTGCTTAGATATAACAATTTTGTTTCCTTGAATAAGGGTGTCGATGGATACATGTAATATACATCTATGGTTTTGGTCCATCACTCTTACTACAGCTTTTTGCGCTTGAACTAACGGTTCTAGAATGGTTTTGATTGTACCGTCCCAGGTTAGTTTACCATATAAAATATGCGTAGTAAACAATTTTAATAGTTTCTCGTCAATGATGTCCAGTATATCTTTTAAGAAGAATGTATGGATTCAATAGTTATTAAATATTTTAAATAGTGTGTGTTTCAGATAACACTCCCACGCTCCAATTTGCTTCTGACCAATAAGATGTAAAAGGTTATAATTGGATTGGGTGATGAAAGGATTGGGGGTTTTAGAATGGTTTTATTATTCTATGTATAAAATCCATAATTTTCAAGGATTTATTCGTGATTCGATTTATGTGTCTTTATTAGATTGAGGTGTACATCAAACATAAATTTTGAATCAAGTATTAAATTACTATGTGTGATGTGTGAATGAAAGAGCACGAGATGGAATGCTTATACCAACACCACTCCCACATACATAACACTATAAAAGAGTTATTTATATATTTACTGGAGCAAATCTCCCGCCTTGACGCAACGAAATTTCTATTTGAAAAAACATTTAATTTTATTTATTTATTTTATTGATACATAATTTATAGAGTGGTACATGTGGTTTTTTGTGATATTTCACCCTCCATGCTAGGGATGACCCTGTGTTATGGCGGGTGAATTTTTCATTTTGCGGACATAGAATCTATACATTACCATAATATAAAATAGAGAAATAAGAAAAATAAGAAAAATGATATATAGCTAGTTTGGGTTGCAAGAAGAGGATTTCTTCTCCATGCTATGCAGCTTAAACTAGGAATAGAGGGTTATTTTTATGTATTTATTTTCATGATGTTACAATTTTACACAAAAGAAATAATACAAGAAAAGAGAATAGTCACAAAAAAAACATTTTCATTGGTTTCGGTACTTTTCTGGTTCAATTAAATAAAGAAATAACTTTTTTATTCAATATTCTGAGGGAAATATCTACATTTCTCAACCAAGCTACTGAAAATTTCGCCGCAACTTAACTTACCAGTGGCTAACTCGCGGTCAACAGTTTGGTGACAGCTGCTCCAAACGGAAAGCTTGAATAATACTGCAAGCGACTGTTGACGAGCTAGTTCGACATTCTAACCAAACTTTAACTGACAGCTAGATTAATAATTACTCATGAAAATAACAAAATTATTTGCATGCACTGCAGAGGCCAACCTCGCTTAATATTTCTCATTGATATGGACGCATGTGTCATGTACACAATCCAATATATCACTTCGATTTTTTTATGAATGTATTAAATATTTTTATTTGCAGCTCAATTGGAAAAAAAAAACAAAATAACTCTATCCAAAACCCCTCCCTAATAATCAATCAATAACTGGAAGTTTCAATTGTTTAAGAAAATTTATAATATTATTAGATTTATATTTCGAAATAGAGTCATGTTTCTTTTGATTTTAAACCACGATTACTTATATAAGATGGGAGTCATGGCATGAAATGAACAATGTTGTTGAAGTGGTGCTGCCTATGTACGTTTCTATGTATGTTCCAATGTACGAGTATGACCGCTTGAGATGATGCATGTCACCGCACTTACGTACCTATATCTAACGTGTACATTATACACGGTTGGATTAAGCTAACTGTTATCTGCAGCTGAGATTTGATGTCACCAAGACATTGAACCCTATGAGCCATAAAATCAACATGGCGATATTAGTAGCCTCGAAAATTATTAATCTTTTTTGCCAAACTTCATACTATGGGTATTAGAAACTCTTTATCATTATCTCACTTTTAACAAAGGGTTAAAATAAATAACTTTCAAGCTTCTTATAATATTGATATAAAGTCCACGTATCTATCACAAGGACCCCATTTGGCCCCGCTTCTTTTTAATTTATTAGTAAACGATATGTCAAAAGCATTTTTTCTCAAAGACGCTTTTGTTTTTTAATAATAATGTCCACTTACAATAACAAAATAATAAAAATAACTTATAAGATAACAAATACTGAGATCTTCAAGATAATTAAATCCTACCTCAAATATTTACCTAATCATTTAACGATTGGTGTAAAATTGACTTCTTGGGTGAAAACATGGATAACTGCAAAATGTTGTCTTTTCACAGATGTGAAAAACCAATTCTGTTTGATTATTAACTTAATAATGTTTGTCTGTCTATCGTCATATAAAATGCACTGTCGCAAGGTTTCTTTTGGGAACATTCATTACATCGTTTAGATCACTTAATCTCCGACTTAAAACGTAATATACAATTACTCTAAAAACTGTTTACTTTTTGTTGGATTCCCCTCATTTCAAATATGCTAGAGTCATTTGGTTTTCTTTCTATGCTATCTACATTTATAATTTTAAATCCGTGCAACACTGTTTCCATCGAGGAATTTCTCGGAGGTTAAGACTTGAAAGAGGCGAGTATTCGTATGATGAAATTGAACAAAACTTTAAACCTTTAGAAAAAGATAAATAACTATTATGTAGTTTTTTACATTTATTCTTTGTTACAAATCATTTAAATTAACTTCCCTTCCCCTAGATTCAGAAAAAAATCATTAATGTTCCACAGTCGACACCACTAATTATAAATACCATTTTCCTTTGTTTAGAATGTCGAGTCTTGTCAACTCAAGTCAAAGCATTGACTTTGTTTATGTAAGTCTAAATGATTTTTGTCGATCGTTACTACAATTTCCTATTTTTACGTCACATGTAATTATAATTTGTGTTCAATGATATGACTTATTCTTGAATTCTAGAGAAACCTCATACAGGTTTTGACTTAACGTTATCTTCTGCGTATACATTTTTGCAGTCGCCTTTATTTTCTCCATTCTATAACATCACAATTTTATATAGTTAATTAACAATTTATACAGTAAATAACAAATAAAAAAATTAAGTTCAAGGAATTAAATTTCTTTAGAATTGTTGCGATGACTTTAGAAAAGAGAGATTCAGAGGCTATTACACCACCCCCCTGAGAGCTTATCAATGGGATAATGTGTATTTTTGATTTAGAGATTTTTTTTTTTTAAAGTTTACTATTCAATTCTTGAATCTATGAATATAGTGGGTATATCGGATAAGTTAGTCGAGTTACTCGAGTACTAATCGCGAGAGTGTTTTAAAAAAATTTACTACACCTTTTTTCTTAGTTAATATTTTCCGAATCTTCCCACAGGAAAAACCAAACCCTTCCACACACTTTTCCAGAAATGATCATCCAGTCAACCCACATTATGCAAGTGCATTATATAAGCATAATAAATACAAAACAATACAAGAACAACTAAAAAAAAAAAAAAAAAAAAAAAAAAAAAACACGACAACTCACCAGATATCAAATGGGGAAATAGTTCACTGACTCCAGATATTTTTATATCATATGGTTCAGCTCGGTAGAACTTCTAACTGGACCTATAAATCCTACTGATCCCTCAATATAAATATTTGAAAAATCTTTCGCTGATTGACTGATTTTTGCATTTTTATATATAAATTCTTTGACAGATCTAATACAAGTGAAAGTAAAATTATGCAAGTGCATTATATACATTATTTACAGCGCCCTTGAAGCGATTTCTTACGGCGATATATAAATTAGCCAATTATTATTATTATTATAAGCATAATCAATACAAAATAATACAAAAACAACGCGTCAAATCACCAGAGATCAAATGGGAAAATAATTCACCGACTCCAGATATTTTCATATCAGAGGGTTCCGATCCGTAGAACTTCTAATTGGACCTATAAATCCTACTGATCCCTCAAAATAAAAAATAATAAATCAAATGTAAATAATTAAAAAATAAAATTTAAATATTTATTTTTTTATTTTATTTAATAATATAATTTATAAAATGGATTGGCTATTAACAGGATGGTGAAATACCCCCTCAAGTAGTTGAGAATATTAAAAATATGATCTCTCGTCACTTTGGTCGAGGGAAAAGGTTATCTTAAAAAGTTATGATCTTGGCTCAGACATGTAATAAATATAACTACAATAACTTTATCGAACAATATTTTGACTTCCCCGCAATAACAGTGCTACGATGATATTTAAATTGACAAACAAAAAGTGACACTAAAGTTAATGAACCTGAACAACGTTAAAAATGTATAAAATTTTGATATTTTGGAGATTTTATTAAATGTAATATTCATGTATTGCTCAATGTTTGAAATTTAAGCTTTTTTTAGTTCATAACCTTGTTGAAAGTTTAAAAAAAACTTTTATTAAAATTTATCAACATTTATTTATTTACACATTGTTAACCACTAGTTTTCCCTTATCGGTGTTTTACGGTAGGCATTCGAAAATCAAAATGAATTACGCATTTATTGTTCGCTAGCCGGAAATGTGCAATAATTCAAAGTTAACTTTTCCCCAATACGAGGATTAAATACCAATCCGACTTCCCATCGATACAATCTAAATTGTAAATTAGAAATTATATAAAAATGTTAATATTCTTTATGGAAACAGCTAAACTGTGTATTTATTATATTTGTAAGGTCTATTTAAAGTTCAAAATGATCATTAGCTTTCATTAAATTCAACGCTTAATCCAACTGAAAAGCGGTTTACTTCGGTTGGCTTTAACGTTTAAAACCAGCCCTTTTCATGAAAGTCAAGAATCGTTTATTGTGGTTTTGTTAGTTTTACAAAAGATATTATTTATTGTTACTACACAAAAATATTTTTTTATAAGATAACAGGAGAAAGGGAAATAAATGGAGCCCCTTAATATATTTTTCCACAATCTACGAAATTAGCAATCTTTTAATTTATTTCACTCTGACAAAGACAATTATAATTTTCGTAGATACATGAGGTATTGAACAATACGAACATCTCAAAATCTTCTTAATAATTATCTAAATATCTTGAGAAATAAAAATTATTTTTATTTTAATTAAAATTATTTACACTTTATATGAGACTTCTGAAAGCCTTATGAAATCAATCACTAAAAGAAGGGGTTTATGAATTTTCATATCTGAATCCATTTTTGAAGATTATTCTGAAAGCTTTATCTTATTACATTTTTACGCTACGACGAGAGTCAAATCCCAAGCATCGACAACAAACAAACCTGCCTCAAGAACGATGCAGGGACCGGCATATGTATATTTTTAGTCTAGAACTATTTAATTTGTGTAATGCGGCATAATTTTTTCATTCTTATACAATTTTCTTGCTAAGGAATTAAATGTTTTGCTAAACATCAACCAGCGAATCAGCTTACCAAATTAAATTATCAGTTCGTCTCTAAATTGCGGTGAGAAATATATTTTGTTCTGATTCTAAACATGACACTCCTAACGGGTAAAATTATTTTTTAAATGAATAAACTTGATAATAATTTGAAGGAACAAAGAAATTTTCGAAACTCAAAACCTCCCAGAAGTTGACGTTAATCACTCTCGATTTTTCGTTTATTTTTACAAATTGTGTAAAAAACTAAATCCTGTTAACATGTTTTGTTGGTGAAATTCATAATTTGTGAAATAAACAAGTGTTTAAAAAATAGATACACATATGAGAAATTCATTCAAAAAATTTAATTTTGAACAAAAGATTCGCTAATAAAGAAAATGCCGTACTAGTCTAACTTCGCATAACCTTCAATAAAAAAATTATACTATCGAGAAAAGGAGATACCTACTGAGCGAAATAAGTTTGGGAAATACTGGTTAGATAGTTTTAGTATTGCCCTGGCGGAGGAACAGAATTCAGAATAAAAACGTTGCTTGACATAACATTAACCGTTGTTGATGACTAGATCTAAATAGGCAGGTAGATTATCTTCCCTATTCTCAATCTCCGTCTACTCCACACTTTCTTCAGCTTAACAACATACCCTGAGTGCATATGTCGTATTCCTACTGCACCCTGGCAGCTGGGACTATCGTCTATATCACGAATAAACAATACGAGGCACGGAGTTTGTACGCAGTTTATAATGGTAGCATAATGCGTATCATTTCAGGCTCTCATTACTGTACGTGTATATGTGTTTAAAACGTAGATTAATTTCTTTCTTTTCTTCCACGAACAAAAATAACTCTAAGTAATTCCTCTTGCAACTAACGAACCTGTTTCAATTGAATAGGGTCTCCATTTCCATTTCCACGACTCCACTAAGTATAAAGGTGGGTGAATAAAACGCTCTCCGGGGCATCGATGCTCCTCAATCCCTACCTGAATGTAATAAGAGCCATTTGAAAAGAAACAAACGCCTGGGGACGCATACAGAAGACGGTTTAGGCTCCTGATTCCGAATTAATGGAATTTTATTGTTGGTTATCCAAACATCCCCTGTTCTCCTGGTGGCTTGCTTGCCATTGAATCCACTGATAGACTGGACTCGTTGGACCCTTAATACCACCTACGGTCAGATGGACAATGTTATTGGATCCTCATTCGATTTCCTGGATATTTATTTTAATTTATACGTACAAGCAATTGATCCCGTATTCTTTTTATTATTACTTTTATTGTGTTTGTTCATATAACATGGTGCATGAATTTATCTGTATATGATATTTTATCATTTTTTGTAATGTCATATTTTTACAGTAAACATTGGTTTTTAAGAACCCTCTCATTATTTCTTTGATTTTCACACTTCTTAGGCATCTCATTATACATTTCAGCCCTCTGTACAGCAGTTATATGACTCACAAATAATGGCTAGTAAATCTTATTAGATTTTCATAAATATGTATGCTTTTAATCAAAACAATTTGAAATAAAATGTAGGGCACTTGGTATTTGAAATTTTTTTTTTTTATATATTATCTGCAGACGTTGGGCCGATTAAAAAACTCAAAAAGTTTATAACGTACTTTTAAAAAACTACGAGTAAACGCACTTGGGTTATTATAGTATTGAGTCTCTTATAAAATAATAAACATATAAATTGGGAGGCTGGATTGGGTACCGCCCACAGCCCGGAAACCACTCATTGGATAACCAACAACTCTGCCAAGGGTCACTCCAATTGGTTTGCTATGTTTCGCTATGGTCTCTTATCACCAGCAGAGAAGGAGGCTGGAGACCCTTTGACCTCTCTAGCTGGACTCTCTCGACCCAATCATGGATTCATACGTCAGTCTTAAATACACTTTCCCCCAGATTCCTACCCACCTCTCACACCTGTTTCTCTCCTTCCTTCACTTAAAAATACCCTTTATGACATAAGTGATGAAGGAAATCATTTTTCTCAAGGCGACCTGTGTAGAGTTAATGTAAAAAATGTATATAATTCAATGTATTGGTACGGGCCCTTCTCAGAAATCTCACTGAAAAATGTATGTTTCTCGCGGTACATTTTAAATTTCAACGCTGTTTTAACCAAATCATTTTTCTCGCTGATCAATAGAAAATAATGGAACAAACGTTACAACGTCTTGTATTATATTTGGAGATTCATGAATATACTCCACTCAAAATAGTTCTTGGCGGAAATTGTGTATCAAGCTTCGACGCCTTGACCTAGAGATTCCAGAAAAAAATGCATAATTCAAGATGTTTTATTACTTCAGCGCTTAGATAATCGACCCCACTGTTAAAATTTTGGTTTAGCTTCTTATAACACAAATAAAAGTGACTTAAACTATGAACTACCGATGAAATTTTATTTAAAATCCATCCAAGATTTATTTTCATGATGGTCCCTAAGAGATTTTAAAATTATATTACTTTATCGGAAGGATGAAAGACGACCCAAATTCAAATGCATATTTTTCGCAGTGTTTTGCTAGTCATGTTTGTTTGTGTCTTTTTCATATTAAATATTTTAGTGGATACATATTTAGAATATAAATATATATTCCAGTAGCTCCACACTGGAACCCCGAAGGAAAATGTCATATTTGAGGATGCTGTGTGGAGGGGTCTTTTAAGAACGGAAGGAGGGGAAGTTCTGGGAAAAAAAATGTAAGAAGGGTGGGTAGGAACTGAGGGTCGGTGTGTCAAGGAGGGATGGAAGTATGAATCCATCCTTCCCACTGAAGTGCAAGAATATGTTCCTCTCTCAACAAGTCTCTACCGATCTCTATCAACAGCAGTTGGAGGGTAGATGCACCGCTCACTTCATGAACCCGGGAACCCCTGCTAAGTCACCAAATGCAGCGAACCACTAGTGGTGAACTATGTCAGAAGTTTTAGTTTTCCAATAAATGGTTCCGGGGGCGGCGGTACCCATAACCGCCTCCCAATTTGTAATTGTATCCCGTACTCTGTTCCGTATTTTTAAAATATTAATTGTCTCTTTGTCTGACGTGTGCAAAAAAAATATTTTTATAACAGCGGCGGGTGGATTGCTAGTTGGGTACTGTTTCATTTTTAATTGCCTTCCTTCGTTCGCTGGACGGGAACGTATCACTTTAATTTGCCTGTGGACGAACTTATCTTTCAGCTCGGTGTGAGTTAATGCTGGCTCAGTGCTGTATGCAGAAGACGCTGCTTATCTTTGTTATTATATTATGCCGTCACTGTTGCAGGTCGTGTCGTGCATTAGAGTGCATAATGTAATTAATTTTCAATGTAGAATCAGTAACTTGCAAAGCACCTTTAATATCACTTTCACATATATACTACACAAGTCAAGAGATGGATAATTAGTAAAATTCTTGACTTATTTTGTGATATTTGACCAAAGCCGAGTCTGTTTTTTAACCAAGCAACTGGACACATTATTGTCTGCTAAAATTATTTATAAACACATTGGGATCTCTATATTTGGATAAGGTTAGGATAAGTACCATGAAAAAATGGCAATAATTAAGTTTAAATTTTTTTTTATTTTAGCTTGTTTGAAAATCATAACAAGGGAGAAAAAATGATGTTTAAGTTAGTAAATAGATTACAAAATGGGTACCTTAAGGGCTCAGCGCTTTTAAGGTGATTTGTCACAAAAACGGCGCTACATAAAGTATCAAATTATTATTATTATTACATGCTTTTCTTTTAAATTAATTCTCTACTTTCAGAATTATATTATTTTTATGGATAAAGTAATGTTATAAGACAAGATGTTTTATGCATAGCACGGAAAACAACATATTGTTTACGGGAATTGAACTCGCAGCTTTGTGATTGCCGGTCAGGTGCTCTACCAATTGCACTACGTCGGCTTAAACTCGCCAAATTATTCAAAATGAACTGTTATTCTGCATTCAACAATTATTGGTTATTAGATTTTTTTGAATAGGTCGACGTAGCGCAATTGGTAGAGCATCTGACCGGAAATTAGAAGACTACGAGTTCAATTCCCGTTGGCAACATTTATTTTTTCTTGGAAGATTTTTTCAATTATAAAGGTGTTTCAGGCTAATAATTATTGTTTAAAAACTACAAGTAAGTATTTGTGCTGTATCCATTAAAATTTGTCATTTAGACTATTCTATTCCATATTCTATTTATGTATCTACTTTTTATTTGTTTGCTGTGATATTATTTTTCATGTTCACTCTTTTTTGTGGTTATATTCAAATGTAAAAATTTCGATGCCTTTCTAATAGGAATTACTTTAAATAAATACTTTTTTCTTTGAAATAAATTGTTTTTTTACTTTTTTATTTACTAATCATATTTGAGCCCTCTTTTACAGAGCCCTTGATATTATATTATCACAAAACGACGCTATATAAAGTGTACCAATTTAATTATATAATATGATTATTTGCGTGATGTTTTAAATTAGAATTGGTTCTAAGAGTCTTTATATTTTCTCAAGGAATAGAAAATTATTCAGAGAAGCCATATTTTCCGATCATTTCACAAAAAAAACCTATTCCAATCAAGATTTTTAGGTTCACACGACATTGATTGGGCAGTACTAAGCCGTTAAGTAAATTAATTCACGAGCTAAAAAACTGGAAATGCTGAAAAATGTTTTCAAATCATTGTTGTATTATTAAAAGCTCGACAAAATAGAAATTAATTTATTCGGTAGAACAAGAGTGGTAAGTTAGAAACGCTATTTCATCGACGCTACCAGTGTACTTTCATTAACTCAGGTAACACGGTGAAATAATCAATTGAATAATAACTGCTGACTTGAAAAACCTATTTTTAGACCTCAATTTTTTAAACACCAGTTTTTGAAGCCATGAAAAATTCCGTCAAAAGAACTTTCAAGTATGATCGTACCTCAACAAGATTGCGTGACTCGAACTCTGGAAGAAACCAAAATGAGAGATTGGTTATTTTTATTTTAAAAAAGGCACGTAACATATTTTAACAGTTAAATATGAAATCTCTTTTTCGGTTCATTCCTTTTTATTTGTTGGATAGTTTGACATGAAAATTTCTTGTTGCAGAAGTTTTAGATTGACTTTAACAGGCCGTAATCACGCTATTTTCCCATACATCTCGCTTTACGTGTTTTGAACGTTTGAAGGCTGGTCCGACATACGACACGATAGCAATCCTGCACGACGTTAAAATTTTCAAGAAAAATCAAGGCCCGTCGTAAAATAATCCATTTCATTCACACCCACCTACTATTATCTGTGTAAATTTGGCTACCCTTTTTAAGGAATTCACAAAACTTATTCATTATTATTATTAAAAAAATTAAACATTCTACATAAGTAGACGTCGACAAAAAGTCTCTTATTTCAATATGTACTTGTTAGAATTGTATTGAACATTTTTATGCGGCAGTCAAAATTTAAATGTCGATTGAATGCTGAGCCATCCATGTTCGAAGGCAGTTGTGGAACATTAATCTTATTTTGTAACTATTACTACGGTTGTTAGAAATGTTCTGCGAGACTTCGAATGCTATGAAACACTTGAAAATAAGGGTTTTCTTTTAACAATCACACCTATATAATCGTTTTGTTATTTATATTAAACCCAGAACAGTTCTGTAAATTAGGAGGGAATAAAGACATAATTTCCTCTTTCATCAAAACTAAACTAATAGTATGTTTTGGTAATTCAAATTACTTCCTCGTTCTCCAGCGTTTTAATTGATCTTTCATGCAAATTAAGGGCGTAAATTCAACATCACTTTTTCATATTTGGAAATACCCTCTATTTATGATAAAGTGAGCCAATAAGAAACGGTAAAATGTAATGACAATGACTAACAGCTACACTTAAAAGGCCTGATGGAAAGATAAACCGCATTATCTTTACTATTGTTTGTCAATGTTGTAATTATGATGATGTTTTATTACTTTCAATCGAATACCAGCTACAAAATGTCCTACCTAGACTTCTGTTTTCATTTTTTATAGTAAAATTGATATTTACTATAGATTCATAGCTCAATGTAAAAATGACGATGTATTTAAATAATTGCATTGGCCCGAGAAATAAAATAAAAAAGAGTTAACTCCGAGTTTCGCCGTAGAGATGGTTGCTACTTCTCGCATCATATCAATTTTTCGTATTTATTATTGTAACGTGTCTACATAATTGTAAGACGGCTAAAAATCGAGATATATATTGGGACCATAGTACAAATAACTATACACTTGAGAATCGACGAAGGATAAGCGATGTGTATTTCTATTTTATAATTTTAAATTCGAATCTCGACTGATGCGAATTCCTTAGTCTATGTAAAATTGTTATTTTTTTACATTAATTTTATCAAATTTAAATCATATGAAACCATTTTTTATTACTGAAATTTGTGTGAAGAGTTGTAACCATATTATGTATTTAAATTCAATTGTAACTATATTATGTATTCATATTCAATTGTAACCATATTATGTATTCATATTTAACTGTTTCCATATTTGATTGTAACCATTCTACGTATCCATATTTAATTGTAACCATATTATTTATTCATATTTAACTGTATCCATATTTAATTGTAACCATATTATGTATCCATATTTAATTGTAACCATACTATGTATCCATGTTTAATTGTAACCATATTATGTATCCACATTTAATTATAACCATATGATGTACCCATATTTAATTGTAACCTAATAGTGCGAACCTATTCATATTTAATAATAAACTAAATAAGAAACATGAATAAAAAAATAAAGAAAAAAAATATTAGTAAATTGCTAAAAATTTTCCTGCCTAAAGTTAAATTGCCTGTTCATAGGTACCTATTCTTATTAAAATATAATAAGCTGTGTGTTTGGTTTTTCTCCAACAAACAATATTTTTTAAGCCTTCGATTGCCGTTTACGTAAATTAAAAACATATATAATTGGTTCGCAAAAGTAATTAAATGAAGTACTGGAGTATTTTTAGTCGAGTACCTGAAAGGTAGTACGTAATGAAATTTAGTAGGTACCAACCACTGAGTAGAAAACCCCTAGAATCCCCTAGTGATTTGATGAATCCCAAAAAATAACGACTGACAAATGCCAAATAAAATTGATGATCTGGTCAAGAAAGAATAATTCTATTTTTTTTTTCATCAATTTCACAAAATTGATTGTAATTCCATACAAAACATACAACCCCACAATACACTTCTATGGGTTTTCCTTTTCAGTGGTAACATTGTAGGTACAATTAATTTAATACGTAAAAAGGGAGAGCTACGATAAATTGGATACATTCGCAGCAAAAAATAATATGTCAAACTTGAAGTTCACAAAGCAAAGCAGGGGCTTGTAAAACAAAACAAATTGAATTCCGTTTTATACAGGAGTTTTAGAAAAAATGATAATGATTTATAACTTTTTCATAGTTCTCAGAAGAATCGAGACATATGTTTCAGTCAGGAAGTTGCTATCATTTGTTGATACGTACGAAGACACATACAATTTCTGAGATGAAGTTTATTCTCTGCAAAATTAGTATAACAAGTTTCATTTCCATCGAAAGCGATGGAAGAAAATTTCTTTCTAACATTTCGTCCAAAATAGAAGTTTGTTTGTAATCCGCAACGGGGGTTGTGAAGAAACTCGTCGTTCTTTGTTTCCACTATAAAGGTTGGGCTCGTGTCAGTAAACTTTGCAAATTGACAGTTGATATGGATCAAAATGGGATGCGATCTAGTCCCTTTACCATTTTACCTCCTATATTTGTTCCTGCATAAAACTGATCGAGTTACTATCTAAAGATAGATAATATAAAATGAAACCTTCCGCGTATTGACTTAACTATTCGATCAATTTCAATAAACCTATAAATGGTGCGATTTCCTAAATGCATCGACATCAAGGTGCCTATCCCCAATTAAAAAAGTCGATCCTTAGTTTCACTCGGTGGCGAATAAAACATCTAATCAGTATGAGCAAAATACTTCATGTTCTTTGTAAAAGTGTAGAGTTAATCAATCTTTATTGGGTTTATTTTACCAAACAAGGGTGTGCTTTTTTAACCTCTGGCAAAAAAAAATCTCGTAATGTGTGCTAGCATGATTCAATATCGTCTGGTTAAATTTTGATACCCAGCTCTTTCTCCGAGACTCAATTTTTTTGTGATGATAAAGCAAATTTAATTGTTGGCAAGAGCCTGTGGCACGATTGCATTTCCAATATTTTGGAATATTTAGAGCTGGAAGGTATGACGAGAGGCGGAATGAGGTGAATTTTCAAAGAAACAGTTCAACGTACACATTTCATAAAAATATACATGTTTACTGAGTGAATTCGATCCCACCTGCTTCCAACCATCTGGAGCCAGTGGGATTATGGCATCCCCAGTTGGAATGTATTGTGAGGCTGAAGGTAGTGGTAAGGAAAAATACCTACTACTCTGGAACGTGACGCAAATATTTTATTTTGGTATATATTGTATTAAATTAATAAATCGTGATATAACACAAAATCACATAAAATTTACTTGGAAACGCCGGAATTCAAAACCAAGGGTCGAACCAAATAATCATGGTTGCCATCAAAAGAGGATCATCCTGAAAACACTGTTTTAAAGCGTTTATTTTTTTATTCGTAAAATTAACTAATATTACTTTTTTCACATTTTTTACCTGCGTAGTTACTGAAATTGAGATTTACCGACACTAACACTTAACTCTCAGAAAATTTTAGACGATTTCAGAGTGCGGTATTATAATACCACTGTAATGATATTTACCATAGCCTAATAAATAAATCATAAAGTAATTACTTCATAATTTTAAAAGATTCTTTATTCAATCCATCAAATATTATATTTGTTGGGTGCAAACCGTTTTATTGTCTATGAAACGAGATCAATATAGGTTACGGCATATTTTAATAACCCATGAAGCCATTTTCAAGGCTAACTCCACTGTGCCAACCTCAGCGTATCGAACCCGCGGAAACGAACACTTTTGATTGCTTTTCAAAATTGATTCAGATTCTGTGTTGAATATTTCACGGAATTGTTTCTCTAGCGTGACGAAAGTGTACATATTATTCGCAGGGGTGGGTTAACTCCGATAACCCGACAGAACCATAACAGTGCCAACGTTTCGATTCAGTTTTTCAACTCTCATAGCGAATATGTAATATACCTCATAGGGTGTGCAGTCATTGGCAATTTTACTAGACCACTATTGCTACCCACGAGAGAATTTTATTTTAGCAAAATGCAGGATGTGAAATGACGTCACCCGACAAGCTAAGGCCAAAATCATCGATTTCTTGACATTTTTGTAAATTATTCTCTCCGTTTTTTGCCCGGGTCTTGGCGGCTAATGCGTTGGCCCATCATCTGTGTGGCGGGCCGGATCGGAAGAGGCTGGTTGAGGGAGACTCTTTGACTTCTTCAGCTGGACTTTATTGACCAATCGCCTTGCACCTTAGTGGGAGGAATGATTCACAACGTTACTCCTGGACACACCGACCCCCGTATTCCTACCCACCCCTCATACCTTTTCTCTTCCGAGAACTTCCTCTCCTTTCTTTCCTTAAAAATTAATCCCACAGATCATCCTCTAAGATAAAATAGGCTCTAAGGGAAAACGTTTTCCTCATAGCCTCTTGTGTGGAGTAAACGTAAAAAAAATAATAAATATCAATTCTATAGAAATTTGCCACAAATTTTTTTTTTAAAGATTATTTTTGTGATTTAAAAGACAATGATAAAGAAATACTAAGTACCCAATCATTTAAAATGTATTTATTTATGATAGAAAAATCCCACTGATCATGGTGTTTTTATTGTTTATTATGAAGAATAGAGGCAAGAAGAAGTATAAAATAAGAAGAAAACGCTAGAAAAGCTAAAGATAACCCAGATGAAGTAGAGAGAGAAGTAAGAAGCGGCAAGTAGAACCAAGGTGTGACAAAAAAGCAATTAAAGGATAGGAGAGCCAAGAAGAAGCCGGAAGAGGAAGGAAGAGACCAAAACAGCCAGGAAGAGATGATTAAAAACACGAAGGGCAATTATTGAATAACAGATAAGAAAGACAAAAAGAGGCAAAACACCATAATGAACCAAGAAGAACCAAAAAGATGGAAGGAAGTTGCTATAAGAAACAAGAATATGCAAGAGGAAGTAAAAAGAGGCGATAAGAAATTAAACGAGCAATAAAAGTAAAGCAGACACTAGAGAAGGCAGGAAGAGCCAACATGATACAAGAACAGGCAGTAAAAGTATGGCGAGGCA
This sequence comes from Hesperophylax consimilis, assembly GCF_061612785.1. Taxonomy (NCBI): domain Eukaryota; kingdom Metazoa; phylum Arthropoda; class Insecta; order Trichoptera; family Limnephilidae; genus Hesperophylax; species Hesperophylax consimilis. The sequence continues at coordinate 32,424,001 of NC_142844.1, read as the reverse complement.
AAATCCAGAAGCCAAAAAAAGTAGGAAGAAGCGAAAAGAACTAAAAATAACTAAGAAGGAGCAAGTAGAGGCAAAACGAAACTAGGAGGGACGTAATAACATAAGACGAGACTAAAATAGTCAATAGCAAAGAAATATACGCAAGAAGAGACAATAGGAAGCAATAAAATGACAAAAATATTTCAAAAACTCGAAATAAGGAGAAGCGGGAAGCGATGAACAAAAACCAACGCTCAATTAATTTCTTTATTCCTACCAAACCTAATATCCAATTTTGGAGTAGGGTGCCACGTTTACCGGTCGATTAAACTCTAACCTCCTTCCAATCCTCAGAGCACGTGTTCTAAGTTCTAACAAAACAGTGCCCCCTGGTGTACCGGTCTCACCGGGACATAACTTAAATTATTCAGTACATCTCCAATGACCAAGTTTAAAAAGGCGCACGCACCGGTTACCGATAAGTAGTCACCCGGTTTTCATATTTTGCATTCTTACGTACCTTGTAGTTTAAGATTTTTCTTTTAAAATGGCTCGCGTCCCGCAAAGTCATATATAGTAAAGTCGTGACGGTTAATGCGTGCTTGTCACGTGACGATGTTTGCACGCGTCTGTACCACGGAACTAACACGGCATCGCTAGCGGCATTGATGTAGGATGCGCAAGATCAACATGTATGGTGAAAAATATGGTGAAAAATAAGTTATTTTGTCTTCGTTTGAAAATTGGCGAAATTGAAGAAAAATTGGCTATATCAAAACACTTATTAAATCTATAACAGTCTTACTCAACCAGTGGCCCGCAGGCCGCTTGCTCCCGTCCAAGCTTTAATGTGCGGCACGCCAAGCTTTTTCAGATAATTACAAACTTTAATTTAATAATTGTCTGTTGCTTGCGAAAAATTCATGGCAGTTCAAAGCAGCATTTATTACGCAACGTGCTGCATTGGTGTATGATCCATGCAGAGCTATTTTACGAAATAATATACCTCAAAAACGATACGAATCTGAAAGTTATTTTTAAAGAAGAGGCAGGGAAAGTGTATGCCGGATTTCGGAAATTGATGCCAGAAAAATATAAGACTGCAAAAAAATATTTACACCTGTATCAATATGTCCAAATGTATCTAGGCTCGTCATTGAATTTTAATATATACGGAGAAAAATACCTTTATGTATATTGGCTTAATGATTCACACCTCGATGGCTTATTGAGATTACACTAATTAACCCCGAATTTTCTGAAATACCCTAAAGTTAGTCTCCACTCATAAACGCTTTGTATATTTTTTCGGGTTTCAGTTACATAATTTAAACAATATTACATTACGTGATATAGTTAACCCGCCCATACATCCCGTTTTGAACGAGACAGTCCTGTTTTTCGGTAGGTACTTGCCAAAAATTTCATTCTTCTTTTGATATTATATTGAAGAATTTTTTTTCCACAGAAAAAGTAAAAGATAAATAGGTACATTTTTTAAATTATTTTTCTATCGAAATTTAGAATAAAATGGAACGTGTATGTTCTTAAATGTGTATGCTGGGAAGCAGCCTCGGAGGAAATATATAGAGAGGTCCCTTGGCATTCTTTCCCACTCCTCAGGCCCTCACATTCTCCAATATTCCTTTTCCGTGTAGTCCAATTCACCACTTCCTCAATCTGTTTCTGACTGCGGCACACATTTGGTCTAGAAAACACAACTGAAAATAAAAACACGATACTTAATACCTAGGACCATGAGTTAACCACAAATGGCCTTCACTTGCAATAATTTAAGGGATTGCATTGAGATTGCTTGGAACGCCTTCATCAAGCTGAAAAATCTAATTTGCCATAACCTAACACAATATTTATGAATTAAGAGACCCTAGTTATGGAAACCTTGAAACCAAACAGAGAAAGAAGAAAATCTTTTGAAATAATAGACAAATCCTAAGAATATCCTTAACATTTAGGATGATTGATGTAGAAGTAAATTTACACAAACAAGCTAATTTGCTAAAACTAGAAGATAAACATAAATAATAACCCGATTGACGTTTCAGGAGAAGACTGGATAGACAGGTTTAGTGAACGGCGTAGACCAAACAATTTCCTCAAATTTTTAAAAATGAAAAGCTCAATTCACTCAATTTTGTCTCTGAAATAGTTGGCTTAATGGTTTTGATTTGGTACTTGCATACTGTTTGGGGGCTTAAGTATTGTTTTCTATGTCAATACTTCCTAACAATTTAGTAAACGGCTGGCAAATTAACGTAAAGTTTGATTGGCCAAGTGCAAATCTGGTAAGTGGAAAACGAGCTATATCTTCATCGTGTAAGAAAATGCAATCGAATTTTTCGTTGATAATCCGAAAAATACTAACCGTTTAGAATTTAGCTGTTTCAGAATGTTTTAAAATCAATATAAAATTAATAAATAAATAAATTATTACCTATGACTTACCAATCAGTATTTATGAAAACACCTTACTAAAATTGGTATAAAACGTTACCATATTATACTAATGCGGAACTCATTGAAATCAGAACTTGTGAAATGAATATATCAAATTACAAATATTTAAGATAAATCTCGTTTGTTATAATGACGATTAAAGTTTACAAAAAACTGTCTGAATTGGCACGGTGAAAAACAAGTTTCAATGATAATATTGTGTCATGTTAGTGTAAATAATGGTTTTCAGGTAATCTAGTAACGTTTTGTTTGTTGGTTTCGGGTTTTCCGGAAAACGAAAACAATAGCCAAACCTTCATTCCATTTACCCGTTAAGCCTGTATTGTAACAAGTTGTTCTTTTGAGAATAAATTAATCCCAATTTTATTTAGGCCACATGCCAAGTATTTATTATTTCAGTAAATGAAACCTTTGTAACCCAATTATATACCTAATAATTTGAGATCTACTTATTTCTCTTCTTCTTCTAGTGCCTTTTCCTATGTTGAACGTTTTCTTCAGCGCTGGACTGAACTGCAATCATACCGGTAATGTAGGTTTCTTCAGCGCTGGACTGAACTGCACTCATACCGGTAACGTAGGTTTCTTCAGCGCTAGACTGAACTGCAATCATACCGGTAATGTAGGTTTCTTCAGCGCTGGACTGAACTGCACTCATACCGGTAACGTAGGTTTCTTCAGCGCTAGACTGAACTGCAATCATACCGGTAATGTAGGTTTCTTCAGCGCTGGACTGAACTGCACTCATACCGGTAACGTAGGTTTCTTCAGCGCTAGACTGAACTGCAATCATACCGGTAATGTAGGTTTCTTCAGCGCTGGACTGAACTGCACTCATACCGGTAACGTAGGTTTCTTCAGCGCTAGACTGAACTGCAATCATACCGGTAATGTAGGTTTCTTCAGCGCTGGACTGAACTGCAATCATACCGGTAATATAGGTTTCTTCAGCGCTGGACTGAACTGCACTCATACCGGTAACGTAGGTTTCTTCAGCGCTAGACTGAACTGCAATCATACCGGTAATGTAGGTTTCTTCAGCGCTGGACTGAACTGCACTCATACCGGTAACGTAGGTTTCTTCAGCGCTAGACTGAACTGCAATCATACCGGTAATGTAGGTTTCTTCAGCGCTGGACTGAACTGCAATCATACCGGTAATGTAGGTTTCTTCAGCGCTGGACTGAACTGCACTCATACCGGTAACGTAGGTTTCTTCAGCGCTAGACTGAACTGCAATCATACCGGTAATGTAGGTTTCTTCAGCGCTGGACTGAACTGCACTCATACCGGTAACGTAGGTTTCTTCAGCGCTAGACTGAACTGCAATCATACCGGTAATGTAGGTTTCTTCAGCGCTGGACTGAACTGCACTCATACCGGTAACGTAGGTTTTGAAGTCATGAAGTGTGGCGTCTTTCTCTTTAACGTCATCCACCAATCTTCTCCTGGACACATGTATTTGTTACTCCTAAGTTTGGATTTTTCATGAAGAACTTACAAATTGGATATCTACCCTTATCTCTTTAGAGTATTTTGAAGATGTATTACAGCAACTGTATAAATTCAATAGGTACCTATTTCCAACATTTCATTTAATAACATGGTACATTTTCAAACGTTGTACATACGTGTCTAATAATTATGATGATAGATTGACAATATATATATATATATATAAATTGATTGAATTAATAGAATTATATATATAGTAGTATTACAAAATTTTAAGTCGTAATGTGAACTCCAATTAGCAATACAAAGACCTCAGTAGGTCATCAACATAATTTATATGTATCTAATATCCATTTTCTTAGATTAAATTTGATTTTAGATCTATAAATGGTAATATGTTGAATTGTTAATGGTAGTTTATTCTTATTAATATTTTTGGTACAAAATACTTTGGGGTTATTTCACCGTATTTATTGATACATTTCAGAACCACCATCCATTTTGAGTGAATCTTAATAAGGTAATAATACTATTTTTCTTTACATAAGATCCACACAGAAGGCCCTTATTAACAAAGTGATAACAAATAACACATATTGTATAGAAGTATATTATAATTATTATTATTTCCCTCAGGACTTATGTCATCTTTGGGGATGCTGTGCAGAGGGTATTTTTAAGGAATAGAAGGAGAAGAGAATTTCTTGGAAAGAAAATGGTATGAGGGGTAGGTGAAAATCTACAGGTCAATGTGTCCAGGATTGACGGACGTGTAGATCCATCCCTCTCACTGCGGTGCAAAATGATGGGTCGAGAGAGTCCAGCTAGAGAGGTCAAAAGGTTTCCCTCAATCAGTCTCTCCCGATCCGGCCCGCCTCGCCGCAGGTGGGCAAATGCATCCGCCGCCAAAACTTAGGGTATTCACCCCATGAACCCCGGTACTTCTGCTAAGTCACCAAACGTATCGAACCACTTGGGGTAACCTATGGCAGAGGTGTCGGTTATCTAATAAATGTTTCCCGGGGCGTCGGTACCCATACCGGCCTCCCAAATCGACCCACAACCTACACAAGGAATCAAATATTATAACATGTTGACTTACAATGTTGTAAAATAATATTTCTCTAACAGGTAAAACGTTTAGAGACTTTTGTATTAATTTAGTGTTATTTTCGTGTGCATTGGAATATCAATGGATTAATAATTTTGTTATGTTTGGATGTAGCTTGTATTATTTTTACTAGAATGTCCCTAAAAAGTAATTCCATACCGGACGGCGGATTCAGTCAGAGATGAATTAATTTTAAAGTAGGCACGAAATATTTTATTTTATAAATCCTACCAAACATTACTAGTGTGTACATCCCATTTCGTGTAGCAGTCAATAGTTACCCCAAATACACATATTTTTTTCTAAATCAATGATTCCACACGAACAAGGCTGCGCGATGTTTTTATGTAAGCAGTGAAATATGTGTGTGTATATAGTAAAGGCATTACATTACATCTAGCGTGTGGAGATCCTAAGTACATAATTTTAATTTTTGGCATTTATTGTGACAATTTCAGTAGAGCCATAATAACATGCCGTATACATCAAGCAAGAAAAAAAAACATAGTATATTTGAATGTAATAATTAATTAGTCATTTGTAAACTTAAATGTACAAATTACTAAAATAAAAACAATAAATAAATCAAATAAATAAGATTCATTACAATAATCAGGCCTTCGTGTGACGAGTATTACGAGTGTCGAATCGTCTGCATACACAAAACGTCTAACGTATAAAAATAACTTACTGATAATCAATTGAAACATATATATCACTGAAGAAGGGGATAATACTAATAAATAAAACACAGACAAATTTAAAAAACATCTAAGGGTCTTAATTGGGAATCGAACACAGGATTTCTAACTTACCGGGATAACGCCTCTAACCACTCAGCCTAATATTTTTATATAATTTTTGTTATTAGAATTTAAATCATTCATTTAATTTAGTAATAATTCAAAAAGATTTGCTGCCAAAAATTTGGGAAAAATTAGTCGAAGTAAATATTTTTAATTCTGAATTTTAAATATGAGATCGTGATATTAATACATACACATGAGGAAAGAACATTGCTTTTTTAATGTTTATTTATTGATATTTCGCCTTTCTATCATTGCACCTTCAAGATAATTTGCATATATATTTTATTCTGCTAAATTTATGTCAAAAATATTTGTATTTTGTTTATATATCTGCTATTTTGTGAATATGTGAGAAATATCAAAGATGTAGGTGAATTTTCCAGTTAATGATTTATATTGTCTGTATCTGTGTTTTTTCAATTAAGACATAATAATAAAAAAAATGGTAACGCTATTTAAAATATTCACGTTACCTATTTTCAGGACCGTCTGAAACCATTAAAACAATGAAATCAGGTCAAATTCACTCCTGTAATCCCTAATATTGTAGGCACCTATTCCAAGCACACTGTGGTTAGTAAAGTTTCAAGAGAGTACTGTATACAATCATAGTGTTGACAACCCAAAACTACGAAACCATATGAAGTGAAGGCAGCGGCTCCTTTTCAATTCTGAAAGGTTCTTCAGCCAGGCTTTTCTCGTCTTACCAAATGTCGTATTACTTCAATAGGTATACCTTGAATTAACCGTTTAAGTTCTTTGTACATACGTTTCTAAACATCGTTACTTCTGGTCTGGAACGCCTAGATGTTGGATAAGTTTTTTTAATCTTTTAGAGATCCCCTCATCTTAATGGACGGATTGAAATTCTTAGAATAAATTTATCAGGTGTAAAAGCTGTGCTCATTTTTTTTGGTGTTTCAAAGGAAGGTGTTCTGAATAACTTACATCATTGATCGCTTTGACACCAAGCTCCGTTCACGTTTCTGACATTTATTCATGGATGAAATTGTTTGCCTAAGAAGGGCTGATTTTTACTACTCGTTTGTAGTCAACTGATTGGTATTTAAATGACATGCTAGATTTTTTTGTTTCCTCTTTCTACAACAAAGGTATCTTCAAGACCCGTGTTCATTCCTTCCTTTGAAAAAATTCCATAATTCCAAAGATGACTTAAGTGACCTTATATGTATGAGAAATATCAGCGTCCATTGCAACACATTCTATCACATCTCCTTTCTTCAAAATTTAAGAAATTCTAAACACCTATTTCATTATGTACACTCCTTAGGATTTTATACAATGTGAGCTTGGGAGTTACGTTTGGATGTTATCCTCTATAGACAAACGGGAATTAGTTTATCCGCTATATTTAAGTAATACGACATTTGTATTACTTAAATATAGCGGATAAACTAATTCCCGTTTGTCTATAGAGGATAACATCCAAACGTAACTCCCAAGCTCACATTGTATAAAATCCTAAGGAGTGTACATAATGAAATAGGTGTTTAAAATTTAAGAAATTCTAAACACCTATTTCATTATGTACACTCCTTAGGATTTTATACAATGTGAGATTGGGAGTTACGTTTGGATGTTATCCTCTATAGACAAACGGGAATTAGTTTATCCGCTATATTTAAACTATCTTTTCGGTAAATAAGGCATGCATTAAAAACCTTAAAAATCTTCCATGTCGTTATATCTCAACACTAAATACTTACCATATTACAAAATCCTCATTTTTCTCTTGTTCACTCCAACCTTCAGATCCCATAAATCATGAAACCTCTCGAAAAATGTTAACAGCCCAAAACACACGTCAGGCCCCTGTATTTTATATTTTACATAAAACCTACCCGGCTGAACGTCTCACCTGTTGAGGTCGCTAGTTCCTTTGTGGTTAGATGACGTCACGTAATTTTCACATATATATTGGGGGTACAATTTACGGTAATTGTGTAATTTATCACAAAAAACGACGCTATACAAATCATCAAAATATTATTTACTATTAAATCCCATTTGTTCGATATTTCATAAAACTTAAGGGTGGAATAAAATTATCATTAAGTACGTAATACATAACGTTTAATTTTTAAATGGCTTTTTAATGTGTGTTTTGATTACAGAAAGGATTACCAGCATTTTTGCAAGGGCACAAGGAAATTTTTATTTGGTTTTAACATTATTTGTGCATGAAAATTTTTAGGTATTTAGAGAACCGTAGCATCTCGCTGAAAATCATCATCGGTAGGGTTAGATTATGTTATTCTGATTTAACTATCGTTTTAAGCTGGTGTTTTTGGGAATTTCTTTTTATTAAAAAATATAATTAGTCACGCTAGCATTACGTGAAAAGAAATTAGTACTCCCCATGCTACCTTTAAAGGATACGTCCTCGACGTTCGCAAGGGTCTCACATACACTACCAAGCATAGGAAGTAGATATTTTGTAAGTGGCTATCATTTTTTATTTCGTATTTTGAAGTTTTAATTTTTTAAAGAATTGTATTATTCACAATGTCTTCGGGGCTAAATAGAGAATATAAAATAATTATTCATTGAAGACAACCATGATTTCGAAGAAATTGTTAACTTTGATTATCTTACATTCCTTGTTTTTAATGAGTATTTATTATTCACAATGTACATTTGTTACGTATAAAAAAATGTACATTGTGAATAATAAAAACTCATTAAAAACAAAAAATGTCTAGAAATTGTTACATAGTGAATGCCAAAGAAATACAAAAAATTTTACATTCCGTTATAAAATATTTTTTTACACGTTCCAATGATGATTTTCAACCATATCCCTGATATAACGCAGGTGTACAACATGTCCTAATACAAAATATCTCAAGACAAAGATTGTTTGTCACCCTCAAATACTAATATTTGTTTAAAACACTCATATTGCTAATGTGCCATTTTCCAAGCCAAAAATTCTAACGAAACTTCATCACAACCGTTATTTATAAAGTAAAATATTTAAAAAAATTGTTCCTCCACAACATACAATTTTGTTTATGATTTTATTTAGTTTTTTTTGTATTTTTTGTTTTCTGCAATTATATTCTCTATCAACTGAGCTATTTATAATCATAGGATTCATCTCCGACTTAATGCAATCTAGATAGTGTCTTGGATAGATATATCCTATTATTACAGACTCACCTGCTTTGTTGCAACTTATCCAATTCAACATCCCTTCCCGTAGACTCCGAAATAATGAATTGCTGTTCGTCAATCAACATTCTACCAATTATGGATACCATTCTCCTTTGTCCAGAATGTCGAGACTTGTCAACTCACTGTCAAGTCAAAGCATTGAATTTTGTGGTATATGCCTAAATGACTTTCGACAGTCAATACGCAATGTCTAATTTCTAATGCCCTTTGAACCATCTTCATGCTTTGACTTATTATTATCTCCCATTCTTACTTTTATTTTACTTTTGTCATTGTTATTGTCTTCGCTCCTCATTTATATATGCTCTCCTTTCACTGTCATCTCTGTTTATAAAACTTATTCGTGTAATTAATATGTTGTTAATGGACTATTTGTCCGTAAATAAATAAATAAATAAATATCCTTTTTTATTTTAATGTAGACATCTATTGACTTTTCTTCAAGTATGCATATATATATATATATATATATATAATCACTTAATGAGTAAAACCTCAAATTTTAAAATTTAATTTTTGATAACAGTATTTGTATTCAATAATAAATGATTAAAAAAACTAAGTTATTAAAAACAAATGCCCGCAATCGGGAAGATCTAGGGGATCTGGTCCCTGTTGCGGCCGTTTATTTTTATTTTCGGTGTCTCATTCTATTTATTTTCTTTATTTTACATTATTTCCAATTTAAAACAATTTCCTCAAGGTCTATGTTATCTTTGCTGTGTGGAGGGTCTTTTTAAGTAAATAAAGGAGAGGAAGCTAGGGGTCAGTGGGTCGAGGAGAGAGGAGACGTAGGAATCCATTTCTCCCACTGCTGAGCGATAGAACGATAAAGTCCTATTGGAGAGGTCAGAGGGTCTCCCTTAACCAGTGTCTTCCGATCCGGTCTGCCATGCAGTAGGTGTGTAGACGCATCAGCCGCCAGGACCTACACAAACCTCACCCCATGAACCCGGGCACTGCTAAAACACCAAACGTAGTAAACCACTTGGGGTTTCATATGGCAGAGGTGTTGGCTATCTAATAAATGGTATTCGGGGCAGCGGCACCCATTACCGCCTCCCAAATTCATATTTCTATTGCCTAGTTATCATTGTTTTTCTTAATTGTTTTTTACTTATACTACTATTTTTACTCAGATCCCTAACAATCCCTCATAACTTTTTCCTTCCCAGAACTTCCTTTATTTTATTCCAAAATAATCTTAAAAAGACCCCCACCCACAGCATCACAATTAAAGTAACATGTCTAACTAACAAACGAACATGTCACCTTGTCCGATACTTTTAAAGGATTAGATATGTAGTTCACCTTACAAATTTTACAATAAATATTGGGTTTTCCAATAAGAGGTGTAATTTTGATATTCAATCGTAAAAGATCAATGGTTTCGTTGCTTGTGTGGCACGCAGCGCCGTCTTGTTGAAAGTAAACGTTGTCCAAATCAATACCATCCAATTCCGGCCATAAAAAATCATTAATATCTCTCGATAGCGCAGTCCATTCACCGTAACTGTTGCTCCAGCCTCATTTTCGAAAAAGAAAGGTTCAATGACTCCGCTGGACCATAAACCATACCAAACAGTCACAAGTTGAAGATAGAGAGGCTTTTTAACCATAACTCTTGGGTTTTCCGAGCCCCAGATGCGACAATTTTGCTTGTTGACGAAGCTACCGAGGTGGAAATGGGCCTCATCACTCAAGATGATTCACTAAAGTGAATTTTAATAATTTCAATGCGTTGTTGAAGAATGTATCTATCGTTCCATTTTTATTAATGACTTAGTTTCTACTTGTCAAATGTCAAAAAATGACAGCTTCAAAAGTAACATCTACCGAAATAGCGGGCTATTCAAAATAAGGCCTCTTATTGGAAAACCCTGTATATCACGACATAACGAACTTATGAGCAAATTTATTATTCTAGAACCATCTGAACTGAATTATCTCTAAGAAGTAGTTGTAAGGTGACCACTCTCAAATCGAAAATCAGGCACGGCTAAGCCAAGGAAATATTTTTAAACAAACCCCTAAACTACCAACCCAAAACTATTTGTCTTAATATGGAGGACTCTTACATGAATATAAAAATTCCATAGAGACTTCCTCTGTTGAACAAATTAAATTACGACCCTGTATTGTATTACTTTACTGCGGTCTTAAATTTGCCATTTATTTCAATTCATATGCGGGACATAGACCATTTAACATTTGAAACATTGATCTCTAATTATATTTTGATGTATTTTTCCAATCTAATAATGTTGTCAAAACAATTTTAGGTGTTCAATGGTTTAAAACTTCTGGCATCGTTGTACTATGTACGTCAGGGGCGTGCCTGATTTTTTTCTAATTTTCCATAAAAATTTTGATAATTGAAAACATTAATATTTTAAAAGCCCCCCATTTTACCTGATCGTCAACATACTAAATAATCTGGCCATACCTTTACCTTTATAAAATCGCATAAATAGGAAAAAGTGTAGCGTCAAACTGACGTAGGTACCATCGTAAAAGCTTTTTTCTTTCAAAATAAATCTTCTATGCTGAAAGCTTCATCAAAAACTAACTGTATTTTCTTTTAATTTTGTGGTGGTCAAGCCATCTGCGTTGACTCTTTCACCTGTTAACTAGCCTACAACTATAATTCAACCATGTTTTACAATACGAAAACACTAGACTTGTAAAAAAAATGTAATAAATCTTTCATAAAATACCTTCCTTTCTAATTTTCACTAGAACAAGGACACAACACACTCCTAATGGTATATAAATAAAGCGTTAAGAACTTTACCCATTTTTTAAACGTGCAATTATACTTTATCCTTCTCTCGAATAATGTATGCGCTGAATTCTACAATAGTGCCCCATTTTCCGGCGAAAACATAAGCCTACTTTTCGTCACGAATATAATTAATAAACTTGTTATGACAAGGTGCCAGTATTAAATATACACTGTATGGCTATTAACTGCTCATTCGTGACAAAGTAAAATTAAGTATTTTAAGATCTTGAATATTAATTCATAACTTGAGTTCACATCTCGTGTTTTCCAGGCCACATATTTGTAACTTAATTTAATATGGAAAACTGATTTTGGCCTTTGGGACTGGTCTACCAAAAATGATTTTTGAAGCTTTGATCTGATAAACTCATTAGCTAACTCAAAGTTCACAAAATTAGAAGAAAAGGTTTGTTATACTTGTGCAAAGCGGAGTAAGTGGCAATGGTTTTGTGATTTGCTATTAGTTTTACAAAAAAATTTAATACTTTAAAATAACAAATTTACTTCAACTGTCGATCGCTTTCCTAAACATACTTTCAACGTCAGAACGAAAGTTATATTTAAAGTTAATTAAAATTACTTTGGAAAGGTCTTTACAAAATTTGTCGACAGTTAGAAATAAAATATATTATGTATGTATATGGATTATAATATTTTATTAAAATGTTTACATTTATTAAATTTAATTTAATTAACGCTAAGTCATCGAGTATTTATGTATAAGAACTGACATAAAAAATAGAAATCAGTTTTGTGTCATCAAAATAATTTTATTGTACGTATTAATTGCTAGTTGTTTTTGATAACGGTAAAAAATCCAATAATTAAAATAATGTAATCCACTAGCAAAAATAATAGACAAATGGTGGAAAAAAATGTCGGTTGTGCCAATTCAATAAATTTTCATGTCAAAATTGCACATTTTTACAAAATTTAAGTTCACGTTAAAAAACAAGAGATTTATTTTCATTTTGAAGCTTTCATGAATTAGAGAAAGTAAATCAGTATAACAATAATTCCATGCTAATTTATCGATGTTTATTAAATTTCAACTAAAGAACGCCTTTTACTGTCAAGAAACAGACAGGATTTTAAAATTATAACGCTGAAACCATAAACCACCAACCATCAAAAATTGAATTTAGTAAGTTATGTAAATAATCCACTCTAAATATACTTAATTCAAAGAATTTGAGAATTTATCGAATTTTAGAGTTGATTTTCAAGTTCTGTGAAGGTTTTATTCCAGTTCTATTATTATTCTGTTTTTATATCAGTAATGCTATAAAAACAGAAGCAGAACGTTTGAATGTATTTGAGCAAACCGATAGTGCTTCAAACTGGTTCGAAATTCCTTGGAGCTCCCCTCTTACCCGCAGTAGTATCTACCGCGATACAGTACACCACTACACAAGCAAGAATCTTCTTATCATGATTATACCATACCTTTATAATACCAGCATATTTTATAAATGACTATTTTAAGATTACGATTTATGGGTAAGGCTCTCGACTAGCAATCCGAAGGTGGCGGTTTCAAATCAAAGAAAGTAAATTTTATTTTATCTATTTGGGTTATATCTAAATTTATTCATTTAAAATAATATGCAGCGTACTTGCGGCACGTTTCAGAATGAAAGATTCTTTCAGTATCGCCCTGGTGTAAGACCACCCCACTCAGGATTAAAACGTTGCTTGAAATGACTTTGGCTGTATTTGGTGACGATATCTGAATAGCCAGTTACTTTACCTTTTTTATATTAACTCAACACAGGAGGCCCTGAAGAAAATAATTTCCCTCAGGGCCTATGTCATCTTTGGGGATGCTGTGTGGAGGGTCTTTTTGTGGAGAGGAAGGAGTGAACATGGGTCTTGAAGAATCCCAAATTGTAGGAGGGAGGAAACACAGAGGCCGGCAGTTTGTTCCACAGCCGAGCTGTTGAACCTAAGAACGAATCGTAGAAGCGGCCCGTTCTCATGTGACAAATATCAACCGTGTACAAATGTTGGGCGCGAGTTTGGCGTGTATCTCGACCACGCACCGGTGCCGAAGGGATCAATGACGCTAGTTAGTTCATCAGAGCATCTTCCATTGTAATACCGAATGAACAAGGACAGCATACCTACCTGACGCCTGTGCTCTAAAGATTGCAGTCCGTTTGTTAAGATTACCTACTGTTCCCTTCCCATCTCCTTCTCCCCCCCACTACCTTCAACCTCACAACATACCCCAATGAGGATGTCATAGTCTCATAGGCTTTAGAAAGTTGGGAGTAGTAGGGACTTTTGTGCGGTATTTACAAAAACAACAGAAAAATTTGATTGCTTACCATTTGAACAGTACAATTTAATTTTCCTCTTCTATAGACTTTTGTAGACGTGTCTAGACTTTTGTGTCACTAAAATAATATGAAATTCGGATTTACTCTACTCTTTTGGGCATAGTCCTATAAGCTCCAGGGCAAAGTTATTTATAATTAGTCTTAAAACTAACTAACTAACCACTATGCCGTTTATCTGCAGGGGTAGGCAGAGAGGATGGACCGCCAAACAACTCGGTTTTGACACACACTCCTTGTCTCATTCACATTCATACATCGTCTCATGCATACTCTTCAATTATTCTGATTCTTGACATGGTCCGACTCAAGTATTTGATTCACTTGGTCGTGCCATGTCTTTCTCGGGCGTCCTCGACTTCTGCTACCATTCGCATTATATATTCTCCTTACACTCCTTTCTTCGCTCATTCGTTATACATGCCCAAACCATCTAAGCGTCCCTTTCTTGATCTTAATCACTACGCTTACATCAGTCTTCCACTCTTTGCTGATCTCCACAGTTCTCACACAATCATACAAGGTTTTACCACGCCTCAAGGATCTCATTTCTACAGTATTAAGTTTACTTTTATCCTTTCTCTGCCAGTTCCATGCCTCACTTCCATACATCAGGGTAGGTACCAGCACTCCATTGCGAACGGCTAATTAATAATAATTATTTTTTTAATAATTAGTCAATATCTCCTGAATAACAAATTAAATAAAAACCATTAGCTTTTATCTTTTCCAGTTCCGATAATATCATAATATCATTGAGGTGTTTTTGCACAAAAACGGCGCTGTAAAAGTCATCATTTATTATTATTATTATTATTATAAAGAAGTGCCGAGGTCACCACGAGGGATGGTCATCAGGAGTGTCCGGCAGTATCAATCTTGATCCTCCACCATAGAGTTATAATTTGAGGTGCTATTGCCTACTAATATCTCGTCGAAACTTTTTTCACTAAAACGATAAGCGGTGCGCGTAGACCGAAATCGGAAGTTTAAGTTTATTTTCAATTATTTTATTGCATTTAATTTTAATTGCGACGAAAGTTGAACACCTGCAAGTTTGATAACCCCTTTTTCCAAATCATAATATTTACCAGTTGAAAAATATATCAATCTGTTACCAGGCGGCAAAAAGTCTGAATCTAACAAGAAACAGTTCGATAACCCTATTTTCTAAAACAAAATCAAAATATCGACAAAAACAGTCGTCGGCCGAAATATTATTCGCACCTAAAAACACCTGCGTGTGGAACGATAAACAAGTTGTGGTGATAATATTGACGTCACAAGGACTGGTAAGAGAAATTATAAATAGCAACTAAAACACAATATTGGCGCATTCCAGTTTCAAAAATAAACTTGAGTGGACGGAACACCTCCAGTTAAAACGCGATCTGTTAATTATAATTATAAATTCCCGAGTGTCAACTGAAATCTATAATCGCTTCTGTTCCTCCATCACGGCACAATCATTTTAAAGATTAAAACTATTTGCAGCGAGCTGTTTACGGCCGGCACTCAGCTGAGCCAGACGCATCTGTCATGATTACAAGAATGGGGCGTCTCCGTGTGCCGGCTTTATTAATAAAATTACCATCGTCGCATTGATTCGTAGAATGCGTAACCACCAAATGTAAAATTTTAGAGGAGGCACAAAAAACCTCGTAGTGAAAAAAAATGAAAGACGGCTCATTCTTTTTATTTATGTTTTGAACATATAATATATTTCGAAATTTATTTTCAATCATTTAACTTTTGTAAGTTAAGGCTTTCTATTTCAAATCGGAGTTGGGAAGTTTACATAAAAACCGAGAATGGAGATACGTATTTTACAAAAGATACATACTTTTCTGCGAACAGTTTTATGAACAACCTAGCGGAAAATTTGGGAGATAGGAATTTTACATTCACAAAATAAAACACAAAAATGTATGTATATGTCGAGGCAGTCTATTTAGATGCATTTTAATGATGCGGGAGGTTATCGTAAAAGGAGTGGTAATCCTTTTCTAATGTCTGTTTTAAGTCTTGTAAATGCTGGTACTTTTCCTTCCTTAAGGGATTAAATCTGACTCTCAAGTGAAATCTTCAAACTCTAGAGATCATTAGAGATTCGGCGACGGTTTTGTGCTGAGATCTACACTGACCGGGAGTAGTTGTGTCAGAGATGCTCGTTAAGTGACGCTTGGGGTTGATGAAGGAGATTGTAGAAGAATTTGATCTGACATTGTCGATCACCCTTGTAGAGTCCTGTAGAAATAAAACTGATTTACTTACTAGGGTTTGCAAGACCCGGGCAAAGAGTAGCCATGACAGGAAACGTTGTGAAAAAGACTCCTCAGAGTGTGAAGATAGGTGGGAGAGACTTGAAAGTGGAACTGGTGAGCAAACATGTGCTTTAAGCGTAGAAACTCTTCATGCTCAGCATCACTTTGGAGTAAAGTGAACGCTTCATCTTGCTCGGCTGGTCGATCCCGAGGCGAGAAGAAAGGACGTCGATAGATGCGTGCATTCCAGCGTACAATGCAGGACAATCGACCTTCCGCCATCATCCCATGAAGCGGGTAATCTTAATGTTGTGACAACCTGGAGTCGCTTGGCAGTTGATGTTACTCATTTCGGTAGGAAATTTTTACTCACATTTATCGATTGCTCTCCAAGTAGATTTGCCGTGTGGCGGGAAATCGAGTCAGATAATGCAGCTTCGATTATCAGACATTTGGAAGAAGTGTTTCGGGAAAGAGGCCCGCCCAAAGTAGTTCTCATGGACAATGGTACTGCATTTTGTTCCTACAGTGTTACAGATAAGTGTAAGAGATGGAATGTTCGTCAAAGATTTCGCGCGGCATACCGAACAGCTGGAAACGATATAGTTGAACGACATCATCAAACAATAAAGAGAACTGCAGCCAGAAGTGGAAGCGATCCCCTGCAGACAGTGTTTTGCTACAATCTTTGGCTGCAAAAAGTCAGGATGATCAAGGTGTTCCGCTGTCTAGTATAGTTCACACTTAATCGTGGAGACACCCTTCTGCGCAAGTTAATATAGAATAGGAAGTATTGACTGAGTTCTAAGTGGGCGATCTTCTTGCGGTTAAGCCAGTAGATGGGAGATGCACATCGTGCATGGAAGGGTAACAGGACTTACTTCAGTCAACAACATCGAAGTAGATGGCATACCAAGACATGTGCTTGACCCGCGGAAGATGCCTGACAGAGAACGGACTGTGTCTGAGGAGAGACGAGATGGAATTGCCGCACGTTCCACCGTCAATATTTTGGGTTTGTCTGAAGAGGACAGTGAAGAACCGGATCCGGATATGCATCAGGAGGAGATCCACTTGCAAAGAGATGGTGACCTTGAAGAAGAGATAATCACAGAACAACGACCTATTAGGTAGGACGCGAAGGGCTCCGGGTTAGTTAAATCAATTTGTGCAGTGATGATGACATCAGGAGGGCGTGTGGTGAAAAGCAGGTACCACTGTTAAAGCGGTGAACGCAACCGCAGCACATAAAACAACAGAGCTACGGCAGAGCGTCACACGGTGCAGAAGACGTCAGTTTAGACTACAGATACAAAACACTATTCGTGACTTCACAATTAAAATTAAGGTTATAAAATGTTCAAAATTGATTAATCAACTTATCTCAGTTAATTTCACGGTAAAACTATTACACCGTAAATAAATTTCATCAGTCAAAAACACAACAAGCGTGCACGGCTCACCGGCCAATACTAAATTAAGGAGTTTCGAAGTATTCGCGAGTAAAAATGGCACCATAATTTTACGCAGTTTCCTAATTTGTGTTTATCTAAAAGGTTAATTTTTTTTTTTAAATTTGCGAGTTTTACTAGTCGATGCGGGACTAATTTTAACACCAGATGGCATTAAAAACGTATTTTCGAAAAATTTGGAGTTACGCAGTCTACGAATTAATGCGACGCCATGCCGCCGCTGAATTCCTGCGACTGAACCGGCCACAGATACTAACAACCTAAAAGCTGACGAATACCTGCTGGCTACCGACTAAACTTCCCACTGCCGCTGATCATCTAGAGGCTGGCCAATCCCTGCTGCATTGATGCTGAAAACCTAGAGGCCGGCCAATTCTTCCTGGCTACCGACTGAATTAGCCATTGATGCTGAAGCCTAGAAGTTGGCCGGTTCCTCATGGCTACCAATTGAACTGGCCACTGCTTCAGTAGTCGCCTACGCCATTTGCTGTATCGTATGGCGCAATGATGCACAATGTGCTCCAATCTGAAATTATCTCTGAAAGAATTCCGATTGTCTCAGTTTTCGATCTGTGTTTTAAATCCCAGCTGTATTGAAATACTTATAACTATTTCTTTTGAATTGGGTTGGCTGTAAAAAATAGGAAGTACCTATAAGCTACACCCCTTTGTACTTTCTGTATACCAGCGTCACGTCGAAGCAGTGCTGCCAGGGTCTTTATTAGCTTTATTAGCAGCAGATACATACCTGGACGCTGTTGGAGGACGTGGTGGACTCTCTCGCTGCACCAGCTGGTCCAGTTTCTTCACCACCTAGGATTCTTGCTGCAGATTCTCCATTTCTATTTTTGTCGAACGTCAAAGCGGTGCTGCCAAGGTCTGGTATCTGTGAGAGGATAGTGTTTTAGCGCTTTATTATCAGCAGACACATACCTGGACGGATGACGAACCTCGTGCTAGCACTGTTGGTGGACGCTGTGGACTCTTTCGCTGCAGCAACTGGTCCAGTTTCTTCACCACCTAGATTCTTGCTGCAGAGTCTCCATCTTATATCTTCGTGTTACCTGTTCCTATATTTCATTTTACTTAACTTAACTTCACATTATGTTTGAAATGTTTATATTTTTTGCAATACCTGCATCAACTGTAAAGCGCCCCTGAGGTGACATCTCACAAAAGCGGCGCTTTACAAATTTTCCGAAAAATAAATAAATAAAAAAATAAACAAATAATTATTTTTAAGAACAAAAGGTTTCGTGTTAATTAATTTTTAAATTTGATTTATTCATTTTCGGGAAATCAACAGTTTACATTTAATCAGTTTGTAAAGTAAAATAAAACCAACTATGGATTTCCTCCTTGTGACTTTAACTGAGACAGCATAATATGGAATAAGTTATTGAAATTTGTGAGAAAGGAATATGAATTAAAAAATTGTACCAAACAAAAGATTACATAAAACGAAAAATTTACAAAACAATAAATTTATAGCCATGGAGAGAGGTTATAGGTATAAATCAAATCATAATAGAGATATAAACAATAGAGACATAAACATTATTCACAAACCATCAGAGAAATATTCTTTTATGGACCTCTTGTATTTGGTAAGTTCGCAACTGAAAATATCAACCTTGTATAATACGCTATTGTAATTATTGCATAGTCTGTTCAGGCGAAAATTCTGCTTAGAGTTCGTTTTGCTTTGATCAACTCTGAACAGGACACAAGAGCGTGTTGAACGCGCAGGTACATTGAATGAAATCTTGTGTAACAACTCTGGGCATTGAATATTATTGTTAACTACATTATGCAGGAATAGTGCATCCTTATGATGCCTCCGTACACTCAGTGAATCAATTTTAATGCATAATTATTAGATCTTACAAATGACTTGTAACAAAGATATTTTAGGATTTTTTTTTCAATCTCTTCGATTTTGTTTATGTGGATTTTGTAAAATGGAGACCAAACAACTTATGCAAACTCCAAATGACTTCGTTCATAGACAAAGTAGAGTATTATCTTTTGTGCCTATGTAAAAATTGTCCGAAGCCTTTTTATAGAAAATTTTTTTTTTTTAAATTTTCATTGTGTTTGACTTCGCCCCTAAAGGCGATTTTAGTCATGTTCAAGATAGACATACACTATTTAAAAAAACTAGATACGATTTGATATGATAGACTACGTTAAGTTGGTGATTGAATACTCGCGTTTCCACTTCTCATTTATTTTTCTCGTTTCAAAATATTCGTAACGTAATTTACCTTGGGGCAGCCAAATTCCGATAGCATAATAAATAGGAATTGATCAATCATTAGGACCGAAACCAACATAACTTAATATTGAGTACAAAAAAAAATGTTTTTGGCAAAAACTCTTCTAGCGATAATTAGATAACTCCATCGAAAACAAGCAAAATTGATTATCATACAAGATTTCCGGATGGGAAAGGCAACAAAAAATTTGGTATGCCACAGCAAAATATATAATATAATATTATGTGACCTCGTTCAGACGCTAATAAAAAATTACGACCATCACAACATTGTTTCATTAGCGTATTTTCGTGTGAAAAATCAGGGCTTGGCCATATATTTCATGATATTTTCAGCGTATGAAAATCCGGACGTGTTTATAGAATCACAGCTGGAAATCCATAATCGCACAAATATTATTTTTACGAATTTTTGAGATAAAAATGATCTCGCTTTCATGAAATAATACACATTTTAATGCCTACCTATATATCAGGCTTTATATGATCAAAAGCCAAATGGAGCCAAGCTGCGCGAAGAGAATTAATGCAAACATTCTTGCTAGACAAAACAAAAATTGTGTATGATAATTCCTAATATGGTATTATAATTACATGAAATAAAACAATAATAGCTGTTGTTAGAATATGCGATTTTATTTAAGGTTTTACGACCGACTGGTTTCACTTAACACAGATTTTCGTAAAAAATTTGGTATCATATGTATAAAAAAAATATTTCAATTTTTGTTACAAGATTTTTTTTTCAAATGAACTAGCTATGGGATGTTTACGTACAGGAGAATAGAAATTTTACGACCAAATATAAATGGCGATAAAGCAACCCGTATTTTTTTCTTCATTAAAGATGATACCGATCCATTAACATTGAAGGAGTTTGAAGACAAACCGAATTTGAGGACGATCTTTTTATATGAAAAAGTAAATGTGAAAGATTTATTGGAGTAGTGGATTATAGGTTGCTGCCAAAACTTCCCTTGAGCTTCCTGCACAAAAGTGTGCGAAAATTACTAATATTACATTATAAATTAAGCACGTTACCATTTCTTCTTTAAGTGCCGTATCAGGTCCCCCCGACGTTGGCGATCACTCTATAAAATGTCTCTTTGTCTTGCGCTGCCCGGAATAGCTCCTCCACACTTCTAATGCCGGTCCACTCTCGTATATTTCGCAGCCAAGACATTTGTTAATATACACGTTACCATTAACTGAATTTAATAAATTTCTCCAACAGTCTTCCTACGATCAGTCCAATAATGGTATAGAGATAATTTAAGAAGTAGATTTTTGTAGTGGTTTGGTTAGTAGTTTCTGCACAATCAAAGTAAATTATATATTTGAACAGCTAGTTTTCTTTTTTTTCTTCCTTATCGGCGATTAGGTATTTTTATAACTTAATCATGACAAAAATTTTATAATAATAGAAGGAAAAACTTTTTTTAAATGGTATACTTTTATCTTTCAGGCCATCGAAATAAGTTGGGAGTATTTGGAAAACTCTGTCTTGTCAAAATATTTTCTCGTATTTTGTTTCTGCGTTCAAAAACAAGTTTTAGAAAGTATGGGGTAATCAATAGCGCTTAGTGCAATAGGTGCTCCACTCAGCCTTCCGTATGCCAAAACTGGTACTAATACAGAAGAAAAAGTTATAATTAAATTTATCCCATCAATTTTGTGGTTATTATAAATTGAACGTTAATGACCTTTATGTGGTGGTGTGTCTTACATACTTGGTAATAAACTAGTTTACGCCAAGCATGTCCTGGCCGGTGATTATATGACTTTCGTAATGACATGACTTTCCCGCTGATACAGCTTATACAATGACGCGACTTCAGTGGCGTACATTGTTTTATTGTCAAAGGTAGGCTGGGTGTAGTTTTTCAAGTTAGAGTTAGTCAATAATATACATATTGTGCATTGAATATTAGAAAATGGCCATTTTATTGTCGTTTTCCGCCGATCGGTTTTCTAAGAATAGGCAAAAATTTCTATCAGGATTTTCGATACTACACGACTTGACTTACGCGGTTATGAAAATGACACGGTACGCGCCGTTACATCCCAGTGTAGGAATTTACTCGTCAAGTGACCGATGTTGTGAAGTGACTTCCTTAGCGATTTATTCTAAACCTTGTCCTTACAGATCCATTCATAAAAAACTCAATTATTATACAAATAGGTAAGTAGATAAAATTACAAAAACCTACACAGTTAAAGGATACATACTACCAGTGGCGGCCAGCTAATATGTGCTCCCGAGCGCCGAACAACCAACAAGATTTCCGACATGGCTAATCACAATACGAAACTCGGTTCGGTTATAATATCTCATACAAAAGGTGCCTACTTATTAAGCGCGCTTAACTTGCAGACCGACTTTGACTTGTGCCTATGTTCGTAGCAGTTCGTTTTCGATTGCGATCCAAAATTTAACTGCTTTGTCGCATATTCTGTGGAACAGTCGAAAGCGTGGGTACATACCAGTTCATACTATTCTTTGCAAATAATACCTTATCAAGGACGGCGTTCGGGGTTTTACCACCACATCAGAAGGAACGGTTTATTCAGTAGAAAGTTAAACTAAAACGCGTATGTTTGATATTATTGTCGATATCGTGGTTTCAATTTACCATCTGCTATTTTTCAGCGAATGTTCCGCTTCTTCGATACAAGCATACAGGATAAAACATGTCATTAAGAGATGAGTGATGGTCAGATTACTTATTATCAGTTTAGTCAGTACTCGCCGTTGCCGGACCTTGTCTGTGGAATTTAAAACTTTTCTTACTCTGCGAAAGTTTTGAAGTTTAATTGCAGGTTATATCGATCTTGTATATCAATTATTAATAAGGCATATCAATTGCAGGTTGTACTAATTTATGATTACTTTTGTGTTTGTTCAACGTATAAATTAAGAATAATTTTGAATGTGGAATACATTGAGAACAATAGGTCGAGTTTTGAAAACAAAGTGATAATAAAAAATGCTGGTCCACCTAAAACCTGAACTGATAATAAAACAAGAGTGAAAATCTGGATCGAAGAAGTTTACTCGATCATTTAACAAAACAATGTATAACAAAGCTTCGTAGCTGTGTGCATGTGATCAATTGAATAGTTTATTTTGTTTTCCGTGTTTAATTTACGATATTGATTCAGTTTGGACAATCAGCGGTGTTACTCATGTAACTCACCTTTCTGAAAAAATCAAAAAACACAATTCTTGTCATTTACATTTACAAAAAGTTTTGAGCTTAAAGGTTTTAGGAAAAGTTGACATCAGAATGCAATTGGATTCAGGCTACCGTGCCTAAGATAAACACCATAATGAGCTATTTAATAAAAATCAATTTTACAACTTTTTTATAGTACTTGTTTATTAGAAGACTTTCCCGAGACTGTGAAATTACTAAAACTTTTGTGCACCATTCATGACCTTTGAAATGACCTCAGTTGAAAGCAAAAGATGTTTCTCAACGTTAAAAAGAATAAAATCTTTTTTAAATACGTTGAGCCAGGATAGACTGAACGCACTATCGGTGTTTACCATTGATAGAGGTCTTCGCTAAACAAAAGGAGCAGAGAATAGAACTTCTTTATAAAAAGGTATGTACCTTTATTTAATTTATTTAATGACTTAATGTTGTAATCCGGTGAACCCCCACATATTTTGACCACCGGCCGCCACTGCATACTACATACAATTATATAAAAACTCACTAAAATGCCAAATAATACCTACAAAGAGCGCAAGAGAGATAATAAGTGATACATTATATGATTATTTATTTTTCGGAATAACTTTATTGAGTAAAACCTCAAATTGTAATATTTAAATATTGAAGACAATATTAGTGATTTCTAAACGAAAATCTGAAACAGAAAAATCAGAAAAGGAAACGGTCACATCTGGGACTCGAACCCAGGACCCTTGTCTTTCCGGGACAGTGCTCTACCGACTGAGCTAATGGGACCCTATTCCCCTCGGTCACTTTTAACTGTATCATACTTCGAATAAGAACTACTAACATTGTCTTCATTTTTTCACCGCACATTTTTATTGGCAACTATCTTTATGTATGATCGCAAGATTCAACCCGAACTAAATGCAATCCAGACAGCGTCTTTTTAGATAAACCTATCTTATTTTTTTATTTTTAATGTGCGACATCTGTTGACTTTTCTGCAAGTCTAGAATGAATATTTATTTTTCGGAATAACTTTATTGAGTAAAACCTCAAATTGAAATATTTAAATATTGAAGACAATATTAGTGATTTCTAAACGAAAATCTGAAACAGAAAAATAATGTTAGTAGTTCTTATTCGAAGTATGATACAGTTAAAAGTGACCGAGGGGAATAGGGTCCCATTAGCTCAGTCGGTAGAGCACTGTCCCGGAAAGACAAGGGTCCTGGGTTCGAGTCCCAGATGTGACCGTTTCCTTTTCTGATTTTTCTGTTTCAGATTTTCGTTTAGAAATCACTAATATTGTCTTCAATATTATATGATTAGCTCAACAATTGTTACATATTTTTTTAGCAATAGTAGGATATTTTTCTGAATCTGTCTAAATTATCGACAAAATTGTCTACTTCAGCACACTCTAATTATACTATTGTAAATACATTTGGGTCATAGTGATATCTACAGCTTATAAGATAACATGATTTTGCAATGTATATAATCTTACATAACTTACGGGGTGCCTATATAACTTTTCCAGTAACGCAGCTTTTACAAAGATTAACTTGCATGACGATAATTTAAATACCGGTAGAAGGAATCATCCGGAAAAGATATCGCAATATATCATTTTTCCTTTTGAATCCACCGAGTCACCTCTTTAAACAAGATACCGTAAACTTCCAGCTCACATTTCAAAGACTATAAATCAGCATCCACCGTGCCGCTGCATACAAAGCCCAAAAAGCAATCATAACTCATACGCCGTCCATCGGTCAGGTAAGACCTTCACAAAGGTCACTTATTATTTGGATAAGCCATCACGGTCAATTGGGCCCAAAAATAAAAGTCTCGCACTTTAGGGTGTATGTTTTCCCCAGCACACGCGGTAAAATGCGCCGTAATAATCCAATTACGAATAGCTACGGCGGCTATTTTTAAGGGTTTCACATTTAGCATAGCTTTTTTATGATGCGAGATCAATAAAAACAACATGGTTGACCTATTATTTGGGATGCGTTGCAATAATAAACATTGTTAAATTGTGAGTAACATTAAAAGGGATTATCGAAGCGCTTGAATTGGTACACAACAAAAACACCCATTTGAAATAGTTAATTTTTAAAAACCTATTTCGATATAAACATTTTTTCATTGTAAACCAATAATACACAAAGAAAATTTATAAGATCAGTTTACTGAAGAGATTTTATTGTAATCATTGGTGTATGTAATTGAGTGACAATTATACAAATAAATTACTGAACTAAATCCAGTAACTTTCGCTTTAACCCTTCTGCATCGGAGGGGGTAATACACATCGTCCAAACTAGAGTTTTATGCGATATCTAAGTTGTTTTTTTACATCACATACTCTTTGATTTAGGTAATCCTTTTTTATTTCTATATTTTACACTTAAATTGTTGCAATTATGATAATAATTACATATCCAAGTTGTTTTTTTTACATCACATACTCTCTAATTTATGCAATCTTTATTTTCGTATTTTTTATTTATTGAATTTAAAATTATATCAATTATAATAATAACAGAAACATTTACTTATACATATATGTGTATAGATTTTGTATAATGTACCTATGGTAAGAATAATGTGTACTGTAAATGATTTAAATATTATAGTGTTTCGTGAACATCTCCTTAGGGGAACCGGTGCTGCTGTATTCACGTATTATAATACAAAAAGGTATACGGTGATCAATCTGCATTTAAAAAAAAATATCCTTTCATAATTTTTTAAAAGATCCTCATCCTCCGTAAAAAGTGAGGGAAAAATAGCATTTTACTGGAATAGGCTTTTTTATCGTATTGCATTACTTAAGCATTAACTGATTAGCAAAGGTGGGCGATGTCCACTTAAAGCAGTGGATACAATTTTTTTTTAATGAATATCCGGGTTTTAATGGAATGGGTAAAAGGAATTTTAAAAGACTTGATCTCTCCGCGATATACGGGGGACCCCAGTAACCCCCTTCATTTTTACATTCATGTACAAAAGCTGTAAATAATATTTTAGACGCAGAGAAAGTTTTATTTATATACTGGCTTCATAAAAGCCGTATTTTTTTTAATTGATATAATATAGCCTTGGCTATAAGTTAAAAATATATTCAAGCTGAAACAAATAAACTCTTATTTTGATGAAACCATAAGGTCACACTTCAAAGTGCGTACCTACCTGCTTCTACAAAAATATTAATAAATAAAAGTCGTACACGGGTGTTTTCCTCACAAATTGTAACACGAAATTCATCCTTAACTAAATCAGCAAAAAATCTTATTGCTAAAAACAAGTAGGTACCTGCCATAGGTACAAGCTTTATCGCATTCCTTTACGGACATCCTGTTGAATAGAACTTGGAAATTTGGAAGTATTAATACATTAAGG
Source organism: Hesperophylax consimilis (assembly GCF_061612785.1). Classification (NCBI taxonomy): domain Eukaryota; kingdom Metazoa; phylum Arthropoda; class Insecta; order Trichoptera; family Limnephilidae; genus Hesperophylax; species Hesperophylax consimilis. The sequence continues at coordinate 32,397,234 of NC_142844.1, read as the reverse complement.
CATCGTAAAATCCAAGGGACGTGTCTGAAGAAGAACATAAATGTTGATGAAGGGAGATGCTCTCTATTTGTTCGGCTAACGTCTGCTGGAGATGCTGCGTGGAAATATGCATATAACATGAGCTGAAACAGCCAAACTTGGACGTATACTAGGAATGGACATCAATTTGTTCTATTTTTTTAAATCAACTGTGAAAATGAAGTTTTTTTACTATAATACATGTATGTTAAATGCCCATCTCTTGGGCAACTCTTAGTAGCCCAAGTAATTTGAAAGGTTTTTATTTTTTCATTTGACTGAGGATTGAGTCTTCCTTTCCAGGAAGTCAACCGCGCTAACAACCTTGCGAAATGCCGATCAGGCATATTAACTGCTTGGATGTCATACGATTTCAGAGAAATGCTTGTATTTCCGCATATGTGTGGGTGATTGCAACCAAAAGTTGAGTATAGAATGCTATGTCATAGACAATAAGTTTATCTGCCGACTTTCAGCTCAATCGGTTGTAGGGAAGTGGGTTAATTTCCGCTTCCAAGATTTGCATTCGTTCATTTCCTAAAACAAAGGTGAAATTCAAATAAACGTATTGAAAATAAATTATGAAATATTTTTAACCAGCTGTCGTTCCTGGCACAATTTTTTTACTAGTTTAATGTTTAAAAAAATGCATTTGTTGTTGTTTTTTTCTTAAATTAATTGCAGGATAAAATCTAGGTATCTGACAGAACAGTTCCTCAATTTGACGGAAAATGTCAAATATTGTCCTTGTTCATTTTCAAGTCGTGCTGGCATGAGCGCATCATCCAAAATATCACAAGTGTTCTGACGAATGTTCCCGGGTACGAGTAACTTGACAATATTTGAAAATCTGTTACTGCCACTAAGCGGACACATGTTGCTGGTGTCATGATGGAGGACTTTGCCAGCGCGAAGGACCGATCAACCAATGACCGGTCAAAATCAAAATAAAGATTTTGCACTAGTGTAAAAATTTTATAAAATCCTACGAAACTAGATATGCACGCATTATGTTTAGGTTTTAATATTGCCTCGTTGCAAACCCGTCAGTTTGATGTGTCAATGATGTTCAGCGTCGTTTACACAACGAACTCACATTTAAAGCAATTACGTTATGTTATATTTTACTATAATTTGACATGGCACGACCAAATGAATCAGATACTTGAGTCGGGCCATGTCAAGAGTCAGTTGTTTGGCGGTCCGTCTACCTACCCCTGCGGGGAAACGGCTTGATGGATAGTTAGTTATTTAGTTTTATTTTACTAAAAAATCGATGCTGGATAATTATTCGGATATTAAGTAATACGTTTTTTCTTACAATTTTTATATTATGTAAATCTGTAATTTCGGGTATCCTTCAAGTTTAGTTCGTATTGCGAACTCTAAAACTAGAATATACGTACTGTGGCCATCTATCAACCGTAGTACATTTTGCGAATTCACAAAGAATCAACAGTGTGTGGAAAATCTTTCCAAATGCACCGTGTAGGAACCTACCATAAAAATCAAAAAGGAATTGCTTTGAATACTAAATAAACAAACAAAAAACTCAACATTGATGAACAAGTCTAAAAAATGGCCCTAAATACAGAAAATGACCCGATTCGAATAGACGGGACGTTCCAGATGTAAATTTTCTTAGTATCGACCTGTTAACATACTTTTATTTAGAATCAAAACTTTAATTGTGTAGTGGTACGCAACTACTTCATTCGAACAAAATTCTAGAAGTCTCGATTTTTCCAAACAAGCTTCTTGGATGTTCTTTTATTTATTTGTTTGGAAAATTCTACATAGCAACCAAATTGTTCCAGAAGCTTCTTCACATTTTAAAAGCGACAGCATGAAGAATCTAGTTAGTCAGTCAGTCATCAATCTGCCATCAGTTAACAAGGTGCTCAACGAGTGATAATCCGCGCACCTCACTTGTGCGAAGGACATTCTTCCCGGCTCTGCTCATGGACTCCATCGGGACATCATCATAGCGCTTTGGCCCAGATCGCCGTCCCTGGCCAACGCTACATGGATTACAGCGCCCTGGTTCCAGCGTCTCTGACCAGCGCTTCATCCACTTACCATGACCACCACGAAGACACGTAGCATCCTCACTGGTCTACTCAGCTCCCTCTCAACCGCCTACAAGGTCCACCGCACCTTCGGCCTTCCCGTCAGCACTGGAGTACTGATTGCCAAGATCGCCAGTGCCTGACAGTCGACGAGTCCAGTCACCAGCGCCCGGCGTCGACTCACAGACCCGCGCTTGATCAGCCATCACAGCCAGCATCCGGAGAATACTACATCTGTCCTACGTCCACTCTCATCACAGCTACCTGACTCATCAAATAAATCACTGTGACCTTCACAACATCTTTCATTTCGTGCCTCCTCACAAGATCCCCAAACTTGAAATGATCTTATTTGATGACCAGATCTGAATAGCCTAGTACCTCCGCTCTTTTCTTTTCCCACCTTCTTTCCGTTTCCACCACCCTCTAAATCATGCCTAAATAGGGTATTTTCCCAAACTATGAATAACGTTAAAAATGTCTGGAAGACTTAAAGGTCATTTTTTTTTATTAATTTTTTAATTAAAAATACGTAATTTTAATGTTTTCATTCGTAATGATTGATTTCAAAAATAATCTGAAACCGCAGATTCCGGCTACAACGTCATCATGACATAGAAAACACCAATGTCTGGTAAGACGGCTATCACCAACGTCACCCGGCTTGAGGTCAACGCCGCCGAATTCACGAATAAAACATCGTTTCGGCGGCAAATTGAAGATGACTCATTTTAAATCGCTAATTTACTATAGATAATTTATTTTTCAACATGAAAATATCTGCCTGCATCACCGTATTATTTCTTTTATTTCGAAAAGCAATACTCCACCAATATTTTTTTGTACGTCAAATATGTTCCTAATCGATTTTTTATTATATTTACAAAAACATGTACGCAAACAACTGAAATGACCCACTTTAACTATAAATGGAAAGTACCTACGCAATACAAATATCAGTAGCCCAATCTCTGGGGAATGTTTAGGGGTTCGTACGGCGTATAGACCATCCATGTTCGAGTGAATCATTCCAAAAACAATAAAAAATTAAAATGGTTGTCCGCGGAATTTATCGAGTTGGGTCCCTAAACAAAAAAGGCATCGCAACCCTAGAAAGTAATCTCAGCAGGCCAATACATTCAACCGTTTGGCAACCCGTTATTTTACTGTGAATTGCCTTTTTTATTGTTAATTATCTGAGTAAATATGCGGTAATGGATTCCGTGCGCCGATTCGAACTTTTTCGAGTACTTTAATAGGGTGGTTAAAATAATTACATCCCTAAAATGCCGGGAACATTTGAACGCTTTCAAGCTGTTCAACAATCAATATTCTCGAGTTATTTGATTGTGGAGGGAGTGCTGTGCAGAAACGGACTGGCGCGTTCACTTTTTGAAATCTCCTATGGCCCTCAGTTAGATTAGAAACGTTCTGCTCGATGAGAATACTTTGACCTGGGGTTATAGTATCCGGTAAACATTAATATTCATCATTTTCTTCGTTTACATATGAACATGATAGAATACGGATCGGTTGTAAATATTTCATCTTAATTTTATAAAATTCGTATTTAGTTCACCTCTGGATGTTTAAGGATATCAAAAATATAACCAAATTATTATTAGAGGCTAGTACTCCCAGACCCATGAAAAATTACGGGATATTTAACTCAAATTTTGAAAGGAGCGATTGAATTAAGTTTTCTTAAAACATTATATCATAGGTAGGCAACTTACTTTATCGCTTTTCTGCAGTATTATTATTCTTCACACAAGCAGTTTGAATTTTAAAACGACGCTTTAATTCAAAGCAAATTTGAATTCATTGAAAGTAAATAATATTACGCAGGAATTTTTTACATTTCACGCACCGAAAACTGTATTCTTATTATTACATTAGGCAATAGGCATACCTACAGGGAAGTTTTAAATAATAATGGTAATCTTAGTAGGTACCCTTAATGAGCAGTAGGTACTATTGCTAAGCACGGTTACAAATCATATAAAATAAATTTATTCAATAAGTTTAATATTTTGGCCAGTAAATCGGCCCTAAGGAAAATAATTTCCCTAGGAAAAGAAGGTAAAAAGTATGAGGGTTGGGTAGGAATCTATGGATCAGTGTGTCAAGGAGTGACGAACATATAAATATATTTCTACCACTGTGGGGCATGGCGATGGGTCGAGACTCGAGAGACTAGTTGGAGAGATCAAGGGGTCTCACCAAACCAGCCTATAACCTCAACCAGGGTGGGGCAGGCGCATCCTGAACACACCTAACCTGATAAACCCGGGCACCCCTAGTAATTCACCAAATGTAGCGAACCTCTTGGGGTAACATATGGCAGAGGTGTTGGTTATCCAATTAATGGTTTCCGGGGCGGTGGTACAAAAACCCAAATTAGGAAATAATTATTATTTTAAATAATAAATAAAACTAGGTGGGTATATATAGTTATGAAACTAGTAATATTTTTACGATAGCAAGCTCTGGATGTTTATTAAAACATCAATTTGCTATAACCGTCCTGACTTGAGCGCGGGACCACTGTGCGTAATATACTCGTATATACCAAAACTTTATTGAATCCTACAAATTAAAGTAGCGTTCGGAATGTAGTTTTAGTGATTCGTCTTATATGTAGTGGTATTGTTCTAGTTTATATTATATTTTATATATATTTTCATGTATATTTTCTGTTACATGTTTTACTAATATTTAGTTTGTGGGCTTCATATTATTTCATGCTTTAAAAACTTTATGTATAATTGTCGAAATCTCACTAGGTTCTAGGTTTTGTTCTTATAATTAAAGAAAAGGAAATAAAAATAAAATAAAATATTGTAAAAGTATCTTGGAAAAGCTTCAAAATGTTAATCAACAAATATACCGTTTCTAAGTTTAGTTAGCAGTTTTCAACTAACGAATTAGGAAACCACATTTCCAGACTACCCACTATTTCACACAGTTTACCGTGACTTCACGTCGATTTTATCTGATAGGCAGAATTCTCACGTGACTAGTTAAAATATCATGTTTTATTGTCTCTCATATTTACATGCTTGAGACATTCATTTTCAGAATTGAAATATGACATCCTGGCATGATTTCTATTTACAGTAAAAACTATTTTAACAACAAAGGGCAAATGATACTTTCATTATTATTTGTAGCTTTTGTAGAATTGCGAACTTAAAATAAAGTACCTATTCTAAAGGACGATTCGAGGAAATGTGAGTTGAGCAGAACTGTGTTTAGCGTGAGACGAGAAAATAAACGACATGAAATATGAACGCTTCCTCTAATAAAGCAAATAATGCCAACAAGTAACACTTCCACAACTTACAATGTTTGAGCAAACTGGCAATGTTAACGAATCATATTTTAAATTTGTTAAGATACAAACCTAAAATAATAAGTCATTTTCCGACCGTTACATTATAGATATGTTTTCGAGATAAACAAATACTTTGTTAATGAGAATATGAAACGGACAGACACAAAAAACAAGCAACCGTCGCAACTGTGACACGAACGATCTTCTTGTTTTAGTCTCTAGTCTAGTCCAGTGTCGGTAAGACTACAGGATCTAGATTTGTGTCCCAGTTGAGACCATTACATTTTGATTTTATCTGTCTTCATGTTGTTGACTAACCATAATTATTATTAATATTCATTATCTTCGTCAATGACCAAATTTTTGATAATTTTGGTTTATTTATTTCAATATTTGTCGAAAAGTGCATAAAAAGGGAAACTATTTTAATTTTTGTAATCATATTTTTTCCGGCACAGGCAATAAATTGAAGACATTATTTTCGTATTTTTGAAACCATAACCATTTTCGAAAAATTTTAATCCGCAATATCAAACCATTATCGACAAAACCGGATATTATTATGAGTTTGCAAAAAAAAATTAATGTGCCAAAAATTCACACAAATGGCAGTCATACCTTAAAAAGTATATCTCTTAATTATTTTTTTCCTTAATCCATCCATATCGGGACATTATACAGGCTTTTCCAATAAGAGGTGTTATTTTTATATTCAATCGTAAAAGATCAATGGTTTCGTTGCTTGTGTGGCACGTAGCACCGTTTTATTGAAAATAAACGTTGACCAGATCAATACCATCCAATTTCGGCCATAAAAAATCATTAATCATCTCTTGATAGCGATCCATTCACCGTAAATGTTGCTCCAGCCTCATTTTAGAAAAATTAAGGTCCAATGACTCCGCCGGACCATAAACCGCACCAAAGAGTCACACGTTAAAGATAGAGAAGCTTTTCAACAATAATTCTTGGGTTTTCCGAGCCCCAGATGCGACAATTTGGCTTGTTGACGAAGCCACCGAGGTGTAAATGGGCCTCATCACTCAAGATGATTTGCATTTGATTCACTCAAGTGAATTTTCATAATTTTAATGCGTTGTTGAAGCGTGTATCGTTCCATTTTTATTAATGACGTAGTTTCTACTTGTCAAATGTCAAAAAATGACAGCTTTAAAAGTAACATCTACTGAAATAACGGGCTATTTATAATAACACCTCTTATTGGAAAACCCTATAGTTGACCTGGCATCGAAGAAATCTTCACCGCCAACAAAAATATAAATCTCCGTGAATACTCAAAAAAAAAAATCTTTTGCATCTAATCTTAGAAAACACTTCATTCAATCAATTTGCCAACTGAACTTAACTTAACCGACAACTGGCTGGTTAATAGTTTTATTTACCAAACAGGTATATTTATTTTTTCGAAGTATTTAATTTTTTACAAAATATTTCATACTCCACACATCAACACAATTATAATTTTCTTTAAGATGGCGCGTTATGACTTTTTTGTGAAATCTTCTACAATTTATTATAACGTTGTACTCCTTATTCAGACAATCATTAAATAATCCAGATTAAACATATTTATGTATTAATTATAAAGCTTGACTAATATATACTTCTTAAACAAAACTAACGCCACCCCTTAAATATCCAGATTTCCATCGTACTTTATTGTGAAAATAGTGTTTTTAGAATTTTGTTAAGGTACCTCACATAATGAAATTAGTTTAAAAAGTAATAATTAGATTCCTATCTTAGCTTTGATGTCAATTTCATGAACTGTTTTATTTTCTTTTTGTAATCGTATTGTTTTAATGGCTCTTTTTCACACCAATCTCCTTTTACTTTTAATGTTTTCTTTATTTTTATTCACAGCATTAGCAATACACAATACAAATTATTATTGTTTGTAATGATGCTATTTTGAAAAGTCTCCGAGTCTCGTTAAAAGACATTGTTGGCAGAAGATGTCATTAAGATTATCTGTGAAAGCCGAGACCATTTAACGAAATAATTGTTAAGTATGTTAACGACTGTTGTTGTCAGTAAACTGTACATTTCTAGGCTGAGCCAGTTCTTCGCTGACTGTAACTTAAAAGTGTGCATTTTGGTAATGCTCCGGTGTCATGCGCTTCAGAAAACAGTTTTAAATTTTAGTTTAGTACAAATAGTAGTTAAATTTCTAACAATTTAGTTATGTATGTTTGCTAATTGATTTTAAATATTGAAACATTACTGTTTTCAAAAAAATAGCATGACAAAACAGCACGAGAAACAAGGTTATTTATTTTTACATACATTTTTAGAAAAAAAAAATCACTTACGTATAGAATGTAAAACAAAGTCAAGTAAATAACCCACTAAGGTACTTATTGCCTGTGTGTGGATAACGTAACAAAAGTTTACTAATAAAATAAGTAATACTTTTTGAGTATCTGTATCAAAATAAGATACTGAAATAAATCATCTAGCAAGTTATAAAGTAAATTTTCAAGTGACGGTATAATATTTTACCTAATATTGACATTATTTTTTTAAAGTACAACAACAAGTAAATATATAATGTAAATTTTGAAGTTATGTTACCATAACTTACTTTGGTAAAAAAATGAAAAGTTTGCTAAAAATAGAAAAAATGGTGTTTGAAAGTCTTAATTGTTCTGCCATAATTTTAATACTTTTACCTTTTATGATATTTTATTAGTCATTTTCATTTCTTTTAGTAGAATATTAAATGTACCGGGACCAATAAAACTTCTACGTGTATGCAATAATTTTATATCGATTTGGGGGGTGTAAAATACATTATTAGTTCTTCTATTATTAATTTTTGTTTCAAATAAATATTGCATGGTATTTACGAATATAAAATATGTTAGTTTCATTGTATTTCTATTGATAAATGTATCAAGCGCACCAACCCAACCTATAATGCCGTAAATGATTGAAGATTGCTCAAGATTGCCGAAATCGAGATGTGAACGCTGAAATCTTTAGTTTACGGGACGAATGCTTTAAGTCACTAGTTTTAACCCTCTAACGCATACTATTTTTTCTTCACCTATAAAATCGGGTGATTTATCTTACAGAGAGGTAATGAATATTGTTTGCACATAATATTACTATCTGAAGTGAATGTTGTTTTAGTATTTTAAATTTCACCGGCGCGCTGTAAATAAAATAATGATAAAGTTAATTGTAAAAACTTTAATTTTGTTTCTTTGAATAGTTATTTAATTTTCTAACGGTAGGAAACTTAGGAAGATAATAATTTTTTCCCACTCTAGTAAACTACTGTTGCCTGTTTCTACATTAATTTTATGATTTTTGAAAAAATACATGGATAAATATTCTCCATATGAATAATAAAATAAAACGCTTAACTTTGAAGCCTTAGAAATTAAGAAATCTCTTAATAATATTGAGAGTATACGGGACGTGTTTGCCTGTACAAGAAAATACTGAAAATAATAAGCACGGACACACATCAGCCCTCAACCTGGGTAATTGTTTAAGTAAAATACCGTGAAAAAATAAAATTCTATCCAAATTATCATAAAAACACAGACGATTTAAATCAAAATTCACATTTTATTTACATGTATTGTACTGGTATACAGAACGAAAAAAGGGGGTGAAGCTTATAGGTATCATTTCACAAGAAATAGTTATATGTATTTCAATACAACTGTGTTTTAATACACAGATAGTAGAAACTGAGACAATCGGAATGCTTTCAGCGATGATTTCAGATTGGAGCACATTGTGCACCAGCGCGCCATACGATTCAGCAAATGGCGCAAGCGACTGCTACTGCAATTGGCCAGTAGTAGGTGGCCAGCAGCAATGGCCAGCAGTTATTGGTTAGCCTTAGGTGGCAAGCATTGGTGGCCATCAGACGGTAGCCAGTAGGAATTGGCCAGCCTTTAAGTAGTCAGCAGTAGGGGCCAGTGCAGTCGGTAGCCAGAAAGAATTGGCCAGGCTTTAGGTTGTCAGCATCAGTGTCTAGTTCAGTCGGCAGCAACAGGAATTTTTCAACCTTTGGGTGATCAGCAGCAGTGGCCAGTTCAGTCCGTAGCCGGCAGAAATTAGCCAGCAACGGCATGGTCATTTGATTGTAAGGGCCGGCACACGGAGACGCCCCGCTATTGTAATGTCTTGAGAGAAACGCGTCCGGCTCAACTGATGGAGTGCCGACAATAAATAGCTCGTTGCACATAGTTGTAACCTTTAAAATGATTGTGCCGTAATGGAGGAACTGAATCTAATACAGCTTTCGGTATAGAATCAGGAATGGTAATTTTAAGTTATAGAAAAGATCGCGTTGTCACCGGCGATGTTGCTTCAACCATTTGTAAATATTGAATATTACAAAATATTTTGTTTATGTTGTCAACGAATGCCCGCTCTATTCATTCCCCGGCGGGATTTATGAGGTTCACATGGTGACGCCAGAGGTCCCAGAATGGCTCGCAGACCTAGATGTCTCCCTCTGACCCCCCCATCATACGACAGAAGAAGAAGTGTATGATATCTTTTACGAAGGAACGGCTGCTCCGAAGCCGGTCGGCAATGATATTTTAAAAAAATGTTCCCACAAAGTAACTTTTTTCCCTTAATTAAGTTAAACAATTCGCAGCAAGTTTTTTTTTACTCTCACTATTTTTAACCCAACGATCATTTGGGCATCACCATCTTCTTCAATATTGTTCTTAACTACGTTTAATGATGGTCTTTACATTCAATAATTATCCTTATAATATAACTTTGCAGTTCTCTTGGGCAGACTCCATGGGTTTAAGCCCAGCGGACATGTTCGGAAATCCCTTCGCTGTTAATTATTTGTAGACAAGAAGACTTAAACGAGGATTGGGAGTTACCTATAAACCAACAAACAGTATTACATAGGTACTCGTACTTTTAAAGAAATTTCTCTATGGTACATTTACTAAAATGTTCTAATTGTAATCTAACTATTTTTATTCCGTTATGTAGGCATTCTATTAATTTCCTGTTTTAACACGGCTGTTTGCATTTCGTTTCTTTAATTTTTTATTGTACATTCTGTTCCCGCTTTCAATTTTTTTTTTTTTTTTTATTATTTATTAACCAATAAATTAACATACATTTTTTTGGTATAATCCACCTCACTAGGCTGAGCCTGTTCCAAATAAAAATCTTTTTCGAAATGTTAAATTTTTGTGTTTGTCCGAACTTTCTTATTGGCTTTGTATTCAATGCTCTTGATTTAATTTTATTTTATTCATACTTATTTGCGTTAACAGTCTTTTTACGATATTATTTTGTAATGATATTTAAAATTTAAGACAAAATAAAATAAAATATTCATTCATTTTAATCCAAATTTATAAATAGTTTTGATAAATTACAACTACTGAAAATTGCAAAAGTATTTTAAGAAAGCTGACATTTAATCGAGGAATGGGAATCAATAATAACAATTAGAACAGTATTGTTATTTACTTCCAAACTGAAAACAAAAAATCAGCAAAATAATACGTTTTGTGACAAATTCGGATTGTAATTTTTTAAAGAATTTTGTGAGGTTCGTGTTAAACATACCAATGTGTTTGCATAATCAATTAAACGTGTTATTGTTTTTTGTTACGGAATAATTAGTATAATCTTAAGAATACAAAATGTGTCCGGAGATCAATTGAATTCTTAATAATAATAATAATAATAAGTGTTTTATTATATTTTTTTGTGTAACAAATAGATATAATGATATCCTCACTGGGATCTCCCGTGCTGAGGATTTCATTTACATATTATGTATAATTTAATTACAAGAAAATTAATATTACATCAAAGTTACAAATAAATTTAATTATGAACAAATATCATGCAATATAATTTTTTTTTTAATAATTTTAAAATAAGTAAGATGTTTTTTGATATATATATATGAAATGTTTTTTGGTATAGTTATATACATGAAGTGTTTTTTGGTATAGTTCAGTTGATTCTGTTTTAGTCTGTGTTTGATTTCAGTAAATTTTCTATTTCAGATCTCCCTATCCAGCTTTTTATTTCAGATTCAAATGTTAAAGTGTTGAGGTTTTTGAGTGTGAGTGGTATTTTGTTGTAGAGTTTAATACTATGATATAAGAAGCTTTTTTGCCCAAAAGTTGTATTAGTAATTATTTGTTGGATAAGTTTTTGACCATGAGATCTAGTGTTTCTATTGTACGTGTTTGTTGTTATTTCTTGGGTTTTGTACTTATAAATGTAAATGAGTATAGTTTTAGAATATAGTTGTTTAATTGACATGATGTTAAGATTGGTGAAGATTTCGTTAGTGCTAGTTCTTACAGGAACTTTCAGTATAATTTTCATTATGGCTTTAATGGATATCTGAAATTATTTTTTTGTAATAGGTATGGGATATAAATAAAATTATGAACTATCTGATAAAAAAACACTAGTTCTGTAATATCTCGGCGTTTATCAAGAGAGTAGTTTTCTAGAGAGAGAATATATATATATAGAAACAGTATGGAAAAAGTTTTTGAAATATGCGTATCATCTATTATTGGATTTTTTTCTGTGTGGAGGGTCTTTTTTAAGGAAAGCCTGGAGCGGAAGTTCTGGGAAGGTAAAAGGTATTAGGATTGGGTAAGAAGCGAAGGATTAATGTATCCAGGAATGACGGACATCTATCTCTCCCACTGCAGCGCAAGGCGATGGGTCGAGAGACAAGTTGGAGAGGACAAAGGGTCTCCCCAAACCAGCCTCTCCCGATCTGATACGCCACGCAGCTGGTGGGCAGGCGCATCCTGAACACATCTCACCTGATTAACCCGGGCACCCCTACTAAATCACCAAACGTAGCGAACCACTTGGGGTGACTTATGGCAGACGTGTTTGTTGTCCAATAAATGGTTACCGGGGTGGCGGTACCCAAACCCGCCTCCCAAACTGAAGATTATGTTATTTGATTTATGTGTAAAACAATGAGGGTTACACACTGTTGAAGCGTTCTCTATGTGGCTTTTAGCATATGTAGAAAATCTTAAATATTTGTAGAATTTTGAAACTTTAACTAACGCCAAGTATATTCTGGCATTTTCAAAGCTTTAAACATGATACGCCCGACTTGAGATTGAAAAAGAAGCTTAATGTCTAATATAACTCTAAAATCTTTAATTACGTTTACCCTATTTAAAAGGTTGATCTTAATTATGTAGGTATAGAATATTGTGCTTTTCTTTCGAGAATAAGATATGACGCTACATTTATCTGCAATCAAAATAATGTGAATTTTTAAAAAATTTGCATTCACCAGAGAGTTCAAGTCATTTTGGACCTTGATACAATCCGTCTGACTTAATTTTGACAGTCATGTCATCATCATAACCTGAGAATTGTGGATAGTTTTGTTAACATCATTCATAAAAATATTAAATAAGAGAGGGCCATGGTAAGATCCTTGGAGAACTACCGAAGTTACGGTAATTTAACTAGAGCAAAACCCTAGTACAGTTACAGATTGTATACAATTGTCAAGACAAGAGGCTAACCTAGGAAGGAGGTCACCGTATGTACCCATTGCTTCAACTTTTTCAATTAAGATACTGTGTGGAATTTAATCAAAGGCTTCAGGATGGTCGATATAGACGTCATCGACTTGACATCCGTTATCCATGACATCGAAGAGTGTATAAAAAATCTAACACAGATTGATTTCTGTTTATTTTTTGGTCACGAAGCCATTTTGATTCGAAATTATATGTGGTCGTATGCAAGGAAAAATGTTATCAAAAACAATTCTTTCGAAAAGTTTACCCATTACATTTAATTAGAGATCGGTTTATAATTTTCAATGTTGAGTTTGTCTTCTTTTATATTGGCGCAACTATGAACTTTTCCTGCGGAAAAAAATCAGAAAACAATGAAATTCTGAATATTTGACAAAGCGGATGACATAAAACACTAGCGAAATTCTTTAAAAAATACCAGGGGTGTACCGTCAGGCCCACAGTCCTTGGTAGGGTGTAATGATTTAAGATATTTACGAACTAATTCAGTGTCCAAATAATCATTATTAAGATTGAGTACTGAGGTGTTTGTATTATGTATTTGATGGTGAATAGACGAGGTGCGTGGGGCGAGGGATTCAAAGTAGGATTGAAAATGTCTGTTGAATAAGTTCCTTAGAGCTGGTACGTGCTGAGAGTTGAGAAACATATTACAAGGCAGTTCAGAGCTTTTTTCTTATACTGAACACAGGTCCAGAAAAAAGTGTTTGTGATCAGTATTGATCACAGCATATTTTCTCCATACATCTTACAATTACTTAATGATACTTACCTACTTAAAGAAAGTTTGATAACAGAATTGTAATTGCGATAGTGACATTTCTGTGGACAAATATAGTTTCTTCATTGGAATACTTACCTGATCAAGTACAAATTGAAAATATCTCCCGAGTAAAAATAAATGCCACTGACGGGAATTGAACCCACGCCTTCTGACGTCCCGTCAGATGCTCTGGACCACCTACTACTTATATGCTATACCTACTACCTTATACAGTATGCAAGTAAAATACGTAATTTATAAAATTGGCTTCAAAGCTACCATAACTTGATTTGGCCTGGGCTTTATTTACTTAAAGAAAAATTACAAAGAATAACATTTAGAAGCTATGAATAAAACCCGCTCAGTGGTATGTTTACATTCGCACATTTTCACAAATTTTCTCTAAAAATTTACATTTATGCGTTCACTGTAAACGAATAACGCGTTTATCAGGGCGTGAATTGATAACGCCTGCGCTGTGCTCAAAATAGGAGAGTTTCGTCGATTTATTCGTTCAAAGTAATTTATAATCTTTTGTTCATAATTTCACAATAGTTGATTTAGAACAAGAAACTGAAACAACAAAGATAAATTAATAAAATTAATGTTGTGTTTGTAAATTAAGCTGAACAGGAAAACATTATTTTTTATGATTTTTCTTGTGATGATTTTATTCAGTCTTATCGTTCTCCTTTGCGAAAATGTTTAAGAGTGTATTTAAAAATACATACGTTACCGTATAATATATATTAACTCTTTTTTAGTTAATTCTTTGGCAGGTATTTGTTAGTTTGGTTAAATAATATGTTCACATTGGTAGGTAAGTTCATAATCTAAGTCATATGTACTAATTTTTTACTAACAAACTGTAATTTAATTTGAATTACCTCACTTGAAATGCAGTCACGCTCTAAAACTCCCATGTTACGGAGTAAAATGTATTCATTAATTTGTTGTCTTCGTATAACCAATCATTGACTTTGAAGTTTCGAACATTATTTTGTCATTCTTACGGCATTAAAACAAGTAATTAAAAACTAGGTAATAAAGTATCTTAAAATTATAAATTATTTCGTAGAGTTAGATTCTAATTCAAGCTACACCCCTGTACCACCATAAACTGATAGATTCATCGTAGCTAACTAACTAACTAACTATAACAACTCGGTCTTGGAACACACGTCTTGTCTCATTCACATTCATACATCGTCTCATACATGTTCTTCTATTATTCTGACTCATAGCCCTTTTCGAGTATCTGATTAACTTGATCGTGCCAAGTCTTTCTCGGGCGTCCGCAACTTCTGCCACCATCCGTATTCGCGTCTTATATTCTCTTCAGTCTTTTCTTCGCTCATTCGCTCTACATACCCTAACCATCTATGCGTCCCTCACACTAATATTTCTCATTACACTTACATCAGCCTTGCACTGTAGCATCGTAGCCCCTCCCATTTTTCGAATATAAAGCTTGAAAAACACAAGAGCTTTCGGTGACTACAACATATTCTAGAGTGAAACAAAAAAAATAATGTTTTATTTTAAGAATCTTCCACCCCAATTTCAGTTCTCTTAAAAATGTGATACATTAACGTTTATGTAAACTATTCCAACAGCCGCATTCGCCAAAAGCGACCGCTAATTTTACAGAATCGATGAAACCAATAAGGTTCAGCGCAATTTCTGCCACAAATATTTATATAGATTGACCGACTTCCAGTAATATGTTCTTTTTATCTCTAAAATTTAATAGCAAAAGGATGAGGTGATTACCTTCATTCTTAGAGCTGTGCAGTGTAAACAGTTCATTACCTTTCAAACTGCGGTAATTTCGTTTGAATAACATCGGGTGTCGGGGGGATTGAACGAAAGATGCAGAGATTCGATAACCCGGCTATCCATATTAAACGATCGCTGTTAGCGAAGTAATAATGGCCATGGGGAGGGACGGGTGCGGTGGGCGGCATTTCAGGGGGTGGTTACACGGGGAACACCATGACAAAACAGATATTCAACGTCGCTCGGATTGAAACGTTGTGGATATCAAATGACATCGAAACGGGTAAATACTAAAATTTAATTACCCGTTAAGGGCAGTTTTACATGATGTTTTGGTAATAAACAACGTTGTTCACAACCGGGTTTATCATAAGAATCAGAAGATACTGAATACAAAAAAAAAGTACAGTACGTATGTAAAAGTAGTATCACTAAAATTTTATTTTTAAATTTATGTGAAACGGCACAAGGGTCTGCTCCCAACCGTCTGGAGCCAGTGAGACTGTGGCATCCCCAATTGGGGTATATTATGAGGCTGATCGTAGTGGGGAGAGGAAGGAGATGGGTAAGAGGAAGATGGGAAATTACCTGGCTATTCAGATCTTGTCACCAAACACGGCCGAAGCCATTTCGAGCAACGTTTTAATTCTGAATGGTGGTCTTAAACCAAGGCGATACTGAGAGTATCTTCTTCTCAGGAACGTACCGCAAATAAAACAAAACTTTCATGATTTTTTTTCTGAATCGATTCAATTTTGTATAAATAATTTATAATTTTTTTTTATATTATAATGTGCTATATAATATGAATGAATTGAAACCATGAAGTCGTTGCAAACTCTTAATGTCTTCATTCATGTGCAAAGTATAGTTGTTTGATTAGACCGGTCGGTGGCTGAGTTGAAATCGCGCTAGGTTCCACCCAGGCGTAGTGTGTTCAATTCCTCGGCTGGCTAAGTCCTCCATCACAACACAAGCAACATTATGGTGGTAGTAGGAGATTTTAAAATATTGTCAGGTTATTCGTAACCCGGGAATGTTTGTCTTTCTTTTTTTTCAATAAAAAAAAAATTAAATTATGATAATCTTTATGAAATATTTTGTATTTCTTGTTTTTATACTAGGTATTTCAACTTATTATCTCTTACTGAAGTTCTCATTTAACATATTATTGATTTACTTACAATTATGAAAAAAAATGTTATTTCTTGAACCATAAAAAATAACTGGTTATTCGGATAAAAAATAGATAGCTACGCTACGCTAAGTCACCTGTAATTTGATAATTTATATAATTTGGTAATAACGGTTATTTATGGGTTTGTACAGATGGAAAAACAAAATTTCATTACTACGTCATTAAATTATTTTAATTTTAAATTCTCTTTTCTTTTGTATTTCTCTATTTTTAAACTATGTATCTATGTTAATGGCACATGTTGTGTTGTTCTCGACAGAGAAGTTAGAAGCTTTAAGCTTGCGAGAATTAAAATTGAGAGAAGATAAGAGCTTGTCATAAAACACCCTGGACCACTGACGTCAGAATACATAAACATGTCCGAAATGGACCTGTTCGACGGCCTTGAGGCAAACCAGGTGACAACCTATTTAGCACCAGAGGGGTTCGTGTATTTCTTGAATAAACTACGTCATCAATCGTATTTTGACAATGAAGCAATTACCGTTCCCTGTGTATTTCAACGGTGATTCAGAAACCGTAAAGAGTTCAATACTTCATTTTAAGGCAATGCACTACGTCGTGTAATATTTTATACTGAGCCGCTATCAATAACAACCCTTACATAGATGGCGATAAGGTTTAAATTCCAGCTTAACACCATCCGCCTGTTTTGATTTATGCAAGAAAAAAACATGGCCAAAAAGTGCCTTTTATTTTATTTTGTTCAGGCATAATTTTTTTTTTCGATCATTTTATAAATAATTTAATTTTCCACATTATACAATAAAATCATAACCGAAAATGGGTTTGTAAGTAGGAGATTTTGAACTTTTAAGCAGTTTTCATAGGCCTTTACATTATTTTTTTCTGGGCTTATAAAAAGGCTTACGAAAATACTCGATTATTTCAAAGGCCAACATGTATTCTACTCGCAGTATTTAATTAAAGCATCTAAAACATTTTTAGGTCACCGAATTTTCAAACCAAAAACACATGATTTTGAATTACAACGTATGGCATCGCCTTAACGCGACATAAAAGTGTAAATCTGAAAGGGGTTTGCTCGACACTCACATGTTAATTATTTCTGATGAACGTATTACTAAAATCACAAATGTTTCTAGAGGGATCCCTACGGATGAAAGTTATTTATATTTAATATTTATAAAAACAGGACGTTACGATTAAAACATTTTATGTAAAAAGGTTTGAAAATTTTATAAAACGTTTTTCAACTATAAAATTCCCTCTAGAAACATTTCAGATATTAGTAATACGTTCATCAGAAATTATTAAAATAAACCCTACGTCAAAACGATTTTCTAGGCCTGCTAGGGCAAAGTCGGGCCGCGCGCCGAATATATTTTTCACACGAATTCATCACTTATGTCGTTAAGATTCTCATTTTATTTTATAGATTTGACCAACTGCAGGTCTGTCCAATACACGTGCACGGATGCTGCTTATTTAAGGGTATTGTCTCGCCTTAATCTCGTATTCAATATGAAAATTAAAATATTAGTGACAGCAGAATGTATAGCAACGAAAAATACAAAGTGGTCGTAAATAAAATAAGTAAATTGTAAAATGGTAAAATTGAACAGGTACTTTTTAAAGATTTTGTTTTTTTTAAATAAGCCGAACCGTTTTCATCCGATCAGGTATTTGTAGTTACGGCTAGAGACGGATTAATCGTGCACAAGCGTAAAAGAAAAGCAATGAGCCCAAAGATATTAATATCTTTGAATGAGCCCCAACTGACAATTTGGGAGGCGGGTAGGGGTACCGCTGCCCTAGGAACATCTCTGCAATAGGTCACCCCGAGTGGTTCGCTACGTTTGGTGACTTAGTAGTGCCAGGGTTCATGGGGTAAGGATTGTCAAGGTCTTGGCGGTGGAGCATCTACCCACCTGCTGCGGACCGTCAATCTAATTCTGCGCACAGTCAATTTTTTATGTCAAATTATGTCAAATCAAGTCAAACATCAAAAGCTTTTTAATCCACCAAAATTGGTTTCCCATGTGATTTTACTAGTTTCCGGACACCGTGAATATTCGGCTATTTAAATCTTTCAATATGTTGAGTTCTTTCAATGTAAGACTTTCATTGGAATATTTATTGCCAAATAATGAAATAATTAAACATTAAGATAATGGTTACCCTACACTCGATGATTTAGTTGTTTCGAATCTGAAATGCCCGGGTTCCACGAAGAATACCTAAAATATTTGTACCCGCATTATATTCAGGATGATTGTACTGGGTTTATTGAATACAAGACCTGTGTCGAGGTTCTGATAGGGGCATATCGCTGATAGCCTCCCTATAGCCTCTCATAATGAATGTAACAGAAAGAGAAGTTTCAAGGGAGCAGTCGTGGATAGGACCTTAGCAAGGGAAGATTTTAGCCAAGACCTTACTTACCTGAGGGCGCCGTTATATCTTTTTTCTGTGAGTACCGCACAAGAGTCCCAACTGTTCCCATCTGTCTTCTCAGCACCCAGTTAAAGCTACTATTCCGCAAAAAATAACTTTTTGACGACCTCCGTGACCAAGAAGTAAGTCTCTCGACTAGCAAGGCGGATCTCGCGGGTTCATATCCCGGGGTGCGCAGATAAATTCGTAAAAGGTAAATTGATAAATTTCTGTTGTTTCATAATTTACTCATTAAAAATAATACATATACAGTATAATTGAGGCACGTTCCAGAGTGAAAGATACTCTCAGTATCGTGTAAGAATTGAAACGTTGCTTGAAATGGTTTTATCCTTGTTTGGTGACCAGATCTGAATAGCCAGGTACTTCCCCACCTTTTTGTTTCCCATTTTCCATCCTCTCAACACAACCTTCAGGCTCACAACATATCCCAATCGGGAATGACATAGTCTTATTAGCTCCTCTTGAGTAGTTGTCTTAAAATCGTCTTAATGATCCTTATTCCGGGGAGTACTAAATTATAATTATTAAATCCGACATTTCTTTTTGTTAGATGAATATTTTTCGTCGAACGTAGTATCTCGGCAACATTAAATCAAATACGTTTTATCCCTTGTCCGTTGCCCGCCACTAATGAGGAGAAAATGAGAACATGGCACATTGCTTAACCGCTTAAGGTCAGTTGGAGAAACCGAACAGGTGTTTGTAACACGAGCTTTCGGGGGAGAAAAAGAGCTTTGGTGCTACAGCTTTCATTACACTCGGACAGCCTTCGCAAGAAAAGGTAAAGCTTTCCGCATGTCGCAGTTAGTGCAAAAATGAATATTTCGCAGAAGGGCGCACAAAGAACTAGAAGCGAAAAACACGCGAGAAGGGTCTGCCCACTTTTTGCTTTCAGAAGTCCAGTTACGGAAAATTGATCTTTTTGCAGAACTGGAGATATATTATGAAACTTTCTGATATGATATTTTAAACTGCGAAAAGTGGGGAAGAGGTTAGCGTGTTTGGAGAGGAGGTGGGGTGGAATTGTGAGGGCACGTTGACTGAAATTAATCGCTGAAACCACCCACCCTCAGTCTGGGTTTTTGATGAAAATTGTAGCTACGGTTAAACCATTCCATTACTTGGTGATAAATTTTATTGCTTCTTTGCAGAGTTGCGGTTGCTCCATCTTGTTATTTTAATTGAATTGAATTTTAACGTTTAACGAATAAAAGTTGAATAAGTTTTAACGGTTTTCATTCACTAAGGGTTATTATTTTTAATTTTTGGTTACCTTCGACGTGATATTTATTCATAGGATAAACCTGTCTCAAATTTCTATGCCCTATGTGGGATGATTTATATCTACATGGGTACAACATATCGGGAATTAACATAGAGCGAATGAATGAAGAAAGTAACATACAGAGAATAAACGACGCGAATGTGAACGGTGGAAGAAGTCGTGGGCGCCTGAGGAAGATATGGCAAGGTAAAGTGAATAAAAAAATACTTGAATCGGCCCATGTTTAGTGTCAGTGGTATGAAACGATATATGAATTCGAATGAAGCAAGAAGTGTGTCTCAAGATCGAGTTGTTTGGCGATCCACCCTCTCTCCTTGTCCCTGTGAAGAAACGGTGCAATAATTAATAATGGTTAATTACAATGTACCATGTAGTTTTATAAATTTAACCATCAAAATACTAGCAAATCTGTTTTTTTCTTCAAATGTTTCCGACTTTTGCCCTTCAACAATGTTATTGGCCAGCATTTCAAATTATGGAGAGAGGAATGGTGAATTTATATATTAATTTTGTTTAAGTGGGCAATTTTCAAAATTATATGGAAGAGTTGAGTTCTG
Organism: Hesperophylax consimilis; assembly: GCF_061612785.1. NCBI lineage: Eukaryota > Metazoa > Arthropoda > Insecta > Trichoptera > Limnephilidae > Hesperophylax > Hesperophylax consimilis. The sequence continues at coordinate 32,376,236 of NC_142844.1, read as the reverse complement.
ACTTAGAAGAGATGAGATTGTTACAGTATACTAATTTGTTAGAGAAAATTATGAAGAGCAAAATCGGTATTCTTGCATTGTTTATGAAAAATACATTTGAATTAATAAAGTGTGGAATTAAGCATTGTGATTTTACACAAAAAAACTTTAACGAAGAATTAACTTTGTATGTACTATGTAGGTCAATAATATTTTTAAAATGCAAGGCTGCTCAAAATGTATTTTTTAAAGATATTCGTTCTAAATCGATTAACTGCAGCAACAAATCTGTTGGATATTTAAAAAAGATTAGGCCGTGTAAATTATCAAAATATTTTTAATTACCACATTTCTTTATTTAAATACTTTAACTGCATAACACGCCTACTCACTGAAGAAATATATTTATTAATTACCAAATTTTATTATATAAATACTTTAACTGCATAATTACTGACTCAATGATGAAATATATTTATTAATACCGAATTTCATTGTGTAAATGTTTTCAGTGCATAATATACCTACTCACTGATGAAATATATTTATTAATTACCAACTTTGACTATACAAATACTTTAACTGCATAATATTCCTGCTCACTGATGAAATTTATTTATTAATTACCAAATTTTATTATATAAATACTTTAACTGCATAATTACTGACTCAATGATGAAATATATTTATTAATACCGAATTTCATTGTGTAAATGTTTTCAGTGCATAATATACCTACTCACTGATGAAATATATTTATTAATTACCAAATTTTATTATATAAATACTTAAACTGCATAATTCACCGACTTACTGATGAAACATATGAATTATTTACCACCTTTTAAAATACATATACTTTAACTGCATAATATTCCTACGCACTGATGAAATATATTTATTAATTGACACATTTTATTATATAAATACTTTTACTGCATAATATACCTACTCACTGATGAAATATATTTATTAATTACCACATTTCATTGTGTAAATACAACTACATAATATACCTACTCACTGGTGAAATGTATTTATTTCGAAATCGATAAAATGCGTGTTTCCTTTGGATGGGAAAGTAAAATTTTGAAAAAGAATTCGAAACACATCATTGTAACAGTTCTACAACACTGATAAAGCCACGATTGAAAAAGTTGTCTTTATAAAAATGATCACGTCGAATATTATAAAATTGAAAATAATCTTCCGACGCCAATCAGAAGTTATTAATAAAGTTACCAAACAAATAATTTCACAATCAATCATTTACGTCGATGGAAATGTAAAAAGGGGAGGCAACATTCAAGGAAAACGCAAAGAAATTATTTGTAAAATTTAACATTTCAATTCTTTTCAAGTAAATCGAACTCACTTTTGCAAACTTTTAACAGTAGAAACATAAATGACACAGATTATGAGAGGAATTCATTTTATTTACCTTTATTGGTAATGTCAAAAACACCCTCATGAGATATCACACATTAAAATCGAAAAAAAAGCTCAACATCTAAACACCGGGTGGTCAGAACAAAACTCAAGCAGCTATGATGGGGGTACACACAGACCCACATAAAGAATCCAATCTAAGTGATTTTCATGCAATTTTTATCGATAAATTAAATTTATTTTAATCATGATATGGTACATTTTTTTATGTAACCCACCTATTTCCTATAAGGAAATGCTGTTAAGTTTTAAAAATAAATATTCCAATTTCGTTAAAGCAAGCGAGACAGTGTTTCGACGACTGTTCAAATTCTATAGGGGCATTTTTATACATAATTATACTTATAACTCACTAGAATCTTGTCCAGTTATATTAAGTTTTACATCAAATTGTGGGATAATTTAAAGATAGACCAAAGTAAATTAGCCTCAACGAAATTTGACTTATTAATTAATTATTTTATTTAAATTATTTTTTAATAATTTGTGATCAAATCTGAATAGTCAGGCAATTCTTCATTTTTCTTCTCTTCTACTTGCCCTCTGCCGTTCATGGCATTTCCAAAAATGACGATCCCATAGATCATCTGGCTTCAGAGTCCCAATTATATTACTACAATTTTCTTTTAAAAATGTTTATCATTTATTTATAACGTTGAAAAAAAAGTTAACCCAATTCAGCGTGAAATATTTTGTTAGCGAAGGTCACATCTAGTGAATATTGTATCGTTATTCGTTCGTTGTATTGTATCAGTACACGTACAATATTCTTTGTGTTTAAATGCCTGTCAAAAAGAATTAATTATTTAAAAGCAATTTGGAAATGAAACTGGTTATAAAATGTTTCATTGCGTTACTGTTTTTAATGAGACGAGTAAATCCTTTTCAAGTGCTTTAATGCTTCAATCAATTTTTGCTTATTTTGATTTCAAGAGAATTTATTATATGACTTTTACGTTTCTTTGTCGGATTTACTTCGTTTGATTAAACATTGGTTATTGTTAGATAAACTTTTTTCTGTTAATTAAAAATACGGTAGCCATCACATTTAACGTTTTACGTAATTTGGATAACAACATAATATTTTTTCTTGCGAATAATGTCCTTCCTTTTATGTATATTAATATATTAATATAATATATAAATGTTTTAAATTTTGTGATAGTATTTAATTCGTGTTCACAGCTTTTCGATATGTTTGCAGGTATGTCTGGAACCTCTTTTGACAAAATCAAAATAACTGGCTCACAATTACTGAATATGGTTATATAATTAACTAAAATAATAGCATTTCCACGCAGGGTTAGAGAAAGTGGATTTACTGCCAAAAACACTCGGTCTTAGCACACTCTGATCTTCCTTCTCCCGTCTTTCTCGGGAGTCCCCTACTTTAACTACCATTCACATTCGTGTAATAGATTCTCCATTCGCAAAATGATTAAATCAAACAAACAACGCAAGAAAGCCATCTCGTCCCCATTCTATTCCTTATATAAATGACATCAAAAGTTGTTTACGACGAAGAATTTCTGCTTTTTGCCGATGACATCAAATTATACAAAGAAATATGCAATATTAGCGACTGCCTAATCTTACAGTCAAAAATCGACAAATTACACAATTGGTGTATCGCTAACAACGTATTCCTCAATGTCGTTAAATGAAAGACACTTACATTTTGTCGAATCAAAACCCCGTTATCATTTAACTACAAAACAGACAACAAAATCTTGGAAAAACTTTACGAAATTAGGGATCTTGAAGTTATGTTCGACACTCAATTACAAATGTTAATGACAAAATTAAAATAAAATCTTGAAAAAAACTTTCTGCCTAAAAAACATAAGCACGTCTATTCCGAATTCAAGTAAATAGTTTGGCAAAAAAATATATACTTTGTCGCTTGAGTGGTAATCCCGATAGGATGCGATACGATTGTGCCACCCCATCCGGGATCACTCCTGTCCCGGTTGGACCGTTACACCAGGTGCACTGTTTTCCTAGGACTTGGAGCACGTTTTTTTGGGGATGGTCGGAGAGAAGAATCACAAAAGTCGGAAATTCCATATCCAAGCTTTTATGCACAAGAACTAGATATTATCAGCTTTCTCCTAGATACAACGGTATAATTATCACGAGAACTGAATAAACAGTAAATTCAGGTTTTAAATAACGTTTTATTAAATAATAAATCATAATTTGAATGTGACTGCTTATAAAAAGTATGACATTTGTAATATAACCTGTAAACCTGATAATAATGTATTACCTATACAAGGTAAGTAACGTTTACTTCATGTGTAACTACTAAGGGCTTTTTTAATAGATGTGCTTTAACGTAATATTCAAATAAGATTCCGTCTGTTGATATAAAAATGTCGGGTCAGCATGATTGATGTGTTAGGTTCGCAGGGGTTACCACAATTTGTTAAGCTTTCGACTAAATATTATTCAAATGGAACCGTACTAATTAAGGCAGAATATTCCGGTGCTTTTCGGTGTCTCATTCCATTCGATAAATAGCGGACATCCAGCTTACTGGCATAATGATAAAAATGACCATTTTTTTTAGAAATATATTTGCAGAATTTCAATAGATTCATGACTAAAAGGAAATTAATAAATTTAAATGTCAAGGGATCCGATTTGCGTGGGAGAGATAATAGATTCTTTACAAGTTCAGTAGACGTACTATTGAAAAACGCCCTAAAATTCTGAAGAAAGTATTTGATTCAGATTGATTTATAATTGTTTTGTTCGTTGAGAGGAACCGACATCAGAATTAAGTGTATTATATCGAGTAATACATTTATACTTTGAAGTTGTAATTAGGTAGATTGTTGTGGATCCTAGTTCCAAACTTACAATATAAATCAATGAATTTATACCTAAGCTACATAACTGTGCTTTGTGACTCAGCGAGGAAACTGATACATTAGTATAATTTAATGATAATTTGCTACAAAGTACGTTTAAATTGAATATACAGCATGTTGGTTCTGCCAACATCTTAAAATATGCCTAAAGAGTGAATAGTTAAGAAACATCCTAGTTGTTTTACTGCGTGGTCTAAAATATTTTCGTTTTCTAGTATAATTTTTTGGTGTAGAATTGAAGTACAATGTTTAAAAAAAACTAATTCTTTCCCCGCCGTGAATTCTGGTTGAAAGTGGTATGTGCGCACACTTTGCAACGTAGGAAATAAATGTTTATCTTTTTATATCATTATTCAACTCATTCAAGTCGTAAACCTTCCAGCCGAAGGTAGCGCTTTTACTGTAAATTCCTTCTGAACGCCGGAGCTTGGTTACCCCAGACCCAGGAGGTGGGTGGCCGGCGCCGGCTCAACCCCGGTAACCTATAAAAACTACCCCTGTTTCATATACCCACAAATCGTGATAAAATCGAGCGGCCAAAGCTTGTTAGGTAACACAATATAGCGGGAAACAGATAAAGCCTACCCTCGCGGTACGCAGCCTGAATGCCTACAGCCTATAAGGACATCCCCAATTCCTTATTCCTATTCCTATCTACATGCTTAATTTAAGCCACAACGTGCTTCGAAAAAATCGTCCGTCTAAACACACCAGTAAAGGTAAAAATCGATACAACATTTTGGAATTATTGTATACAATGAAATAACCGTAATGGCATATTTGCTAAGAAAATATCTTCATAATGATCCTTTGTAGAATAAAACAATAATTTCGGTAATAAAAGTAGATTTATTTTTGCTGACGAGTTTTAGTGTTGAAGGCCCAGCTTAAATAATGAAAGTGATCGTGACGACATGCCGCACGTAAATCATTTTTAAATCTGTAATTTTTCATGAGCATATTTAGGAGAAACTTTTCATTAACTATTTGTAATCTTTTATGGTGCTAAACATTATATTTTTAATTATTGTATTCCCTTTCAAGCCCTTGGTCGAAAAACTAATCCTGAAAGCATGAATATTACTGTCTCAGCTAAAATATTTCAAATGGTTTTATCGTTTCTAATCATAAATGTTAACCATCAAAAAATATCTCGATATCATTGTAAATTATTTTACAAAGTTGTAGAAAAAGTGTTCAAATTTAACTGTATTAAATGTAATTATAACCTGTAGCTAATACCAGTACAGTTCTAAGTTTTTAAAAATTCAACAATATTGATGATGTTTAGGCCAATACGATACAATATATACCGCCAATACAGAATTTAAAAAAAAGACTTTTCAGCTACAAAAACATCAATAGTGTCTTTTTTTGTAATATTAGCTCTCTAATACACCCAAAAGTGCCACCATTGGCTAATACCAAATAAGGCGTATGGAAAATGTTATATTACCGTCCATTGAAACCGACTTAAAAGACTCGTAAAATAGAGAGAGGTCGTGAAAATACTCAAATTGGTTAAGCAAGAAAATAACGAACACGTCAAGTAGTTTTCAGTACTGAATGATGAGAATGATTTTTTATGAAAATCGTTGGATTCATCGATTGTAATACTTCATGGTGGTTTTAATACTTCACCCTAAAAATTCATCTAAAAAAAAAGATTAAAAACTATTTTTATAATAATTTGATCTCTGAACGTGAAGCTTAAAACGGTTCCATGATAACTCAACACAGTGACAATTCAACACACTTTTAAAAAGTGATATAAAGTCATTAAAACGATGAAATTTTTTTTTTAACCTAACCTAACCTAAACTAACCTACTTAACCCAGTTTTTTGTTTCATCACTTTCCATGACTTTATATAACTTTTTAAAGATATGATGAATTATTTATCCGGTCACCGCTTAAAACATGTCTTATTTGACTGTTAACAGAAAATGAAGAGGAATTAAAATTATTCACAAAAATCCTACAAACCGCAGAATCCAATTGGAAAATACTGTTCATTTTAAATCCAGTTTGATTCCCAAGTAAAATCTGAAATGTGAAAAACAGTCCGGGAACATGGATTTTCAAAATAAATAATAAATCTCATATAAAGCTAAAAGCTCTGCCTAAATATCTTTGATTTTGGGAGCACGTTGAATTATCTGTATTTTTTCAATATTTTAAGAAATAAATATCTACTTGGTATATTGGATGAGTGGATTTACAAATCTATTTGATTCCACTCTGAGTGCTCACAACTCTGCTAGAGTATGACATAAGTTCATTCTGCAGGATCGTGAATTTCGTTCGGCAAAAAATTACAATTGAATACAAAATGTAAACATGGAGATCGGGAATAGTGAACTTTTGTTTGTGTAATAATTTAACAATTGAATCTAGCATCTCTGTATAATTTCATTAGAAAATATACCTCAAATGTATTTTGTTATGAACATAATCATGTTTTAAGGTCTGTTCTCTGCAAATTGAGATGTATAAAAAGTGATTGCAGAAAAGATAAAAATTAGATTATTGATATTAATTATTAAAAAACAGTTGGTAACTCGTAGATATCGTAACCTAGCGTTTTTAAAACTAACTTAAAATTATAAAAAAAGTACGGAAATAATTAGATATTGTTAGGTGAAAAAGAAGGAGGAATCAAAATACGAAAATATGGTTGGTAATGGTGAGAGTTAGAGGGTGAGGGGTAGAGTGGGAGGAATTAAAATAAGAAAACATGATTAGCAATGGTGATTATAGGGTACTATTATTTTGATTACTTTGTAAATTTTATTTACGTTAATTAAAAAAAAAACATTATGAATATAAAACTCTTCTAAAATAAAATAAAAAAATGTTTTTTAGATTGCAGATAAGAAAGCAACACGAATGAGAGTAAAACCCATATTTAGATATAATTTGTTGGTATACCTTACTAACATATTGTCATGAAGTGTGTTTTTTTGTCTTCATTCGTTCGGCTGCATTTACAGTGCGAACTCTATTCATATATAAATCTTAAAAATGTATAGGTAAAACGCGGTCTTAAATAGGTATTATTTTAGGCAGGTAATTCAATACAAAAACTGTTTTTTTCTAAAACGTTATTATTGAGTCCTCCCGGCTTGTAGTATTTAAGTAAAAAAAATATTAAGAAACTTGATAAGAAAGTTAAAAATAGAGTTAATCTATTCTATCAGCTTCTTTGAATAGAATAATTCTCGGACGAAAATGAAAACAAAATGTTTAACTAGAAAAATTTGTGAACCAAGACTGATTTTTTTTAACATTCAAGACAAGTGAAATAGCAGAAAAAAATATCCTACGACGGCTGTCCTTTATATTCTTGGCAGATAAAATATTTACATTATTGTAATACAATTCATCCAACAGTGTTTTTACTGTATATTTTTACTGTGGAAAAAAAATTAGGATGGAGATATTATTATTATTTTATTTTTATGTTGACGAATAAATTTTCTGTAACGATTTAAAATGTGTCGTTTTCGATTTTCCACCAAAATGGCATGTTCATTTTTATTCATGAATTCGGCGGCTTTGACGTCACGCCAGGCGACGTTGGTGACAGCCGTCTTACCAGGCGTTTTCAATCTCACAATGATATTGTTGCCAGTTAAAACCGTTTCGGAATGTGTGGTTTTAGTTCGTTTTTAAAATAAATAATTCAGCATGAAAATATTGTTATATTTCATTAAATTCGAATTCTGATGGTTGACTTATCCAAACATCCCTAACTTTGTAAGGGTAGTAAAAATATTCAAATTGAACTGTCCACATACATAAATAGCGGCAAATTCATGTGTATTTTTCATAACAAAGTTGAATGATTATGTAAACACGCGAACTCGCTTTTGAAATATTTATAAAAGTTATAGCATAACAAAAGAAAGGGTTTCTCGAGGACATTATAAGGCAATGAAGATATTTCAATGTTCTTTGCCTAACATTGGTTATGAAGCAAATCGATATAATCCAAGAAGACACTGAACATTGAGATTTCTTGGTTCAACCGTGAAGATAACTAACTAACCATCACACACTTTCCCCGCAGGGGTAAGCAGAAATGACGGACCGCCAAACAACTTAGTCTTAGCACACACTTCTTGCCTCATTCACATTCATTCATCGTCTCATACATATTTTTCTGACTCATGACATGACCCGACTCTAGTATCTGATTCACTTGATCGTGACATGTCTTCCTCGGGGTTCCCCGAGTTCTGCTACCATAAGAGGACGGAACCTGATTAATGTCGAATTGGTACTTAGAACCGTGAAGGTTATTTGGTTTATTTAACTGAATTGATTTTACGAAACCCCAAGGCTATAGGAAAACTTTCACACGAAAGAGACGCGTGTATGTTGGATTTGTACACATTAATATTACCAACAGAAAGAGTGTGAGAAAGTGACAAGTTGATAATAATAACTAGAAATTGCTACAATATAAAAACAATTCTAACTGGGAGAACCGTCCGCTTACTAAACCAAAACCATGCGAATAAAGTATTTTTTGTGAGTTTGTTAGGAATTTTAATCAGTTATTATCATTATTTTACTCCGACATTAGAGATTCATGAAATTTTAATAATAGAAGCTCATAAATTTGAAAACCGCGAAGGTGAGATTTTTTCTAAGTGAACTTTTTCCTTTGTGTACGTACTGTCTGTATAAAAGTACCTAACATCTATATATAATATCTGCTATGTATAAACAGTACAATTCAAAAACAGCATCTTTTAATGAGAGCAATTTCAAATATATGAACTGTGATTGCTTTTATTGGGTGATTAGGAAAATGGCATGCTGTCATACAAATAAGATAAAAATGTGTGACTTGTACTTTTAAGAATATTGTGTGGAATGACTTATCCACTCCAGCGATGGATGTTCAGTTTTCGGTTTGGCCATTCGATTTAATCTAATGGCCAAATCAAAATATTAATAAAGAAACATGGTAACTGCTTACTGCGGTTTAAAGCCAATGAATTCACCTAGATTTCACCATAATAATATGGAAACATATGAACTGCTTGCTGCGGTTTAAAGCCAATGATTTCACCTAGATTTCATCATATTAATATGGAAACATATGAACTGCTTAGTGCTTACTGCGGTTTAAAGCCAATGGATTCACCTAGATTTCATCATATTAATATGGAAACATATGAACTGCTTACTGCGGTTGAAAGCCAATGAATTCACCTGGATTTCACCACATTAATAAGGAAACATAAAAACTGCTTACTGCGGTTTAAATCCAATGAATTCACCTAGATTTCACCACATTAATAAGGAAACATATAAACTGCTTACTGCGGCTTAAAACCAATGTATGCAACTCGATATCACCGTTTGTCCAATATTTATTGGGATATAATATGCCATAAATTTGGCATATTATTGCAAGCGATCGTTCAAGACGTTTTACAAATTTGCAATAATATGCCAAAAATAGTTCGGGTACTTAAACTGTGGAGCATAAAACACATACGGTTAGTACTACGTCATTGATGTATTGGTTTATATACTACGTAGATCAAGCCAGTCAAGGATTTTTATACTAAAATTCGATGAAAATGATTTGATTTTCTTTAACATAGTATTTTAGGTTTTATTATGTAGATTTAGTTTTCAATAAATTCTTTCACATCCGAAGATGAACTGTGAGTGCCAGTAGACGTCTTCAATATTTTATGGAAGTCGTGAAATATCAGACTTATCAAAGAATGGAAGTCCAAAATATGTTTTTTCTCTCTTGAAATTGAAAGTGAAAACAACAACAATTAATATGTACTATAGGTTTAGATTTCTTTTTCTTTTTTCTTATGATTGGGAATGGTTAGTGGAGGTCAAAGTGCAAGGAGAAAAAAGACCCTGATAAAATATTTGTCATTCAGAATATATAGAGAACACGTGTTCTTTTCCTAATAGATATCACGACGGAATGTTACATTTTAAGTATGTCTGTATCAATATCAGTATTTGTATGAACACGTTTTTATTTGTATGTTCGCTGTCCTCACAAAACATTTCCTTTTGACAGATACTTTGTTAGGAACATATAACATATATATATTGTTAAGATATTTTGCTAGGAATATATATATTGAATGAGTCTATATAATAAATATATTATCATATAGGCCCGCAGTCCTAATAACTAGGTAACTAATAATTTGACCAGATTTTTAATAATTGAACAGTTTTTCATATCAGAAAATTTTCTCACTTCAAATGGGATGTTGAGATTATTTAGCCCTTGTATATATCATATAAATGCAGTCATAAAATGCAGATTATACTTCTGTTAAAAATACAGTTATGAAGAAGACCAAACAATTGTATTGAAAAGGGATTCTTTCAATACTTATGTAGTAAAAATTCTTTGTGTAAAAACGTATGTTCAGAATGGCAGTCAATCAGGTCTTCCCAGCATGTCGTGATTAACATCTCTAACTAACTAACCATCGCACCGTTGCCCTCCAGAGGTAGGCAGAGAAAATACACCGTCGCATAACTACATATTGCAGAAAGCGTTTTATATATTTATGATATCATGGTGAACTATCATCTTATTTCCGACACAAAATAATAATAAGATAATTTAAATCACCACCAACCCTAAACAATAATAACATTATTTTGATTCCTCTAATACCACTGTATAGCATTAACTCGCCCCACGGGCACTGAATAATGATTTTTTTTAAACATCTGAAACTAAAAATTTTCCTTGATCTAATAATGGAAAGAGATATTATTTTTTTACGAAGGCAGACGGTGCTATTTTTAAGATATTTTATAAAAGAACTATACAAAAGTGGCGTTAGAAGGCAACGTAGTGTTGAGAAGAAAAAAATGAATAGCTTAAAAATATTATTTTGTATTTCAATTTCATCCACGACAAAATACAAAAAAAAACAGTAAATTTGTCCTATTTTCATGCTCGGCACTAGAATCGTTGGAGAGTCCTAATCGCCTTTAGACAATACCCTCACAACTCTTCTTCTCCTTCTAAAACCCAAAGATGTTGTGTAAGCCTCACCACTGTTCAGCTGTCTTAGTCTAGAACTCCCAAAACTCCTTCGTACCCCTTTTGTGGTCGGCATTTTTCCATCCTTCCATCCTACAAGACCTCCCAGAGGAGCCGTTCTATTGCTAAAAATCTTGTTATAGACGGCTCTTACAATTGGTATAACTCGTGCTTTCACCTTGACCACAAGAAACCACAAGTCCAAAAGATATTTTGTTAAGATATTCTTTAAAGATTTCCACTTTTTGCAATTCTTCGTGAGAGAGCCCTCACGGCCGTAACTTATTACCGGATTTGTTGGTAATGGTTGGATTAGTTCCTCTTCAAGAGACATAATTATGATTGCATGGTGTTTCGAATTATTTAATCGTTCCGACACAGACGTGTTAAGTAAAAAAATCGATCCGAATTTTCTCTTAAAAAACATACCACATCGACAATGAAATTTTTGAGATGTTTTAAGACCACACTGTCTCATGGAATATCATGTTCAAAACGATTTATTCGATTGCAACACAGTGGAGAGAATTTAATTTCAATAGATTAAAGATCGAAAACCAACTATTTTAATGGAATCTGCGAAACACACTTCATGTAATATAATGTTTCACATTCCATACTTAATTTTATTATTATGTTCAATGTTTCACTATAACTTAATGTAATTCATAAATAATAAGTTCGTTCGCCATAACACAGGGATATCCCTAGCATGCCGGTGGAAACAATACTATAAAATTGCAGGAACTTCGGATATCATTAAAGTTAAGAAATATATGAAAAAAAATGTTTTTAAAAAGCAACTATTTCGACTATTATAAGAAATTAACATCTCGATTATGACTATCGTACTTATGCTAATTGTATTCACTTCCCATTTTCCTTATGTTCACTTCCTTTTCCCCTACCTCCCTTCCATGCATGTACCAACAGTATACGAATAGGTACATATACCATTTAATTGTCAAGAATACATAATATTGAACAAAAATTTTTGACAAAGGTCTCCACAATAGGTGGCTTAGCGCAAAAATAAACAATCAGGTACTTACGAGAAGCGATGAACATTAAATGTTATTTGTTTTGTTATCTGATATCACAAGAAGACGTAGGAGGAGTTCGAAAATATACACCTAAGAACAGTAGCCACGTTTGACATCACATTATCATATCGTTATTTTTTACGTTGAACATGTAAAACACGGAGTTTTTTTCAATGATTTCAAGTCAGGTTGTTGTGAATATAATCTGCCGAAGAAATAACTGATAAACTTTCGAAAAATCAACTTACAAAAATTTTATGAAATATCTAAATTATTATTGATTTGACAGAGTCAAATGACAATCTCACTGTCTACCCCTGCGGAAACGATGTGATGGTTTATTAGTTGGTAAGCAATCGTTTTTTTATTGCTATTACTATGTGACCTACTTTATCTGTGCTTAGCAATCTGACACTTAAAAAAAACTTTACTTTTGTCTTTTTATTTACATCGCCGAATGAAAATTAATCTAAAAAAATATTTAATATTATTACTTCTCGTAGTAGGTAGTAGGTAAACTTCTTTTCGGAATTGAAATATGGCATATTCTTCTTGTTATTTAAAAGATTTCGTAAATACTTATGTTATCGTAAAATATTTTCCAAATATAACATCTCATTATGGCAAACACGTTGAAGGCTTGAGCATTTATGCGAAGGTAGTATGTAAATATTAATGTTAATATCTCTCATCCATAATGATAATTTAAATGTATTTTTTTAACATATCATACTGTACATATAATGAGATTATAATATCCTTATTAAATTATCTAATGAATCTGTAGAAAATCTGTGAGCTCTGTAGCCAAAATTTATTTTAAAATATTTAGCTACTTATATGAAGGAGATGTAGTAAGTACTTAATAATAGCGACAAGCAGAGGGCAGATGAAGAAAACTCTCCAAGTTTTAATTATCATTTAAAATAGTCATGTTCACAATCTAACGGAAATAAAATTTACGTTAATTGAGCCAATTTAAAAAAAATATATACTTTAGACAGGTAAACTCGATACATGTGTATATTTTTAGGAACTCATTTAACCACACCGTAAAATGCAACTTTAAAAACTTATAGCGGTTTAAGCTGTTCCTGGAATTTTTGATTAAACGTGAATTTAATTCGAAAACCATCTTTGATATAATATTATATAATTACACTTGAAGGCTTTTTTTATGTTCTTTGGATATGTAAGCAGCTACTTTGCAACTGAGCATATAATCTTAACTCAAATTGCAGAACATGTCTGGTAAAAAAAAAAAGTTTCTCAGTCTTAAAATTCACGACCAATGCATTTATCTTCAACTTGGATTTCCATTATGAGCTATGGAACGATCATATATAAATTTAAATTAAAACTTAATTACATTTCCGAAGTTATACGTATAAACATCTCACGAAAGTACCTACACCCCTCCCAAACCCGAGAATTTCTCAATTAGGGAGGCATTCATTAAAAAATCTTTGCATGACTTTTAGATTTTAAAAAATATTTATTTTGTGTGTGCTCACATAACTAGAAGAATATTTCCCTTTTTTTCATAAAAGTCATATTTTTCGGTAAAATAATAATAAAAAAGCATGAAGAGGAGTAATCAAGTAAAATGTATTTCAATTGTGTTGTTTATTTTCAGAAATTGAAAGATTTGAACACTGGCACGCAAAAACCAACTTAAAATGTGACATTGGCAAATCGCAGATAAACTTATTAAATATATACCTGTAGGTATAAAAACATATTTTCACAAATATAGGGTTTTATTTTGCATCGGTATGCAGTCCGATTGTATTTTAAATCGATAAAAAATCGGGAACAATATAATAATGGTGTGTTGTTGTATTATTAGACGCATTGGGTTAGACTCTAAATGAAACTATGAAGATTGCAGTAAAAACAAATTTTAGTATTAATACATATAAATATCTACTACTAATGTCATTTAAGCAATAGGTATTGTTAATTATATAGGCATAATAAAAAATTGTTTTAATTATGAAAAAAACGCAATTGAGTTGATGTTCACGATAATTACTGCCCTAAAACATAAGTTAAAAAATAAGAGGTCATGTCATAGTGTGGTGTGTTTTTGTTCGTCGATTCCGTCAGATTCCGAGATTCCGAATTCTGTCAGATTCCGAGAGAAGAGTGTTGATACTCGGGCGAAGCCGGGTATGAGCTACAAGTAGATGAAAACACGGTATTTTCACGAAAAATGAGTCATTTATAATTAATACTAACGCAATTATTGTTTGTTACGAAATTTAAAGACTTAAGTTTACCGAAGTTAAAATGATTATTTAATTTAACATATTTTAATTGTATAAAAATATTATTTCAACTTAAATGTCTAATGTAGACAACTATTTAAGTCGGGGGTTTAAGTAAACACGCACAAAATAGGTTTTTAGGTAGTTAGGTTGGTTATTTTAATAATTTATGCGTATTTCTTAACCTTCAAACTGAAAAAAAAAATTAACTTTAATGAACCTTTTACCAACTCCCCCAGAATAATTATTTATTTCTTGTAGTAATTAAAATGAAATCAAGGGCTTTGTTTATTTTTTTTGCTTACTAAGCGTGCGGCGGAATTCTTTAAGTTTATCAAAACTTATTTAAAGACTCACATACTCCTGCGTGTGCTTCAAACCAAGTAAATTTGAAAAATTATTATAAAGGTTATATTTATGGTGATACAAATATAAAATTGTTGATTTGACGTTTTTTTATTAACTTTTCAACGACAAAAAAAATTCTAATATTAACATTATTTTTCCGGGTATAAATGAAATTGATGAAAACCAATGTCTACAAGTCTTCATCATAACATCACCAAAATTATTCAATCTGCAAAATAAAAATAAAGAATATTGTAAAAAAATTAAGTAGTAATAGTTTGACGAATGGTTTTAAATTTTTTGACTGAACAATTTTTTACAAATTATTAAACACTAATTCTAAAGTTTGATTCCTGTAATTTATTTATTTTTGAACAAAATATCCCTACGTCAGTCATTTACTACATCATTATTTTGCAATATATATTTGCTGGTTATATATTTTTTGGTAAAGTTATATTGTCGACAAGACGGCGCCATGGTTTTCATCAGAAGTCCATTTATATGCGTAAAGCATAATGTAAATATTAAAAAAATTCTAAAGTTAATAAAAAATGTGAAACCAACAATTTTTATTTTTTCACCATAAAACCTTTAACATAATTTTTAAATTTTCTCGTTTTTCAGCGCGCGCACTGATGTGAGCCCTAAAGCCCCGCATACCAAATTTCTACTGATTTATAACAAGTTTCTCGTAACTCTTTAAGTTTTCAAGTTCCAATAAAAATGAAATTCCCTCGATAGAAAAAATAGCAAAGTAAGTTCCGAAAATTATTAACAACACGTTTTTTCTATTATTTAATATCTCATAGGCATGAAAAAAATCACAGTGTATCTTTATACGCAACTAAAGCATTTGTCAAGAGATTTTTGCTCTATTTCAAACGAGTCGTGTTTTATTAAATATTTTCACCATTTTCGCTTCATTATTATCGTTTTATAATATTAGCACACTCACTCTAATATTCGTATTTACATATCTCCCTTTCGAGCCATCTTTGAACGCTTACTACGGGCCTTAAGTAAAACCTCAAATTGAAATATTTAATCATTGAAGAGAACATTAACCACTCTCAAACAAAAATGTGAAACAGAAAAAGATGCTGTTACATTTTTGTTTAAATTTTTTCCTACTGTCTACAATGATTAGATTTATTTAATACCCAAACTGAAGAAAACCATGTTTACTTGAATCGTGGAATACTGGCTCAATAAAACGATTCTACGAGATTACTTTTTAGGTTTGAATTTGGATTCGCAGCGCCCTAGAGGCGATTTTTGAAGAAAAATCTTGTGATACAAATTATCCAATTTTTGTTATTATTATTACTAATCTGTGAGATGTTTTTTTTATATAAAGATTTATTTAAATTAGAATTAAATTGCTAGTTAAAATTCGCAAAAAAATATTTTTCCATATTCATGGGGAAGAATTAAGGAAAACTTTAAAATGTAAACCCTATTTCTAATTTTTTGGTTAGGTACTCGTAATGTTGTGAAGGTTTGTAATGTGAGCGAAAAAATAGTTTACTTGATACATTCTGAGTGATTCAATGTCTCCAACTATAAACGAATTAATATAGTTATCTTGATGCATTTTATCTGAGTGATTTAATGTCTCCGACTATAATCGCCTTGATACATTTTATACGAGTGATTGAATGCCTCCAACTATAATCGAATAGTTGCCTTGATACGTTTTATCTGAGTAATTCATGTCTCCAACTATAATCGAATAGTTGTTGCCTTGACGGATTTTATCTGAGTGATTGAATGTCTCCAACTATAATCGCATTAAAATAGTTACATTGATACATTTTATGTGAGTGATTGAATGTCTACAACTATAATCGAATTAAAATTGACATCAGAGAAACAAAAAAAAAGCAGTATAATATATGAGAAGCTCTTGTTAATTTAAAAATATGAATACGAAAATGCACATGACGTAAATGTGAGTCGTAGAAGTAGTCGGGGACGCCCGAAAAAGATATGGAACGATCGAGTGAATCAGATACTTGAGTCGGGCCGTGTCAAGTATCGATGTATGAATGCGAATGAGGCAAGGAGTCAAGTGTGTGTCAAGACCGAGATGTTAGTCCGTCCTCTCGGCTTACCTTTGTGGGAAACGGCGTTATTGTTAGTAAGTTAATTTAAAAACATATTGTAGGTACCTACCTATTTTTTGTATAATATGCATTTACAATAGACCTAATTGTGTTGGTTTTACTAATATATGTAACGTAGGTATATATATATTATAACATACGCATATATTTTCACATCGAAACTTTTATTTTTTGACGTACTTTTGTAGGTACATAATATGTTATTTTTTAGTATTTGGTAGAGTGAAAGATACTCCCAGTATCGCTCTGGTGTAAGACCACCTAAATGGGTTTAGCCGTGTTTGGTGACCAGATCTGAATAAACAGATATTTCCCACCATCCAGTTCCCCATCCCCTTCCCCTCCCCACTACATTTAACCACGCAACATACCCTGATTGGGGATGCCATAGTCTCACTGGCTTCAGATGATTGGGAGCATTCACAAAAAAAATGATGAAAAAATATTTTACCCAGTATCTTCATTTTTATCATGTTATTATTTTCTTCAGATCTTTCCAATATTCGTATGATAACGACATTCCATTATTCTTAACCCATTCATGACGAAGGTGCCATATGGACCTCGAAAAAGTGTTGGACCTCAATTAGTCACATCATGCCGATATATTAAAATGGCGATGCGAAATTCAGTTTTATGTAGTCTACAAGCATGTACGAACACGTTTGTCTTAGAGGCGCTCAGTTCGTTTGCATGTGCCGGCGTGGACAGACGTGTATAAACGGAGTTTGAAAAAAAGTGCAAATTTTTCAAAATGTCAAAGCGAGTGAAGTAAGTAATCCAATAAACTTATGTGTAGATTTGATTTTTTTTTTCCAAAACCGTTTATGATCCGTAAAGAATGAAATTTACTAACTATTTATAGACATATTGTTACAAAAATAATCCTTATTGTATCAAAGAGAGTACTTTGAATTGAAGGTTTTGATTTTTGGCTCCATATGGACCTTTCGGCAGATCTCACTATACATAAATAGTAATTTTTCGCAGATTTCATTGTTTTTTCGTGTTTTTTAGGGGTCTGACTGTTGAAGAAGTGATGTTACTGCTTGAAGAACAATCGGATACGAATTTGGAGGATGATGAGGTAGTGGATGTGGATGTGTATGTGGAGCCGCCAAATGAGAGTGATTTGTCCGGAGCAGATTCAGCTGATGAAGATGACGGTGGAATAATTGCCAATATTTCTCGAGCGCAATTGTTTTCTAATTGCCAAATCGTAAATCGCCGTCGACACAAAAAGGGACAAGATACGCCCGATTATGATTCAGATCAAGAGAACCCTAATCTAGAGCATTTCGGAGACGAGCGTTTGGATTCAACTTTCAGTGACTTCGACATAAATTTATTCGACGCTTCAGCATCACACGGTCAAGCGTCTGCAAGCACTTCTTTCGAGCCTCCTTTGAAACGATGCCGTGTTAGTACTGGAGACAGAGTGAATGATCCCGCTGAACCACCTTATCGCATTCCAAAACGTATGCCTGGTCCGAAAACTATGTTTCAATGGAAGTCTAACGATGTGACGCCAATTGTTTCTAGCATATTTCCCGAAGGAAATTATACCGACGTAGCTGCTTTATCACCAGTGGAATTATTTGAACTAAATTTTGACAGCGAAATGTACGAATTCATCGTTACAGAATCCAACAAATATCAGACCAAGCAAGACCCTGAAAATAGTCATAAAGTATCACCTTTAACTGTCGGGGATATCAAAGCGTACATGGGTATACTTATAACATCGGGATTATGCCCGATTCCATCAACTCGATTGTACTGGAGCAGCTCTCGCCCTTTCTACAATAAGCAGATTGAGTCCACCATGTCTCGTGATAGATTTGAACAGATACACAAAATGATACACTTTGCTTCACCAAATCAGTTCAATAGTGCAGACCGGATGTGGAAGTTACGTCCATTTACAGATAGGCTTATTGAACGGTTTATGCGAAACTTCCACCCAGAAGAAAATTTAAGTTATGATGAATCGATGATTCCATACTATGGCCGCCATGGATGTAAGCAATACATAAAAGGCAAACCCATTCGATTCGGATATAAAGTGTGGAGCCTAAATACACCCTCCGGTTACTTGATCAATTTTGAGATCTACCAAGGCAGCAATCCCCGGATTCCAAAGGAGTATGGTGTTGTAGGCTTGAATGCTTCACCACTACTTATGTTGGTCGATCAATTGCCAGTGGAAAAGCGCGAATTGCCATATCACTTCTACTTTGATAATCTTTTTACGGGTATGCCATTGCTGTACTATTTGCATTTTTATGGATACAATGGCACAGGTACAATTCGAGACAATCGGATTCCCAGTTCATCTCCTATCCCCAAGAAGAAGGCAACAATGTCAAAATACAACAAAGGTGTGCTTTCTCGAGGACATACTGAAAGTGCGCAGACATCATTTGGCAAGACCCCCATCTACGTTACTCAATGGGTTGATAACGCTGTTTGTTCTGTAGCTTCAACAAAATACGGAAAGAATCCATTGGATCTAGCAAACCGTTACTCACGGAAGGAGCAAAAAAAGATCAGTATACAGAGGCCATATGGAATTCATCAATATAACACGAATATGGGCGGAACTGACAGAATGGACCAAAACGTTGCATGTTATCGCATTACTGTTCGCCAACAGAAATGGTGGTGGTCCATTTTTACCTGGGCCATTGATGTAACCATTCAGAATTGCTGGCTTCTGAAGCGCAAAGCCACGGGCAATTTTAAATTGGGGCATTTAGAATTCCGTGAATAAATATCAAAGCATTACTGCGAGAAGTATTCTATCAAGAAATACTTCAAGGCACCCGACAAACTCACCAAAATAGGTCAAACGGCGATGCAGTATGATACCTCCGTCCCCCATTATCCTGGGCCAATACCGATAACTGAGACTAATAAGGGAGGAAAACTGTCATGTGCATCTTGTAAAAGCAAGCAGCGCATCCGTTGCATCACATGTAAGGTCGGACTATGCGTGAAATGCTTCGAGGGCTATCACACTAAATAATGTTGTTGAAAATTACACTTTTTGAACAATAAAGATGAAAAAATGAAATTTCTGACTAGTTATTTGCCGAAAGATCCATATGGACCTCATCCTTCTCAAGGCTCCTGGGGGATGAGGAGACGATTTTTTCAAATTCCGAAAAAAACGTTCTTATTCTACTTTCAAAACCAACCACTCTGTGAATTTTCTGCGCGAAATTCGAAAAAAAAATAGTTCGTCATGAATGGGTTAAATTGGACTAGGTAGAACAAAAACAAACATAAACAATAATTTAGTCAGTAGCGAGTACTCGAGTAGTGGCAGGAGATGGAGAGGAGTGACTGCCTCTACGAAGGTTCTGTTAAAACAAACATCAACATCAATAACCTGTATGAAATATCAATTTCCTACAAAACCAAACATAATATAATATTATGTATTTATATTCCATAATATCAACATTTCTTCTTCAAACAAATTATGTAAATTGGCTTACCTGGTGGAGAATTCGGCAGTACGCAAAGAGGCATTCGATTATTTCGATTAAATAATTCTGTTGAACCTTAAACAAACCCTTCAAACTTTTCGGTGTTTCATCTCTTTAGCATTGGTATTATTAGGTATTCACTAAGGTATTCATTTCACCAAACTTTCTTTTATTAAATGCTCATTAAGTGAAATCTATAAATTTATCGGAGAATCCGACTAATCAATCCATCAAGAGAAAGTTCTACAAATGTACCCAGAATTGGATCACCTTGTTGTATCAACCCTGGAGTGTTTGGTAATTGTTGGGTAGACTCGAATCCTCATTTTTGATTGAGATTGACGAGAGTATTAGGAGATAGATTGCACATAAAAATAAGAACAAACATGATTAATTTGGTTCATAATAAAACATTTATTTTAATATTTTCTCCTTCTCTTACAAACATTCAAATGTTAACGAATAAATATATACAGAGCGACATTAGAGAACATCAGATCGTTATATTGTATTATGGTACTTTAAATATAGTTTATATAAATAATATTATTATTTGGCGACCATATTGTTTAAATTGTTTTTAACGTAAATAAATTAATAATCGATATTTATTTACAACTCCAAGCATTCATATACGAAATTTACTATCAGTCGTTTGCGTAAAAGCCTGGCAGGCTTACGTCTGTACCCTAATATTATCCATTACTCCCTTCAACTCATATTTACACTACTCATTAAGGTAACTAGCTACGGTTGTCTAATTAAAGATCATTACGTACAGGAGACTGGGCAAGGGCATCAGCCCTTAGTCCATCAAGGTATCACACCAATATTATTGTTATATTATAGTCCATCTCATCATTTCTACCACCGATCCGAGGAGCAGCGACAACAATTATTTTAAAAAGTATTTTTAACACTCCTTTACCAAATCAAATCACAACTAAACACTTATAGCAACAGAATATAACAGAATTTCAAATATAAAAGTCTCACCAAGATGTAGTTATCAAACGCAGGATGATACATGCAAAGTTCACTTCATTTCCGTACTTTCCAGTTCAAGTAAGCCTGGCAGTCTTACTTGAACTATGGTATTGCTGACTAAGGGAGATAAGACGCGTACACTTAGTTAGGTCGTCGTATCTGATGCTGGTGAATAGTGAATAGGCACCTGAGAGGGCGCCAGTATCTCTTCCTGCTGTAGTACCACCCGAGCGGTGTACGCTGCCTCAGGCACGGCAAACTACCGGCTTTGAAATGTAATTGCTGAATAGCTTCTTTGGTTTCTTATGATGTGTTCAACTTTAATTTACACATCCGTACCGCAACCCTCTTGATAACCTTCGTCTGGTGAATTTCTACTGTTAGCCAAAGCTCTTTTGAGTGCGGTAACTGGAGGCAAGACGGGGACGCCACCCCTCTGCCACACGCGTAGTGTTTTCGCAGGCATCGGGGCGCCCGGCACTCTAGGATCTATGCCGGAAACCATGGGGAGGCCGTAGTCAGGAGGATACCCATTGTGCGTGGTGTGAGCGCGAGGAAACGTTCGGCTAGCGTAGCCGAGCTCTTCTTGAGAGCCATCCACGCTTCCATTACCAATAATGGGAGTCTTGTCATCGTAGTGATAGGGTTGATTGGCCGCACTTCCCGTCCTGCTCAGAAACATTTCAGAGGTAGCATCTCTTATTGTCGATTGCTCCCACAATCCAGAAGGATAAAGAGACTCACTTGTTTCTCGGCTGTACTCTCCACTGCCAGGCCTCAAAGCAGAGTTATTAGAATCACCTGCCAATCCCGGAGGCGCAATTAATTCACCACTGCCCAGTACTTTCGTATCGTTTATCAAATCAGGATTATTCCCTGCAGAGGTGGTTGGCGAAACAAAGCCGTGGGTGGCGGTTACGATACTGCCATGGCCATCATAATGACTTGTCGCATAGGGCATATCAGTTAGACGAGGCGGTTTTTGAACAGGATTACAAAATTTTAGATCATTTGGAGCCCTTCGGTCAATAAAAGGAGGAGGATCCCCATTAGTGGGAGAGGGTGAAGCAGCTTTCACGGTGGATACTGGAGCCGTGCCATTTACTGTTGTCACAACTTCTAGCCTTCCAGGAGTCTTACTCTCGGAAAACGGTACACGTCTCAATCTAACAAGTAGTACTAATATTATCAGGAAGATCAGTAATATGAGCACTATAAGGGCAGCGCTCAAGCCGACGATTTGGCCGCTTCCTAGAGTTGCCATTCCAGCGGTTCTCATAGATACGTGAAGTGTGAAGTTGGCCTCTGCATTCCCAGCTTTGTTCTCTGCTACGCAGTAAAATTCCCCGGAATCGGTTTCTTGAGCATTAGTCAGAACAAGTATGGACTTTTTCTCAAACTTTCCTTCTTCGTATACATATACTTTTTGATACGAACTAAAAGCAGAGTTGTTGACTAAAAGTCGTCCATTCCAATACCAATTAATAGTTGCTGTGGGAACACCACTGGCACGGCATGTGACAGTAGCATTCTCTCCAGTAGTCGCTTCGACATATCTGCTGACATGAAGGATTTCTGGCTTACAAGCGAAATCATCAACGTTTAACTCTGCAAATGTCCTATCCACAGCCCTCGGAGGCCCCGAAGCGCATATCGGCGATACAGGATAAGGAATGTTATTTTCAGTAAGCCATACTTTGGCAGCTCGCAAACGGCAATCACAAGCCCAAGGGTTGTCATGCAGCTCAATTCCGTGTAATTTACTCAAGGTTTCTACCGTACGGGGACGCAATTCTGTTAATTTATTGCCGTTCAATTTGAGTAACTCTAATAGTTCTAGTGCTTCGAAAGCTTTCGGGGCTATCGATTGCAGTTCGCAGTGCGATAGATCTAGTTTTACTAAACTAGGTAATGTTTGCAATGCATGCCCGTCTATTTTCTGGATGGGATTATAAGCCATTGTTAAATCCCTGAGAAAGGGAACATCTCTGAAGGTTCCAGATGGTATTCCGGTGAGCAAGTTATTTGAAAGATCGAGCTCAACCAGATTTGTAAGGCCCTTGAAGGCCTGGTCGTCTATCTGACCGAGTTTACAATTCTTTAGATAGACTTTTTGAAGATTAAGAAGGCCAGCGCGCACGAAGGACTCACGTGGCAGGATCTGCAGATTGTTACCGGACATGTCTAGGACCTGGGTCTCAGGGTCCACCAGCTCCGGCACGGTGATGAGCGCCCTGTCAATGCACTCCACAGTCTGCTTTCCGCCCTTCCACTTGCACATGCACACCGCTGGACAGGAGCCCGCCAGAGTCCGACCGAAGCCGCGGGCTGATCCCAGGGTTCCCACCACCATCACTACCAACAACATTCCGTACATCTCGGAAACTGTACGGATATTATAATATATACCACTTATCTTCGCATGACCGAGCGGCACACGCGGGAACTTGGTTCGGTTTTAAGTTTTAAATTAACATTTAAATGAAACTCGTTAAAAACTACGGCATATCATCGGCAAGTCACTAAGCACACTGCACAGTTTATTTTCACTATTCGTATCACATATTCCAAAACAAAAACAGCGATATCGAGGAAAACTGGACATCCGTCTTAGCACTTTGTGTCGTCGCGCGTTTTCGGCACTTTTTTTATATCGTCTGTCCGCGATTGTTTATCAAAACTTCACACACTATCAGAAGTCAATCCCGGAACACGTTGCGCGAGTGCAAACTTCGGGAAGTGTCTCGTCCTATGCAGCGCATGGCCGAGAGCGGCGGCTGGCTCGGTGTGACCTAAGGCAATAGAGCGTGCGCGAGTGTTAGTGGGGTGACTGCGATGTCCGCAATTGGGAGCAGTGGCGACACATCCACCCTGTACGAGCGCTACAATCGACTGACGAGCGGCGCAGCAGGCAGTCGGAGTGGGCTGCGCAGGCTTCCCGCCCCCCGCTCCCCGCTCTACCGCCGAGCGATCACCCTCCTATTTTTGAATGCGATGGAGGCAGCCGCACAGTTTTGAGTGTTGGGTAACTTTCTGTGGGGTGTATTGTGTATTGTCTCGCGAAGGAATTCCTCGACCGATATTTTTACCTGGAGGAGCGACGCGCTGTTTCATTCACAAAATAACCGCCGGCAAAGGTCCGCAGGGACTCGTGACTGTGTGTAATAACATTGTGTATTGTGTAGGTGTTGTAGGTAGTGCGTGGTGTCCCGGAATACACCTTTTTACGTCAAATCCGTAAAGCTCATTTTATTTTTCGATTCAGTCCACCGCGAGGTGTGCGACTTTACAAAATAAACTCGCATTCCTCGGCTTTTCCTCTGAGAACGAAAATAAATTATTACACATAGCGTAAAATAGTTTCTCAAAAGCAAGTTCACAGAAAAGTTAAATTCTTTTATGCATCGTACGAATTTCTACTGAGAAACTGATTTCCATGCTCTTCCTCAAACGTTTTTTTTTATCAATATTAATTAATGTCCGCCTTGTATAAAGTAATACATGATAGCTTTTCCTCACCAAAGAGACAAGATTATTGTGTTTTCTGTTAAGGCGATTCCATACGTAGTAATGCAAAATCATGTGTTTTTGGTTTCAAAATTTGGTCGCCTAGAAATGTTTCAGATGCTTTAATTAAATACTACGAGTAGAATAAATCTTGGACTTTGAAATATTGGAGTATATTTTAGATAAGTCTTTTTATAAGCCCAGAAAAAAATAATGTGTAAGGCCTATGAAAACTGCTTTAAAGTTCGAAATCTCCTACTTACAAACCCATTTTTGGTTATGATTTTATTGTATAATGTAGCAAATTAAGTTATTTATAAAATGATCGAAAAAAAATTAAATATTTATGCCTGAACATCCACAAAATAAAATAAAAGGCACGTTTTGGCCATGTTTTTTTCGTGCATAAATCAAAACAGGGGGATGGTGTTAAGTGGGAATTTAAACCTTATCACCATCTACGTAAGGGTTGTTATTGATATCGGCTCAATTTAAAATATTCCACGACGTAGTGCATCGCCTTAAGGTAATTTAAGATCAAATATTAAAATAATATAAGTGATCAGACAATAAATAATAAAAACGATTTATTGTATAATAATAATGACTCATATGGTAGTTTAAAATATTTTTCAATTTAAGCTGAAATTTATGAATATTTTCGATATTTTTTAGATTTGTGGGAAGGTTATATTATAAGATTATAACTTAATAGTGATTAACCTTGCATCAAATGCGGAGGTTATGATTTGTTGTTATGTTGTACAAAAAACTGGTTTTTTAATCTTTTTTTCGAAATATTGACCCCACAACTATTAAGTTTTCTATAATTTAAAACTTAATTGTGTTCTCCAAAATTACCCAAACTTTTCATATTCTGTAACTTCTAGTGATTTTAGCGGTTTTAGCATAAAAATTCCATAAATCTTAATCTGGCCTTAAAATAGACCCACTCCGATCATCGATTTAGAAAAAATGAGAAACACGTGCCAAATATATTGAATGCTATTGAATGTGACTAGTCCTATTCCTAGTAGTTACTAGTAATATAAAAACAAGATTAGTGTATTTTAAATTTACTAGTAATTACTAGTCACATGCCTAGTATCATAAAAACAAGATTAGTGTATTTTAAATTTGCTACTATTTGTTTATGTTCAGAATTACTATGAGTTATTGCTGTCAATTTGACAGTTACATATATTCAAGTTAAAACCAATGAAAATGTTAAAAATTCCAAAACTAAGAAAAAAATTGTAATTTTGAACAGCCGTATCTGGAACACAATTACGTTCAAAGAAAAAAATGATATTTGAGAAATTTTAATATCCTTTAAAAAAGTATTGAATATTCTTTGTTTAAAAATGAATAATCCTATTAACACGTAGATCAGAACCACTTTTAAATTTAATACAAAATAAATGCAGTCTATGGAACATACAACATTAGTCACGTGTGACACCAATGAATAATCCTAATTCAAGTACCTACTTATTACTACAACGGCAATACTATTCATTCTGTTGGAACTTTTAAAATGCACCGTGCGGCATCGATGTACTAGATGAGACATGCGAAAATGGTTCCGCTCTTTTACCTCCAGCTGACCTCCAACTCTCCCAACGCTCTAACTAAAACTACCGAATCGGGTCTACGCGCACCGCTTATCGCGTTCTAATAGTGGAACAAGTTATTAGTACGCAGTAACGCCTCTAATTGTAGCTCTATGCCGTGCGGTGATATTTGCATTGTGATTCATCAACACGAACAATTCTTAATTCGTCACCCTGATGCGTGCTAATGTTTAGTCTTACTTACGTTCGGAGAACAATGCATATTATGCTGCGTATACATTTGCAGCCGAAACAAAGCAACAGCTAGCATTTGTGTTGCTTCGTTCCTGTCCCACAATTCGAGGTTCGGCTCACAAATGTATTCACGCCATTATACTATGAGAGAAGAAAATCGCTCGACAAATAAAATAACAGATTATTGCTTGCGTAATATTTAGAAATAATCAGCTTTCAGAATAAAAAAGAAAATGCCCCATGTGCAGAGCTATTATTCAAATTTATTACAAGTAGGTACCTATATGTTTATTATCTTAGTAGTATTTACCATACATTTTTTTTATCTGACAACGCCCAAGAGCCGGAAAAAGTGGAGTTATTTATTTATTAAACTTAGAGTAGTTCCACTTCAAGTGGTTTTATTGACTTATCTTCATACATTTTAATTTACAGATTGCTTTATAATTTGGGAGGCGAGTTTGGGTATTGCAGCCCCGAGGACTATTTATTGGATTACCACCACCTTTTCCATGGGTCACCACAAGTGGTTCACCACGTTTGGTGATTTAGCAGGGGTGCCCAAGTTAATCGGATGAGGTTCAGCATGCACTTGCCCACCAGCTGCGTAGCGTGCCAGATCGGAAGTGGCAAGTTTGGGGAGACCTTTTGACCTCTCCAAGTGGTCTCTCGACAGTCTCGACCCATCGCCTTGCGCAGTGGAAGGGATATATTCATATGTCCATTTCAAATTTTATTACCGTATTCAAATTTACAAAAAACAGTTATTTGTAATCAAGTTCTGCTGTGGAATTATTACTACGTGTGACGTTTGCTGTTTTGCTCTTTCGCCTTCTGAAGGAATTATCAAATTCCTTCAGATGGTTAAAAAGCTGTAATCCGTAATAATTACACAGGAGAATTTGTTTGTAAATAAACCGTTTTTTTTGTAAACTGAATAATAATCTTACTGACTATGTAAAAAATATATTAAATTAAAATGGAGTTCTACAAATTAAACTTGGTAAAATAAAAATATATTTAAAAACTGTAGGTTCCATAAAGTCAAGTACCTTTATAATCATCCGTGTAGGTTGAACAATGGTGAGTTACAATGAAAATAATAACAATCTCTACCATACATCAAATTTATTTTTATAAAAGATAATAAAAAATACAACTCAGTGTACAAAGATCCTAAAATAAATAAAAATAATAATATTTTTTCTTGTTTATTATGACAAAAATATGAGGTTAATTTTGAAGAAAATGTGGTCGTTTATTTTATAAAGGTTATTTTTGTTTCGGCAAAATAAATTCATTTTACGCTTTCCAGCTGTTTTAAAAAATAATAAACTATACAATGGAATGTTTGGAAAGTATTTATTTTTACATTATCGCGTCAATAATTTTTGTTTTAATAAATTTCCATTTAAACCACCTACACCGATTTGGCTGTGTTTTTTTAATTGATGTTGTCAGAAATTTCGGTTAACGAGGCAATACTTGCTATAATATTTTACTCGTATATATGGCGTTATGTTGTATTTACATTTTTTGTACGTATTTAGGAAAGCAGAAGAACTGAGACAGATGCGAATTTCTCGCTAGCGAATAATTGTGGGAGCCTAAAGGGGACACAAACTTTATTTATTTATCAATGATTTATTTACCTGAAACTTAATCGACTATTTTGTGATGCGGGTTAATGGACAGTTTTCAAATACGTCCTTTTGAATTTCTAACTTTTTTTCCTGAATGAATGAATACAAATTCGGATGTTAAAATTAACCCGCTTCCCGGCATCCGATCGATCTAAAACTCGGCTGATAGACTCGTTGTTGATGACGATGTATTATATCATTTAGCATTCACGCACATACACATGCGCTCACATACGCATTTTTATGAAATTGGACGACTTTATATAAAAAATAATAAGTTAAATAAAAATTTACAGCAAATAATATTCGAAATAATCTCGTTACCTTCCAATTTGGCAAAGATATTAGTGGGTTTAAGTGTTCACTCATTTTAATCAGTTCTTGAAGAGGAAGGTTCAATCCCCAGTCGAACCAAAAAAATCTTTGTAATTAGCTACTAGCCGGCCTAAGAGATGACGCAACTAGGACGAATATTGAAAATAAATATTTATTTTTTTTACAAATTTTATAACTAGGTTATACCTCCAAAAATATGATTTATTCAAATGTAACGATTTTAACACACAACGATATTCGTTTCTTCACTCCGTTAAATTTACATTGTTTAAAAATATTTTTCATTTCACCGTTATTTTTTGGGTCAAACATATTTTATTTATTTTTTAAGTAAATCGACTAAGATTATTAGACTTCCTACTACTTAATTATATTTGTATTTTATTTAAAGTAATAATTATTTAAGCCGATGTGGCCAACAAACTTACGACCAATGGCATTATATGCTTGATATATTATTATATGTTGTTTTTGGCAGTTTGATATCAATGGGCATTTAATTTAACCACACCCTATGTTGAATGCGTGTAGATAATCACAAAAAGTAATGATTTAATTTTATCCATCTACTAGACTCAAGAAAAATTACGTGATATTATAATTGTAGGGTGTGTGAAATTAAGAAATGATATAAAATGTATTTATTTAATATCAACTTTATAAATATACCATAAACATTAATTGCACATCAGATAATTACAAGCTACTTAAATACTAAAAGCACATATTTTTAAATTACAATTAATTGGCAGTAGGTCGTAGAATGACATCAGAATGTACTTCATATTTGTATTTATCCATACTTGAAAAGATAGCCATTTTAAGAATTTGTGTTTACACGGAGAAAATGAGTATTGCCGATGCATTAAAATCCTGTTACGGGATAAAAGGCCGTTTCATTATAAAATTTTACTACTTTTCGGATATATTGGAACAAGCGTTCATGCACCTGCTTTGGCCCTGTTAATAAATAATGACGAAATTCAAAAATATTATGATTTTTATGAACACCTGTTCCAACTTCGCGTTAAGACATTCGTTTTTTCCTAAAAGTTTAACATGAAACCTATCAATTCATTGATTTATTGCCTGCAGTCCCGTTTTTAACAGGATTGCGAATAATTTGAATACTGTAATAAATTAGCAATATTTTATATCAGTTTATTTTTTTTCAAGTACCTACGAGTGAAATGATTACATTATTATATTTACCTACTTTTCTTTAGTTATTTTATTTTTTCTTATAATTTATTATTCATACTATCCATGTTGTAATTCTTAGTATGGTTACCCTATGCTTGTGTCTGATAAGCCAGCACAGGTACCTTGTACTTTAGTTAACAGAAGAATATTATTGTTGCCAACTTACTATAAACTTACTGCCTAATGCTTCTTTTGTTGACATTTTTGTTTTATTTTTCGTACATTTGTTACGAAAATTTTGTTTATTTTTGTCTACCGGTCTCGAAACAACTGTGTCATTAAGTTTTCTTTTTTGGGTTTACATTTAATGTTATTATTATATTAAGTTTACATACATATATGTATTTTTTTATATGATGTAATTTTAAAGCTGCACATCTCGATACAGGAATGCCCTAGTGAGATGTGCAGAGTATGTTTTTTTGTTAAAAACTGTTTTTTTGAATAAATAAATAAATAAAAATAAATAAATTAGGACCGCAAAAGCATGTCCATTGAACCCAGTTCTGTGAAAACACGCGCCTTATCTCAGTAACGTATTATCTTCACTCTTCTAATTCATTAATGCATTCATCTGTCAAACATGTACGCAAAAGCAATTGTTGCCTTTACGTCCAACAGATAGCACTGTTTTAAAAAAAAAAATTCTTATCCGTCACAGGTGACATCTATATAATATAGGTATATAAAAACACACGCGTATTAGAATGCAATGTTGTATGAAAAGTTCAAAGCAATCGATGAAGAACTTTTGAAGATTTAAGATTTTGAAGAAACAAGTATTTGCGTTTTTATTTATGTAGAAGAAGATAGATTAAGAGATTAATGTTAAAAAAAACTATATTTACATGATTTTAAGCTCACCAAAAACAAAAACGCCATCTCATAAACCATCGCAACCAGAAGGAAAAAAACCTACAAATTTCAGCTTGTGAAAAATACCTGGAATTACATATCGATTGTCATGTAGGCAGCACATACAAAACTAAAAGAAAAAATTATCCCACTAATTGATATTTAGTAAAATAACTCATATTTTACCAACACAAGTCAAGAGGAGATTATACTTTAGTCGAATACAGTTCCATCTAAATAATCTCTTTGAAATCTGGGGAAACACGTACATAATTATATTTAAACGACCTACAAATAATACAGAATAAATTCATAAAAAAAACTTTAAACTACAACATAAATACCCCCACTAAAAAAGTATACCATGAAACTAACAAAATTACTGAAAATCAGGCAACTATACGAATATAACATAATATACCTATTATTCCACAATATCCAAAATGGATTTATACACCCAAATACAACATTTTTGAAAACATCACAAGTGCATGAATACTACAAAGACAAAATAATAACTAACTTACTAACTAGTAAGTTACCTAACTAACCTAAAGGTAGCCAACAATAATATTTAGATTTCTAAGTTAAGAAAGTGAAATAAGTATATTTCTTTTAACTTGAAATTTAAAAAAATATTTTTTTTTCTATTGGTGCCCTTTTTTACTCATTTAAAGTACGCTCTAGCGTGTTTAAATGGCACTTTATGGAACGCGCGTTTTTTAAAGTTACCATGGCAACATCAACAAATCAACAAAATGTGAAGTCTTAAATGTCAACTTTTAACTATAAATCTGACAGGAATATTTTAAACGTCAAATAAAACATTACAAATGTTGTGACAGATTTCAAATTAATGTTTGTGTTTTTCATTTCCATGACAACAAGATATTGTGATGTCACATCACGAATTCATTAATAGTTCTTATTTCCAAATTTTTAATAATAATATCAATATTTATTTTTTCAAAGTGTACCAATAAAAAAAAATAGCGTAAAGTATTCGTGGATAACTGGTCTTTAAAACACTTGCTTTATTTCGAGCACTCGGCTAGGCCGTCGTGCTCGAAAAATCGCGCGTGTTTTAAAGACCTGTTTATCCACTTATACTTTAATATACTATTATTAAGTAGTCAAATTATTTTGATACGTACTTTATAAACAGCACTTTATAAATTTTCCAATTATTCTCATTATTGAACTTGAATAATTTTACGCACTTTGTAGGAATACAATTTCAAATCACGCATACATGGACCGACAACTGAAATTATTAGTTGTTTAATTAAATCGAGTTTTCTACATTCTCTTTCGGGATGATTTTTAAATGGAACAATAGAAAATGTTTTTTTAATTTACTTTTAAATGCATAGTTCAAATCTCCGTAGCTCGAATAAAATCTTAACAATGTTGCGTGCTGGAAAATGTTTTCCGTTGAAAAGGTGTCCGAATTTCATTACTCATCATTCCAGATTACAAGGATCGAACAGAACAAAAATACTATGCTTTATGAAACTATGGAAAATTAAATAGTGTAGGCACCAATGTAGATATATTGATTGAATATTTGATGTTGGGAATATACCTTAATTGCTTACTTAGGTATACACGCCAGTGGAAAAAAAAACTTGTATATACTACATTAACATTCTTGCAACAATTTTCAACCTCGAAAAAATGAATAAATCTTGCATAACGCAAAATAATTTCTTTTCACGATGTCATAACGGGCACTTACTCTTACATAAACATAGGTTTGAATACATTATTTTGTCAACGCAATTATAAAACCACTATTTTTGTCGGAAAAAATTCTTGGCAAAAGTAATAATACAAAGTTCCGTGTAATTTCTGTACAAATTGGAGGATTTCCTGACTCAATTCCGAACGTTTAACAAAGAAAAATTTCCGTATTTACATGTGCAATGTACACGGTGGAGCTAGATAAAAATAACATATCGACATCGACACACCTGTGTGTGTTTTTAACCGCTTATTATTCATGCAGGAAGATATAAGCCGTCTTGCAAGAACAAACTAGTCCGCCCACTTGACTGTATACTGTATAGAATATAGTGTAGTCTGCACGTTGTTATGGTCTTTCCAGCCAACGCAATGCGGCGGCAGAACGAACTTTTGGTCCGAACAGACTATACGCACAAATTTTATGATACAGTCTTGTTTTTTTTTTATTATTCAGACGATGAATAAAACAAGTCGATGTTTTACGAACTTAATAAATTTCAAACTTTCTGATTTTATTACAGCTGATTAAAAAATTACCTACATTTTGTAAATATCATTTATTAATAACACGCCCACGGGGAGCTCCGGCGTCTTGAAACTTGCACGGAATGCAGTTTTTTGGATCTGGATAGTACTACGTTCAACTAACTCTGGGCAATGGGATTCCTATGTTGTCATGGACATAAGAAACGTGTAAATATGTACAAACATTTTATTTAAAACAGGATGGATTGTATCACAGAATCTGAACAATTCTTCAAATTTAAATATTAATTTTTGGTTTATGTGGAAGTCCTATTCAAGTTCTGTTGTTATATCATTATAGGCTAGGAAATAATAACAAAACTTGAAAAAATCTATCACAGTACTTAAAAATTATTACTTTTTAATTTGAAGTATGAAACAACCCGTCTTTAATTCAAATTAAGTGCAGTGCAGTGAATCACTATTTAGAAATAAATACAATTATTATTATGCATATTATTTTAACCAACCGGTTTCACCCGAGATGTTCTCGAAAACTTTTTTCTTATTAATCATACCTAAAATATGGTACAAAAAAGTAGGTAACTGTTTTATCTCATTTTTAAATGGATATTTCTAAGCTCCATAGCTCATGACGGAAAGGACTATTTAAACTGAAAACATTTATAGTGACTTACGATCAAATAAACATTTGATAATTCAGAACAAATATCATGGCATCAGAGCACACCGTTAGAGAGCTGTTATTGCTGCTTCAGAAAATAGATAACGATAAAAGAGCTACAGGAGTTTATCAGGTGAAACGAATACGTTAATGAAACTATCCTTAAAAAATTATGGTAAGTTATTTTTAGGTTTTCGGTACAAAGAATACGAGTTTGTATTATAAATAAGTACGCAGCTTACTTCCACTTATCAGATTAATCGATTTTGCGTTACTTGAATGCCTCCAAACGTTGCCCTTACGTATTTAGAATCAATGCCTCACGCATCACACCTCACGCCTCACACATAACACCTATGTACTACATAGGCATATATATGTATGTCCCATAACACTTTAGTGAGGGCCGTAAAAAGATGATGGATGGATTTTATTTTCACTTTACGATCAAATCAGTATCGTTGAATGTGGATTGATCGCAATATCGTAATAATAATGTAGATACTACTTTGACAAAATATTGTAAACTAGCTGTCGTGTACCTGGCATTGCTTGGGTTGTGAATGATTTGAAGTCAAATTTTAAAGTCGTGAATTCTACGATAAACATCGACTTTTATTTACTTTCTATATATTATTTTTATGTTTTAATCTAATGTTTTATCTGTTACTTCTCCTTTTTTCTCTCCTTTTTCTTTTTTTTTTACTAACTTTGTGTACTAATTCATCCAGATTTTGATTATCCTAAAACGGGAATTTCTCCTAGTTAAACATCAAAACATTTTACAAATTTAAAATATGTATGGAATGTACTAAATAATTTTTTTTATAAATCTTCTGGAAAAAATTCTCTAAATGATATTGACAACCCTATAAAAATCCGTTGGATTAGTTTAGAAGAACTAAATACACCAAGAGACAGATGCGGATATTTACATTATTTCATACTATTTACAGAAGAGATAATCAATATTAGTTGTCTCGACAAGTACCTACCTACAATAATTAAGGTTTTTTATTTTTTACATTCAATAAAAAAATCACCAATGCTACCATAATACGGGCATGTGCCTAGTATGGTGGCTGTAGAAACAAAAAACTGTAACCATTTAAATTTTTATGAATAAAGAAAAAAAAATGAAACAAAAAAAAGTTTAATTATAAACAAGTTCTGCTGTTCTGCTGCTATTTTAAGCGCGACAGCTGTTTCGCTTTATGAAGGCATCATCAAACTGTGGTCAGGCCACTTACAGAAGAACTATTTAGATTACTCCTACACGGGGTGTAACAGCACGTACCCGAAGGATACGTGCGAGATATTTGAAGTAAAAAACGTGAATGTCATGTTGCTGTCAGATTATTTTTTTTTATTCAATTAAAAAAAACAACAAAAAAATCTATTACTTATTAATTAATATTAATCTACCACTGATTACACGGGACGGAGTGCGTATCACTGTACCCAACTACTCAGTTGTGACGTATGAAGGAAAGTATTTTTTTATTTGTTTTTAATTTTAAAAAATACATATAATAGATCCAGATATAATCGCTTGTTAAAATCCTTCAGGCACCTGCCATTCCATCCTGTATAATACTTATTATGAAAATCATTTGCTTTATATTTCATCACCAATGCTTTTATTGATTTCTGAGTAAATTGTCATTTTTTTTTAATAAATTTAATAATAATATTATTGAATATATAGGGTGTCCGGGGGTACAGTGAACAAAATTCTGGAGATAAAGGACAAAAATATATTAAAATGGTGTTCTACAAATCAAAGATGATAACAATGAATACTATAACATCTTCAGAATGGTTTGAATATGAAAGATGCTCATCACAATTCTTAAGGTGAAACCGGTCCCAAAAGTTATAGGCGTTTCAATTCATAAAAAAGTCATATGAAAATAGAATCTAGCCTTCAATTAAAGGATTCATGATTAGAAATACAGAGGTAAATTAACTTTTTGAGTTATTTTTTTTTAATATGAGTAGGCCCTACACACTATCCGAGTAATTTCTCGATATGTCGGGTCGGATCATGTGTAGGTGTAATCGACGACGGAATAATTGTTATTCCCTTGTCAGGCCGTCGCACGGTGGGCTGAAAATCGCCTTTCATAGACATAGAGACTTGAATTTTCAAGGGTATTTTTTTTGGCTAGAAATGGATTCTGCTGATCATTACTATGCTATAAAATGTCGTACGAAGCAATTGCGTGTACAAATGAAGGAGTTATAATTTTTTTAAGAAAAATTTGTATGGCGCTGACATTAAAAATGAGGCTATCTCTGGAATCATAAGGTTGGCCGTTCTATCTTTACACACAGATAATACTACTATTTATTTGTATTTTTTTGACATACTTCATATTGTGGCGCAAGGTGCGATTTATTTTTTAAAAATCCTAAAGTTGAAAAAAAATCTTTTTTTTGTTGATGAATCATTTTAATGCTTAAATGCTTTACATATGACTATGCTTTGTCTAGTTTACAATATTTTATTTACACTGCAAGCCAAAACACTGTGCACAGTGGGCTGAAAATCGCCTTTCCTAGACATAGAGACTTGTATTTTCAAGTGTATTTTTTTTGGCTAGAAATGGATTCTGCTGATCATTAATATGCTATAAAATTTTGTATGAAGGAATTGCGTGTACAAATGAAGGAGTCATCATTTTTTTAAGAAAAATTTGTATGGAGCTGACATTAAAAATGAGGCTATCTCTGGAATCATAAGGTTGACCATTATATCCTTACACACAAATATACTACTATTTATTTGTATTTTTTTGACATACTTTGTATTGTGGCGAAACTTGTGATTTTTTTTTAAAAAACCCTCAAAGTTGAAAAAAAAACTTTTTTATGTTGAAGATTCATTTTAATGCTTAAATGCTTTACATATGAGTATGCTTTGTCTAGTTGACAATATTTTATTAACACTGCAAGCCTAAAAGCATTTAAGCATTAAAATGAATCATCAACAATAAAAAGGGTTTTTTTCAACTTTGAGGATTTTTAAAAAAATAATCGCACCTTGCGCCACAATATGAAGTATGTCAAAAAAATACAAATAAATAGTAGTATTATCTGTGTGTAAAGATAGAACGGCCAACCTTATGATTCCAGAGAAAGCCTCATTTTTAATGTCAGCGCCATACAAATTTTTCTTAAAAAAATTATAACTCCTTCATTTGTACACGCAATTTCTTCGTACAACATTTTATAGCATAGTAATGATCAGCAAAATCCATTTCTAGCAAAAAAAAAAATACCCTTGAAAATTCAAGTCTCTATGTCTATGAAAGCCGATTTTCAGCCCACTGTGCGTCGCGTCGTCGGAATAATAATAATTTGGTTGGCAGTTCAACATGCTGGGTTCGGCAAGTCGGATCGTTTGTAGGGCCAATTAACTCAACGTGAAAGGTCATCAGGGAAATACTTTCCTTCAGTTACTATGTCATCTTTGTGGATACTGTGTGGAGGGTTTTTGCCCGTCTCAAGTCATTCATAATCAGAACTGATCGGTTACAATTTACATTTTTATTCTGATGATGATGAAATTTTGCATACTTGATCTTCAAAACAAGAGGATGGTCACTATTTACATATGATTTCGAAAAAGTATGATTAAAGCCCGGGCAACACCGGGGATTTGGTCTATAAAAAAAAGTATTATTGAAGCAGTAGAGGCAAATAGTCAAATTGATTTCTTCTCGGTTTCTAAACTTGTTATAATAATAATAATATTTGGCTAATTTATATAGCGCCGTTTTCGTGAGAAATCACCTCAAGGGCGCTAAACAAATATATTTCTTAAATAGTTTTACTTATAAATAGTTTACTTATAAATTTTAAACTTATAACTAAAATTAACATTAATAATCTAATTTTACAAGCACTAGAAAAAGGAGGAAATTCTTTTATACTAGGGTTTTTATAAAATTAGTTTTATTATTAGCTGGAAATATATCTTAAATGGATGAATGAAATTAATCGTCGATCTTTAACGCATTTAAATGATTCATCTGCAAACAATTGAACCGATTGACGTGTTATGTTCCCGCTGATATTATCCATTGTCCATTGGTAGGCAAGTCAATAGCATTTTGAGTTTATCATAAGTAGTTGAACGCAATTGCTTGAGAATGTATGTATATGAATCATCAATTACGATATAACGAAGGGAAAAAATGCAATATTTGGATAGAATGACGGATTTACGGAAATGAGTGTCTGAAAAAGTGAGTTGTTAGTAGAGAAGAAAAACCTTCTATAACCATTTTTACTCATTTGTTTGTATATTTTTTCCAAGCTTTTAAATAAACAAGGTGCCTACAAGTTTTACAGCAATTTCTGGAATTCTTCGTTCCTATTTTATGGATAGCTTGAATTTATCTAAATAAATCATTTTTAAAGTAGTAACAAGATATTTCCATTATATTCATGAAATTGAAGCATTATTTGTAAAATTGCTTTCTAGTTTCCTACGTTACAGTACATATAGTAATAACCTCTTTCTTAAAACAATATATAAATGAATACGTTTATAGATATAGGGTAAACATGATACCGCCGCCCCGGGAACTATTTATTGGGTAACCAACACCTCTGCCATATGTCACCCCGAGTGGTTTGCTACGTTTAGTGATTAAGAGGGGTGCCCGGGTTCATCGGGTGAGGTGTGTTCAGGAGAGGCCCTTTGACCTCTCCAACTGGCCTCTCAACCCATCGCCTAGCCCCGCAGTGGGAGGGATATGTTCATATCCGTCACTCCTGAATTCACTGATCCCTAGATTCCTACCCAACCCTCATACTTTTTACCTTCCTAGAACTTCCTCTACTTCCTTTCCTTAGAAAAAACCCCACCTCATAGCATCGCAAAAGATGACATATTTTTCTTTGTGGGGTTAATGTGAAAATAAGGTCAAAAGAAAGGGAAAAAAAGTAGCTACCTATTACTTTGTATGGATATGGTAATATTCTCTTTTATAAATTCTATCTCCCTTGTTCCACACATAATAAAGACATTATAAAATCGATGTAATATCCTTGAAGTTGAAAACCTTTATGGAAACCAATCACCTAATGTTTTGAAACCAATTTTCCGTAACCCGTAGGTAATTCAATTCAATCTACTCGACAAAATAAACAAAAGATTTTTTTACATTAGCACTCCGCACTAATAACTACATTTTAGACGCATTTATTTTCAAATGTGTCCCCTACAATGCTAATGTAGGTACTTGTTTAATTTCAGTAATGTGCTTGTTATGAAAAGAAACATTTAAACTTTCTGTGAAAATTCCATGTTCCAACAAAATCATGTTTACCTTTGAAGCCATCAGATTTTTTTTCTTGCAGTGAAATAAAAAAAAATCATGCAGATTGATTTTTGGCATTTTAATTAAAAACCGTTGAATTTTATTTGCTAACCAAAGGAGCTGTTTCGTCAGAAAATAAAATAATATCTTTATTTCCTTCGCAATAATATTACGCCATATATTATGGGCCTGTCGTTACATTAAATTTAATAAATAACCGAAATTTGTATGGTCAATTAGCCAGGATCTACTTATTTGCAATTATTATATTCACCTTAAAATTAATTACACCTAAATAATTTTTATTCATGCTTATGTTTTATTTCTGAAATGGGCTAATTTAGATGTACCTATACCTGCTAAATTATCACCGAATTGATCAAATATTTTATTTTGTTTAAATTCTTAACAGAATTTTACATACAATTCATTACATATTTTTTGAAAAAATACAACGAAAAAATAGAAGTAACACAAACTGTGTATAAGAGTTAACAAATACAGGTAACATAAAATATAAATAAGCAACATAAAAATGGATAACCTTCGAATATCCTCCAAATCAACGATTGATGTATTATTTAGATGAGACCTCCAATTGACCTCCAACGCTCTTACTTTAACTATTAAATCCGGTCTACGTGCACAACTTTTCGCGTTTTAACTGTGGAACACGTATAGACGAGATAGTTAATCCAATTGTGTAGCTCTATAAATAATACACATCATCTAACCTAGAGGTGGTCAGTACTCTAAGCTTTCAGCGCCGAAGATGATTTTATTGAGGCAATACACTACTTCGTGTAACATTTTGAATCCAGCCGCTAACAATAACACTCCTCATGTAGATGGCGATAAGGTTTGAATTCCCGCTTAACACCAGCCGCATGTTTTGATTTTTGCAAGAAAGAAACATCGCCAAAAAATGTATTTGATTTTATTTTGTGGACGTTCAGGCACAAATATTTAAATGTTTACCATAATCTTACGAAGAACTTACTTCGCCTTACTATACAATAAAACCGTAACCGAAAATGGGTTCATAAAATCTTAAATTTAAATCTTAAATCAGTTTTCACAGGAATGATTCATCATTTTTTTATGGGCTTGTAAAAAAACTTCAAAATGAAAATGTTAATTATCTGAATTATTTCAATGACCAAGATGTGTTCTACTCGCAGTATTTAATTAAAGCATCTAAAAAATTTTAAGCGATCAAATTTTAAAATCAAAACAAAAGATTTTGCATTACTCCGTAGCGCATCGCCTTAAAATCTGAATCCAAGAAGAAAGAAAAATTCACAAATCAAAAGTAAAAATTTATAGGAATGTGAAATTAGATAATGATGAGTCTTTTGAGAATTTTGATATGGACTTAGTTAAGCTATCAATTAGTTATAGGAGTTACTCTTTATATTCTCCGTAATTTATCCAAAATTGCCCTCAAACACCATTAAGAATTAAAGAGGTACTTAACCCTTAGCGATTAAAGTTAATCCCATTGTGCGATGAACAAACGACTTTTGTGCCGCACGTTTAGTCGAGAATATAAGCAAGTAGAACTTTGTTATTTATAGAAAGATATCTATAAATCTTACGGGAATAATTTAATTGTAATTTCCATTTGAAAACTAAATAATATTTATTAATATGATGTTATCCATTTCGGTTGAATGGTGGAATAACTGAAAAGAAGATAATAACGTATTTTCGTATAAATTACTTAGGTACTGCATATTCAGTAACATAATACGCGCACTTGAGGTGATTGAATCATTAAATGGCGCTATACAAAGATGCCCATTTATATATTACACATTGCATTAAGTAATTTTAGGTTTAGAAAATGATTTACATCTAAAATCAATGAAATAACAGTACAATACCCTCAGTAAGCGCCTCCCTGGCAGAACAAAAAGTGTGTACCTGCATCAGTAGTTAATAGAACCAAATACCCCATGGTAATAATAATACGTCTAACTCCGGGCAATATCAACAACTCTAGTCGGTGGAGGCGCGCTAGTGTAGCGTATTGACGTTGGCATTCCTTTCGGCGGTGTTTTGCGCATCCTAATTTGAATTTTGATCAAGATTATCAAAAAATTAAATTAAAATATGTCTTAAAACGTAAGTTCTTTGTGTGCAGTTTACGAATGTAATAATTACAAACAAAAAACATTTGAAGTCGTTTTTCAGGATGCCAAAAAACGTTAACAGGTTATTATTTTTTTTGATAAATTAATGTTTTTAAAGACAAGATTTTATTTATGCATAGCACAGAGGATAACAATTATTTTTATAAGCAATAATTGTTCGCCTGAAACACTCATCCACATTGAAAAAATCTCCTGATAAAAAATACATGACGCCAACGGGACATGTATTTTGTCCCGTTGGCGTCATGTATTTTTTATCAGGAGATTTTTTCAATGTGGATGTGTGTTTCAGGCGAACAATTATTGCTTATAAAAATAATTGTTAACAGGTTAGTTATTACTGTGGGAATTGAATTGAATTTATAAAATATTTCATTACCATCCTAAACCACAAAAACAGAGTTAATAGCAGCTTTAATATTTTTTTATGGAAATGCAAAAACAGCAGTAAGAACTGTAGGTTACCTATTTTTTTCGATTTCTGTAATTTATCAACGTATAATAAATCATATATTTCATATTGATCGGTCAGTGGCCGACTGATCATCGCGTTTGGGTTCCACCCACTTGTCGTGTGTTAAATTACTCGACAGGGTATAAGTCCTCCATCATAACAGAAGCAAAATTTTCCCGTTACTTTGGTGGTAGTAGAAGATTTTCAAATATTATCAGGTTATTTGTATCCTGGGAATGTTTGTCTTACTTAAAAAAAAAATAAATAGGTATATAAACCAAGGCTAACAACTCATGCTGCTAGGAAGCGCTAGTGTAGCATGTTGTCATCAGAATTTGGGCAATATCAGAAGTTAAAAATAATAATAATATTTGTATGATCTATATGGCGTCGTTTTTGTGCAAAATCACCTTAAGGGCACTAAGGTGATTTTGCACAAATATATAATGCACTTCTACACTGATCTTTGGTAGAGCACCAAACATGAGTTTTGACTTCCCAAATAATCACATACTCGAAATTTTAAATAGCATTTTCAAATATATATTTTTATATAATATTAACTCCTCAGTGAAAAATTTCCCTCAAGGCTTATGGCATTTTGGGAATGATGTGTGGAGGTTAGAGAGAGAGAGAGAGAGAGAGTAGAATAATAACCCACGCACAGGTACTAGGAAAGGATTTGTAGACAGAATTATTTTTAATTTTTGGCATAAATCAATTATTCTGTCAAATTAAATTTATTATATATTTCGGGGAAAGTTGCATTCTTTACATTAGCTCTGTACAGGAGGAGGGGAAAAACCCTCAGGGTCTATATCATCTTTGATGATGCTGTTTGAGGGTCTTTTTAATGAAAGAAAAGAGAGGAACTTCTCGGAAGGAAAAAGGTATGAGAGGTGGATAGGAGTATGTGGATCAATGAATCCAGGTGTGACGTATGAATCCATCCCTCCTACTGCGCTACTCATTTTATGAGGAAAAGCTTTTTTATTTAATTCAGGATTAGGACAGGTTAAAAATACAGTGAAAATCAGACTGATATCGGAGCTGCGCTAAGAGTTGTTCCTAATCCTTTGGCAAATATGAAAGTACTTTAACTGCAATATTTCAGTAAATTTAAATAAAATTCATGGTCGGAGAGCAGAGCAATCCAAATAGAGCAAGAGACACAGCCGAGGAAAGAAAAACAAAAAAAGCAACAATTGCA
Source organism: Hesperophylax consimilis (assembly GCF_061612785.1). Taxonomy (NCBI): domain Eukaryota; kingdom Metazoa; phylum Arthropoda; class Insecta; order Trichoptera; family Limnephilidae; genus Hesperophylax; species Hesperophylax consimilis. The sequence continues at coordinate 32,333,203 of NC_142844.1, read as the reverse complement.
ATTAAAACAAATGAGCTAGTATAGTCGCCGTGTTTAACCGAAATAGTTCATCTAGAACGCTGTAATGAGTTTCTGGCGAGTGAGTACAGAACTACACAACGGTATAATAAGATAGACAGTAGGCAGTAGGCGGACGTAGAACAACACAGCGTTGTACTCAAACATTTGCTTTTTAAGCTTCTCGCTACAGCGTAAGGCGCTAAAACTTTTATCCAGATACACAAAACTTCCTTTGATTGAGTCTTTGTTTTTTTCCTCCTTTTTCATCTCTTTGGTTGCTCAGTGAGAGGATTTACTTTTGCACGGCTTGAAGAAACAATATTTGCGAGACTGGGATTTTCGGCCTCTAAGGAAATTAATTTGAGTATTAACTTAACAAGGTTGACGTTTTTTTCGGGAAATAATATCTGGGGAATGTGATTTTTGGGTATTATTCTTCCGCATTTTAGGCTTTATTTGTTAGACTAATAATAACCTCTTTTTACGGCTATTTGCAGATGGGATTTCTTTGTGAGCCGACAAATATTGGTATTTTTACAGTGGAACGTCGATTAACCAGGCCAATTAATAAAAAAAACCATTCTTATTTTCACTAGCCTAAATGATTGTTAAAACTTAATAATATTAATATGCTATTAAAATTAAATAATTATATGCACATTTAAAATATTCATCAAAGATGACATAAATGTTGGAAGATATCTTTATAGATCTGAAACGGATCATTTGTTATAGAATAAATAAGAACGCTAGAAATTCCTTCCATATAGGTTTGAATAGAAAAAAATTTCGCCAATGACTAGGTAACTTTTTGTTCTAGTCCATTTAGCGTTCGCCCTATCTCTCTCAAACTTAGCTGACATATTATGCCGTCAATATTTTAGCGAGCTGAGCCTCGGATCTTGAGAAAGGAACGAAGCAACAGCAAATGACGCCAAACGCCGCTTCCGGTTGCTTCGTTCCTATCCCAAAATCTTCGTTCCTATCCCAAGGCTCAGCTCGCGTTTCGGCTCACAAATGTGTACGAGAGATTATATCGCCATCCTATTTGAATTTCATAGAGATGGTGATAAACAATTCTGCATGTGAAATTTATGCAAAGAATGGTCGGACTTTTGGATCTCTAAACGCCCACATGGTATTTGTTGTGATCTTAATTAATTATTCTATGATAAGATATTACTTACTAGCTTATATTTCACGACTCACTCACAGTCCATATATATATATATATGGTCAATAAATACATTCTATAAATATTTCAATAAATTCTATTTCTCGATCTTATATTTTTGCTAGAGTTTTTTATCGTCGGTACGCGGCATACACAGTATAATTGCCTCATTTTCATAGAATGAATAACTTTTATAATTCTGTGATCTGTATAAAAATCCTACCTAAAATCCGATATTCATTTCGGTGTCCGCCCAAGCAATGGAAATGAAAATAACGATACATTTTAATTGTGAAGCCCTGAAGCTCGATGTAAACATCAAAGGTCGAAACAGTCAGAGACAATTAGCAAGCATATACACAACACACAACGTACACAAACATGTATCTAAATACACACGGCGGTACACTCAGCGTGGCTCGGCTGTTAAGGATTTTATTGCGGACAATAATAATTAAAGCGGAGATTCCGTTAACGGTAGTGGAATACGACCAACTAAGGTGGCTACAATTTGAGCCACCATCACCGGAATAGGCACCGCGCGGTACAGATTTCCTTGTACTCCGTATTATCTCATTAAACCTTTATCTCCTCTTTTTTCTCATGAATTTATTTTATATTCGTTTCCCTCGCGTTTGCCGATAAAATTATTTCCATATGTGGCACTTGCATTATGGTAATAAAACCAAGGCGAGTGCCAGAACTATTTTTGGCAGCAAAACTAGAAACGGCAACGAATGAGAAATGGCAAAAGAAGGAGAAATGCTGATTGATTACGAAAGAAGTGCGGACACTCGTCGGCCCTTTCGTCTGGGTATTTGCAATTCGGATGTGCCAAAAGGAAAACACACGAACCGAAATAAAATACGGCATAAAGAGAAAATAATTAATTTTCTGGACTTTCTGATTAATTGCGATCTAAATTTTGCTTGTCTATGAATAATAATACTTCTTTTCAGCTTTCGATTGATGTTATGTAACTGTAATCTGCTATGTAATGTGTAATAATATGGGTTTTGATCTTAGTTATTGAGTCTGTGCGGATACAGTTTGTTTTTTTTCCATCTGATTTCACACTATTAAAATAACTTCTATGTGCTTTAAGCTTTAACATTGTTAAGTAATCAATTACGTCCTTCAACGAGAATTTTAAGCAATTTAAACCACATGAAATGAGGCGAATAACATCAAAGAGAAAGACATCTTATTTAGGTTGAAGCAATCTAACGTTTCAAAAAATAAATAACCCTGTCTTTGAAGTGAATTAACTAATCGATGTGTTAATTTATTTTTTGTAGAGTCAAAAGCATATTTTCGTTTTAATTAAGCTCACGGATGAGAAGATTGACACGTTCAAAATGCCAACCTTTCCAGGAAAATTTCCAAAGCTTCTTCTGTCTCAATTAACGAAATTTAAAATAATTAATTACTCAACAAATTAATTAAGACAAAGATAAATAAAATATAACGTGGCCGAGCAATTAAAGCAATAAAGCGAACTTTTGATTAGAAGGAGGAAAATAATTATGGAAAATACAAATATTATTCTTTATTATTTACCTCCTACGTTAATTATTACGTAAATAGGATGTCGGCGATTTTTGTGTAGGTACATATTATAAATATTGAGACCTACTGACTGGGGAATATCCACTTAGATGAATTAAAATAGAAGATTGGTTACTAAGACAGATGACCGGATAAATCATCAAAATTATAATTCATCACAATTTTAAAAAGTAAAAAAAAGTGATGAAACAAAAACTTTATTAACTGGGTTAAATAGATTAGGTTAAAAAATATTTTTTTTTCATCGTTTTTAACGACTTTATATCACTTTTTAAAGGTGTGTTGAATAGTCACTGTGTTGAGTTATCATGGAACCACTAAACAACGTGCGTGGTTGCACTGAACTGGGTCCAGTGGATAAACTGTTTACTATTTTTTTTATTTAAACCATTTACTGCGTTTAGGATCGCACATAAGCCCGTCGGTCAGATACGCTGTCACTGGCTGCCACAAACACGTCGATATATGCTCTTTTTTGTGAAAAAAATGTCTTTATGTGCTTTTTAGCTGTCCACAAATCATTCTCGAGCAAGAACCAAATCTGATGGAGTTTATTTCCATTAGTATGTACTCAAAAATCACTTATTATCAATTTATTATTATTATTTCAATAATTACAATCAATATTCACAATGCTTTTCTAATAAAATAAAGTGAGACATCGAACGTACAAATACACAAGCGTATGAACGATAGACAGTACGTCGCATTCTACTACTTTTCCACTCGTTTGTTCGTCAAGACTGAGGATAGAAGCGGCCCACGAGACGGGCGAGCATGTGCGCGGCGAGCAGTCTGAGAATGTCGTCGATACAAAAATGCTCATCGCTCACCTGTGACGTCATGCTTCCCCGGACATACTCGCCCATCAGTGGACCGCTTTAAGCTCGCAACTTGTGTCTCGAGGAGGCAAGAGTAACGAGAAGCTTTCTTAATAATATAGCCGCTTCACCCATACATACATTATTTTAGTGGCTATCTCTTTACAATGCGTTCCCTTCATTTAGCTATATTTTATGTTATTTTTGCCATTTCATTAATTCACACAAATTCGTTGTGGTTAATCTTTTCCCGTATTTCTTTTTATTCGATTGCAATCTAGAAACAGAAACGTGCCATATTTTTGTTCAATTAAAGATAACGCCTCCTTTTTTGTATTTATGTCAATTTATATCCACCGTTTTCTCGACCTACTTACTGCGTTATAATTTTTATAATTGCCATATCACTTGCTCCCGTCACTCACTTGTTGGCGGCCGACGCGTGTTCACAAACAAATAAAGGGCCACGAAGCGCAGAACAATAGAGAGTAGTTTCTATGATACGGGAAAGGGAATATAAAAATATTATTATTAAAACAAAAACAAATAAAAAATTTCGCCGAGTGGTCACATAAACCAAATTTCCGACATTGTGGAGATCCGCAAAGAGTGTAAGGCTGATGTAAGCGTAATGAGTAAGATCATGAAAGGGACGCTTAGATGGTTTGGCATGTAGAGCGAATGAGCGAAGAAAGGAGTGTAAGGAGAATATGAGATACAAATTTGAATGGTAGCAGAAGTCGGGGACGCCCGAGGAAGATATGGCACGACCAAGGGAATCAGATACTTGAGTCAGGCCATGTCAAGAGTCAGAATAATAGAAGAGTATGTATGAGACGATTTATGAATGTGAATGAGGCAAGAAGTGTGTGCCAAGACCGAGTTGTTTGGCGGTACGTCCTCTCTGCCTACCCCTGCGGAGAAACAAAAAATAAGATTAATATTTATAATCAAAGTTTACCGTTTTAGAGTGTTTTAAGTTGCTTGCCTATGAATCCAAAGGTTTTCAGAAAATGATCGGCAAGTTAATATTAGTAAATGCCAGATTATTAGTTTATGAAGGTAAAAAACATCTTAATTTTATTAATGAGGCAAATCTTCGATTATCGCAGATTCTAAGTCTCAGTGTCTTATGCCACGAGACTCTGCAGTTTACCTTACCTTACACAGTGACCGGATAAATTATCAAAATGATAATTCATCACATCTGTAAAAAGTTGTATAAAGTCATGGAAATTGATGAAACAAAAACTTTATTAACTGGGTTAAGTAGGTTAGGTTAGGTTTAATTTTTTTTTCGTCGTATCTAATGACTTTATATCACTTTTTAAAGGTGTGTTGAATTGTCACTGTGGAATTATAATAACTTACGCACCAATACCAGACTATTTAAACCAGTTTTTTTTTTAAATTATTAAATCTCTAATTGATAGCCCTGAATTATTGAAATTAATTTACATTATATAGAAAACAGGCCAATTTTTTTTTTGTTGATAATTCAGTTTATAATTATTTTTTAACCAATTGAAAAGCAATGTAATGTCATTGTTTATACCCATGTACAAAATTTTATACAATTACAATGACAAGCACATGTAAAATTTTCATATACCAAATGTAAAAGCCCCACGGGCGTATAAAAAGGGTAAATAAATAATAAAAAAAATAATTTTAAAACCAGGCAGATTCGTAACAAAGACACTTTGAAAAGTAACAAATCAAAATTAACTGCTATATGTATTCACTGATTCCAAGAATTCGTCACTTTGCAAACAAACACTGTGAACTTATTAATATATTTGGTGTTAACAATTTTGTGGGTTTCAAAAGGCAAATAATTTCGTATGTCAGCTGTTTTGCCTTCCGAAGGTAATATCAAAGTGTTGACAAAGGCATTATTTAAAGTTTGATAATACCTTTATAAGGCGAAATAACTGTCACGCGTAGTACTTATTACATACCAGGCTTGTTTACAAATAAACTGTTTTTTAAACTGAATAGTTAAATTGTTGGAGATATGATGAAAAGTAAATAAAACTGGCCAATGTGTATTTCAAAATACGGTTATTTTCAAGAATATCTAATTTCAACCAGTTGAGTTGTATGACTGCCTATTGCTGTTTCTTAGACCTTTGCAGAACCTTCAACCGGGTCTGTCACAAAACTCTATGGATAATTTGAAATTGAGACATATTCGAACTATATGTCTCAATACATTATCCCGTTGACACCCTCAGCAGGAAAACGTCGTTCGATTAGTAAGTACATTCTCCGAGCCTTTGTAATTGAGATATTGAGTTGGGCAAGCAGACTTTATGTACACATTCACTTTAATAAGTAAATTCATTCAGCCTAATTGAATAACACCAAAATAGACTGTCGAATGATTAAAAAAGAAATGCGATCATCACCAGAATTCAGAAAAAATAATATTTGTAGAAAAGTGCAAAAAATATCCCAGTGTCACATTAAAACACAAAACTAAAGACAATTTATTTATTTATTTGTGGAACATAAACAGTCTTAGTAATACAATATACATAAGAGGATAACAAAAAAACAGACCAATTATTATTAATGTTCACAGATAGATATTCAGAAACATAAAAATAACCTGTCAACTAGAATATTCAATAAAAAAATTTAAAAAAAACTGATTAAGGCAGCAAATAAGAAAAATAATAATACGAATGTATATTCAACAAACGATAAACCTATAGTATGCCTACCATAAACAGTAAAATAAAAAACAATAACGTTCAAACCACAGATCCCGAGAAGCTGTTACCTGAGCATATTGTCAGGTTTACTGTATTGAAGAAAGTAAAATAAGTTGGCCACATCACCACCGAAGACCTCACGGATGATAAGTACATAAGATTGCAGAGAGGAAGCATCATTAACAACCCTAACAAAAATGTCGTTATCTTTTACCCACAGAATTTTTTTTTGACAAAATGTGTTGCGGTCTAACTACGAATAATTTTAGGACTTTTCATGAAAATTCATCTTAATTTTTTTCATAATCTGCTCGTTCATAGATGGCACCAATTAAATTATTTTTGGAAAAAACACTTTGCATGTTATGCTTCAAATTATTAAGATTTAACTATAAGAATTGTTTGTTTGCGCGTCTACAAACGGTATATGAATATGAATAAATAGTGTGGTCCTTATAAAAACTCAATTCTTTCAAGAAAGGCACCGATCAATTATTATTTTTATGTGCCTTTCTTGAAAGAATTGTTGTTTTTTTAAGGAAAAAACTATTTATTTATACTTCGGTTGAAAATGGGATATTATTAAGGCAAACGCAGATACAAACATGTGTTCCGATGCATGCAAAAGGCCTGCAATCCCGTTTTTAACAGGAATATCAAAAATTTGAACAGATTCTTAATAAATTAAAAAATACTCATATTCTTCGTGGATGTATGGGCGCAAACAAACAATTCATCTTAATATTTTAAAAGATAACCAGCAAAAGTGTGTCGTACTAAAAGTTAGTAAAAATTTATGTAATAGCATTTTCAAAATTCTTTTTAAAAGGGATTCAATATTCAGGAGCAGTAATACGGGATAAATAGTATAAAACTAACGTTTTTTTTCAATCTGGGAAGCGGGCCTGGGTACCGCCGCTCTGGGAACTAATTATTGGATAACCAATACCTCCACCGTAGGTCATCAAGTGGTTCGCTACGTTTGGTTTTTAATTTAAGTGTTTTCAGGTCTTGGTGGCGGAGGCGCCTGCGCACCAGCTACATGGTGGGTCAGATCGAGAGAGGTCTGTTTAGGGAGACCCTTTGACTTCTCCAACTGGTCTCTCTCGACACATCGTCTTGCATCGTAACGGGAGGGATGAATTCATACATCCGGCACTCCTGGACATAATGACCCCTAGATTTCTACCAACTCCTCATACACTTTTCCTTCACAGAACTTCCTTTCTCAATTTCCTTTAAAAGACCCTCCACATAGATTCCCCAAAGATGACATAGGCCCCGTGGGAAATTATTTTGCTCAGGACTTTTTATCGGGGCCAATTCAAAAACAGACAAAAAAACGTGGTTCTGTTGGTAACTGCTGTTAATGTAGATAACATAAATTCAAACCATGTAAGCCTATACAATCTTTGTAGTTAATATTATTAAATTTTTAAGGACTAGAAGTACAGAATCTTACCACTTTAAAGTCCTAGGTCGCACTTGCTCTTGGGAACCGTACGTGACGCTGTGCATAAACGTAGTACCTTTAAAATAAATTAAATCGGATACTTTTTTACACGGCATTTGTCATTTTTGTCGAGTTAAAAAAATATGTTTGCAAAATTATTTATAATTTTACTATTTTTTTTATTTAAGTTTTAATCCATCAGGACTGGGAGGATAGTACAATCCCAGTCTGCCATATTACATGAAATACACTATAACAGGGAAACAATAAAATAAAGTTAAAAAAATATAAAAATGGAAATAAGATAAAACAAAGGGAAAAAAATTAGGCAGGTACCTAAACATAAAATTAAAATATAAAACAAAAATGAAATAGTCATATAAATAGGTAATACAATAAAAAAGTAAGGTAATACAATATAAGTAGGATTGCATTAAATTATACATAAAACTCTAAATAAAAATTGAAATCTTCTGCGCCCCGAGTACAGGCTGATTCGGACAAATTTGGAAATATATGCAGTATGCACACTGAATCTTAGTTTTCAGTTTTTAGTGGAAAAGCTAAAATTATGTTTGCGATATGTGACCGGTGCCTTCAATGTTTAGTGGTTCACCGAGCAATTAATCAAAAACGTAATATATGTATTATTCATATAAGTGTGGGCATCCTTCCTATCTATTTACAGAGATCAATTCTTTGACCCTTTTATTATATGCTCCACACTTATTATTATGTCACTCATTTTATTTTATTTTATTTTTTATTTTTAAAAGATTATACATTTATATACATTATTTAAGAAATGTTTTGACTGCCCAACTAGGAGGATTCCCGTTTTAGGACCGTCAAATTAGGATGAGTATTAACATTTTAATAAGTTGTTTGATAAGTATAGTATTAAAATAATAATGAAATAATAGGTATATTTTAACTGTTGCCTTAGCCTACTAACATTTTTTTATAAATATGAATAACAAAGAGAAGAAATAGAATAAAATAAAATATCCAATTAAACATAAGATTAACTGCTGCTTGTGTATAATTCTAATTTAAAAGTACTAGGTAGGTTCATATATACACATAATGATAAAGATTAGAACATAAAGGTATCTTTTACATGGTTTTTTTTGTTGTTGGAGTTTTTGTTGTTGTTTTTGGTTTGTGTTTGATTTCATTTTTTGTGTAGTAAAAGTTCACTCTCCTTTCTACCTAATTAATGAAACCAATTAGTGGTCAATTTATGAAGAATAGCTGTGTTTTCCTTTTTTCAAGCATCAGGCATGAAGTTGTATAGTTTTGGACCTAAGAATGAGAAGTGTCTTTGAGCGAGAGATGTTTTAGTTGTGAGTGGTACAATTGGATTTCTCCGTGAGTGGCGGGTGTCGTGGGAGTGGTTAATAGATGGGTAGAGGTGGCGTTGTTGATGGGTGTTTAAAATTAATTTTCTCATGTATAGTTGTCTAACATCCAAAACTCGGAACTCTTTAAATGAATAATACAATTATATGAAGAGATATAGAGTCAATACCTCATGGAATGATATAAATTGTTCGTACCGAACAACTACCTCCTGGGTCGACACCGCTATGCTATATATTCCACGTGGTAGAAAAGACGTGCCGGTCCAGCATACTTCACAACAGGTAGGTCTCTTTATACAGGGTGTCCGGTGGTAAAGTGCAGTAACTTCGGGAGGTGATTCTACGTGATCGTAGGAGTAAAAAAGATAAATAACTTTTTCTGAAATTCCAACTTTTATATGTACTTTTAAGCTAATAACGAAAAATTTCTCCGACGTGCCTAGACGGCATTATTTTTTTCGTCGTTGCCAAATCTACATCCCGCGCCCCCCCGGTAACTAATCCCCGCTACCCCCGGCACCCGAATTCAGTCGGTCAGCTGGTAAACTGTCCCCCGCACCCCCTCCTGCACCCCCCGCTATTAGTAAATCGTGCTTTGAATGTAATGTGTCACAAAATTTGACGGGCGGAGTAAACAACTTTGAAAATTTAATTTATCTAAGAATTTTTGAATTCGTTCACTAGATTTACTGTTTGTTCTCTGCGAACTTTTCATTTGGTTTGAATTTTTGACAGATGTGAAGAGAACCCCGTACAATTTAGATGTCGGTACGTGTTTTAGAGGTATAATGGTTATGGTGCTGATTTTATCAAAATCAAATTTTATAATATTCTTATTATTATTATAATTTACAAGTTCAAGTATATTACATTGGATTTATTAATATAGACGTTGTACATTATAATGATTTATGATCAATAAGATGGATCAAGGAAAAAAATATTTATGAGATGTAATATTTTTGGTATGCCTCGTTATTCTGCTGTCATTCGTGTGGAAAACGTTCTTTTTTTTTAAATGATTTTCGGCTATGTAATCATTGTTTTTTTCTCACCTATAAAATTATGTCCCGTCTTTCCGGTTTATAAAAAAAGGTCTGATTTTTCGGATTGAAATTTTCAAAAAATCCCCAGGGTTTCAAAAATACGATTAAAAAAATAATAATAATACATAATATCTAAGAATATTTTCTTTAACCGGAAAAAAAAATTAAAAAATATGATGCAAGTGGCCTATTAGTAAAAAGCGATGAAATTAGTTAAGTGTTCAATGAGTTATTAATATTTTTTATAATAAAAAGTGTAACGTGATTTTAGTGCAGTTCTCTTTTTGAATTTGGTAAAATATCAAAACATACGGCGAACTCTGTGTTGTTATTGTTTACAATTCACATGCGGTTTCCATGGATACGCGCCACTCCCAAATATATCCAATGGTGCCACGTTCACACTTGCGAATTTATCGGGTAAGTTTGCACCTACACTATGGCTTTTTAGCAGGTATGTCTTTTTGTATGAAAAATAAAAAATTGGAATTTCGGAAAAAGTTATTTATCTTTTTTACTCCTACGATCATGTAGAATCCCCCCACAAAGTTACTGCACTTTACCCCCGGACACCCTGTATTTCCAACATCGGCCTCAAAGACACTATAGGAAAGAACTGTAAAATATTTAATTGCTAATTATTATATGCATATTATACTGTATTTATGTATTGTTTCTCAATATCGTTTTTTCCACATTATTCTGAATACTAAAGGACTTTAAGACTAAAATATTTTTTTTAAACATGTGTTAGTAGGTTTTTCAGTTTCCACTCAAAGTACTTTAATGTAAATTTCCGCTGACTTCATGGAGAATATTACATTTCCATTTTATTCTGCAAAGAGTATTTTGTTTTGAAATATAAAAACAGAATATGTGATAATATTCTGAGTAGGTACTTATCTGAATTAGATGATCGGCTCGATAAACGCAGAAGCCGAAGATTTGAAATCGAAAACCATACCTGAGCCACCCCCAAAGTAAAGTTTATTTTTCATTATTGTTTTCCAAGGTTCACAACATACAAAAAATCTATAAAATATTGCAATTACTCAAAAGATAATAACACTCACACCTTCAAATAGAAATGTCTTCCATTAAGATTTGAATACCTCTGACTTGGTATCAGCCCCAAGAGATTTAATGAAAATACAGCGCTCTGTCTCACTTAGACTGCCGTGAATCGTTTCTTCCAATACATTTGAATTTTAATTTTTTCTGTGAAAACGAATTTCCGAATTTGAAATTTAAGCCCCGAATGGCCAGACTTTTGGATCTCGAAACACAGAAATAATTTATAAATATATTTCTACGTTCTAGTTATTGACTCCGTGACTACTCAACTCAAAGGCAATTGCGTAGACGGTAAGGATATCATCGATGACATAAATTTTCTTGACGGGAAAATGTATATAATCTGAATTCCGTCCCATTCGCAATATGACTAGGATGAACACGGAAGGAAGGGAAGAAAAAATATATTAGAAGTGAAGTGGGGGAGGTTGGAAGTACCTGCTCGACTTTTAAGAATTGAAGTAGCTATTCAGTGATATAATTTGCTCTGTTTGAACTTTTATTCCACTCTGTTGTGACCTGCGAAAGAAAGCCATATGGAAGCAACTTTACGAAATTATAATACAAATAACCGCCTGGCTACTATTTACTACGTTCTGTCACTTTACTGAATTTGAAATAATATTTTAATTTTTAAATCAATTTTTTTCAGAGATAAATACAGGAGATCTGGGGGTTAAGTGCGCTAACTTCGGGAGGAGATTCTTTATGATGGTAAAAGTAAAAAATAATTGTAACTTTTTTTCAAATTCCAACGTTTATTTTCCCATACAAAAATATTTTTCAATACTATGATGTAGAAGCGCACTTTACCCCGGACACCCTGTATACAATCTTGTAAAAAGTGCTCTTTGGTGAAGACCGATTTATAAAGGTATATGAGTTTAATAAAAATTCTAGTTATATGTTTTAGACGACTTGTCCAAGAATATATTATTTTCCACTAGTGGATTATCTTGTTCTTTGTTGAACAAATGAAAAACATAAAATAAACTATTCATTGGCATCTTGTCTGTTACTTAAAGCTACCCATTTTATTATGTAATTGACATTGAGAACTGAAAATAGTTACGTTAATAATTTTTTAATAGTTTTTTTACAAAACCCAGCCATAAGGCCCATTTTAATTTTTCGAACGTTTCACTTCTGACTTGAGGTCTTACACCAGGGTGATACTGAGAGTATCTTCCACTCTGGAACCGGCCGCAAATAAAGTATATATTATTTCAATGAATAATTTGTCACATTAATCAAATAAAATTTATTTGTGCACGTCGGGATTCGAACCCACGACCTCTTGCTTGCTTGAGTTTTTATGGAACCGAATTTCTAACATAATAATTAATAACATTATAATATATGGTATGGTGAGACTTAACAATAATAATTTAAGTAGAACGTGATGATAAATTGAAGGGGTTTAAGTTTTTTTTTCAATTTTTTGATTTATCGATATTTATTTTCCTGAAACCGTTTTTATTTTAATGTGAAACCGCACAAGAGTTCCAACTGTCTGAAGCCTGTGAGACTATGTCATCACTAATTGGGGTATGTAGTGAGGCTGGAGGAAGTGGAGAGGGGAAGAAGATGGGAAAGTACTTGGCTATCCAGATCTTGTCACCAAATATGGCCAATGCCATTTCAAGCAACTTTTCAATTCTGTATGGTGGTCTTACACCAGAACGATACTAAGAGTATTTTCCATTCTGGAACGTGCAGTAAATATATTTTATATTATTTTAATGAGTAATATGTGAAATACCACAAATTAATCAAATAAAATTTATTTGTGCACTCCGGGATTCGAAACCGCTGCCTCTTGCTTGCTAAAGCCTTACCCCTCGACCACGGAGGCCTATGGATATGTAAGGAGCTAGTTAAATAATCTAATTGTAAGTAGCTATTTATGCACGTTTAAATTGAACCCACTTAAATTAATACCCTCACTAGTTTTCCGAACTACTAGGAATTTCACATTTTCGATCCTATTGATAAACGAATTCAAAATTAATTCCTTCGAATTCACCCTTTGTCAAAATAATCCTCAAAACATCCCGTAGATTCCAGAACAAAACCTTCTCTCTAGTGAGTTTATTTTGCAGAAACATTCATTTCTCCTTACAAACGGAACTCTATAAGCTATAAAAACACGGCAGTGCCTTCCTTGGCCAGTTGCTCTCAAACTGAGAATTGTGGATTGGAGACTTCCCTGACTGAGGAAAGGCATAGCAACCATATTATGTATTCCAACGAAATAAAATACCCTTTGTCTTTGCCGCTGTCTGTTTCTTCCAGGCCGCTTCAATACGCCTTGTATGTATATGCCAACAGGACAGCGAAGCACTTTAAACATTAAAACAATAAATGCTAAGCAAAACAAGCGTCGCGATCATATTATAAGAGAAAAGTTATTATTTCAGCAAAGAATTTTATTAAGATGCAAAAAGTGAACGCGTGGAGATTAAAAAATATATAAAATATTACATATAATAGATATTAAAATAACATAAGCTACCTGAACTGAACTGAGAGAATTTTTGGAACAATAATTATTATCAGTTCGTTATTCTCTAAGAGAAACTCAAATTTTTACTAACTTACCAACCAACCATCAACGCTTTTCACTAAAGGAGTGGACGGAGAGACTGAAATACCGCACAAGTCGTTCCTGACAATCAGTGTGACAAAATTATACAATAGTTTATTTGTTTCAAAGTGTGACAAAATTATACAATTCAGGTGGGGATCTACCAAGTGTGTCCGGGTATATGCTTTCAGTATTAAATGCGCTTTAAGCTTGCTATGAAATTACATGAAAACAAATTTAATTACCAACACGATGGTAAAATTTTTATTCCCCACGCTTAACTCGACAAAATCTGAACACAACCCTGTCAAAAATGACGTCGAGTGGGTCAATCTCAGCCCCTCGTAATAAGCACGCGGAAGTGTCACAGCGAACAAGGCCAGGGGTGGATCATTTCTCTTTTTCTCTCTCTCCTCGGGGACGCGTACTTGGGGGTCTCAGCCTTGGAGGAAAAATATTATTTAAAGTTCAAACAGTCACAACATTTTGTCACGAATATATAAGTACTTTAATACCTCGAACGACTAAGACCTGAATTATAACGAGTTAAAAAAATGTATCTCTTCGTGCTCTGAATTACCTGGAACAGAGTTATTTTCTATGGTAACAGTGTTTACATTGGGCATTCTGAAATTACTCGCACGTCTCCCCCCCCCGTCCCCCCATAATTTTGTAGGAATGGAATAAAGAAGATATCTAGAAGTGCATTCCTTACAAATTAGAATTGAAACAAATTTTCCATTAATTCCAATAGCCCAGAATTGAGTTTCGTTTTATATTGCAAATTTAAGCCTCGATTAGGCAAATACGTGGATCACGAAACGCGCCCACATGGATTTCTTGTATTCTACTTTATTATATGGCCGTGAGCTGGGAGGTTTCAAGTGAATCATACTTGGCTTAATTGGGCAAATTTTTAGCAGACGAAGCTGCCGAATTCGAGGAATTACTGTTTCGTGTGATGTAATAGGACAGCGCACAACGAGCGGTGGCTGGGAATTAGCCGGAACTTTAATCACGGGAAGCGGAGGGTTGGGAGGTTTTCATCAACGGTCAAAGTTAGATATGGACTCGAAAACTTTTCTACAGCGCTACGGTGATACGGTGTTACGGTGTTACGGTGCTACGGTGCTACGGCGCGACGCTTTCGATGGCATGTTAGATACGCTATGAAATCTCAGGAAATAATATTAACTATGCGCATTGAGAATTATAAAGCAAGGTGAGCACAATTTTTGCTTATATTAATGTTCTTTCAAAGCGACGTACCTATGTGATGGTTTAAATAATAAAGTTTTCATAAGACGTTATTAGTTTACTACATTTTAACTGTGATTTGATGACAAGTGGTGTGCATAATTCTTACTGATACTTTAATAAAACCCTAATTCAAAATTTATACCAATAAAAAATTGATAATAAAAAGAAATTAATGATTTTTTTTATTGTTTGTGTGACGCATTTCACAAAAAATCGCGGACAAATAATACATTGAATTGTAAAATACTTAGTAAATAGTGGGGGTCGCTCCCACTTGTTTCGAGCAATGTATTCCTGGCTGGAAAAAAACAACACAAATAAATAAACTTTAAAAATCGTAATACTTTCCGATAGTATTTCTTACTTTCTTAAAATAGGTAATGTAATTTGCTCAAAGCTCGCCAGACTGGGTTGAGCTTTGACTTCTATTACGGTTGGTTTCCCTACTCGTGCCAAGTTTGCCATCAAGGTTCGCAGCAAATTATGGGACACGATCAAGATAACATCATCTTAACTTCCCCGATAATGGACACTATAACTTGTTTCAAAACTTTGGCCAACACAATCACCTAGCGTTATGAACGCAATGAAGTTTAATTTGGTAGTAGCACAACAAGTTTGTGTGATCCGTGACACAATCACTTCAGTTTTTACCTTTAACTTGTAATGAGTGAGGTGAAAGACCCTTGATTTTTGATTTAGATAATAATTGAAATGCCATCGTGGTTTGTTGGTCGCCTGCAAACGTGCATATATTTTACGCTGAAATAAATAGTTCTTAACCCTTCAGTACTCTCATAACTTTTGGGGTCTTGATATTTCGAAAACATTTGTTTAGGAAATTTTCAAGAAGAAATATAACTTCACTATTATCTATATAAAAATAACAAATAATTTTAAAAGTTAATCTGTTTGATACGATAGCGGCGTGAAATATGAATGATTCATTTTGGCTATTTTTACGATTTTATTAATAAGTGTATATTTGAGGAAAACTGGGAAGAATTATCATTTTTTTTAACGTCAAAAAAAAATTACGTATTTCAGCATGATAGAAAAAAAATACTTTTATGAAATATGGACGCCCGGTCATATATGGCCCTTAAACGCTAGGGGGGTTAATTGATTTATCACGTCATGCGTTTTTTAATGATAAACTGATATTGAATGATGTTCGTATTGAAACATAATTTAATAAATTACTGATAATTTTTCATGCCTGAATATGATTTTTTTCTTAATTAAATGAAATACAATTTTTATTGCATTATTATTCCAAATATTGCTTATACATATTTCATATGATAGGTAACATTGTAAATTGTCTCATCTCTGGATTGTAAATTGATAATTAACTTGCTTATTACACTATATTTACAAACAAAAGATATATTTTGACTTGGATACTGTGTTAAAATGGTTCAAACTAAAATGAAATGTTAATAAGACCAAATACATGAATATAAGCAGAAAAAATAGGCACGACGAACTAAAGCTTTATATTAATGAAAAAATTATAAAAAAAGTGGAAAAAATCAAATATCTAGGCGTCATTATAGACTCATTGCCGAACTTATCAAATAATACGGACTATACAACTAAAAAAATGCTAAAAAAATCATTCCTTGGCAGAATACAAAACAAAGTAAACAAAGAAACTTGTCAGATAATATATAATACAATTATATCACCACATTTTAATTACTGTCCAACTATTATTTTTCTCTGCAACGAAGAGAAAATGAAAAAAATGCAAATACTGCAAAATAAAGCAATGCGAATAATACTCAAGCGCAACATATACACTTATACACATGGATAAGAGACATATTAAATGAGTTAAAGTGTATGACGGTTAAACAAACTATGTATATATTTTAATGTACTTATTTTTATACATAAAATTAAAATAGTAATGATGTCGTAGGAACTGAATAGAAAAATAAATAACAACCACAAGATACCCGTGTATATGAGATGTCAAAAATTTAAAGCACGTTTGTTGGTAAGGGCCGTTTTATATAATTAAATTACCTTTTAACTTGGTCTTAATAAACAACGAATACAATAATCTAGGAGTATTTATCGATACAAATCAGAAGGAATGACCTAATATTATTTCAAGTTGTAAAAAAAATAATAAAACTAATATTCGTAGATACTATATGTTTTTGAGAATCATTTTTTTCCATGAAAAGCTATTATTTAATATAATATGCCTTGGTTCAATCCACAATACAATATTCTATCAATAGTTGGGTATCATCATATAAACCGTACCTAACTGAATTAATAAAAAAATAATAAATAAAAATTACTTATACCTTTTCAAAAATCTTTCCGACTCCCCAACTTTGCCTGTTCGAAAAATTCTATTTCTACAAATCTCTTTAGTAAAAAGTTGCGATTGGAAAACAAGAAACATATTATTTTGCATAACGTATATTACATATGTAGGAAACCCTACCTATACGTAATGGGTGGGTACTATTCCATTGTGATGAAACAAGACGCGTATTATGTTCGTTATGACAGTGACAATTCAACAAACTTTCAAAAAGTGATATAAAGTCATTAGAAACAATAAAAAAAAATTCCTAACCTAACCTAACCTTCTTAACCCAGTTAATAAAGTTTTTGTTTTATCACTTTCCATGACTTTAATATAACTTTTTAAAGATGTGATGAATTATCATTGTGATGAATTATCATTGTGATGATTTATCCGGTCACCGAGTATTATTATGTACATGTACTTGTGCATAGCTAACTTTGTTACCAAACAGTGTTGTTACATAATGGTATAATGTATATATACATAAAAATATGTTCGAGAAATTAGTAGGAATGTTCAGAAAAATATTGTCTCTAACAGAAAAAAATACTTCCACTGTGATCAAGAATAAATGTCAGTGTTTCCATATTTAAATAATTTAATGTTTAATTTGACTATTTATTATTAGCAATACAAAAGGACAATTACACTGTCCATTCGATATTGCGTATCTATGCATCATCATTAAGGACTCAACACGCAGATAAATAGGTTTATCTGATTTATTTTACTTAGAGATATATCTGTTTTTATTCTATAAAAAGATTTATGAATTTAATAATTGTTATATGTGGAATTTTTGTAGTGCGAATTGAATGAGGAACCTCAAACACCACATACATATTGTAATACTCTATATTATAACCTAAATAATGACAATCCACAGCCGTTTAGCTATTCCAATCACAAAGGAAGGGGTGATGGGAAGTGGGGGGTGAGGGTGGTAAAGAAGGGGAGGTAATTATTTATTTTTAAATTTTAATTATTATGTGAAAACCGCTCAAAAGTCCCAACAGATTCCAATGGGGAGAAGTTGGAAATGATTTTTAACATATTTATCTATTCTAAAAAACGGTGAATGTGATTATTATGCAAAATTTTGGAAACTCTCACTTATTAATCCCAAAATTGCGTTTTTATTTCATGAAACGAGCTTTCTGAGTTTCTATTTGAAAATTAAAGCTGCAAATATTGAAACTATCATTAATTACGATCACCACATATTATAATGTACACTTAATACAGGTTTGTTAATCTACCATTAATATAGGTTAGGTAGGTATGTCTAAATTTTAAAATGTACATGACGTCAGACGAATGGACTAATTTCGTTTACCCAGAATAAGTTTATACCAAAAAGACCATTAACAAATTATCTAGGTTCGGCTTTCAAAATCTCGGACGAAAAAATATCTGAAAGTCGAACAATTCAAAAGTCCAGGAAAAATATTTGATTTTTTATTTTTATTTTATTATGTTTTAATATTACATTTAGTTACAATAGTGACGTATTGCCCATCTCACTAGGTGTGTAACGCCTGTGTTGAGATGGCAATTTACAGAGTGGTTGTTAACTAGGTTTTAGTTTACACAATATTGTGAAAATGCCAGATAAAATAAAATCAGTATTTTTTTATACAATTCAAGAATGAATGTAGAATATGAAGGCGTAGCGATAATAATTTTAAGTAATTAATTAATAAAATTTCAGTTTGACCAAAAGGCATACGAACTGTGAAAATAATATGAAAAGAATTCAACAAACTTCATAGTTTATGGAAAAGCATAGAATGTACCTAATCTATAAAATGAGCAAAACTGGATTCAAAAGCTAGTCAATGAATAAAGCCTAAATGTAATACCTGCCTACAAAGTTCCAAAACTTTGAAAGTGCTTAGCAGTGTTAGGATGGCTCCCCAATATGCATTATTAAACTTGCATTATTTAGTTCCTCGATTACTTTACCGACAAGTTCTTCGGGGCTTTAATGACACATCATGTGTGTTGAATTAGAAATTAGACCTTAAATTTAATCTATACTATAAAGCAGAAATTTTGTTTTCACACTCGAACAGTGAGTGAACTCTGACGAATTTTGTTTCAATATTGAAGACAATATTAGTGATTTCTAAACGAAAATCTGGAACAAAAAAATCAGAAAAGGAAACGGTCACATCTGGGACTCGGAGTCCCAGATGTGACCGTTTCCTTTTCTGATTTTTCTGTTTCAGATTTTCGTTTAGAAATCACTAATATTGTCTTCAATATTTAAATATTACAATTTGAGGTTTTACTCAATAAAGTTATTCCGAAAAATAAATTTTGTTTCACTTAAATTTAAAGGTTAACCAAACCTTGTTCTTAACTCGCGTCGTCATGTCAGAATTGAAGATTTAAAACACCCATTTTACTTAAACACGGATTTAAATGTTTTTTTCAAATATCATGGGCTAATAACAGAATTGTCTTTTGCAATATATTTCAATGGCATACGCCCGAATAATGTAAAATAAAGAAAAAAATATGAATCAATGGTAATATATTTAATATTTTTTATGTGACGCCTCACGAGAGCGGCCCTGTCTTGCCCTGTACATTCCAAAGACTGGGGAACTATGTCGCCACCCAGTTGGGCAGCGTTGTGAGGCGGATTAAGCTAGGGGCAGTAAGAATGGATTTATCAATGCGGGTTTTGAATAAGCCCTGATTATATGAAGGAGGAAAAACATATGCCGGTAGCTCGTTCCACATACGAGCCGTCTTACACAAAAACGAGTCGAAGAAGCGGCCCCTTTCAAGAAGCCAACATCAACTGTGAACGGATGTTCTGCTCGTGTACGTCGAGTTTCACGTACGTGCACCAGCGCACCGGGGATCAATGAATGCTGCCATAGAGAAGGCTCCATTAAAATACCTGCAGAAGAGTTTTAGCATGCCCACATTGCGCTGTGCTTTGGATATGGCAATCGATATGTTAACCCTTTCACACCCGCACTATTGTTTCCACATATTTAAAATATGTAATGCTCGATAATACCTCAGATTTTTTTTTGTATTTTTTCTACGTTAATTTGGCTTAAAATTGGACGTAGAGGGCATTTTTTAAATAATAAGGTAAAATAAACATAACACAAAAGTAATACAAATAACTATTTCATGTCAAAATGCACATTTACAATGTAGTGATAATCTCTAAAGTTTGAAACAAATAACATTTTAACTAAAATTCATTCCGTAATAATTTTAAAAGTTCACCATACAATTTCAAAATATATGCGTCCCTACCAGTATTTATTTGAATGAATGTTGAAATTCATTTAAGATATTCTGTCAACTGACTGTAAAAAGAGAATTGAACTGATGTTATTATTATAGAACACATCTTTATGCATTAAAATATTTGTAATTCGAGTAGAAAATGTAGATCTCACCTTAAATTATGTAATCAATAACGGCAGAAATTGTATGAAACTCACAATCAGCACATGTCAAAATATTTATCGATTTTGTGTCGGGAATAAGGATTTCAACCGATCGGAAAAAATAGACGCCACAGAAAAGACTACAAGTTATAAGAAAACATAAACATGGCTTTTCTATATCTCTTACGTTACGGTAAAAAAACACAAAGTTCATTTGAGTTAACCATGGGGATGAAAGGGTTAACAATGGATTGTCAAAAACCCCCCTTGCACATAATCAAGTATTGTGGTACTCCAGCCAAGAGGTCGCTACCAAATGCAATAGGTGGGCGTTAAAACTCGCATTAACATTAACAATTTCGTACATTCTGACTTATCATTTACAAGAACCACAGAACTCTCACAGTTCAAAATATAATGAATTGCTCTAACTGACTGAAACTTAGTTCCTATTAACTGTTTCAGCATTCAGATATATGTTTAGTACGTATATTTACCAAAAGTAGTTATACGCCTGTGCGGGGATGTGGCGACAATTGAACCTTTAGAATTGAATCATCCAATTGTTTGCTCAGAATCAATTTCCTTGACATTGTTGATTTGAATTTTGGTAACCAAGTCACAGGATCAATTCCAATAGGTATATGAGTTTACCCGGCGGATACAAGCAAGGTTGCCACAATAATACGACTAGATGGTTTCGCCGAGTACCTACATTCATCAGTTTGCGAATTAATTGCAAACAGTACCTACCGCTGTGTTTACCTTGCCGAGCTTATTGTGCTCCAAGGTAAAGTAATGAAAATTGTTCATATGTTTGTTTTCAGAGCAAAATTCGTTGCGTATTGGGTACTTTTGTTAAAATATATACCGGATCTAAATAAGGCATTAATTGCCCAAAAAGGTTGCTGTGATACGGGGTTTAAATAGTTTTTTTTTAAGTGTTTTGTACACGTGCCTACATAAACCTTTCATTTTGAATTTAACATTTACAGCAACAGGAAAATTTAGTATTACTTTCGAATTCTACATTTTTACTTTTTTAAGCTTTCAGAGAGTACCAACTCTATTGCTATCGGCATAATTAGAGGTGCGCGGTGCGTTACTGAGGAACCGTATTTATATACTTAAGAGGAAGCTACAAGACAAAAATGTGTATATTCTTGGTATACTTTATATTGTAGGTAATAGGCATTAAAATCGCTTGACAAACGGAGTCTAGAAACGTTCGATTTCAAGCACAAAAATGGTTTTTATTTATTTTGTAAATAATTTTATAAGAAACCAAAAAAGTTAATCAAGTGAAACTGTCACAGTAATCTTAGCTACAGCACTATTTTTTTAAGTTGTTTCCTTTACGCGTTCATGCATTTGTATTGAAAAAAAAAATTACTAGCTTACATTTATTTATATTTTTTATTGAGTAATTTATTGTTTTATTTGTATTCTATTTAAGCGAAAAGATAGAAAAACCTTCAATTTATCTAAAGCATATTTTTTGGTATTCATAATGTAGGTACACCAATTCGTTATAATGATTGATCAAAATAGTGATTTAGCATGAAGCTTCGCCTTAATATATAGTGCTCACTGCTCATTCCCAGCGCCCACAAATAAACCTATTTTCGCTGTCGGCATTTGATGCGTACACCAAAACATTATGGTTGCCCGGTGTTGGTCATATGACGCGCATATATTCAGTTTACACACTTGGCAAAAGTACCTTTTATTAAAATGCTAAAACATACACACAATCATATATGTAACCCAATAAATTATGATACTAACATGCCTAATAATGGAAAAATCATAAATCACAAATAGTAAATTAGTAGTTTTTACACTACTTTACTTCAGTATTCCCATTAGGAGGAATTTTGTAAAGCTGAAAGAAGTGAGGCAGGGAAAGGAAAAATAAAGAAGATACTTGTTCAATTCTAGTACCTACATAATATATTAATGTCTCATACCTATTATTAATTAAATACATATAACTATATTACTAACGCTTCAATCTTAACAGGGGTCTTTTGCTGTGATGCAAAGTGATGTCATCCTGATTTCGCATGGAATATTATACGGGTAGAAGTGTTCACAAGGAAGCTGCCGTTCAGCGATTTTAACGAGCAAATTTTTCCCCTGTTGAGCAGACAAGGATACAGTTTAAGTTTATACGTAAAAATAATATTTTTAAGTAATCTACAAAACTAGATAATATATCGATATCTTTGGTACTGAGATCAAAAATGATTAATACTGATGTCACTATAAAAAAAACTGTAATATTTAGTTGAGTTAGTTAGGCAGCCCTGCACCTGAAGCCGAATCGTTTCTCGGCCGCATCCGGAGCCGTTTCAGAGCGCGCTTCCTCCCTCTGCGGATGGCATCTTCCGGTCATGGGTCAGTCTATTGCTGCGGCCCATCGCAGATATACAGGAGCAGGACCCAGACTGACCCAGTGATCGCGCAATGGCTTCCGATCCGGCGCCGGTCAAATGTACCAACTAATTTGGGGGTGGCTAGCTTGTTACGAAATGCTAAGTAGCCGAATAGATTGTCGTAGTTCAGGTACCTACAGGGATTGGTAATAGGGGAAAGTTTCACCAGAGATATTTAAAAATTAAAATTGACTGTATGGTTACATAGTTTTGGAACAATGCGTCTTTCAGAAACTGTTTTGATTGAAACTAGTAATGTTTCAACAAATACTTAAAAAAAAAATTTTTAAATTTTACTTACAACTTCTTCAACTCAAAGAATGATTTAACAAATTAAATTAATGAGATCTCGTAATTAAATTAAAAGCACTTATCAAAATCATTAGTTTTAGGCACTATTTCTAACCTTTTTTAAGATTACTTAAAAATGTGATTTAAAAACATAATCTATTTCCTTGTCTGCTCAACAGATGCAAAAATTGCTCGACAAAATCGCTGAACTGTGAACACTCCTACCCGCATCATATTCCGGATCAGGATGACAATGATTTTGCAACACAGTAAAAGACTCCCGTTGTGATCGAAGTGTTAGTAATATATCATCTCAAATATCGTATACTTATAGTCCTCTTGCGATATTCGTTATTCGTCATTCGCATAATACATTAATACACAGAAACAATTAAGAATAACAAGGTAACCAATAAAGTGAAACGTCATCGTTGCTATGAGGACGACGTCATCATGAAACTATTTGAAAGTCTATATTTGTATATGTATACAAATATATCAACAACAATTGCACATTAATAAGAAAATAAAAATAAAGAGCAAGTTTGACCCTGGATCTTCAAATCTGTATAAACTCACGGTCAGCTTATTGTACTTTGTACACAGATGTAGGTATCTTAAAACCTGTGTAATCCTGGAAATCTCACATTCCTCGGCTAGGTGCAATCAAGAAGTCCGCTGGCTAAAATGGCTAGAATGGTCAGGGTGAGTCACAATACCCTACAGGGTAGTAGCCAACAACCAACCATCCCAGCCCGGTGGTGGATCGTGTGGGTGGTTGTAGATTGTATTTGTCGCATGCAGGGATGAAACATTTATCTGTCCATTTCCTACCATTTTAGATCCGGCGGGTTCTTCCCCGCCAATAATTCGCCAGTCCGCCAGTTCGCCGACAGCGCTAACTGCAGCTAGTAGTTACTACTAGGTACTACCTTTCTTCGCTCAGTAGTTCGGTGACTCGGTAACGTTCAGGATTTCGTGCTATCTGCCATCGGGCAGTCGAAACAAGCATAAACTTACCTATATATTACATACCTACAGGTATTTGGTTGCATTCAAATTTAGCCGAATGCAAACAGTATGAAACTATGTTTTTATGGGTAACGAGTCATAGTATAGTTTTGGTTAAATGACGTTGTATAATATCCAAAAATGTCTATTTAATACTCAAATAAAACCCTCAAAAGTTTGGATGAATTTCGATTTGAAATAGTAACAATAGTAGCTTTAGCCATTTCACTAGTTTGAAACAGCTGTCACGCGTAAAAATCACGACTCAATATTTAAAGTAGACTATATCTAACTAACTGCCCATCACGCACTTACCCCTATGCAGGTACAGACGACAGACCACTTTACATCTCTGTCTTGGCCCACGCTTCCCGCTTCATACACATTCATGCCTATTCCATTCGTCTGATATAATGATGTACAACTGTACATTTCCTAAATAACACTAAAAACCAAACACAAAAAATTAAAATTTACAAAATAAACACAAAAACAATAAATCACATTGAGTTCACAGTTCATCACAGCGATTCTTTGAAAAATTTACGAATCGTTGAAATTCTAATTTCAAACAAATATATATGTCTACATAATGCATTCAAAACTACAATTCGATAATGTGGATTCTAGAAGAAAATTAAGTTAACCTTTATGAAACTGAAAGTAAAAATCACTTACAAATTAAAGGAGGGAGTCACTATGGTCCCTACAAAATCGCGAAGCGATCATGTCTCTTAGTATTACGTAATATCTAAAAAATAACGGTATATGTTTTTTATATACAGATTCTTTACCAAATACTTTGTAAAGATTACTTAAATTATAGAGATGTAAAAAAACACTTGATATTGCACAAATGTATGTAAATATCGCAAACCTGTTGGGGGGAGTGTATTATCTCCTTCAAAGCGGGAAAGTTACATTCAATTCCTTTTACCTGATAACAAAAAGTTTTTGCTTAAAATAGCACTGTACATCCGCTGAAAGAGTGAGTGAAACAGATCTAAAACTTTAATATTGTTCGGTAAATTTCACCGTACATCTAATTGCAAATAATTATTCAATTTCCAATATTTTGTATTCACCTGACGAGACCATAAACAACTTTTGTGGAATGACAACGATTGCATCTTTGATAAGTTACCGTTACTGTATTCAATATTTTTAAAATTCAACAGATAACGCTCAAAATAGCGGAAAACATTTCCAGTTTTAGATTTAGGTGAATAGAAATATTTTCTGAAATTAGTAGTTAGTGAAATCATTTTAATTTATAAGGAATGATTTTAATTTGGACTGCTCCAAAATGAATACATTAACTAACGTTAAGTTCCTAGGTTAAAGGAAAACAATTAAGTTATGTTTAAACGTCTAATTTCTCTTCCAAATTTCGAAATTAATTCAATTACGCCCATCACTTTGAGATTTTAACATTTTACTCAGTGCACAAACATGCTATAATTATATAAAGAAAGTTCATTAATTGGTTATAAACTATAAGTAGGTACATATATCAAAGATAGATAATAAAAGAGTATAAGGGTATTTTTTGTAGGTATAATTTTTAATTTATGAAGCAAATTTTTTAACAGTATAGAGATAAAAAAGAAAACAAAGTTATTTTATTTTCTACGTAGGTATTAATAAATAACTAAATAACAAAACAATATTCAAATTAGCTCGTTCTACTTCCCACAAAACCAAAATAAGGCTAGTTTATGTAGAATATCGAAAAAATACTCGTATTTAATGATAGAACGTCCAGCGTCCTGCCAGCAGGACTTTACGTACTACCGGTAGGACGTAAGTTTTTTGTTTATATGCGGCTTTGTAGGCCTGCTAGCAGGATGCCGTTAACTGCATTGCATAGTGCGTCTCTTTCTGATTCAGCGAGTTTTTGAATCGTATTTCTGCGATCAGTCTGGCCAAAATGGCGGCGAGTATAAGACGTGGGGTCCGCGTTCGCGTCAAAGCCACGTATTTCGACGAAAATGATGGCCTAAACACATGGAGTCGCAAACATTTTGGTGATAATTACGACATTAGTTATTGTTGGGGCACTGTAAAAAAGTTAGAAAACAATTATGCAAGGGTATATTGGGAAATTGACAAAAAAATATCAACCGTGCCCGTTGGAGTTCTAATTGCTGAAACCGAAAATGACAATTTAGTGGAAGCAAATACAAATGAAGAACATTGTAAGTACAAACTTTCTTATTTTATTCATAGGCTTACGTTTATAGTAAGCCTAGTATATTCCCATAGAAAAAATAGTACTTGGAGGTTGCTTGTTCGTTTCCATTATTTACGTGATTGACAATTTTTTTTTGACAGGCACAACATAAATTAACTTTGCTAAGTTTGACTTGTATGGGTATGTATGCGTATGTATTTGCGTGTCTGTGTGTGTGGGCGCGTGCTTGCCTGTGTGTCTGTGCCTGGGTGTGTGTGTATTAAAAATATTTTTATTATTTTTTAACTGATAAACTTTATTAATGTTTATAAGACAAGGTTTTTATGCATATCACAAAGGATTACAAATTATTATAAGCAATAATTATTAGCCAGAAACACCCATACAAATTGAAAAAATCTTCCGAGAAGATATAATAACTGCCGACGACGAAAAATAATAATATTTGACAATTCTAAGTATTCACCAATAAAATGTAGACATAATTTGTCGCGACGCTATCTAGTGGGGAATTTAGCAAGTAAAATTGCCTTCCCTACTATAATAAAGTATGTTGTTCTTAGGTGAAATAATAAAATAAGCAATAGTTGTTGAACGAAATATTTCTAATACATATTGAATAATTTGACGGGACAGGAGATAGGCCGGCGTAGCTCAATGGATCGATCACCTGACCGGAAATCAGGAGGGTGTGAGTACCGTCGCGACGCGTCGGCGGTTATTATTTCTTCTCGGAAGATTTTTTCAATTTGTATGGGTGTTTCTGGCTAATAATTATTGCTTATATTTATTTGGAAAATAATTTTAAGTTTAAATATATTGAGTACCTACACCCCTTTGCGTCTGTTGATCACTAATAATGGATTTTTTTTCAGCATCGTCTGAATCGGGTTCTTCTTCTTCGAGCGAAGATGACGAGACAAGTATTTCAGTACATCCGAATTCAAGTACAAGCAACGTAAATTCTGCTCGAAATACAACAGTTGCAAAGGGTGTTACCTGGACTTTTCATGAAGCAATACGTGTCGATCAACGACAACAAGGCTATTTCAAAGCTACCTTGCTAGTACCATTGGGGCCCGCACGAAGTATCAAGGATGCATTTTTCATGATATTTCCGAGAGAGAAGCTTAGTTACATAGTCCATTGCACCAACTATTCGTTTCCAGCAAGACAAAAACTGTTGAACGAGAAGGAATTATTAACTGTTTTTGGCATATTATATGCTATGACTCTTCAAGAACTTCCAGATCGACGATCCTATTGGAATACCACCTCTGATGGAATATATCCCCCTGCAAATTTTGGACAAAGATTTGGTATGAGCCGCCAAAGATTTGAGATCATTCTCATGGCATTGCGCTTCACACAATCCTCAGACCTTGATTTTTCTGATAAATGGCGTAACACTAGAACATTAGTAACGATGGTGAATGATAAACTAAAAGATACCATCCATCCTGGGTCAAAAATAACTGTAGATGAATCCATGTTCGCCTGGTATGGAAGGGGTGCGTACTTCAAAAACGGAATGCCAGCAGTTATGAAGATTAAAAGAAAACCAAAAGGAGTCGGTTGTGAAGTAAAAACAGCGTGTGATAGTGACACAAACATTATGATCAGAATGGAAATTAATGAGGGCAAAGAAGCAATGAGTACGAAGAAATGGCAAAGAGAATTTGGCGCAGGAACTGCAACTACTTTGAGATTGACAGAGCCATGGTATGGTTCTGGCAGAGTTATAGTTGGTGACTCTTGGTTTGCTTCAGTCAAAACAGCTGTGGAGTTATTCAAAGTTGGATTGTATTTTATTGGACTGGTAAAGACAGCACATAGTTTCTATCCTGTGTCTGAGATGGCAGCTCAGTGTCCTACGCATAAGGGGGCATCTGTTGTGAGTACAGCAGAAAAAGACTCTGTGCAGCTCACTGCCTGTGCCTGGAGAGACAAAAAGATTCATACATTTGTAGCCACTTGCGAAACGACACTGCCTGGCCTGCCATCACGCAAAAGAAGGTGGGACGATGAAGGAAATTTATTTTACCGAGAAGTCGATCGGCCTAAATTAGTCCAGCAATATTTTGACGGGGCTGCGGCTATCGATATTCACAATCACATTAGGCAGGATGGATTGGCATTGGAGAAAGCTTGGGGCACACAAAAATGGGAACATAGAATATATGCCTCAGTTCTGGGCATTATAGAAACGAATGCGTATTTGGTTTTTAATAATTTCTTTCGCTCCGAACATGATCAGGTGTCTCACAGGTGGTTTACTACCAACCTGGTATTAGCTCTAACTATTAATGACGATGATAACCTACAAGAGAATGAGCCGCCACCACACGAGAACATCGCTCACAGCGGAGAACACATTCTTGAGGCCCTGTCAAAATCAGATGACAGAAAGAGAGTTCAACGCAAATGTATAGTTTGCTCCAGAGTCAACAAAAAACAGCAGAAGGCGAGCTTTTTTTGCAAGACATGTGGTCCGCGATGTGTTTTATGCTCTCCACAGACAGGAAGAAACTGCTTCACCTACCATATCGCGAATGGAATTCCAGCATAATCCTTTTTTTAATTTTCTCAAAGTAAATACAATTTTCACTTACGTTTTTTTTTCTTCATTTTCTTGTTTATTTTCTACCCTGTTATATTAATAAGCGCCCATGTCTTATTTTATTATACCTTTTTTTAATTTTCTCAAAATAAATACAATTTTCACTTTCGTTTTTTTTTTCATTTTCTTGTTTATTTTCTACCCTGTTATGTTAATAAGCGCCCATATCTAATTTTATTAAATAAAATACAGAAAGTTTGTCACCTCTGCCTATTTTTAACATGCATAAAAGTCGAGTACTGCTAGAAGGACAGCCTCTTATATTCATACAAAAACCGCAAAAAATTGCGTACTGCTGGCAGGACGCACACTCGTCGAATTGTCCTTCCGGAAGCTCCTTCCGGCAGGACAAGGGTTTGGACGTTCTATCATTAAGGAGAACGGCTGCGCGGCCGTTTGGTTTTCACATAAAACTTAAATTTGAGGCCTAAATACCTAAAAAAATTGATTTTTTTTCTTATCTATTCATTTAGCAAAAAAATAGCAATTATATTTGCTACTTTATTTATTTGAGTTTTTAATTATTAAATACATGCCAGAATTCACTTTTCAGGATTTTTGAGATGAGCAAAAAAAAAATAAAATTATAATTAAAAATTTAATATTAAATTTATTATTGTCATAATTAAATATATTAACAAAATAATTTTGTTCTCTCTACTTTACGAATGTAACGAAATATAATGTAAAATAAAATAAATTAAATGAAAACGGCATTTTGATCGTAGAAAACTCAAATTACAAAGTACCGATTTACGTTGAAACTAAAATTAGCGAAGATATATGAAATTATTACCAAAAAAAATCGGTTTTATTTGTTTTATTATTTTTCATTATGTATTGTTATACTGTAAGCAGGGAAAGATTTTTATTAATAATTACAATCGACTCACAACATAATATCAAAGTTGACCCTAAAATCATGAAAATTGAATTATTTAAAGGCAAACATTCAAAATTTTAAAACAAAAATAAATAAAGTTGAACATATCCAATTACTCAATTACTCTTAAACTTATTGCAAATTCAGATGTGAGCGCGTCAGCTGAAGCTTCCTGCTTTTTAAATAATAATATCCGTACTAGATATTTTCATTACATTTTTTAATTAAATTATAGTTATTCAGTTTGGTTCGTTTTTTTTGTTTACCTTACTTCAAAATTTAAGTTTTTTGTTCATCTTAAATGAACAACAAAATTAATTTTTAAGCATCTCCTAAATTCTAAAATAATTTATTCACAACGTTCTATACTAAAATATGTTGTTTATTTGACAAATGCCGGTAATTATAGAGCAATGGGACGTCCCGGCGAAAATTCTGTGTTGTGTGATAACAGAGAATCGGATTATAATCACGTCCACCTAATTGATCCCCTGGATGTGTGAAGACACTTTTTTTATAATAACTCCACTCCCAGGAGGCCCTGGGGGAAATTATTTTCTTCAGGGCCTATGTCATCTTTGGGGAGGGTGTGTGGAGGGTGTTTTTGTGGAGAGGAAGGAGTGAACATAAGTCTTGAAGAGTCCCATGTTGTAGGAGGGAGGAAACACAGAGGCCGGCAGTTCATTCCACAGCCGAGCTGTTGAACTTAAGAACGCATCGTAGAAGCGACCCGTTCTCATGTGACAAATGTCAACCGTGTACAAATGATGGGCGCGCGTTTGGCGTGTATCCCGACTACCCATCGGTGCCGAAGGGATCAATGACGCTAGTTCCTCAGAGCATCTTCCATTGTAATACCGATAGAACAAGGACAGCATACCTACCTGACGCCTGTGCTCTAAAGATTGCAGTCCGTTTGTTAAGATTGGGGAATCTATCAAACGGACCGCCCGCTTTTGCACAGAGTCAAGGGTTTTTTTCAGGTATTTAGGGGCTCCGGACCAGAGATGGCTGCCAAATTCGACAGTAGGGCGCAATTGCGATTTGTACAGGGTCAGCAGTTGTGTACTATTAAAGTATCTGCGGGCCCTGTACAGTACTCCCAGATTCTGAGAGGCCAACTTTACTCTGGCTTCGATGGAGCCCCCGTACCTGAGCTGGTCACTTATAGTTACACCAAGCATATCAATGGAAGGCCTGTTCGGAAGATTGCTTCCGTTGAAGGAGAATAGATTATCATTTGGATCCCTTTTAGACGTAATCAGACAGGATTGGGTCTTCGAAACATTAAATTCGACGAGATTATTTTTACCCCAGGAGGAAATACTCTCGAGATAACCGTCCATTCTCTGCTTCAAAGCCCTCCGAGCCGTTGGAGTTTGTGTACCCTTTGGGGGCTTGTCAAACAAAAAGCTATCATGAACTGTACTGTCATCCGCGTAACAATGAATCGGTGCACATGTCAAAAGGTCATTAATGTGCAACAAAAACAAAGTTGGAGACAGAACCGATCTCTGTGGGATGCCAGCATTTATGTACATTTATGTATATTTTCACTGAGAAGATACTTTGTAATAGTGGTATAGTTGGTGTCAGACCACCATTCAGAGTTTAAACATTGCTTGAAATGACTTAGACTATGTTTGGTGACCAGAATTGAATAGCCAGGTACTTTCCCACCTTACTTTTCCCTATCTCCTTCCCATCCCTACTACTTTCAGCCTCATTAAATACCCAAATTTAGGATGACATAGACTCACTGGCTCCAGACGGTTGGGATTAGTTGAGACTTTTTTTAAAATAGAAGCATATATTTTATGCAGAATTTCTACTGCTGTTCTATAGTTTATAGAATAGCAATTTTTATGTTTAAATAAAAAATAATAATTGATTCCGCTCAATAAAACCTCCAAAATAAATCGTTTATTTATAATATAGGTATAATGGTAACCGGATAAATCATCACAATGATAATTCATCACATCTTTAAAAAGTTATATAAAGTCATGTAAAGTGATGAAACAAAAATTTGATTAACTGGGTTTTGTAGGTTAGGTTAGGTTAGGTAAAAAAAAAATTTTCACCGTTTCTAATGACTTTATATCACTTTTTTAAAGTGTGTTGAATTGTCACTGCGTTGAGTTATCATGGAATCAGGTATAATAATCATTACGGAATCGTAGGTACTTATCTATGATTGAAATTTTTTCAAATATTTTATTTATTTAATATGAGAACGCTACCAAATTGAAATGTAGGTTCTTGAATTCTGCATTGGGTCAGCAACTGGTAGCTACTATCTAAGTAAGTCTATACAGAACGACCAGCTTTTTGGAAGTCAGATTTACTGGGGCTTCAATGGAGCCACGATACTTGAGCCGGTTTGAAGTGCTCCCGGTATTTGAATAAAGTGAAAAATGTCTATGGTAAAATATAATATTGGTAATTCACATGCTCTACGTACTTTTTGGGTTTTGTTTATCTTAACAAAATATTTTAACTTCCAATTTTTTTATATTAACAAATTTTTTTCTTAAATTGGAAAATTATCTAAGACTTTATATTTTTAGTTATTTTTTTCTATTATCTACAAATCTCTATTATTTATTTACAATATTTTATTATTACTTAGATAACATGTTTTCATTATTTTGAAATAGAATTCCCTCCCCAAACCCAACTCATAAATAAATTGAAATTATTGTTTCAATTTAAAATACTGTGTAACATGTTAAAAATGTGTATATTTAATTTAAGAAATACAGATATTAAATAAATAAAAAAATAAAACTGGTTATTGGTAGCATATAAGAAATGTGGAACACAATATTAACGACTCTCAAACGAAAAATGTTTATTTATTTATTTAGGCATACCATCAGTTTTCTTTTACATCTATAAATAAAGTATAAACAGTACAAATAAAATCTAATCACAGATTTTCTCATAAACATCAAATTATAACAAAAAACTAAGAGTCCATTACCCGTGGGTTAAACTATTTACAAAAATTCTATATTATAAATATTAGGTAAATAAGAAATAAGAACACAAATAAATGACTATATATAAAAACAAATTATCCTCACAACACTAACAACAGCAATAATTACTAATACACCTACAAGTTGATAGCCTCGGTCACGGAAAGTCACGGGTTCAAACCCCGGCGTAAGTAAATTTTACTGGATTCATTTGTGTTGTTTCACAATTTATTCATGAAAAATAATACATAGTATACTTGCGGCAGGTTTCAGAGTGGAATATACTCTCAGTAGCGCCCACTTATACTGATAAGACCACCCTTCAGAATTAAAACGTTGTTTGAAATGGCTTTGGGAGTGTTTGGTGACTATATTTGAATAGCCAGGTACTCCCCCACCTTCCTCTTCTCCTCCTCAACCTTCAGCCTCACAACATACCCAAATCGGGGATACGGTTGGGAGCAGTTGGGACTCTTGTCCGGTATTCACATAAAAAATATTTTAAAACTAAACTGAACAAAAATTTTTATAAAATTAATGGTTTCCAACTGAACAGGATTCATAACAATAATATGATAACTTGCAGTGAGTTTTTTAAAAATCTAAATTATTCAATGTTTTTAAATGTTTTTTATAGACACGAAAATATATCAATATCATTAAAATTCATAAATAAGTTACACGCTCTGATTATAAAAGCGTTTTGTGTGTTATAAGTAGAGCATTTATAAAGTTGAAAATTGATTTAAATCTATTTTGTACTCTAAAATTAATCTTAGACAAAAGGGGCGATTAATCAATAAAGCCATTGAAAAATATTATTTATTTATTTTACGCCTATTAAAGCGTTTACATATATAACAATATTTAAGAAATTATACTCGTAAATATTGCAGGAAATGACTGTTTAAAACACATTTATAAAAAAAATATTGTTGAATTCGATCCACACAGTATGTGGGTACAAAATATAAATATAAAAATACAAAATAATTTTTATCTTTCAGCCGACAAAATACTGTTAACGTGCAAAATACTGTAATACTGTCAATTTAAAAAGATTTATCAAAATATTCCCCTACTTGATGAAAAAAACTCAATTAGGTATACTTATATAATGAAATTGATGTACTAAATATGAATATACGAGTTATATCTGAGGAGTCTCTACATAACACAGTGATGAAACTATTTTTTTATCTTCGATATTGAAATACGTTAGTCCTAAATGAATTGTACTGTAGGTATCAATTATATTTATTTTTTGGTGTATACAATTTTATGTAAGTAAGTAACATAACAAAATATGTCTAACGAATTTTTCAATAAAAGAATACGTACTTAAAGAGAAAACCAAAAAAGATAGGAAACTAATGATTGACATCTTTTGGGTTGTGTGCTGTATATATCTTGTGGGATGGTGTTTTTAAGGAAAGAAATTTATCTGAAGATAAAAGGTATGAGGGTTGGGTAGGAATGTAATGTGTCTAGGAGTGACGGACGTATGAACATATCCTGCCCACTGCGGCGCAAGGCGATGGGTCGAGAGACCAGTCGGAGAGGTCAAAGGGTCACCCCAAACCAGCCTCTCCCAATCTGGCACGTCACGCAGCTGGTACGCAGGAGCATCGTGAACACACCTCATCCTGAACACACATGAACTCGGGCACCTCCGCTTAGTCACTAAACGTAGCGAATCACTCGTGGTGACCTATGGCAGAGGCGTTAGTTATCCAATAAATATTTGCCCGGGCGGCGGTACCCAAACCCTTCTCACAAATTAAAATTTTCTGTAATTTTGTTTCTGTATTCCGTGTCCGGTCAATCCTGTCAAGATGCTAGGCGTGGATAGTTGGATAGTACCTTTTTACTCGGAAAGATTTTGAATTAACGTTGCGAGCTGTCAAATAGGAATAGTCAATTTTTTTTTCTATAATCAATAATCATTAGCCTGAAACACTCATCCACATTGAAAAATCTCCTGATAAAAGATACATAACGCCAACGGGTACATGATGTATCTTTTATCAGGAGATTTTTCAATGTGGATGAGTGTTTCAGGCTAATAATTAAGGCTTATAAAAAAAAATTGTTACCCTTTGTGCTATGCATAAAAAATCTTGTCTTAAGCATTAGTTTACCAAAAAAATAATAAAGAATAATCAACATTATTCGTCTATCGTTCACGGCTACCCAAATACTAGCGTATTACCTACTTATCAATAAAAGTTTACTGAAACATTTTGGAATAAAAATCTTACTACCCTTTATCAAGATAATATTATATTACTTCAGTTCTTACTTAATTTTGGTAGCACGTAGATTTGCATAAATCTGAATATGGCCTAATTTATCATAACAATAATAACACAGGTCGTGTTTTTCCCTTTTTTTCTACTGTTGCAA
This sequence comes from Hesperophylax consimilis, assembly GCF_061612785.1. Lineage (NCBI taxonomy): Eukaryota > Metazoa > Arthropoda > Insecta > Trichoptera > Limnephilidae > Hesperophylax > Hesperophylax consimilis. The sequence goes on along the minus strand of NC_142844.1, from coordinate 32,297,551 downwards.
AAAGTGTGTATATTATTATGACATATGAACTTTCAAGTGGCAGTCGGCCCAGAGGCGGGGATACGGGAATCACGGATTTTCGAAGTGGAGTGGATGCTTAGTGCTCAGAACTGCTCAGGGTTCTTTGTCAGGAACTAACTGTGATGGACGTCGGTGTTATCGATTAACGATTGGTTTAAAATGTCAAACATGCACTGAATGCATTTCCTAATGTTTTATTAGTGAATCTACGTAGGATATTATACAATAGAAACCCGATTGAAACTAATACCCATATCTCCTGCTTCTACTGCTATATAAATTTAACAGATGCGATATTTGAAAGGATTCCATTTGGTGAGTAGCTTGTAAGAAATGCTGTGTGAAGGGTATTTTTAGCGAAATAAAAGAGTTATCACAGTTGAAGACAACCGTGTTGTAGGCGGGAAGAAACAATATTGTGATGAACAAGAAGTAAGCGCTGTAGTTCTAGTTCTAAACCAATATTCTCGGGTTCAAAATCGGGTAAGGCTAAAATAGGATGAATTGTTATTTTTATTATGTTGCCTTCCCAGCTTTCTATGCTTCAATTATACGTTTATCCCAACGAATAAACTTTTTGATCAAATAGTGGTGTTAACAAAGTTAATAATAATAATAATAACATAACATTTATGTAGCGCAGTTTTGTGTTGTTTCACTTCAAGTGCAAAGTTAATTATTTTATTTAAATTAAAATGACGCCACAAAGTAATTTTGCAATTACTTAAGAAGAAAACCATATTTTTAAATTTTGAACGAGAAATCATCAAAGAGTTATAATTAGAGGTGCTACTGCGCAATAATATCTCGTCGAAACTTATTCCACTATAAGAACGCGATAAGCGGTGCGCGTAGAGAGGAATCAGTACTTTTAGTAGAGCGTTGGGAGAGTTGGAGGTCAGTTGGAGGTCAAAAAGCGGAACCTTTTTTTCGTTTCATGTTTCATCCAAATATAATACATTAATGGAAATCATACAACACGATACAAAAATCGACGACTTCAGACATCACACGTCGATTATGCTATGTTTAATGGCCCACAAATGAAAGAATATCTTTGTTTTAAACCACTTTATTACATTTATATACGTCGACCGGTTTCGGTTGAACTCAACCTTCATCAGGACAGTACAAATATAAACTGTGTACTGTCCTGAAATAAAAACTACAAATAAAAACTTTGTACTGTCCTGATGAAGGTTGAGTTCAACCGAAACCGGTCGACGTATATAAATGTAATAAAGTGATTTAAAACAAAGATATTCTTTCATTTGTGTAATAATGTCAAGCCACAAAGTGTTTGCTTCCTTCGATAATTTAATGGCCCAGTCACTGAGAGTAGGTATCTTCATAACATGTATCTAATTTCACTATTTTGAATGTGTTTTTGGCTACGAGCGGAAGAAGTGCAAAAGTCGTGATAATTCTTGCATTTTGGTCCTCCACGGATTAATATCCCCTCCGAAATATCTACGTGTGTAATAAAAGCGAGGTTATGCGGTGACCCTATTTACGTTAAGTGCTTGAGGCTAATGTTCTACATTAGGTATCTGCCGCGGCAAGGGATGGTCGGGGGTATGGGGTGGGGGGCAATATCTCGGGGCTTGAGAGGCCCTGGCTAATGCATGCAACTTATTATGCAGAATTATCTGAGCGCATAGTACTTCAGTTTATAATTCGGTTTCATTCTGTAATTGAATCTGAAAGTTTTCTTTTAAAAGGCCTGTAGATTGCAGATTTGCATTTATTAATAAACATGATTACATTGGACGCAACTTTACTGTTTCTAACTTTGTATTGCAAGATGATTGGAAAAGTGCACTAGCTTGACGGCCCTTTTCTATGAAACCGTAGGTCGCGGATTCAAATCCCGGCTTGTGCAATCAATCAAGACCACCATTCAGAATTGAAACTATACTTTAAATAGCCTTCACAATAGATATGGGGATGCCATGGTCTTACTGGCTCCAGATAGTTGGCAGCATTTGGAACTCTCGTGCGATATGCTCATAAAATAATGAAGATATCAGAGGTCGTTGTAAACAAGGCGCAAATTGGTCATTTAATTGCAATGAAGATAACTAGTGCCGTCAATTTTCAAAAAGACATATTGACTTCTATGCAGGACTGGCTTTGAGCCAAACTGCGCCTGGCGCTACTAAAAACTTCAAGGTCGTTGCGTAAATGTTAGGTTTTATCAGCGCTTTGGTTCCTTGACTCCTTGGCGTCTTGACACAAGGACTACCCTGCCCTAGGTCATAAGAATTCAAAATTTTAAAATGTTCAAATTAAATATCATCAACGCATAATTGACAGCTCAGCGGAGTCCTGTTTCAACTGGATCCCTATGAATTTAATCTATCTGTAAATTTATTTGTGTGATACGATTCAAGATGGTGGCCGTTTCATGGTTCAGTAACAAACGTGAAGAAAGTTTAAAAAAATAATAAAAAAATAATTTGTTATTTATATATGACGTTTCCTTGGACAATTTTTTTAATAATTTATTTGTAACCTTACATAAAATATATATAAAGTTTATAATTGTAGCAAGATATTTAATTACCTACTCACAAATCTTATGATGTTAGGAAATTTCGGCTTTTATTTGTATAAGAGAAAATTAAAAACATACTTTTTTGGACGCGAGGTGAACTGCTAACAGAACTCCCTATCAATAAGTGTGTATGAACGAAATACAAGTTAGGACCGGGCGGCTTTTTCGTATTTTGAAGTTGGATCGAGTGTGACTAAGATGACAATATACGCTTACTCGCTTACACTAATACGAATATGGAATGCCGTATGAGACGACATACTGTCTTAGGTTGTTTTATTTATATGTTCGCTACCTCATTTGCTCTAATGGCGTTGACAATATTTTTTGAGACTTTTTTGGCTTGACTGTTTTTAACATGTATATATTTATATTTATATTTTATGTATAAGCTGTTTGTCTCTTACCTTTACCAATAAATAAATAAATAATATATTGTAACATTAATTGATGTATGCATCAGTAAAAAAATACAGTGTGGGGAAATTATTAAATTAGTGGTAGTTATTTAGGTACTTCCTATGGCCATAAAACACTTGCAGAGTTTTAACTTCCCTGATGTTACCGTTCTACTTCCGGCTGACACTTTATTTTGGCTCCCAACAGTCGTTCTTCCAAATTATTCAGGTTTTTCTTGAAACACTGTTTTGGACTGCCTAAGGCCTGGTCTCAAATGCCTTGGATTTGAATCGCTTTGTCTTCTTTTGCTCATCTTATATAACCAATTCACGCCAAGTCTCGCGCCCACATTACTAGTAGTTGATGTGAATGAATTCATTTCTTAGTTTCTCGGAGTCTCAACGTTTCTGGGTACATCTAAAAGCTAGATAGAATCACCAAATCAGAAGATATGATGTTACTATTACAGAGAAATCAGAAGATATGATGTTGGTATTATAGAGAAATGACTTCTTGACTTCCAGTGTGATAATGTTATCGTATCTACATTATGTATGTTCGTAGTTCCATATCCCATACATAAACTAGAATACCAAAACATTCTCATGGGGTTTGCGGGTTGTAGACCTTTTAGGTATAGCTTTCTCGGGCACGTGAAACAATATTAGTTTAGAATACTATGGGCATATGCCTTGTTGGATGTTCGTAACACTGAAACAAAGGGTTTTTCAATGTGGGTTGCACGCCCCACCGCAAGGCAATTTGAATGTTTTCGTTGGCAATGCGCGAATCATTAGTTATTAAAAACCGCATCCTGAATTTCTAAGATAAAACAGATGAAAATGTCAAAACGATGCGTGTCGGTAAGGGGTAACATATCAGGGTAAAGACTTTTCCTGAATAGTTTTCCTAAGTTTAATTCGTGTTTTTGTGGGCTTGTATATGATTAGTAATTAATGAAACGCCTGGTGAGTCTACCCTTGCAAATATGCAACTTTAACTTTAAAGATATTTTTTTTCATTTTTACTCCCGTTAACTAGATACAAAATACATATTAATATATTCACAAACATAAACGACAAAAAAAGGTTTTTTTAAAATTTTATGAGACATCAACCTACTTAATTTTGCACATCCAGAGTTAAACAATTTCGTCATATAAATCAGATTTATTTGAAGATAAAGAGCAAAAACCAACTTATGATGTAGCATTGTTGAACTAAATATATATACAGCATCGAAATATATGTTTCCCAAATTTTGGATTCGTCACATGGGTGCGTAAAACTGCGACGTTGAAGAAGAACTGCTACAATAATATGGTAGGTACTATCTTGTAACTGTACTGCCAGGAAGGTGGATCGATATTAACTATAGCTCGGGATATAACTGCACGTAGAAAAATTATCCTGTTAAAAAAGTGACAGAGTGCGAAATTCCTGATAAAATATTAATCATTCAGAATATATTGAGAACACGTGTTCCTTTCCTAATAGATATCACGACAGAAAGGTACAATATTAGTTTTTGTTTTAACACGGGTCCCGCCGTCCTCACGAAATATTTGCTTTTGACTGATACTTTGACAGGAACTCTTTCAATTCTTTCGTTGTAGGCACCCCAGTCCCATTTCAGGAAAACGAATAATTTGATATGATTTTAATAAATTAACAGTATTTCATATCAGTAAGTGTTCTCCGCGTATATATAAGAAAACATTCTTCGAATATGAGCCTAGACTTAAAAAAATAGAAAGTTATAACCAATTTTTGCATGTTTCATACTTTTCACATATTGTATGGAAAATGTTAGTTTTTAGTTGGTAATTTTTTTGAGGAAAAAAGTTACACTTAAAGTATTTGTATACAAGGGTCAAATCTGACCTGGGAGGACGTAACTCTGACAGTAAAAGTTGACACTGGATGCGCGTGTACCTACACTGCAGTGTTCTGTGGCGTAACATGCTACTGAGGAAAAATGGGTGTGTGAATATAGAACGAATGTTGATCAGTAGTCGATCATAGTCTGGGTCTATTTGGACCCATATAATCAGGGATGTGCTTTATTTCAAATAAATCCATTTCAAATGGAAATGCAAAATGCAAAATGAGTATTTAACATTTTGCATTTTAAATGCTTTTCTAAAAACCATTTTGCATTTTAAATGCTTTTCTCAATGCATTTTCCATTTTAAATGCTTTTTTGCAACATTCTTCCTACTATCTCCACTCATCTTTTTTTCATAAGGCCCAAATATCAGTCGGTCCCAAAGATATTAGAAGAACGAGATATGCTATGTTGGCCGCCGGACCGTAGCCGGAGTACTACCTAATTAGGGTACTTTGAACGGTATTGGGACGTGTACGCACAGAAATCTATTCTATGTATTAGTGCGGATACCTTAGCGCAAGCGAAGGTGTGCAGTAGTATTGGTGAACAAAACCGGCGACACTCGGCAAAACAATTCCACTCAGTACGAACTGCTCATAGCACATCTCGTTCTTCTAATATCTTTGGTCGGTCCTCAACCTCGCTATGAGAGATAATTTACATTTGTCAAGTTGCTCCCTGATAGGAGCCCTGGCAATTGAGTGATACCATTACAAAAAATACTGATTCAAATACTGAACACGGGGCCATGACGCTGTAATATTAAATGTTAGATAGCAGTTTCTATGTTTTTACGTTGGCAACATTAGTCCCGCGCAAATTTTTTGTGGTTTCATAATCTGTAGTCGTGGTGTTTTTGGATTTACCATCATGTGTATAATGTTTGTTCTACATTGATGTCCATTATTAAATGACAAAATTGTTTAAAAATTCTATAATTATTTTAATTGTTTGACCTGAGAAACCATTTTGCATTTTCAATGCATTTTGAAAATAGGTATTTTGCATTTTGCATTTGAAAAGCTTTTCTAAAAATCATTTTGCATTTTGCATTTTCAAATGGAAAAGTTTTGACCCATTTCCATTTTGCATTTCAAATGGTTTTGGGTACCCATTTTGCACATCTCTGCATATAATATACCAGTTAAGTGTTAAGCTGAATGCAGTATGCGTCTCCCATGAAAAAGAAAGAGATAAGCTATCTGTGGTTTTACTGTATAAACTCTGTAACTCGATCAATGATATTTAATATTATTATTATTATTACACCCATACCCAGCATTCTACCTGAAATGTTGCAAAATAAACAAGTAATATCTTACCTCTGATTCATGTTCAGACTTGTTTTGATTTGCCGAACCTACCGACACGAATAACTCAAGTGCCTTACAAAATTAAGAAAAAAAAAACTGCGTCCTCAGACAGCGGGGCATTCATAATATTGTTGATATTAAAAATACAAGATACGAGTACTTACGTGAACATCTTTCTTTTATTCAAATAAGATAAGCAATCAAACGTTTGGATAACCTATATCATTTGTGCATTTGCCAAATTATATAAAATCACATGAAATAAAAGGACATTAAGTAGTTATAACTTTATAACCTCAAATACTGAAACATTATTTTTGCAATATAATCGTAAGTTGGAAATGATGGATCACCAAAAAAAAGTATCTGTACCGACTAGAAACACGCGACAAGGCTCACACATCACACACTCGGCATTATACATCGACTGCATCATTTAGAGATTACGAAAATATAACAATACTATTTCTGAAGTGTACCAGTTTGCCACTCCGTAGTGAATTCACATGTTTCACCAGTTTTTTGTCAATATATTTTTTTAAATTTATTTTATATTTTACAGACACTTATTTTTTATTTATATGTGACACCTCACATGAGAGCCATTTCTGACAGGGGAATTATGTTGCAATCTGATTGGGCAGCGTTGGTGAAGGGAGGGGCTGTAGTAAGGGATTTGATGCCGGTCTTGAAGAGATCGGGATTACATGAAGGAGAAAAACAGATACCGGAAGCTTGTTCCACATACGAGCCTACTTACACAAAACGCGTCGAAGAATTCTAGTTAGGAGGCCAACATAAATTGTGAACGGGTGTTTCACACTGGTTGAATATTTGATATACTTTGCTTACCTTATATCTTATTTTAAAAAGTGTGTTTTTTATATTATTCCACGCATGTGTTTAGCCAAAACCTCGTTGTTTTGAAGTTCAAAGTATGAGCTCATGCTCACTTTACATAGATAGATACTTTTTATAAAAATCAATATCGTGTGCTTATTATACCATTGTTACTATACACAATACATAGTTAATACAAATGTATTTTTTACATTAATTTAGGGCGTAAATCTATTTAATAAAAGTGTTTGCGGGCGGTGTGGATTCGATTTTTATACAAATCCCCAGTTTTATTGCTATATTGATGAAATTGTGCACACTTGTCAACTGTGAACATTAGATTTCGAACTACTCTGTGAAAAGGTCTTGCAACGCTGGGGTCTTCAGCTAGTAAATAAATAAATAAAACTTGTGCAAACCGAGAAAATCTTTCAATTACACAGTTTTAATTACTGCCAGACTAAATTTTCCAAGGCCAATCTCGAGAACTCCCAATATTGCACGGTGAGTATAAAAAACAAAAATATTCTACCTCTTTTATTGTAGAGCAATAATCTCCGAAAAGATTTCGAATGAGGTCATGTTTGTTGCGTTTTTGTATATATTTTTTTCCAATCGCCCGAAATTGAGTCGTACGCCTACACGATTCTGATTATTAGTATTAAAAAAGATAAATTTTAGTTGCTACTATTAGGCTACAGATACACATGCTAGTAACTTGCTAAAAAGCATTCCAGTACCTAGCAGGTCGTACGATTGAATGGCATACGAGATACTGGCATGATTTTGAGAGAGTACTAGCATGTGTAGCACAGCCTTACGGTGGCAACTAAAATTCCTGCTTTGAGGCATGCGGTTTGTGGTGGGAGAAGTTGTGGGAGACGCATAGCGTGTCTGAACGTGCTCTGCTAGTTGAACTGCGAGCGAACACGTGCGTGCGTGTTTTGATGTTTTTTTACATGTTGATATTTATGCGAACAAAATGTGGGGCGATGAAAAGATTTCTATTATGCACTATCGTAGCCACCAGTGCTTTTGGAATACAGGTTCACCGCTTTACAAAAATAAAATTGCATTTCTCTTTTTATTTTTTCCGGTACCTCCATATTAGCCAGTCACGCTCACAAAACTAGATATGTGAGTAGTTATCATGCTTGTAGGTAGCGTTAGTATACTGACCTGCAAGGAACTGCTAGCTACTTGCCGAAAGCATGCCTTTTCACTTGCATGTGTATCCGCGGCTTTAAGTAGAGTATAAAACAAAGGCAAACATAACAAAAGCGACCACGGTTTTAAATTAATAGAATGTGTACCGCGGCGCTCCTTCCTTATCTTCCGATTAATTTGCATATTTAAATGGGATGTTGTATTTTATTTCTGACAATATATTATTTGTGGAGGAGGAATTTATCCGGCAAGATGTCGGATCTCGTTTTACCGCCGTTATTTAATTGAATAAGAGGGATTTTATTTTTAATTTGAATTTGGTAACTTATAAATATTGAGTGATTCGAATTCCAACAAAATATAACTCGCTTCTAATAATTAATTACAACGCGGAAAGATGGTTATAGCTACTCTTAAATGATATGGACTATATGAAGGCTATTATTATAATTGATTTTCTGCATTGATTATGAATACTGTAACACTGTCCTAATTATTGGCTAGAGAAGGATGAAGCGCAACACGGCATAATAACCCAAAACTTAATCGCGATAATACTTTTGAACTTAAAAATCTCAATCATAAAGATTCCCAACTGCTCCCATATATTCGAAGCCAATTAGACTATGTCATCCCCAATTTGGATATGTTGTGATGTTGAAGGGAGTAAGGAAGGAAAACATATGTGGAAGAGGAAAATTGAGAACTACCTGACGATTCAGATCTGGTCAACAAACACTGTGGTCTTCCACAAAGGCGATTCTGAGAGTATATTTCCACCTCCTCGTGTCCACTGACAACATTCTCCATATTGAAGATGCCATATCCCACTGGTTCTGGGCAGTTAAGACTAGTTCGAAACTCACATACAAAAAATGGATAGCACATATTAAGATAAATATTATGAAATCTGAAGGTTTCTTGAATTTTCACTTGAAACTGGTTTATCATTTTATTCGCAGAATTGATCTGCAATTTCGATTGATAACGATTCGGGCATGATTCGACTATTCGATTTGATATTGTTTTATTCTTTGCGAGATTTCCTTGATCGTTAGATTCCACTATCTTTTAGCTTCCCGGGAAGATATTGTCTAAACAACAGACCCGAAATAAGAATCGGATTCGCGCGTGGGTGAAAACATTTAAATTTAAATCACTAGGTTGGGCCTTCTCGGGTAAGCGAATCATTTTAAATTGGTACCACACTTACCATTATTCAGGATACATACAAACGAAAGGGTCTTAACACTTTATAACATCCGAAAAGTACTATGCCAAAATACTTATTTGTGTATTTTCCACTTTATTCAAACCAGTTTCAAACAAATCCGAGGCTTCTTTGTGATTCTATTGCCCTTATTTTTTGTTACAATGCAACAAAAGACAATAATAAACATAAATAAAACGTTAAAGGAAAAGATAAAAATGTGAAGAAGGTAATAACTTTGTTCAAGATTTGAATGAGTGTGCCACAACAATCCCTAACATGTATTCAATAAATTTATCAGTACATAATTTGTAATTTGACGAACAAGACGTATCAAAGACTCGTTATTGAGTATAACAGTGTATAACGTATGTATTTCACACCTCCTACAACACGGGTCTCTTCAAGACCCATATTCACTCCTAGTTTAGCTCTAAAAGATTCGTTAAGGTTCGAGCTAAGCTAAACTAAGTTAGTACCAGCTTAGCTGTATTCGCGGTGGATATAGTTCTTTAATGTCAAACGGCAACTGAAAAGTTGAAAAATACTAATAAATTAATAATTTCGAATTGAAATAACTAAAAAGGGAGTTAGTTATTAATTAGGTCTATGAATGTTGAATATGATTCTTTCAACTCTTAGAGCTTAGTTAGTTCACCTCCATTCATTAATAAGCCGGTTATTTTGAATAACAAACGACACTATCTAAAAATTTGTGCACATTGACAGCTTATCTGACACCTTTCGAGCCGCGCTAAAAGCAGCTGTTTTGTCTACAGACTGTCGTAATCATATTCTTACAGTGTTCGCCAAAGATATTAGAAGAACAATATCTTTGGTGTTCGCAAATAGTGCTTGACATAGGGCTTTATCGATCATCCGTACTAGACCTTCTGCTGTATTTGGTAACTTTAAAAACCTTTGGAAAATAAAGAACTACACCTTCTGGAAATTGAATCTGACACAGATGGATAAACTGCTTTTATAGATTAAGAAAAATGATATCACATTTATTATAAGGTATGTTCTGAACATTATCTCGATTTATCTGCCGGTAAGGCTTACCTCGTGTACTCCCTATCAAAGCCTTCTATTAGTTTCTGGCGAAGACGGGCCCAAACCTCTGGACAAGACAGAGCCTGAATCTCCCGGGAAACAAAAAATAAAAAGAGAAAATAATGAGTTTGGAGAGCAGGAACCATTAATTATTCGTCGAACACGTCTCGTTAGGGCGCGTTCGCACGGACGAATTTTATTAACGCCGATAACGATCTTAATTTTGAGAGCCCAGCATCTTTATGCTTTTATCCTCGGCAAACTATTATTCCGCAAAAGATACGGCCGATTGAATTTTATCAAAGTGATCGAAATACGTTTATCTCTATCTGTACAGATGGTGTGATTACGTGGGCTGGACATGAGCAAAATGTTTCTTAATTCGTTTGATCTTTTCGAGATATCTTAAGTAATATAACGTTTCTTCGTAATTTCATCAAATGATATGACCTCTAATGTGTAGTCTGAAGGTTTTGATTGATTCTCTCATAATATGTTTTTTTACAACTGTTTTTATTTGTCTAAATAAAAACAATTGTAGGTAGGTACTCGAATTGTGTGTGCTACATGGTCGTTCATAAACTACAAACCATTTGCAGGTATCTGTATCATTTTAATGTAATTATTTTTCGCGTGAGAATATGTCGTTAATCTGTTTTATCTTCATGCTTTCCATGTCGTTATAAAACGATCTGGCAGCTTTTGTGTATCCTCCCACCTGCATTCCGAGTAATTTCAAGACCCAGGACCAATCTTTCCGCCAATTCTTTTCAACATTTGCATAGCATGAAAAGATATAACACATGTTCTAACTTTGCACGCAGATATTCAGTGGTAATCAAGATGTTTATGGCAGTTTCTATAAACGAATATGTAAGTTTTACTAGTTAAAAACATGAAAAAAAATATGTTCCTAATTTTCTCTTTTCATAACCATAATTTTCATTTAAAAATAATTTTGAGTAGGTACTTCAATACGGTAACAGGACAACTCGAAACGGTTCCATGATAAATCAACAAAATGACAATTCAACACACTTTTATAAAGTGATATAAAATCATTAGAAACCATGAAAAAAAATTAAACCTAACCTAACCTAACCTTACCTAACCTAACCTACGTATTTAGTTAATAAAGTTTTTGTTGTATCACTTTCCATGACTTAATATAACTTTTTAAAGATGTGATGAATTATAATTTTGATTAGTTATCCGGTCACCCTTGGAATAGTGGAGATTCAACTCACTCTTAAAAAGTGATTATAAAAACTAGGTTGAATACGGTTACGTTACATCAGGCCTTTTTTCAAAACTTTGAGTTTTTATTTCTTTTAAGAAGTGTGTTGAATTGCCAGTAGAAATGAGATGCATGAGGAGTATGTGTGGTAAAATCATGTATGGTCGTGTTAGAAATGTGGAATATCTGCAAAGAATGCAAGGCTGATGTAAGCGTAATGAGTAAGATTAAGAAAGGGACGCTTAGATGGTTTGGGCGTTTAGAGCAGATGAGCAAAGAAAGGAGTGTAAGGAGAAAATATGACGAAAATGCGAATGGTAGCAGAAGTCGGGGACGCCTGAGAAAGACATGGCACGATTAAGTGAATCAGAATATTTGTGTCGGGCTATGTCAAGAGTCAGAATAATAGAAGAGAATGTGAATGACGCAAGGAGTGTGTGCCAAGACCGAGTTGTTTGGCGGTGCGTCCTCTCTGCCTACGTGAAACGGCTTAATGGTTAGTAAATTAGTTAGTCCTAATTATAAAGTAAAAATATTTGATTGAATATTTTTATTTCAAAAGGTTTATATAATTTGTCTAAAGAAACGTCAATATTTCAATGACAATTCTGTTTTCAAACTTTCTCCAGGCAGTTAGGTACCAAAATATTGATTATTCCGATTTGACAGCCCGTAGTAGGAAACAAACTTATATGGCATTTCATTCTCGCCCACTCTAGAGGGGAAGTTTGCAGAGATGATTAATTTCATAAACTTTTTAAGTAATTTCAAACAAAATGTGAATAATTCCCGAGGTTAATTTTATAATAAATAAAGGAGGTTAATTTTTTATAAATGTGCATGTCATTCACATGACCTCTAAACTAAATCTCACAATGCGTACAGACAGCAAACAAAGGGTAGACAGTTCGGTATCTAGTATTGATCTAAATATGGGTGTTCATTTCTGTAATTGGATTAAAGTGGTTTGTTGGATTGTAAGGTCGTCACACAGAATAGATTACTTTGGCAAAGAGACTCAGCTACCTGTATAAATGAATACGATTCAAACAAGTTAAGGAAAGACAAATATGTGCAGGTGAACACCTTAACGAAAACGAAAGTCAATAAATTATCTATGTACGATGTTAAAAGGGCAGGTTATATAAAAATAATTGGAAAATAAATGCTGGCTCCTGTAAAATTCATTTTTTACATTAACTCCACATAATAGGGTCATCATATTCATCATTATCATCAACATTAACTTTATATAATACAGTCATCTTTCGGGATACTGTTTGGAGAATCTTTTTGAGGAGAAGAAAGGGTAAACATGGGTCATAAATAGACACATGTTGTAGGAGGGAAGAAACACAGAGGCCGGAAAATCGTTCCACAGCTGAGCTGTTCAACTCAAGAACGAGTCGTAGAAGCTATCCAATCTCATGTAAAAAAAAATCAACCGTATAAATAAAGGGTTTTAAATGACGTACTTGACTTACTTTAACCAGACATTATTACCTAACATTTATTACTCCAGATAATGTGAGAAATAACCAGAGATGTGCTTTATTTCAAATAAATCCATTTCAAATGGAAATGCAAAATGGGTATTTTCCATTTTGCATTTTAAATGCTTTTCTAAATGCATTTTCCATTTTTAATGCTTATTTGCAACATTCTTCCTACTATCTCCATTCATCTTTTTTTCATAAGCCCCAAATATCAGTCGGACCTCAACCTCGCTATGAGAGATAATTTACATTTGTCAAGTTGCTCCCTGGTAGGAGCCCTGGCAATTGAGTGATACCATTACAAAAAATACTGATTCAAATACTAAACATAGAGCCATGACGCTGTAATATTAAATGTTAGATAGCAGTTTCTATGTTTTTACGTTGGCAACATTAGTCCCGCGCAATTTTTTTGTGGTTTCATAATCTTTAGTCGTGGTGTTTTTGGATTTACCATCATGTAACATATTTGTTCTACATTGATGTCCATTATTAAATGACAAAATTGTTTAAAAATTCTATAATTATTTTTAATGGTTTGATCTGAGAAACCATTTCGCATTTTCAATGCATTTTGAAAATAGGTATTTTGCATTTTGCATTTGAAATGCTTTTCAAAAAGCCATTTTGCATTTGAAATGCTTTTCAAAAAGCCATTTGCATTTTGCATTTTCAAATGAAAAAGTTTTAACCCATTTCCGGTTTTGCATTTATAATGGTTTTGGGTACCCATTTTGCACATCTCTGGAAATAACTGATTGAAGTTAGTCAAGTAAATCCCTTAACACCCTGTATGCTGATGGAAAGAGACACTATTAATTTTTTTTAATTTTTGGGATGCCTGAAATAAACATAGATTCTCGTCAAGCTCTGAGAAAGTGTTATTGGAGTTCTTAGAAACATTTGGAGCAAAGATGGCAAAGAAGACGAGGATTACGTTTTGGATGACGATGTTAGAATGGAATATGATAACCTGGAAAATGAATGGTGGAGGTAAATTAACCCCGTGTTTTGAGAAAGTAGCGTATCACAGAAAGAAGTAGACACTACTAGTGTTTCGTGACGCTGAATTGTTTTAACGCTTTTTCCGCTCCAACTAGGGAATGCAATCCCGGTATACCGGGATCCCGAAATACCGGAATCCCGCAGACATTTTGCGGGACTAATCTCAGTCGAAAATTTTGCGGGATCCCGCTTGACTGGCGGGATTACAGAGAAGCGCAGCTCATACATTTAAAAATTCGCCCACAAAGAACGATCTGCTGCAGACTTACATGACAAAAGACATAGGAAAAAATATTGCTTTATTATTGGACTGTAAAAAAAGGTGGTCAAGCCTGTGCGAAATGATATCAATATTTAATAAAGTAAGATTGGGCGTATCGAAAAGTCTGGTTGACTTAGGGCTCGGTGCAAATCTTGACTACTTTTTCACTGAAGAGGAATATGGTGTGCTGAACAATCTGGAAGGAATATTACAGCCGGTGAAATTAGCAGTCGAAGTGTTATGTAGGCGAGAGTCAAACTTGATTACTGCGGAAACCACTTTAAAATTTGTTATTAGCAAACTGAAAAATATTAATAAGCCATTAGCCCAAAAATTTGTTGATTCTTTGAGGAAACGGATTTCAGAGCGGCGAACTAACTTGACAGCGATTTTATTATACTTACATGATCCATATAAGTACGAAGAAAACATAAGTCAATTTATTAATGTTGATGACACATTTAGTCTACCTTCAAAAAGTGTAATACGCAAGGCAATCAAAACTATAGTCGAAAGGGTAAAGTACACGGACACGGGTAACAACGCAGTAGCCACTGCTCCTGCTGACGCTGATGATCCTTACGATGACGATGACGACACTTCTCTCGCTAATCTGGAGACAAACGCAGCAGCAGCAGAAGCACCAATGTCACTTCAAGACGAACTCGAACTTACTTTGATTAGTATGAAGAGTTCGAGATCAACAGCCCATCAACAACCTAGATCTGGCAATATGAGCAACCTTGAAGTTTTGATAAAGAAGGATATGAATTACTTCGAGTCCGGTGGATTAAAAGGCACATACTTTCAATTCACTTACAATGCGCTAATGACTATTGTGCCAACCAGCGTGGAAGCTGAAGGAGCTTTTTCAGCCGCTGGCTACCTTGTGTCCAATATCAGAAGCCGTTTATCAGATGACACAATTAATACTTTAACTTTTTTACGAAACTATTTCCAAAATAATGTTTAATTAAACTTATGATGCTCATTGTACAAGAATATTGTTTATCGTGTGAACGTTATTATTTAAGTTTCAGTTCAGTTTCAGTTTCAGTGCCGGCAATCCGGGCGTTTATTTTATTTTCATTTGCGTACATAGATTTCTTTTACCCACCTCACTAGACAAAGTCTGTTCAGAGGCGGGTATGTTATGTAAATTTATGTCTTATTTTATTCTTTGCCAATTTATGACTTAAACTTTACCTATGTCTAACTAAAGGTATACCTATTAATAAATCATTAAAAATATCCCGAAGAACTTGTTTTATTATAGGTATAAATTTAAAACTCTAAAAACAAGGTTGGTAAATCGATGTCTTTATTATACGATTGATTAGATATCTAAGTCCACTCTGCTGGATCCCGCAAATACATGGATCCAGCGGGACTAAGATTGTTCAATCCCGCAAATGCTGGATTGAAATTTTCTTGCGGGATTGCATTCCCTAGCTCCAACCAATAAGGATGCTAAGATTCAAATTTTACTGGTTTAAATCTGCGCATTGTTGCTTTGAGTTGAATCGAGCCGCCCGCGCCGTAGCTAAAACGTCTGCTAATGACCGTTGACGAAAACACCGTACCGAGAAAACAACCGACGTGTCAATTCGATTTTTAGCAGGAGTTAAAATTAGTTTAATCTTATACGAGTGCCTGTGAATTCCTCCACTATACGAGCGCTGCCAAAATTACCATACCAGCAAATATCACAACCAACTCTTTCGTAAGTTACATTTGCGAATACCTATCTTTTTGGTTCAGCAAACGGAGCCTTAATTTACATAGGCACATACCTGCCGAGATTATAACCATTATAATCTAACCCATGTGTCGATAGTCTACGCGATTATCGCATAACTAGTATTGTACCAGGTCAGTTGAAATACAAAAATATTTTGTGAATCAAAAATATATTAAGAAAGTATGGAATTCAACGAGATTACATTGACGTTCTAAATAAAATAAAATCATCCATACCCAAGGAAACTTGCATTGTAATTGACGAGCTATGCTACATATGCTACAAGGGATCAAAGAATACATGCCGCTGATTCCCAATAGGATTTTCAGAATTAACCTTTATTTTGTCAAAAAACTCAATCTTGTGGAAACATGTGGAAATGTGGTTGTGAGGCTAGGAAGGGTGGTAAAAAGTTGAACATTGTAAATTTTTGTGTGACAATGTGCAGTATATATGGCTTAACTAGGAATATATATTATGTTAGGAACAATACGCAGAAAGCGCTTTAAATATTTTATACTTTTTACATAAAAAAAATAATCATGAAATAAACTTGAAATAATAAACTATAACCAGGGTGTTAGGTAATAGGTAACAGGTAACGACCACACCGCCATCTTATCTCCACTTTATCTGTTGCTTGCGAATACAACATTCGGGCTCGGTATAATGAGCATCATCCGCCAAGATAAGGAGACAATCAATAAGGCGAGTCTGATGCCTCTTCCTGTCCGATGTTCGATGTACATACCTGCTGCTATCTTAATGTCATGCAGGAGCGCATTGGACATGGCGCTCTAAAATTGAAACATACTCATTTCGGTTATTTGTGATGTGAGTAAGACAGAGTAAGTACAGAGTAAGTATCACTAATGAACGTATGTCTGAATGTATAAAGGATACATTCGAGCATGTTAAGGCCGAATAGAATAAATGGATAGGTCTTCTTTTGTCTTTTTACGAGTAGCTTCCTTCTAAGTAACGTGTACCAGAAGTATGTCAATAAACGTGTAAATAGTGTACTTACACTCCAGTATTATTATTGTAAACAACCCATCATTATTATATGAGATCACCAGTGATCTCTACCAGTAGTCCATTACAAAGTGACTCAGTCACCACAAATTAGCGTGGTCGGAAGATCACTACAGTACCTAATTAATAAATTGATAATTCTATATTTGAAATTACTCATTTCTTTTGTGTAAATTTTAAACAGATGATGCTTCATGTTTGCTAGCAGTATTCTTTTTATCAGTTAAATAATAAAATTGACAATATGTGTTTTTTAAATGCAATGGATCTTGAGGCAAATATTCTGCTTCACAAATCCAACGTTGTACCCTGTTTGAAAATAATTTTCAGCTTAATATTGTTTTCTAAACGCGTAAATAAATTTGGTGATGTACATACTATATATGAAATAAATAAAAAAATCTGTTGCCCTCTCCTTTCGAAGGTTGGCTGTCATCGAGACGTTCTTCAACATAGTCCAAAAACTGTGAGAAACTGCAACACTAATACCAACGGAAGCGATGTTCTTCCTAAAAAGCCAACCATTGATAGTGCTTGTGTAACACTAAGCAACCACCTCAGGCACGGGGGCTGCATCGAAGCCAGAGTCAAGATAGTCTCTCAGGAGCTTGACTTACTGTACAGGGTCCGCGGATACTTTAATAGTTCACAACTGCTGACCATGTGCAAATCGGCTAGTGCGCCCCACTGTTAAATTTGGCAGCCACCTCTGGTGTGATGGAGGAGCCGGCCGAGGAATTTAACTCACGACGTCTGGGTGGGATGCTAACTCAGCCACTGACGGGTCTGTTAATGTAGTTCATGTTCGAGCGGTATCTCTACTAGCACCACTGATTATTCCGGTCCCGCTGCATAGCCGGGAAACACGCTAAACGCGCACCCAACATTTGTCACGTGAAAACAAGTTTTTGAGTTGAGTGGATTTGCAGGCCTCTGTGTTTCCCCCCTCCTTTAACCTCCTTTAAATTATTTTCCTCATGAAGTTCATGTATAAAAATTACGTCAGTTTTGATACCTTGAGGTTACATTATAGAAGTTGAAAATATAATGCTGCATTTGCCATTTAAGATTTCACCACCGGGGAACTCCCGATGGCGAGAAAACATCGAAATACAACACGCGATCAAGAAATCACAAAGCTAACCAATATTCGTTAGTTGTCGCTGGGACAGACCGCCATTTTAATACAATGTGCATTTAATTAATTACGTTTGCAACATAATATTCGCATGTCCACTTTATATTCTGAGTGAAAACTACTTTGAGAATGTCATTAATAAAAATAGAACGATACACGCTTCAACAACGCATTGAAATTATTAAAATTCACTTGAGTGAATCAAATGCAAATCATCTTGAGTGATGAGGCCCATTTCCACCTCGGTGGCTTCGTCAACAAGCAAAATTGTCGCAACTGGGGCTCGGAAAACCCAAGAGTTATTGTTGAAAAGCCTCTCTATCCTCAACGTGTGATTGGTGCGGTTTATGGTCCGGCGGAGTAATTGGACCTTACTTTTTTGAAAATGAGGCTGGAGCAACACTTGCGGTTAATGGATTGCGCTATGAGATGATTTTTTATGGCCAGAATTGGATGATATTGATCTGGACAACGTTTACTTTCAACAAGACCCAAGCCACACAAGCAACGAAACCATTGATCTTTTACGATTGAATATCAAAATAACACCTCTTATTAGAAAACCCAACAGTATATCACTGAAGAAGAAGATGATAGTAATATATCTAAACAACAGAAAAATAAAAAGAAATCGGTGAAACAACTGGGAATCGATTCCAGGATATCTGGCTTACCGGGACAACGTCTTTAACCACTTGACCATTGAGACCTAATTATTATACGACATTTTGTTGATCTCATATTTCAAATTCAGAATTTATATTATTATCTTGCAAATATTTTTCCCATATTTTTGGGAGGTACCTTTTTGAATGATTACAAGATTTTAAAGAATTGGTTTCTAACCTTGATATTGTCTTGGATAAACATATCAGATTTTTTTTATTTATTTGGGATACCTTTTGTTAATATGATATTATCGTCCCTATGAGGTATTTACACATTGTGTCGTACTTGTTGTCAGGACGAAATAACTCAGGCGTAAATTTCACAAACCAATATTACACGGCCGCAATTACACGTGGACGGAATTATACACAAAAATAATTACACCCTTTTAAATTACACCTACTGGAATAGGACATATCAACAAATCTGTTAGCTATTGTTTAAATTTTACAATGTAAGTGTGTGCTAAATAGATTTAGAATTTGAAAAAAAAGTTAGTTTAGGTTAGGTAGATTTTGTGAAATGTGTATTTCTAGAAAGTGGTATTTTAGTGAATGGGATTCTCTCAGTATGTAATTAATTCGAGTGCAAATCTGGCAATACAATAATGGTTTATTAAAATTTCGATCACAACATATATGAAATCCACTGCAATAGGATATTTTCAATGTTTTTTATCCATCTAAAAAAAAAATTAAATAAATTACGATAACGAAGGTAATTTTTTTTTATGTTGTCGACTTAACTTTCAGTTAGTCAGACAGTCGTGAGACCTAGTTCACCGGACATTGACGTTTTCTACGTCATAATGACGTTGTAGCCAGTTGGTATCATTTCGGAATGTTCGGTTTTAGATTATTTTTAAAATCAATAACTATAAATGAAGTATAAAACTAAACATATTCAGTACAAAATAAGGTTTAAATCTTCCACACATTTTTGATGGTATTCATAGTTTGTAAAAATACCTCAATGATGGTTATGAGGGAATTCATAGTTTGTGAAAATACCTCAATGACGGTTTTGATAATACCTACTCATGATTTGAAAAATTTTATTATAATTATTGATTTATTTTAGTAAGTAGCTGATTTATCCCAAAGCAATATTAGCCTAAGTTAAAACCACATTCCTTTTCAGAAGGTAAATCAAAAAACGAATTCATATTTACTATTCAACTATCTTGAAACGCAACCTGATTGTGGTCTAATAGATCAACCCATTTCACGAAGGAAACAAATCATAAGCGCATAACATTTCGTGCACGCTCGCATTCCGTCATCAGGTTTTTGCGGCGATCTATCAATAGTATCGTCAATCACCTCTCTCCATACAGTAGCAGTTTTATACAATGCTTTATGAGGGCTATTTAATAATAGCAAGTTTCATAGAATCATCAAATTTATTTCCTTCGTCAATTTACAATCCGTATAGCAAATATAATAATATAGAAAAGATTCATTACGAGAAAAAAAAGACTGATTACTTGTCGTAGTTGTGCATAAATAAGTATTTCAGATATAATTGATAATAATATAAAACTTAACTACAAAGCAAAATCTTAGCAAAATTTTATGCCTCGTGCGATCATATTTTGTCTGAAATGTCAAAAATGATTGTTCCTCTTCTTCAAACGTTCGAAGTGACGAACCTTGGGAAAAGCCGGATAATATAATTATTATCATCGATATATAATGACAACTTTGTCGCTGGCTAGTATCCATATCATAATAAACAGTAATAAGGATATTTAGATGAGACATGAAGCAGAAAAATAGGTTCCGCTTTTTTACCTCCAACTGAACTCTCTTAATGCTCTAACTAAAACTACCGAATCCGTTCTACACGCACCACTTATCGCGTTCTAATAGTAGAACAAGTTTTGACGAGATATTGACACGCAGTAAGCGCCTCTAATTGTACCTCGAAGTTAGCATAGAAATATTTTAAATGCTCTAAAAATACTGCGATTCTGTATACATCTTGGAATTTGAAATATTTTTATCTTTTAATCTGTAAGTAGTTTTACAAGCCCAGAGAAAAGTAATGTATCAGGCCTTTAAAAACTGCTTTATGGTTTAAAATCTCCTTTTTACAAACCCCTTTTTGGTTACGGTGTTATTCTATAAAGCGGCAAATTAAGTTCTTTAGAAAATGATTGAAAAACATTTATGTATTTAAATTATCTAAGAACGCAAACACTTTGTTCATTAACATTATATAAATAAATAATTGACTGTCCTGAAGAAGATTGAATGCAACCGAAACCGGTCTACCTATATAACTCAATATGTGGTTTAAAACAAAGTTTTAAATAAAATCATAAAATCTGAAAATAAAATACAACACACTTTTTGGAGATGTTTTTTTCTTGCATAAATCAAAACAGGGGTCTTCTGATAAGCGGGGATATAAACATTATCACCGTCTACATAAAGGTGCTGCCACACGCAAAGCTCACATCAACAGATAATATAAAGCACAATAGCGCTCGCCATACAATCCCATACTGACCCGACACACGTAAAAAGATAACGCGCTATAAGTGTGGTTCTGAACTTCGCTAACCGAATTTATTTTACGTAACCGCTCCCGACGCGATATTTGAAAAGTTATGCGTCCCCCTCTCCGCCGTAAAAAGGAGAGGGGGTCATTTTAATTACGGAGCTACCAACTAAGTTCCGTGTTCCCTTTGACAGCCATGACATAAGCAGCCTAATAATGCATTTCTTATTTATTATGTTAGCTCATATCGTCATGTGTGCTGGTAAATTTAGAAACATAAAAAAAACCTTATTTGGCAAACATACTTAACATATATTTAAAATATAAATATAATCAATATTTGAATTTGAAGTAAACAAATTTTCGCCCTTTCAAAATTAATCATATTTTTAACTCAGTATGTTTATATGGTAATATCATTCGGTTTTTTGAAAAAGTTGGACGGCCTGATACCTACATAGAGAAGCTTCTAGTTTGTTCGTTTGTTGATTGTTTTCAATTGTTTTCCTGGGTATTCTGGTTTGCTCTCGTCAGCTCTCGTGCTCTCTTCTCGTTCCCTGCCCTGGTGTTGGTCCTTGCCGCCTTTGCCTTCGACATTTTTGGAAATCGACGTGAGCTTATTTTACAATAATTTATTATATGTCGCTTTCGTCGATCGGCGTGCGAACTGCGAATTTCCTGATTCGACGGAGAGGTTATGTCAGGTTATGTGAACATGCGCTATTTACGCGCAGATTGTTTAAAATCTAAAAAGTTTATAAATAGCATTTATAATTATATAGTTGGCGGCATCATCATCTGAGGATGAGCTGTCCAACAGATCCAGCAATAGGCGACAAGTATCATCCATTTCGAAAACGTGCTCAAGCTGTCAGTAAGTAAAGTTGTCACTTTGACAGATGAAATTATGTTCCTCGGCCGCTCTCGAATTCAACTGACCCCCTCTCCTACCATAGGAAGAAATATTTGATAGCGTCGTGTGTCGGTAGAAAAGATGATGCGCTGTACATTAACTTTTGATGTGAGCTTTGCGTGTGGCAGCAGCTTAAGGAGTGTTACACGACGTGGTACATCGTCAAGTACTTGCCTTTTGCCCTGAAAATATTACAGCCGTTTATTTTTATTTATTTATTTATCGTTTCTTTACATTGTATCTTTTTTTTAGGATAGAATTTTTAACCTCACTAGGACAAGCCTGTGTTGAGGTCAATAATTTTACAAAATAACAAAAAAAATAGCACAAAGATTATATATTAAGATAAAAATATTGTTACATGGTACTTATCAGCCTATTCATTACAGTATAATGTTGTAAACATGTAGGGTGACCATGATATAAATTGATATTTAAAAAATATTTTTAAAAATTATATTAAACTATTATTTTTAAAAACAGAGAAAAAAGAAAGAGAGAAAAAATAATTTACATTATAAAAAGAAAAGGATGAAAAAATAAACGTATTCAAAATATTATGCCACAATTTAAAAGGACAAAGATGAAAGAATATGTTGGAAATCCTCGGATGGCAGAAATAATTTAAAATTCTTTTTAAATGTACACAAGGATTTCTACGATTTAATGTGATCTGGAAGGCTATTAAATAGAAGTGGAGCCTGGTACAAATAATGTCTTTGCCCAAATGAGGATTTAGGGTGAATTGCCATAAAGTTCAGACTAGAGCCAATTCTTGTAGTACGAATTTGTTGCGTTATTCATCCACTCGTTCATGTCAAAACCTCTTCAAAAGCGTGCGCAAGTTTTTATCATCAGATTAGGTATCACAAAGTCATACGCTTAACTCGTAATAGATCAACATACAAATTTTTTCTACTATTTGAAAGGCTTTACCTACCATAACATCATTGTAAGTAATGCTAAATGAATATTGTAAGCTCTTGCATTATTATGTATATTTTTTTTTGTTTAACATTTAAGTCACCCGCAGTTTGCCAAAATGAAATTCCTTCCTGGGTGGTCTCCTGAGTTGTTTTCATTGACATAAAACACATTGGCCAGTCATTGAAAATTAGATACATGGGTATAATTAAATACACATAAATCAATGTTTTTGTTTTGACTTACGAACCAGACCACGATATTTATAATTTAAAAAAAAAAAACTCAGCTAAACATATGCATTCTATTATCCGTGCAGATGGGAGCATAGCTACAGTATATATTATAAATAGTGGAAACAAAACAGTTTGATCGTTAGTACCTATATCTTTTGATCTTCAGCTCAGAAAAAATGTAAATTCGTACCCATCAAAAATAATGTGTCACATTATAACATTATGATTTCAATTCAACGAATTTTTCAAAAATAATTTCGGACCGTGTTATCTGTATTTGTAAGGTTTGTACGCATGTCAGAATACCAACAGTGCCTACCTATTTTCATACATCACATTAAAATAAAATAAATTCTCATAAAGTCAGTAAGCTTGCTTCGAGATTAGATAAGTAAAAAAAATTACATATTACAAAAAATTATAGGAATTTCATTTTCGATCAACGCAAATATGTCCGTATGAGGTGTAGAAACAACAGAAGCAAATAGATGAAAGAAAACCTTCCATCAGTTAATTAGTTATCCGTACATATTAATTATTCTGCAGTTGTCTAACTGACAACTAACTGCATGAAGATAGCGGCAGAAATACAGTCAGTCAGATATGGAAGTTAGGGTCTTTGACTCGAGCTGTGCTGCAGGTGAACGACGTTGATAACACAATACGATAGCAAAATATGGTTCAGTATTCAAAGGTTATTCACTAAACGTATCGTATTGTGCGATACATGCAAAAGCTTTTAGAAGATAATGTTTGATATTAAACTATCTTTAATAATCCAGTCTTAATTATTATTCAATCTGTTATATGGTAAGACTGTATCTACCTACTGCGTAGGTATACCCAACATTATTGTAACGTGCCAGTTCTAAATAAACAGCTTTTGCAAGCAACTGCGTGTTTACTTTACCTCCGTACATTACACAATCAATTGTTTCTTTTAGACACATTTACACGACCTATGGGTTACTAACGATATTCTCTTTTCAGATTTATCTTTAAATGACAAAAATGTTCTTAAACTTGTCAAAGTAATTACAACGGAAGATTAAAGAGCAATTTGTGTTCTATTATTTGGATTCAATCAAAACTTTGTTCATTCTTTGACTAGAAATTATCTTCTTTGTGTACATTTTCGTCTTACTTTTCGCATTTTTTTTAGCATTTGCTCCACACAGAAGTCTTGATGGAAATAATTTGTATGCCTAGGAAAGGAAGGAAAGGAAGTTTTGAGAAGGAGCAAGATAGAGGGGGTGGGTATGTATCTGCGAATCAGAGTGAAGGAGTAATGGACGTATGAATCCATCCCTTCCAATGCGGTGTAACGCGAAATGTCAAGAGAGTCCTAGCTGGAGAGGTAAAAAAAATCTCCATCAACAGGTCTCTACCAATCTGGCATGCCACGCAGTAGGTGGAGAGACGTATCCGCCACCAAGACATAGATAAACCTCACTCCTTGAACCCGGGTATCCCTGCTAAGTTATCAAACGTTCAAACCACTTGGGTTGACCTATGGCTACAGGTTGTTTTCTTGCTTATCTGCTTTGTCACAGTGTGATGTTATATTTCTAATAGAAGATAAATTGACATTAGAATAATAGACGTATAATATAAAATTAGATTAAAAAATGTTATTCAAGTGATTGGGCATAAATGTGAAGTGTAGTGTAGTGTAGTACAAAATTATACGAGAAATAAACTATTGGTGTTCTCGTGGATATAGAGTGGATGCTTTTATTATTTTCATTCACAGAGATTATTAAATTGTTGCAGGCTGCAGCGTCATGGTACCAAGTTGATGTTAAACTCCATATCTAAGTTCGTGTCGGGTCTAAACCGGATTTGCATCCGGTGTTAATCAAACCTGTGGCATTATGATCGAGACTGCGATAGTAGAAACAGGTTTCAATTTAATACGTCTTCCATTTACAAAAATTTCTTTGTTATCTATCACTGAATATTCCCAGTATTGAGTCGGAAAACGGAAGTAATAAAAAAGGCATTAAAAATTCATCAATATTTTCTGTGAAATTATGGGTTTAAAGGCCATAACTTCAGTAATTTACTTACGTAATCCCTTTATTGTGACTAAAAGTATCATTACCAATGTAAAATCATTACCAATGTAAAACTATTATTTCTTCAAAAATAGAAAATTACTTTGTGGCGTCATTTTAAATATATGAAAATAAAAGATTTTGGAGGAGCTTTCTTTGTTTCAAATTACATACGAATAGGATGGTTTTTCAATTAGATAACTTTGAAAATAGTAAAAGTGTTAATAGTACGTGAAATTTCATTAATAATTAAACTTTTTTTTAAAAAGTAGCAATCTCTAAAATATATTTTCGTATTGGTAGAACACACATATATTTTTATTTTTTATTATTGGGTTTGTCAACAGTGATCCATACCAAAGCTCTCGCAAATAAAATTACATTTAACATTGTTGATACTATATAGGTATACATTTGTTTTTTTTTTTAGAAATTTTTGTTACTACTCGATCTCGCTGTGTTAATTTATAAAAAAAGTTTTTGATGGACACATAAATGTATTTTTAAGATAATTTAATTAATTTTTTGTTATTTTTTTATTGGTTTCGAATCATGTAGATCTTTTTAGTTTAATAGTATATAAAGTATAATATTTTCATATAATTGGGCATGTGGAGCAAATGAGCGAAGAAAGTAGTGTAAGGAGAATATACGATGCAGATGTGAATGGTAGCAGAAGTCGGGGATGCCCGAGGAAGACATGGCACGACCAAGTGAATCAGATACTTGAGTCGGGCCATGTGAAGAGTCAGAATAATAGAAGAGTATGTATGAGACGATGTATGAATGTGAATGAAGCAAGAAGTGTGTGCCAAGACTGAGTTGTTTGGCGGTCCGTCCTCTCTGCCTACCCCTGCGGGGAAACGGCGTGGTGGTTAGTTATTTAGTTAAAAATATTATTATTGAAATACAAGAGTTCTAAAATTAGTAATTAAGGGAATTATGTAGACATAAAAGAAACATTTAAACGAAGTGTAATGGAAATAAACGTAACAGATAATAATAGTTACACGTTGGTGAACAAAGTTGGCCACAATTAAATCACTTAACACAGTTAAACCATTTAAAAGAACACTAAACAAAGTTAAGCCGTTGTTACTGATAGTTAAAGGTGGCTATTCAAAAAGATTCATCGTTAAACATTAATAAACATGATTCCTAGTTAAACAAAGTTTAAGAAAGTCAAACATATTATTATGTTAATATTAAAAATTGAAACACAAAATACATATACATTCAAACCAAGCAAATAACTTTTATAACCTTACCGTGCGTTGATCTCGTATGTATGAATCTCGAATGTGATTAAAATTGTGTCGTATATATAAATACGTTACCATTTTACTGACGCCTAAGCACGACGTTTTTAGCTAAGTAGTGAATATTAACCAGGTAGGTACTTAATCAATGAAGTCACATCCCAATAAAAGTCCATTTCAAACACATATAATATCTCACGTCTCGTATTGATTGATCCATTTTAGTAAGTACCTACGTTGTTTTTACGTTACTCATACCATACATTGTTTATTTACAAAAATATCAGATGTTTCATTACTCTGTGACGTGTAATAGTTGTAATACCTATCTCAGGCACAACATATTACATGACAGAATGTACTAAATATAAAAACAAGTGGGATTGCTATATATTTTAGCTTGAAACCAGGCTTTTCATCAGTTTGCAAGCCTACATTTTTACGATTTTGATTAAGATTGATGTTCTGGATCGTTTCACGTGTCGAAATCACTATATCCCACATTCCACACCGCCACATTATATTAGCACAAATCCGTATTGAATAAAATGTTAAAATAGCAGTCAGCTTCATAAACTTTAATATTTTACACTTAAGAAAGCGCATTACGAATATCTACCGATTTATAACTTTTTTCCGCTGAACAATTTAAGTGTTTAAGCTCTTAAAAAAGGTGCTATTTTTTTAAGAGAGTCTTTGTACATTTGCTGTAATTTGAGTTGAGAAAGTAATCATAAATTAAATCGATAAAAAAATCGCAAAGTATGCTGCAAAAGAATATTGAAAATAGGTTGTGATCTGTTATATCTTTTGGCTATGAAAAATTTAAGAGTTTTTTTTTTTAATGTTACTTTAGACATATGTCGTGAAATATTTTTGTTTTAAATTTAAGCGTGTTCCCTCTAACATTTGTGTTTACATATCTCCCTTTCCAACCATATTCGTTGTCTGTTTTAACGCTTACTACGGAGCTTTAAGCGCACATAAAAAGAAGCTAGCATACATACAAAAATACTTGTATAAAGTAACAACTCTTCGAATACCAGTATACTCACAATGTAAAGATTTAACTCATTTGTATACCAGTATACTCGCAATGCATTTATGTAACTACTGTTTTATACCAGTATACCCACAATTTAACAACTATGCTTACTATACTATAAGTACTATATTTTACATACTATACGAAAAATATGCTTACCTAGGGGCCGTCTGTTTCAACAGAATGCTAAATCGTGAGCTAAGTTAAAAATTTAACTGTCAGTTAAAGTAACAAGGATGTTAAATCGGACCGCGCGCTGTTTCAAGTGCCTTTATGCAAAAGTAACAGTTACTAGTGTGGCCAGTCTAAAAAGCAGAATATTCCTCGAAATTACGTGGAAAAACGCACGGCATTATTTTTT
Organism: Hesperophylax consimilis; assembly: GCF_061612785.1. Lineage (NCBI taxonomy): Eukaryota > Metazoa > Arthropoda > Insecta > Trichoptera > Limnephilidae > Hesperophylax > Hesperophylax consimilis. The sequence continues at coordinate 32,269,214 of NC_142844.1, read as the reverse complement.
GGTACGGCCACACCGAAGATTAAATATGATCTCTGGTTAAGTGACTGTCAAATAGTGTCAAAATACAGAAGTTTGTTGTGCGTCATTATAACCTCTTCCGACTTCTTGTTTGTTATTGTGTTCGATTTTTTTATTTCAGAATTTAATTTTTACTTACATGATGAAGATCGATTTATAGTTTTAGGAATAATTTCTTGAGAGTATTGGAGGGGCTAGTTTCCTTTGATTAATAATTCCAACCAAACTTTGTAAAAAAAGTTATATATTTATTACATAGTTTCTTTTCAATTATAATATGTATATTGAAACATTATATACAGGGTTTAATATAATAATAAGTTTTATACCAAAGTTTATGAAAAAAGATATACTTTTATTACATTGTTTTGTTCCTAGAAAAATATTTCTGTGGGTATTTAAAAATAAATGACGACCTGTTATAATATATACGATATTACACGGAAAAAATATAATTTACTTTCCAGTAGTCGTAATATCTCCCTCAATTTGATCCGTCACAAGCTTTTGCAAGCTCTTTCGACATGCGATACCGTGCCAAAAATTCGGAATCATCCCAAATGACCATATTATTAACACGGGGTCGAAATGTTTTTGGCTTTCACTGTAAAACATTTTGCATGACGAATTCATCTTCACTACTGTCATCTTCGATAATATTAATCATGATTAATAATCGTTTCGTAACAACACTCAACAGAAGAACCTTACGTATATAACTGTCAAATATGTCAAAATGGCGGAGTAACTCGAGAATCGCCAATAACTCGCGAGTAACTCTCGGATTTCGGGAAGTTAAAACAAAAGTTAAAAGTGACGTAAAACCAGGAGTTAAATTGATTGAAAAACGCATTTTGGTGAAATTTAACTTTAGCATTTACTTTTACTCTTACTTTTACTATAGCTAGCGTTGAAACAGACAACGTTGAACATTTACTATAGAATATGTACATGTGCATGTCCAGTTACAATTAGTTCTCTTATTTAATTCAGTAGATATGATGTTAAGATTAAAAATTAAATAAATCTTACAATTACCATGAGTTGAACACATAACTTCCAGGCTTGAAGTCAAGTTTGTAGACGACTACGATATAAAGATCATTGTGGTATGGTATATCTAATCTGTATATACAGGGTGTCCGGATTTCCACAAGCTTTTGCAAGCTCTTTCGACATGCGATACCGTGCCAAAAATTCGGAATCATCCCAAATGACCATATTATTAACACGGGGTCGAAATGTTTTTGGCTTTCACTGTAAAACATTTTGCATGACGAATTCATCTTCACTACTGTCATCTTCGATAATATTAATCATGATTAATAATCGTTTCGTAACAACACTCAACAGAAGAACCTTACGTATATAACTGTCAAATATGTCAAAATGGCGGAGTAACTCGAGAATCGCCAATAACTCGCGAGTAACTCTCGGATTTCGGGAAGTTAAAACAAAAGTTAAAAGTGACGTAAAACCAGGAGTTAAATTGATTGAAAAACGCATTTTGGTGAAATTTAACTTTAGCATTTACTTTTACTCTTACTTTTACTATAGCTAGCGTTGAAACAGACAACGTTGAACATTTACTATAGAATATGTACATGTGCATGTCCAGTTACAATTAGTTCTCTTATTTAATTCAGTAGATATGATGTTAAGATTAAAAATTAAATAAATCTTACAATTACCATGAGTTGAACACATAACTTCCAGGCTTGAAGTCAAGTTTGTAGACGACTACGATATAAAGATCATTGTGGTATGGTATATCTAATCTGTATATACAGGGTGTCCGGAAACTCGTAGTACAAGCGGGAAACTGGTGAATCTACATCACATTTGGAGTCGATTTTGTAGTATATATTTTTTTTTATTTGAGCTTTCGTTATCGAGTAAATCGAGTTTGAAGTTGATTTTTTTTTTTTTTTTTTTAATCAAATTCTTATAAATTATTACTGAAGATCAAAGTACCCAACTAATTAAAACTATTTGAGTGTAAAACAAATGAAGAAACTCGGATTTGAAGCATTATTTTGAAATCACCCTTCATTTAACCCGGTGTAATCATAAAATATTTCTGCTCTGCAGGGTTAAAACATCTGTTATTCAACCCTAAACACCGGAAAAAACTTTAACCCTAAAATAGCCGAAAAATATTTTTTTTTGTTTTTTTTTTTTTTTGAAAATGCTCAAATCAAAAAACTTTATGTTTTTTTGGGTTCCCCATGTGGTGTAGATTCTCCAGTTTCCCGCTTGTACTACGAGTTTCCGGACACCGTGTATATGTCCGCCAGAATTCCAACGTGTTAAAAACCCTAAATCGTAAAAAAAATCAGTATCCTGCCGGGCAAACTGTATCGGATTCTCCGTTCTCTGCCCGGTGTTACCATGACGGTATATTTTAATACATCCCACATTCCGTTCTCATGATGGCTTTTGGTTGTAGTGGTTCTCGACCCTCGGCTGCGCCGGACCTCGAACCAGCAACCAGTACAAGGCAGACCGCCAACGCCGCGGACTATCCAACCGAACGCCGGAACATTGTGTTCGTTGGTCAATAATTATTATTACCATCATAATTTTAAGTCTAGGGTGGTATTCTTGTTTCTCTTATAATAATGATTTCATTGCGTTCCGAAATATTTAATCTCGACTGATAATTATGCTTGAGAAAATGGTATTTAATTGCACCCAGATAGGGGTCAAACTTTATTTTTTATTTATTTATTTTATTGAATGAATAGTTAATAAATATCAACAAACAAATCATGCTAATCCAATTGAATTGGCTTGTCAACCGGTGCTTCAAGTTTAGTTACATTATACGTTTTAGAAGTTATAATTTACATCTTATATTATTTACAGATTCAACATTTTTTCATACATATTAAAGTAATTTTTTTTTTCCGATAACCAATTTTTTTACCATATATTTAGACTTACATTACTTCATAGTGTCAGGTAATAAATTTAATATCTTCGGTATGTTGTATTCAAACGTTCTCTGTCTGTGCTTATTATTAAATTTCGGAACTATTAACCCGTCATTGCGCGTGAATCTAGTGCTGTATTTATGTTCTAATTTCTCTTTATGCTGCGGGGTAAATATATGCCGAATTATAATTTTTTGCCATAGTATAGCCTAACAGGTAAAATTTTGGCACTCTGAAACAGCAGCTGTGTATTATGTCTTGGTTTGAAAATATTAGGGACGACTAGTAAATTTATAATAGCGTTTTGTACAACTTGGACATGTTTCAGATTGGTTTCAGTAGTATTTCCATTTAATCCATTCCACTCAAATTATAACAACTTCTATATATTTCTATTCTTCACATAACCGTTCTATATTATTTTCTATTGTTCAATTTGTACATTTATTTATAAACCACTGTACGCCATTTTAATTAAATTAATCTAATATTATTATTATTATAATAGTTGCTATTTTATTACAATACAGACATTATTATATTTCTAGTAGAAATGCATTAGATTTCTTCTACAAGTATAATAAAGTTGTTTACATGCTTTAAAAATGGATCAATATTTTTTTTGGTAAGATTATCGCCAGTAGTCAAAATTACACAAATGGCACTGCCGCGTAAGAGACACGTTTTTTTTTTAATAATAAATAATTCAACTACTTTTCAGATTGAAATATATTCTTAGATTTGCCATGGCTAGGTACCACCATGAAATATTCATGCAATCTATAAGTTTGAAAAACTTGTTATTTTTCAAAACTATAACTAAAATATATCTATGTAAAACATCAAAGGTATTTTTTTTACCCTTCAATCAAAACATTGAATTTAAATTGTATTTAAATTGTATTTAAAAAAATACGAGATATACAACGCAAAGTCTACACTGTCCTACGTAAACTTCCTACGCAAGCAACAGTAATTAAATTAAAATTTCATTTTTGACTCCATCAATCAGTTTACTTTAAAACCCACAGAGATTCCCCCTACGCCACATCGTGTGTCTTGTATCGTGCATTTAGTATCTTACACTCCACCTGCCGTTCAACTTTACTTTTTCAATACCTTTTTTCCTGCTGCAATAACTCAGGCAGTTCTGGATTTACTTTTTGTTTATTACGGCAGACTCATTCGACGGATAGAGATCTGTAATTATGAATGAGAATTCGTGGCTCTCTGTGCGGTATTGAGCATACATTTCGGAAGGTAATTGCCAGGCAGGAAACTTATCAATAATACTCGTAGTATCCCGATAAATTTAAAAGGGGGAAAAGCGTAGTCTCTAAAAACTTACTTGGTGTAATTGTTCATACTTCCGTAGTGGAAACTTGGAAGAAGAACTCCGTCAAACTATGTGATTACCGCATAAAAGTAATTATTCCTTCTTCAAAACACTTTTCGGAGCTGATGACACTATTGCATCTCGAACATTTCTTAGGGTGGAGTGAAGTGGGGAAGGGAAGTAGATGGGAAAGAAAAAAGTTGGGAAGTGCGTGGCTATTAAGAGCAATGAGAATGATACTTGGGCGAAACAGATTTTTAAAATTGAATTGGCAACATTAATTAAACAGTGAAACAGGTGCTGACCTTAACGCGATGATATTTATGCATAAAATAATATATATATTTTTTTTTTTACAGTGAATACCTCACAAGAGTCCCAACTGCTCCCGTCTGGAGCCAGTGAGACTATGGCATCCCCAATTGGGGGATGTTGTGAGGCTGAAGGTAAGTGGGGAAGGGAAAGAGGAAGGTGGGGAAGTACCTGGCTATTCAGATCTAGTCACTAAACACGGCTAAAGCCATTTGGAGCAACTTTTCAATTCTGAATGGTGGTCTTACACCAGGGCGATACTGGTAGTATATTCCACTCTGGAACGTGCCGCAAATATACTATATATTATTTTAATTAATTAATTGTGAAATAACACAAATTAATCAAATAAAATTTATTTGCGCACGCCGGGTTCGAACCCGCGACCTTCGGAATGGCAGTCCAATGCGTTACCACTGGACTATGCCGGCCGTCAATAAATAACCTATTACCAAAATACTTTCCAAAGAAAATTAAATACAGCGAGGACATTGAAAGACATAACATAAGAACGTGCAATTAAATTAAACTACCAAAAAAAAGTCAATTCACAAAATAGTTTACTTTTCAAAGGAATAAATATTATAATGCCCTGTCAGAAACCATAAAATCTGCACCGACTGATAGATTCAAATAGGATTGTAGGATCCATATTAATCAAAAAAAATGTATATATGTAATTAATCCAAGTTTATAAATTAGACATTTATAAATTTGGATGTACAAATGTCTAAAATAAAATTGATAAATAGATACCACGTATGGATCTGGTCACACGACTAACGCTACTTCAAGCAGCAATTCGATGAATGGTCGCCTTTTACCGCCTCGGTAGTTTACTAAAATCGTACATGTTTTAAATACTGTATAAATTAACAAATTCATAACAAAATAATATACAAATAACTACATAGACTATTTTCGAGACTCGTATTTAAACGAAATCATGAATCGCAGTCAACGTTGAAATTGCCTTCATCATTACCAATAAAATTCATCTGAACTTTTATAATTAGAGAACTCAAATATAAGTAGTTTACTTATAAACTTTCTTTCACTGAAACCTAAATGAAATTCTACAGTTGAGTAGTCACCGAACCTCGGTAGTGTGCAGTCGTGTTTACCAGTGCTCTGTGTTTGACGGCTTACTTTGACGGCGGCGCGGCGTACAGATAAGATTTATTTATTGTTACCTTTTCGTATTCATTATTTTTGTTTGTGTTATTGGTTTGCGACGAAGTTGCGTGTATTATTTCTATCATTTATTATTTCTAAAATAATTATTATTGTTTAATTTTTTTTTAATTTGTTGAAATGGAGGAAGATGAAAATCGACCTCCGGACCCTGAGCCCATTTCTAATATTGTAGACGACTACGATACTGATGATACCCAGACTTCTGTAACCCTTCCTTCACGAAAACGACGTCCTCCGCTTTGCCTTGATGTACCTCCTAAAATTAAATCTCTTTCACAATCAAACGAAGCCCCAATCTCTCATGGAAGTTATAATGATACAATTCCTCCAGAAGCAAAAGCCATTGAGCTTATGTATTCTATTTCATCTTCAGCTCCATTTATTGTCAATGTCCAAAGGACTGAACAGGGGAAAATATTTCATCCCCTGGATTTTGGTAAATTTATTTTTAGCTCAAAACTCAATAACCTCGGTATTATAAATGGATCAATAAAACCGGAAGGTCGATACAAACTATCCATAGAATTTAAATCAGCCACATTAGCTAATGATTTTGTTAAAAAAATAGGTTCTCTTTCAAATAATAAATTTAAATCTTTCATACCTACATTCAATTTAACCAGAATGGGCAGAGTAAGAGGTATCCCAACCGATCTATCAGAAACAGAAATAGTAGATGCTCTTAATGACTCTCAATTAACTCCAAAAGTTTTAAAAGCACGTCGTTTGAATTTCAAGGATACTTCCACCGGCACCACTATATGGAAACCTTCACAATCCGTTGTTATTACTTTCGAAGGTCAAACATTACCATCCCGTGTATTTATTTATTATAACGCTCTTCCCGTTGAAATATACAGATTCCCGACTATCCAATGTTTCAACTGTTGCCGTTTTGGCCATTCAAAACCTATTTGTCGTTCCCCTCCTCGTTGTTTTCATTGCGGAGAGGATCATCTCTTTGAACGGTGTCAAAATACAACGAATAACCCTATTTGTATTAATTGTAAGGGCAACCATACTGCTGTTAGTGTGGCCTGTCCAGAGTTATCTAGACAGAGAAATATCAAACAGTCAATGGCTGCAGACAATATTTCTTACTTTCAGGCCTCTAAATTATTCGCTCCTACAAAAAAATCTTTTGCAGAGATAACGTCTAACGCTTCTCTCTTTCATTTTTCTCCCCCTAAATCCCCTCTATCATCTTCCCACAAAGAAACAATTTTCAAACCGATAAAATCTAATCCAAAATTTATTCTTTCTTTCGATAAAAAACTACATAATGAACTTTTACTTAACCCGAATGGGAATAATAAATCCCAGGCTCCCAATGGGACTGCCTTAAAAAACTGTTCCACTTCCGATATCTTCCCTAAAGTCACGATTGAAAATTCTTCTTTTATTCAAACTTTAATTACCCTATTAATTACGATCCTTTCAAATAACAATAAAGTACCGTCCAACGCTGCCGATTATATGAAATCTTTACTCTCTAGCCTTCCCGATGTATCCGCAACTGAGCAAAATATTTCAATGGAATAGTAGAAGTCTATTCGCCAACAAAATTGATCTTGTACAGTTACTTGATGAACATAATATTTCAGTTGCTGCCATCTCCGAAACGTGGTTAAAACCCTCATACCAATTTAATATTCCTGGATATCATTGTCTAAGACATGATAGACTGGATGGCAAAGGTGGCACTGCTCTTATTATACATAATTCTATCCCTTTTAAACAAATTATTTTCCACACTCTCTCCAATAATTTTCAGATAGTAGCTGCTGTTATATCTGATATTACATTACTATCAATATATATCCCTCCCTCTACAATTTTTGTTGAAAACGAATGGTCAACATTTATATCCCAGATTCGTCCCCCGTATATGATACTTGGGGACTTCAATGCTCATTCTCCTTCTTGGGGCAGTGAGTTAACAAACCGTTCTGGCCATAATCTATTAGATTTTATGGATACCTATAATTTATGTATACTAAATGATGGATCTCCAACTCGTTTCACTGCCCCTCAACATCGGAAAAGTGCAGTCGATTTATCTCTTTGCTCATCTTCGGTGATTCCCATATGTTCTTGGAACATTCTTAAAGATCCCCTTTCCAGTGACCATTTTCCTATAATAATTACCTTCCACCATCTATCTTCCACGCATTCCTTTTCGATAAACAATAGTTTTAAATTTAAAACGAAAGACGCGAATTGGAGAAATTTTTCTTCAGAATTAGACTCCATTGTTCAAGAATCTAAGTCTTCCCTTGTTAACACTAGTTTACAATGTGAATTATTTCCTAACATGATAATAAAAGCTGCAGAAAAAACACTTAAAAAACGTAATATTAACATTAAGATAAAACATTCCACCCCATGGTGGGATGAAGAATGCACTAGTGTCGTTAAATCCAGAAGAGAAGCAATTTTCATTTTCCGTAAATGTATGTCTTTCGAAAATTACCTTTCTGTGAAACGCGCCCAGGCAGAAGCGAAACGCGTTTTGAAAAACAAAAAGCGGTCTGGATGGCGAAAATTCTGTGAACGCTTGTCTCCTGAATCTCCCCAGTCATCCGTATGGTCCAATTTAAAAAAATTCGGTTCGTCATATACTCCGCAGCGTTCTAAACATATTCCAGAAGAAATTATTATAGGTTTTGCTGATAAGATAGCTCCTCCGTCAGTTGCCAGATGTGAGGAAATGCCTTCCTTTATTTCTTATCCATCTCACTCTAGCTGGCTGGACTCTCCTTTCTCAATAAGTGAATTAAATCGAGTAATCAATTCCCTTCTAGACTCTTCTCCTGGCCCTGATGGAATCTTATATAGTTTCATTAAAGCATTCTCAGACATGTCGGTTGAATATTTTTTATCCCTAATTAATTACATGTTCGAAACGGGATTTATTCCGGAAGTCTGGAAAGTTCAAAAAATCCTTCCGATTTTAAAACCTGGCAAAAATCCATCTGAAATCTCATCCTATCGTCCTATTGCTCTTTCGTCATGTTTAATGAAAGTAGCAGAACACTTGATAAAGAACAGATTGGAATGGTTTGTTGAAAATCACAGAATTATCTCTCCTAATCAATATGGCTTCCGGAAAAAGAAATCAACCATAGATAATTTAAGTGTGTTAACAACAGACATCCGTATATCTCAGTCCCTTAATTCTTGCACTCTGGCCACATTTCTTGATCTTTCGTCAGCTTACGACGATGTATTAACTAACATTTTGAAAGAAAAATTAATTAAAATAAAAATTCCCTTAAAACTAGTTCAATTTATTATTAATTTACTAACAGACAGATCCATTATTATCCACTTTTCTTCAAAAACTATAAATCGCAAACTATGGAAGGGGTTACCTCAGGGGTCCGTAATCAGTCCATTATTATTTAATATATATATAAGTGATTTAGACAGTGTAATTCCTTCATCTATCAAGCGACTTTATTTTGCTGATGATTTCCTTATATATTTATCACACAAAAATCTATCGCGCGCTGCGAAGGAATTGAATTTGGCTTTACATAATATTAAAGTTTGGTTGTTGACAAATGGGATGAATTTAGCTACGTCTAAAACCAAAGTAGTGGCTTTTACGCGCAAAAGAAAAATACCCCCCTTTTCTGTCTGCTTTGATAATGTTCCTCTTCAAATCGTTAAGCAAATTAAATTTCTTGGACTACTTTTGGATCATAAACTTTCCTGGCTCCCGCATATTCAGAACATTTCGGCTAAGTGTGAAAAGGGTCTAAATATTATGCGAGCTGTTTCCAGAGTGTGGTGGGGATCTCATCCTACTACTCTTAAATTAATGTATGGTGCTCTAGTGCGAAGCCATTTGGATTATGGAACATTTCTTTTTGATCCTCTTCCTAAATATTTGGACAAAAAACTTGAAAGAATTCAGTCCAAAGCGCTCAGAATAATTATTGGAGCGATGAAATCTTCTCCAATTAATTCTCTCCAGGTAGAATGTGTTGATCCCCCCTTAATTTTAAGGAGACAATTCCTAGCTGATAAATATATTTTTAAATCTTTTTCTATATCGCGTCACCCTTTAGAACAAAGCCTTGATTATTTGTTCAATTACTTAAATAACGAAAAAAGATCGACAGATAAAAATCGACTTCCTCTCCTTCTAAAAAGTTTTCTTTCATTCAAATCTCTGTCTTCTTCCCTCCAAAATCTACAAAAAGATCCTATCCTTCCTATTTTCACCATCCCATTTGATTCTATCAATTATATCCCCAACGTTATAACTTCAGACTTCCGAACTGATATTTTAATCTCATCTAATCAAAATGTTGAGGAAAAATTTAAAAACATTACATCTTCTAAATTTCCAGAATTTTCTCTCATTTACACAGATGGTTCTAAGTCTGATAACAAAGATTGTGGAGCTGCGGTACACATTCCCGAATTCGATTTAGATTTGTCTTATAAATTGCCTAAAGAAATTTCCATATTTACTGCAGAATGCTTCGCAATTGAACAAGCTTTGAGCCAAATCCAGCTTTTCAATATTCGACGAGCCTTACTGTGCACTGACTCACTAAGCGCAGTGTTGAAAATTTCCTCAAATATCCATAAACCAGAAGACTATATTATTTATAATATCAGAAACACCCTTAAATCTTTAAATGAATTAAATTTCGAGACAATATTGGTTTGGGTCCCTGGCCATTTAGGAATTGAGGGTAACGAGAAAGCCGATTCTCTAGCCAAACTTGGAACAATTTCTGGCTCTAATCCTTTAGATTTTAGAATTCCTATCTCTGACGTCATCCCAATTCTTAAATCCAACATGATCCGCTCCTGGGAAGAAAATTGGACTAGTACGAAAACCCGAACTGGTGCTTTTTATGCAGGAATACAAAATCATATTCCAAGTAAACCTTGGTTCCACGGCAAGAAAAAATCCAAAAGATTTATATCCTGTATCTCGAGAATGAGAATTGGTCATTGCTCCATTGCATCCCATTTGTTTAAAATCCGGGTCCTAGACAGTCCACTCTGCCAGTGCGGCATGGAAAATGAGACTCTTGATCACGTTTTCTTTAATTGTAAAAATCATTCATCCTTCAAAGGCATTTATCGTTTACTTATAAAAATCACCCACCAATCTCCCCTTAGTATTCCTTATTTACTTTCTCTCAACAATTCTCGCATTTTCTCAGTTCTATACAAGTTCATAGACTTGAATGACTTCAATATTTGAGATTTCCTATTCCCGTATAGATTTCCCCTAAAATTATAACCATCTCCCTTAACTTTAACGGCACATAGCACTCTCTTTAGGGTGAATTGCCTAATACAAAAAAAAAAAAAATTCTACAGTTCATTTATCTATATGTAGCAATTAACTCGATGCCCTTGTATCTTGTAGCCACACGGTATATTTCCGCAAATACCAATTTACGACAGTCAACACTCGGTCAGTGACGTCTTCGGTAATCGGAGGTCGAATGAATCAGAGCACAATCCAAATACGAAGTTCAAAGATGGCATTTTCCAAGTATCAGGTCGAACCCAACTGCGTTTAGCGAGAAGTTTATTAATTGGTACTCGTATGGTTACGTGTTAACATCGAATGTGTACGTTATTTTTTTCAATTCAATTTGATGGAGGATACGGTTGCTTTGACTTATTTTCTATGAATCATTTGTTTTATTTCATTATTATTGTGGGTATCAAGGTACAAGTAGGAATGTACAAAATTTAAAAATACCTACGTATTAAAAATCTACATTACTGTATTACTTTTCAAGCATATGAATTTATAATTATAATAATTATTTATTCAACAAGGTATGCAGCCGTAGTGCAATACAATACTTTCCACATTTAAAAATTTATTTACCAAACTTTTTTTTTATTTACGTCCGTCGGGTTTTTACATAAAAAAGAATAATTTAATAACATTACATAGTGCATTAAAATTAAGGCGATGCCTTACGTAGTAATGCAAAATCATGTGTTTTTGGTTTGAAAATTTGTTCGCCTAGAAATGTTTCAGATGTTTTAATTAAATACTGCGAGTAGAATACATCTTAGCCTTTGAAATATTCGAATATTTTTTATATAAGTCTTTTTATAAGCCCAGAAAAAAATAACGTATAGGCCTATGAAAACTGCTTTAAAGTTCAAAATCTCCTACTTACGAACCCATTTTCGGTTACGATTTTATTGTATAATGTGGCAAATTAAGTTATTTATAAAATGATGGGGAAAAAAATTGAATATTTATGCCTGAACATCCACAAAATAAAGTAAAAGGCACTTTTTGGCCATGTTTTTTTCTAGCATAAATCAAAACAGGCGGATGGTGTTAAGCGAGAATTTAAACCTCATCGCCATCTACGTAAGGGTTGTTATTGATAGCGGCTCAATTTAAAATATAACACAACGTAGTGCATCGCCTTAACATACTAAAATGAAAAATATTATTTTTATTCCCAGCTCCATGAATGGGATTTACAATTCAATTTATCCATAATGTCAGCATGATTAGCAACAAGGTATTGTAAAAAATAACATAGCAATAAAATGATTCAACGTGATACACGTAAGTACAAAAAATACAAAACCAAGAGAAGAAAGAAGAAAGCCAGGAGAAAATAAAAAAAAATGTCAAGAGTAAATTATAAGGTAAATATATAAATAAAAAAGTTACAGATTATGCAATAAAATATTGTTGATAGAAATTTCTGATTTAAATTTTAGCATGGAATAAATGAAACTGATTATATATTGTACATCAACTGAACTGAATTTATTTCCGAGCCTATGCAGCCTTTCGACTGCAGGATTCATAAAATAGTTGGTTTTAGATGAATGAACAAAGAACAACCCAGGACGTCTCGTGTTCGATTTGATACACGGAACGTTACTAGCTTAGTTAAGTCTTAGGTGTATCCATTAAGCTCTAAACTAATTTGTAAAAAAGCACTAAATTGCTGATGGTTCTTCTGAAAGGTAAGACACTTAAATCAAGTAATTTAATTAAGTTTACATTATTAATTTGGTCAATGAGTACCTATGGGGTCTATGGTCAGTTGGTAACATTCCCCAGCACGGTCAACGATTGATAAGAAATTCCGACAAAAATGCCCGCCAAATCTCCTTAGTTGTCAGTTTTATTTGACATTCATTGCAATTTTTTTTATAATTTCGTTCTTTATGCAAAATTACAGACTAGGCAGAGTAACAAAGCCCGCAGTATTGAAAGACGTCATTATGCGATCAATTAAATCCGTTCGAACTTGGAGCTACGAAATTCAGATACTTGTTGCGATATTTCGTATTATGGCTAAATATCTCATTGACCTATTGACTCAGTTGTGAATAAAGACCTCATTAACTAATTGACTCACTTTTCAATACCAAAAAGTAAAAACGGACTGCCAATGCATATTTAGGTTAGTATTTAAATTCAAAATTCCCATTTTATTAATATTTTTACGTAAATGTGTGACGTTTGATGATTATATATCAATAATTTTACAATATCGGATCGATGGGTAGAACGACCGACGATTTGTAGCGATTTAGCTACCATGGTCGAACTATCAATCTTGTTGCTATGTACTTAGTATTTCTTTGACCGAAAGTAGTATGCATTACAGAAATTCGGAGTAAATCTTTGTCATTGTTTCGAGTAGAGCGAGTATTTTTAAAAATTTTGTGTGGTATTTTTGTATGTTTGTAAATAAGTGAGTGATGATCGTTTTTTCGCACATCTGTAATCTGTCGAGTCTGAAATTATAGGTAGCCTAAGGATTATTTTTATTATTGTGTTCTGTGCTTTTATGATTGGGTCTAGTACAGATAAAGTGTCTCCTACTAATGCTATGATTCCCTACTCAATGATAGATTGACAAACAGCAGAGTAAATCATTTTCAAGTAGAGAAAATTTCATTTTGTTCTGAAAAAGTGCTAGGTTTTCTTATTTTTTTGCAATTATTGAGTGAGAATATTCCATTTAAGGTATGGATCAATAGTGAGGCCGAGGTACTTCATCTGTACTTCACTGACAGCGTTCATCGGAATTCAGACATGAGTGTATTCGAATAGAAGCACCGTCATAGTGTTAACCTGTAATATTTATTCCAAATATTTTAGGCTTGAACCAAAATCCATTTTTTTTCGATACTGAAGGTGTTTGCGTGAGTTAATTTTGTACATTTGAAAACCATGACGATTGAAGATTGTGTTTTTTTAATCTTCTACCTATAATATAATAATATTGATATAATTATAACGTATAATAATTATCGGTAATCAATTTAGTTTGGTGCTGCCAAAAAATAAGTAGACATGGTGAATAGAAACATTTTTGAAGAAATATGTTTAGTAATATGGGTTTCTATTATTCGTGAATTTAAAAAAAAAATTATATTCGAATACCTACGTAAATAGTAAAGATTTTTCCTAACATATATAAAAATGTATGTTTTAAAGTCTATAATTTATCTCCAAATGATACATTTTCAAGAGATATTCATTGGTTATCGTAGGCAGATTTATAGGCAAACTGAAATGAAAAGAAACAATGATGCGAGCGAAATGAAGCATTTTCCATTGTTATGATTATTGAAGTGCAGAATAATATCATTCGCATTATGCCGCCACCTTTGTTCAAGGAGAGAGTGTATTTTCAAATGGTTGCTAACGAGAAAAATCATTATTTTTCAAGAATGTAAATCCCGTAAATTTCAATCCGCCTAGTAATTTGCACGCTAGAAAAGTGATAAATTAAAAAAAAAAAGAATAGTATTTAAATGCCTTCTTGAAATAAACGATTATTTATTGCGTTCTGTTATTAGCACGAATTCAGTTCATCAAGGATTTTCGAATTGCTTGTCCGGATTCAGTGAGACTAAGACATTTCCAAATGAGGTATGTTGTAAAGGTAAAAGAAGTGAGGAATGGAAGTAGATGGGGAAGATGGAGGTTGGGAAGTACGTGGCTTTGCAGATATAATCACCAAATGCAGCTAAAAACTCTTCAAATAGCGATTCGATTCTGAATGACTTTCTTTGACCAGGGCGATACTACAGAGTATATATTGTGTATAAGTACATTTAACTGGGTACGGTAAAAACGCATTAAAACTAATATTACACTAAATAATATCAACTTGATATGTTTTTAAGTAGTGTACCGTCTAACCCACTAAACATGTCACCCACTGCCCGGTGCAGTGGAAATATAGCACCGTAATTAAAGAAAGTTTTGAAAGGGGGGAAAATGGCGGAGAGGAAAGAAAAGTGGGAAGAGGAAAGAGCAAAGTTATAAAGAACCTGGCTATTCAAATGTAGAAAGGTACCTACTAAATATTACTTTACAATTCCCGGCAAGGATTTGGATTCTAAAAGATTCCTTCCTTTTTAGGATGAAGCCCAAATGTACCTCATTCCGAGTTTTATTTAAAAGAACAAACCGATTCGAGTATTCATTAAAGTTTTATTTAAATGAGACAACCGATTCAAGTATTCAATAAAATTTTATTTAAATTAGACAAACACTTCAATCTATTAAAGAATTCAAAATTAATTAATTTTTAAAAAACATTTCAGTCTGTTTCAACAATGTCAGAACAACCTATGGGCGCATAATTTTCAATTTGACATTTCCGCACGAGAACGGGCCGCAATATCGACACTTTTTTGTACCTACTCAAAAGCTTGGCTAATGAATGATTTGTTAGTTTCTGTGTTTAACCTCCCACAACCCCGGGCTTACTAATTTTTATCCATATAAAAACCCTCCTCGCAGCATCTCATAAGGTTAATATTTTAGTATTTAATCCAACATAGGTGGTGAGAGAAACCTCAGGGCCTCCCAAAAAACTCACCTAAAACATACTTTAGTTTAGGGTTGACTTAACTATTTTAAAATAAAAATTCAAAAAACTTACACCGGTCACCAAAAACTAAATATCATTACCTCATTTAGATATCATGGAATTTTATACCTTCTTAGTTACGGTGCTTTTTTATGGAGAAGAATTAAACCGCCCAACTTAAGTTGGGCGCAAATAAAAATAAATTACCCGCGTATTTAACCTTCCAGAGTGCGATGAACTTTTTCCAAGTAAGCCTTATCTAACCTTAACCTACCCCAATTAGCGTGCCCTCTGAAGTTTATTTCACGTCGTTATAGTTTGTTTATGACGAATATTCTTTGATGATTAGTTTACTAATCAGTTTAAGCATTGTGCCGGTCTCGAGTACGTGAAGTACCGGAATATTTAGACGAATTCGTTAATCCACCTATTGCTAAAATTTTCAAAACATATCGGAATACCTGATATAGATTTGATTTGATTTACTTAATGTCTTCATCGGTATTGTAACTGCTTTCATTGTTTTTAATCAAAGATATAATTCATACCAATTAATACCAAAAGTAGAGAACATCCTTTCCGGAGACCAGTATGGCTTTAGAAGAGGTGTTAGAACCAGAGAAGCAATATTGTCGCTACGAATACTACTAGAAAAAAAAATAAAAATAAACCAAAACATATTCATCGCATTCATAGACCTGGAGAAGGCTTTCGACAAAGTAGAATGGAAAAGACTCTTCGAGATTCTGAAGAGAATTGATATAAAATATAGAGATAGACGAATAATCCAGGCGCTATACAAGAATGAGGCCGCTATAATTAGATGTGACAATGAAACAAAAGAAGCCAGTATAAGACAAGGGGTGAGACAGGGATGCTCTCTGTCACCTGTTCTTTTTAATGCTTATATACAGAGTGCAATTGATGACTTGAGAGAGAGAATGAGTCACAGAAAAGGTGTAAAGATACACTTTCAAAAGGTGGATATGATAAGGTTTGCTGACGATATTGCTTTGGTTGCTGAAAGCGAAGAAGAACTGCAAGAGGCCTTAACAACCATGCAAAGCATTCTTCAAAACAACTACAACATGAAGATAAATAAAGACAAAACAAAGCTGCTGACTGTAGGCCGAACGAAACATCAGATGAGAGTAGAGATGGCAGGAGTTCCACTAAAGAACACCAAGGAGTTTGTCTACCTCGGAAGCAAAATAACATGGGACGGTCGGTCTAAGAGCGAGGTCGACAGCCATATACATCAGGCTAGGCTTGCATTCAATAAAAGGTCGAAAATAATAGAATCGAATAATATAGACCTAAAACTGAGAATACTCATCAAGACCTATGTATGGAGTATCTTGATGTACGGCTGCGAAACATGGTGCCTATCCGAAAGAGATAAACGGAGACAAGAGGCTTTTGAGATGTGGTCCTATAAAAGACTGTTAGGAATTTCCTGGAGAGACCATTTTACAAATGAGGAGGTTCTCCAAAGAATCGAAGGACGAAGGCACCTGCTCAGGACCTTGTCCGAAAGGCGTGCAAGATGGATCGGCCATGTTATACGACAAGAAGGCCTCTTTCATGTCATAATAGAGGGTATGACCGAGGGGACCAACTCTAGGGGACGCCCACGCCGAGAGTACCTGGAGGACCTGCTGGTGGACGTGCGCTGCTCATCATATGCAGAAGTCAAAAGAGCCGCACAAGACAGGGAAGAATGGAAAAGGAGATTAGATGAAATTGCTGATAACCAATCCCAGGATTGAAACCAGGGAGAGATAATTCATGATTTGTAAATTTGAAGAATTGCAAAATAATTATAAATATCACTTGGTTTTAACTCAATTACTACAAGAAATAACTACTTATATCGTGGAAGATGGTGAGAGGTGTATTGAAGTTCTATTTTTTTCTCAATTAAAGTTAAGTTTGGAGGTTAGGAAATACGGATAAACTATTAAAATAACCCAAAATAACACCCTAAAAACCTATTTTGTGCATGTTTACTTAAACCCCCGACGAATAGTCGTCTTCATTAGATATTTAAGTTGAAATATTTATTTATTATTTTTATTATAAAACATTGACAGAATTTTAATAATAACTCAAAAAAATTAATTGTTTTCTTTTTAAAGGGCCTTTGCATGCAGGGGAATTCGACAAGTTTACCCATGATTAATAGTTCAGCCTATAGACTTTACTAATTTATTCCACTTGTAGGGCGTCGTCCTGCCCACCAACTTATTGACCACTTCTATGTAATTGTTTTATGGTTAAAGACTAAAGTAATCATGTTATCAATAGCATTATTATACAGTTAATAATTTTATTTAAATACAAATGCACGACAAAAAATTTGCTTTATCTGAAACATGATCGAGCTTTGTCTGCATGTAATTTCTACTTCAACGAAAATACCATATTTTCATAAACTGATAGGATTATGGCGCTTTGAAGTATCCAATTTACATACTTTTGGCTAATAATGCATGATCATTTTATCGGTTCCATAATATTATGTATAAACCCAAAGCTCTTAACCCAATTTTTTTCTAAATATCCTACTCATAGTTGATGCTGTCAATCGGGGTGACATTAATTTAAAAAAAAAATAGAAAAACTTTTAAAAAATATGTAATTTCTATTATAAAAAATGTTACCGTGATATGGGGAGACTTTGACCATCGAGAATATCTGCATAATTCTAGCTAAATCGCTCGCTTCCTTCTAGTTATTTGCTTTGGACGCATCGAAAATAAATGTCAAATGAGTTGGTTTTTAGTTATATTCAAAATATATATATATATTTTTTTTTTAATGTATATTTTATTTAGTTATAAGAGTTTACATCTTATACCTAATATATTATTTTCTATGACTACTACAATATTATTTACTTCTTACATACTAATATGATTGTATATGATATATGATTGAATTGTGGAGCCATTTTATAAATTTCTCAAAGATTGTAATAATTTCTTGGCATTAGTTATGTAAAGTATATATATATTTTTTTTTTTTTTTAATTATTGTACGACAGACAGGTAAGTCCAATTATGGTACAATTTTATTAAAACTAACAATACATGTACATATATTTTTTAAAACATGGTATAGTGATATTAAACACATCTATATCCGCTGGTAGGGCATTTAGTAAGGTCATACCTCTTGTCATGCTATGTCGGGCAATGACATCTGTCCGACCCTGCGGTATACAGAATAGGTCGTGGCTACGATTTCGACAGTATTTATCAGGAACGAATAATCCACAGCATGACAGGAGATATGGGCAATCGATAAGGTTTTTTAGTAACTTTAATTCAAATACCATGAGTCCGGCATTACGCCTAGTCTCCAGGCTTTGGTAATTTGTCTCCTTTAGCAGTTCCACGTGATGCATGAATTTCGGATATATTCCGTATGATCGCATGTAAACATACCTTAGGAATTTTTTTTGAATTTGTTCAATCATATTTATGTATTTAAGTTGATAAGGTATCCAGACAGTACTGGCGTACTCCAGCTTGCTTCTGACCACTCCGTTGAACATGGAGGTCATTGCTTCTTTGTTATTGAATTGTTTGCAAGTTCTAATTACAAAACCAAGAGTTTTGGAGCAAGCCGAGGTAAGCTGGACTATGTGGTTTGAAAATGTCAGCTTGGGATCAAAGATCACCCCAAGGTCCTTGATGATGTTTACGCGTGTAAGTACTTCACCATTCATTCTATACTGGCAGAATACCGGATTTTGTGAACGACTATAAGTCATAACAACGCATTTTTTAATATTGAAGTTAAGTTTATTTTCTACCGACCATATCATGATTGAATCGAGGTCGGCCTGCAGTTTCGAATAATCATAATCTGATTCGATTTCCTTCATCAGTTTCATGTCATCTGCGAATAGTAGACATGAGCTGTGACGTATACAATCCTGAATGTCATCAATCAGAATGAGGAATAACATGGGACCGAGATTCGATCCTTGAGGAATTCCTGACAGAGCTGCGAACTTATGGGAGTCGTATCCATTTATATTTACATACTGACTTCTATCTTTTAAATATGACGCAAAAAATGTCAGTAAGGGTTGATTAAAACCTATTTTATGCATCTTTTTTATTAGAATATCGTGATCTACTCGGTCAAATGCCTTTGCGAAGTCCGTGTAAATTACGTCCGTCTGATGCCTACAGTCTAGGCCTTGTGCTACCCGTCGAGAGAAAGAGAGTAAGTTGGTTACCGTTGATTTCTTCGGTAAGAAGCCATGTTGATTACCTCTTAAGAAAGGCGTGATTTGTGGACTGATTTTATCACAGATAATCATTTCAAAAATTTTTGGAATTGTTGACAGTACTGCAACTGGTCTATAATTTCTGACGTCAGTCTTTTCATCAGCTTTGTGAATGGGGCTGACCCTCGTTAGTTTCCAACACTGTGGAAATGTGGAAGACATGATGCAGAGATTAAATATGTACGCAAGGGGAACACAGATATTTGGAGAGATTTTTATAATTATTGAAGGAGGAATACCGTCCGGACCAGTAGCCTTATCAGGTCGGAGATTCCGGATACAAGTATCAGTGTCTATGCATAAAAATATAAAACGACTTGAATATTCGAAATAACTTTTTTACAATTTTTTTGGGAATCACCCCAAGGAAAATCACCCCACTCGGAAAGGTAATTTAGATCACCATGTTTTTTTTTTAAATCTTGATAACTCTATAAGCACATTTCTTTAATATATATTATCCTAATATTATTTCGGTAGTTCAAACACGTGCATTAAATATGACTTAAAATATTCAATATCACATCAAAGTCACACCATTTTACGGTAAATAATAATTAAAAATGAGAAGCTTATATTCATGAGAAACCCTTTCCTTGTAAGCATGTGATTTGTAAACACTCCAGCGTGATGTATTGAAGAGGTATAATTAACACATGAACCTATTCGTGCATCCGAATTCACAAGTTTTAGATATAAACGATTCTATTGGGGGAAAAATATTTAGTTACCCATCGTTAAAAATGTGTTAACCAATGCTCTAACATGGGAACACAATTTTCGAAGAATCTAAATTCAAAACACTGAGTGAATGGATAGGACATTTAGAGAAGTGTAAATGATATTCTATTACAAAAATGGACCAAATCATATAATGTCAAGTTATTAATTGCCACTAAAGTGTCCAAACTGCCTGGAGCTGGTGGGACCATGATAATTTTAATACCGATGGACGATGGAGGAAAATGATTTCTAGAGCAGACAATGTTACAAAATGGCTAAATAACTATTGCAAATCCTCAGTGCTTAATAAAGGCTCCGATAATAGCTTAATAGCTTTCTTGAGGACCTAGTGTCTTAAAAATACCACAAATAGATTATTATCACGTAGCACAGAGGTCTTTTAAAAACGTATTTGTGTAGTTATTTATATCCATAGAAATTACAAAATAACCCAAATTGTGTGGATTACTTACTAGCAGTGAGCTCGTCTAGCATCTAGTGTACATTATATCTTTGGGCGAGAGCCACAATTCAGGTCATGTTTCAACTAAAATATCCCATAAAATTTACATACGTTTAAGCGCCGTATAAGGTTTCCTGAGGAGTGTGGGTGGGGCAATTACATTTGTATATTTTTTTTAATTGAAAAAGGTATTCATTAACTTTCGTGGGGAGGTTAGTGGCCCTTACCTTATTAATAAAAAGATTACAACCTCTAATTCAGTATATTATGGTACCTTATCCCCGAGTTCATTAATCTAGATAGTTAAATACAACCAGTGGCTACCCATAATAATTAACTATATTTAGAAAAACAGAAGAAGATACAGCTACTTCCTTTATGAAAAAATACATTCTTTAAGACTATTCATTATACCATTTAGGAAGCATTAAGACTCCGTAGTAAGCGTTCAAAAAGAATCAGAAGATGTTTTAAAAGGGAGATATTTAAATGCGAATGTTGGAGGGAGCGCGCTTATATTAAAAAATGATAATAATTAAGCAAAAATTGCGATAAAAATCTCTCAACAAATGCTTAGGTTGCATTAAAAGAAACAATGTGATTTTTTTCAAATAACAGAACAAAATGTATTTTTAGTAATTTTCGGAGCATATTTAGCTATTTATTTCTATCGAGGAAATTACATATCATTACTGTTTTGGCTATACAAATGTGTAGATATTATCTTCAAAAATCATATTATATTTTTTTACGCACTTAACTTAAAGTTTTCGACAGAAATATGTTAAAAATCAGTAGAGATTTGGAATGCAGGGGCTTAATTTCTGTTATCTTCCACCAATGCTTGTAAGTAGCTGAGTTAACATATACGCAGCCAAATCACAAAAACAAAAAATATGAAATTTTTTTTATTATGAGATGTGCGAATAAATTCCCCGGTTTCATTGGATTTAGTTGAAATAAATAATGAAGCCTGCTCGATTCTGAACAGAATAGTGTTTCTGTATACTTAACGATGCTTTCTATTTTAATATTTGTGCTTCTCTCACTCCAGCTCTATGGAGTCAAGTAAAACCGATGATTTTTAATCAATTCCACTGTACACGCTGCTGAAGACTGAAGACCAAGAAATCTTCAAGCCGCGGGACAGGTTACCTTTGTCATAATTATTAAATGCACACTGTGACAATATATACTTTTGATTTGTGGGGAAGAAGGAGGATTTGATATATTTACGTGGATGTATCAATTAAATCAGGAACAAGATTTATTGGAATAACCAGAACAGAATATGTGATTTAGTCCTTTTGAATTTGCTCTACTAAAACTAATTCCTACTAATCACAATGCTATTGAACCCATTAGCTACAAACATACGTACGTATCTGTGATATGATATTATAATATAAGAAGCAGTAAAATAAAAACATTGACATTTTGAAACGTCGTAAACATCACACCATTCTCTACAGAGGTAGTCAGAGCGATTAGAACTCAACACCCTTGATATGACTCGCCTTCAGTACATATTTGATTTACTTGATCATGTCCAAATTTCAACGTTTTTTTAAGTACACGCATCTATATGCAGATTATTTTATGTTATTTAAATACTGATCAAGAGCCTCTTTTTTAGAACAAGGCACTATCGTACCGGAGTTGGGAATGTTGCGAGTCAGAAGGAAAAAAAAGGGAAAGCATAGCGGAAATTTGGGAGGTAGGTATGTATTTTATTTTTAAGATCTATTTTTTAAATCGTCTCTTTTATTAATTAAGTCTATCGACTTTGAAAGGAACTGCACTCGATTTTATTTTATCAAAATTACCTAAGTCGCTGAAATTATGTATGCCGACCTACCTTTGGTTTATCGCATTAACCACTCGAGTGCTGGCGTCAATAACTAGAATATGCATTGAATAATTGGCGTTTGTGTTGGAAATCTCTAGCCGTCATTTAAAAAAATCTTTTTAGGAGACATACAAACTGATTACAGTACTATTTTTTATTTTATTTTATTTGGGAAACAAACAGTTATACAAATATATTTTAATACAAATCATTTTTACCAAGTTGCATAAAC
Organism: Hesperophylax consimilis; assembly: GCF_061612785.1. Taxonomy (NCBI): domain Eukaryota; kingdom Metazoa; phylum Arthropoda; class Insecta; order Trichoptera; family Limnephilidae; genus Hesperophylax; species Hesperophylax consimilis. Next base: position 32,245,982 of record NC_142844.1, on the reverse strand, counting down.
CAGTAAAGTTTCCACAGAAGATTCATTTTATATATAGGTAGAAAAACATATGAATATAAATAATACAATACAATATAAATACTAACTAGTAGAAAAGGAAAATCTCCAAAAAAATAAAAAGACTACAGATTCAACCCATACAAAAACAATACACACACTAACACTACTAAGTTTCCCGCAACGATCGAACGCTACTCTCTTAGGAATGCTATGAATCCTGCGAGGCTCGTATTAAACACATCGATATTTGTGCATAATCTATTAAAGGTGCTACAGCTTCTTCTTATAAATACATTTTCAAGATAATTAGTATTGCTCTTGGGAATATAAAATGTGTCCGGAGATCGAGTTACTCTTAATGGACATCTGAAATGAATATTTTGTAAAAGGTATGGGCTATCAATAAAATAGTGGATTATCTTATATAGCATTACTAGGTCTCTGATATCTCGGCGTTGATCAAGAGTTTTAAGGTTCATGGACACATTGTTTTCATCATTTCGCATGCGATAAGAGACATATTTCAAAAACTTTTTCTGAACTCTTTCTATGTTTGATTTATATGTAGAACTATGCGGGTTCCACACTGTTGATGCATACTCAAGGTGGCTTCGGACGTAAGATATGTAGAGAATCTTAAATGTTTGTGGATTTTTGAAAACTGAACATACTCTAAGTATAAATCCCAGCATTTTCAAAGCCTTCGACGTAATATGCTCGATATGAGACTGAAAAAGAAGCTTACTGTCCATTAGGACTCCAAGATCTCTAATCACATTTACCCTGTTTAAGAGTTTGTTTTTAATTTTGTAGGGATATAATATTGTGTGTTTCTTTTGAGAGTAAGATATGACCATATATGAAATTCCATATATTTTATCGTTTTTATTACATATTTTTAGGATTTATATAAAAAAATATAAATCGGAATTCTGTGAGTCAAAATGGAATATTATGACGTGCGATCACTAAATACCTTTTGCAAACTCACTCGAGAGGTTAAAGCGGTGGTGATCAAAAATAATCATAATTATTATGGTAATGCATCCTTATTATTAATTTATTTATTATTCTTCAAAGTATTATCCCATTAAACTATAATTAAGCAGTGTGTCAACAGGATGTATATTGTACATGTCCAATTACAATGTAAATATATATGCATATAAACATAATATTTTAACTAATTTTAAATATACAGATTTTTAATATTGACACACATAATCTAAAATAACACTGAAACTTTTGATTGATAGTAATCGCTAGTATAAATATCTTTACTTAGAAATGTATCTTATTCTTGTTTGGTAACAGTTAATGTAAGGGCGAATAATTTTTTAACAGATTTTGTTAGCAACGACTTAAAAACCTACTAAAGGTATGTAATGTTATTTTTTTCTTTTTTTATTCATTTTACGCCCGTAGGACTTTTACATAAGAATATCATTTGGTATAATTTTGACATGGTGCAAATTATTAGAACAAGCGAAAGAAATAACAAAAAATATATTAAATTAATTTGAAAAAAAAAATACAAACATGAAATAAAAATACTAGAAACAATTTTTCAAAGTAGTTTGATAAAGATCAACCAAAGGTGCGAGAATAGGGTTGGAATAGGTTTTATATTAATATGGTTGTACAAAATTCACAAAAAATATCAATATCTGATACAACATTAAACATATTGATATCACATAACATATACACGGTGTCCGGAAACTCGTAGTACAAGCGGGAAACTGGAGAATCTACACCACATGGGGAACCCAAATAAACATAAAGTTTTTTGATTTGAGCATTTTCACAGAGTCCGAGTTTCTTCATTTGTTTTAATTTCAAATAGTTTTAATTAGTTGGGTACTTTGATCTTCAGTAATAATTTATAAGAATTTGATTAAAAAAAAAATCAACTTCTAACTCGATTTACTCGATAACGAAAGCTCAAATCAAAAAAATATATACTACAAAATCGACTTCAAATGTGATGTAGATTCACCAGTTTCCCGCTTGTACTACGAGTTTCCGGACACCCTGTATGCATACAATATTCTCTCCGAATGGATTGAAGAGTTCATGAGAACGAAACAAAATTAATTTTAAATTACTTTGTCTTCAAAACTGGTATTTCAATTTATTACCAGTACCGATCATCTCCGAAAAAATAATAATTATAGATATAGTGCCCACAATGCCCACTCATCGACGAGTCGGCTTTATTTGTACATCGACGAACACAGTATGAGTTCACAGGGCCTGTGCGTGCGCACACAATTATTTAAAAATAATAGCAAGTGAGTAGGTAATTTTTTACCTGCGCTTATCTTTTATTTACTCTAGTCTTACTTCCTATGTAGATATTCACACCGGCGCACAGTGGCCAATTTTGATGATTTGGCACGACATCGGTCTCGGCGTTCGACCATTTGGCATCATTGATGTTTTTTTTAAGTATTAATAAGAAATACCACTTATTTTTTGTTAATTCTTATTAGTTGAAATGTTGATAATGATTTTAATGCTTTTATAAAAAGTAACGTGTAACTTGGGCGCTAAGTTTGTATTTTATAGATTATAATTCTTTAAGAAAACAGATAATAAAAATACAGTGAACAATTTTGTACATTATAATTCTTTAAAAAAACAGATAATAACATTTTTAAATAATTATTTCGTAGATTATAATTCTTTATAAAACAGATAATAAAAATACAATGAAAACTAAATAATTTTATGAATTGGTAATTCTTTGAAAAAAACAGATAAATTATATATTGAAAACTAAATATTTATTACATAATTTAACATAAATACAAAATGTGATTTCCAGTAGTAACCCTATGTTTATAATTATTTGGGTAAACTGTTTGGGTGATTAACGTTAACTTACTATCATTGAAATCTCTTATGACACCGAACCTGATAAAAATTGAAGGAGAAACCCAAACATTAGGCACAACATTATTAATTGATGTACTTAGCAATAATACTTAGGATTTTCCAGACAGTGGGGAATAACAGTTTAATAATGAGGGTAATTAGTGTAATTCACCCTATACTAATATTTTAACTCCCGCTAATAATGTGTAAAAGTAAATTGAATGCATTTACGAAAATGTTATAGTCGCCACGTACTTAAAGATATAATTGAAATTTAATGACATATGCAAAATAATAATATAACAGAAAAACACAAAGTAGCTAAATAGAACGGTTCAGTAATGCACGTACCTTAAATAATATTTGCATATAATAAAACAAGTAATAAATAATAGGTTAAACCGAAAATACAGTAAATATTAAGACCTAATTATCAGTGTCCGAAAAATCTCCCGTGTTAAAAGATGTTTCAATATTAGGTTGCGAAGTTTTTAATAAATCTCTGACTTCCTTTGAGAGTGATGATGACTGTTTTCTACTTATCTTTCTTATACTTGATATAAACGGATCAGATGTCATCATCAGTCTGTAAAGCAGGTCTTCATTTGTTTTAATTCGGGAGATTTTTCGCGTATGGTGTTGTCTGTAAGCTCGATAATCTTTATGTCTAGCCTCTTGCACATCTTCTGATAATTGCCCAATGGGCAAAATCATTCTGTTAATAGCTTCCGCCCCATGTATTAAAATTTTATGAATACTGGCTGGCATATAAAACCATTTGTACAAAGTTATATATAATTTTGCCGTTTGTAGAGCGTATTCTCCAAATGCGACCGTATTTATTACATAGCCGCTTGAAATTGCATCTAATATTACAGAAAACCTTTGTATAAGAGTTTTGTCGATGCCTGTTATTTCTGCAGACTTTTCCGGATCTGCGAAAAACCTGCGGGAAGTGTTGCCATCATTTGTTGTTCCTGATCCTTGCTTAGGAATATCAACCAAAAGACCCATTTCTGTACGAAACCTGTCGACAATTTTTTTGTTTTCTGACCTGGAACAACATCTTTTCTTCACCAGTTCCTCGAACCTGCCATTTCTTTACATCTAACCTATACGATATGTGCAGAAGGCATTCAAAAAATCTTATTCTAGCATGCAGAGTTGATAATCCAAAATAGAATGCGTCTTCTTTGCAAGGTCTTGCCATGACCCCTGCCAAATCGTTCATGGTTTTTGGAGAAGCCCCACATATGTAGCACACTGCTGCTGAAGTATTATTCATTAATGAATTACAAACTTTCCCATCCACCATTGTTTTTATAAGCACGTGGTTAACGAGGAACTCATTAAGCCCAACAGTTAATTTTGTAGGCCTAAGTTCTGATATTTGCCGTTCCACGTAAGCGAATTCTTCTCTCGTGGTCTCTGCAGTTTCATGAGTAAATCGGAATCTTACAGGCCGGCAAAATTTTGTGGAGGATGATCGAGGGTTTTGCCATAGCACGGTTTTATTTCCAGTGGAAACTTCTTCGATATGTAATTGAAGAGGAACCACGGATGTCATCAAAATATCAGCGTCAGAGCACTTGTCCGCCCCATCTTCGTAAAATTTTTGTTTATATAAACTATGACCACCACTTCCATCACTTCCCCACTTATAAATAATTTTTAATTCGTGAAAATTTTTGTCGAATTTCTCTGATAACTCTTGCCTTAAAACTTCGTCGTTAGCTTGAGCGATACGCTTTGTCGTGTGATCAAGAAGTTCTTGAAGATTCACTTCTGCCGATGTTTCTGTAACCACAACTTTATTGGGATAGCATTTTTTTTTTTAAATAATTATTTTATAGTAAGGAGGATACAACGTATTATTTCTACCTTTAGCACCCTTCTGAAGTTCAACATACTGGTGCTTGGTTAGGTTTAGATCCGCTATAAGTGCAAGTGCTTCCTCCGGTGTGTACGATTTAATTGTTTTTTGTGATTTTAAATTGAAAGCACTTCTCAGTCGCTTTATTGTCTTTGGTGTGCTCGTTATCGCTTGTTTAACCACTTGAGCCAGAGTCCGTCTTCCTGACGAATTCAAACTCATTGATGCTGCATAAGACAGCTGCTGTGCACCGAACTGACGCACTAATGGTTTCACTCTTCTTTGTTTATGTCTTGTCGTGATGGAGGCGAACGGCTTAGGTGATGGGGTTCTTGATGATCCTTCTGATTCATTAGAATCTGGAGTGTGGAAATCCGCGTCAAGCCAATCGGAAAATTTGATTAAAAAGCGTTTCGCAACATAATGACTCAATTTCCACCGCGTCGATAAATTCATGGCAAAGACATTAATTCTTTTAAAAAAAACTTCACGTACATCACATTCACAGAAAATTCCCACTTTTTCACAAACATACTTATTTAATAGTGTAATCATTGCTTGAGATGGTCTTGCAATAGAGAACCCCTCCTCCCGGATGATGTCAAACAGTTCCCTTCGTGATATAGCGCGGCTTTCTGAAAAGATAAATAAATGTAATTGAGGTTGATTGTCTTTGATAAATAATTTACATGTTTTTCCATTATATATTCGGTAAAAACTATTTTGATTATGACTTCTACTGATGAAACAGTTAAAAAGTCTTAAAGGTTTACCTAATGAAATATAAACTGCATTAAAATAAGGCTTTATAACTTTGAGCAAGTATTTAAATATTAACAATAATATACATTTTAAATAACTTACCTTGAAGAACATTATCCATGGTTAAATTTTCACTTTGATTCAACGACAAATACATTTAGAACTTAACTCGGCACACCTTCAAATACAACTAAATAAAAGAGGGAAATTCCCTCTTTTATATCTGTTTTCTGCAACTAAATGCAAATATATAAATAAACCAACGTAATTACGTTCTGGATGTAAATAACAGCAATATTTTTAGTGGTTAATTAATTGCAAAATATTACATTAAGTTGATCTTTCTTTCACATAAAGGAGTCAAATATTGGATTCTGAAAAAAAAATTGACGAAAATTAAGTACAATCATTTCTTAAAAATGCAATTACTGGAGTGGCTGGCTAAAATTGGCGGTTATTTTTTTTTTCCGTGTACAAAAAAGACACAGCAATAATATCCTATTAAAATTAGCGTGAAAACTCGTGAAGATTTTTATTCCTACTCCATTAAATGCAAAAAATTGGAAAAAAATTGACAAAAAAAGGTAAACTTTGAACTAGTCAACAGTTATAATTTCAGAAAAAAAAATTTTTTCAGTCATTTAAATAAAGCACGTATCTTAAAGAATATCTTAAGTGATTTTAAAAAATACTTTTTTTGTAAAATAAGTACACAAACAACCTGATTTCGCACGCCTTCAAACTCGGCTAGATACAGCAGCATAGTTGCGCGCCCGAATATCAGTATACCCCTGTTCTGCGACTAATTACATAATAATTGAGTTGTAGGTATTAATTTAAATTGACAGTGAATAATTGTGAACAACTTGAATTTTATTCTAACGGTACGCAGAACTAAATATTACATACAGTTGATCTTTCTCTGACATATCGGAGTCAAATATTGGATACTGAAAAAAAATTGACGAAAATTAAGTACAATCATTTCTTCAAAATGCAATTACTGGAGTGGCTGGCTAAAGTTGGTGGTGATTTTTTTTTTACGTGTACAAAAAAGACACAGAAATAATATCCTATTAAAATTAGCGTGAAGACTCGTGAAGATTTTTATTACTACTCCATTAAATCAAAAAATGGAAAAAAAATGACAAAAAAAAGGTAAACTTTGAACCAAGGCAACAGTTATAATTTATGAAAAAAAAGTATTTTTCAGTCATTTAAATAAAGCACGTATCTTAAAGAATATCTCAAGTGATTTTTAAAAATACTTTTTTTGTAAAATAAGTACACAAACAACCTGAATTCGCACGCCTTCAAACTCGCCTAGATACAGCAGCATAGCTGCTGTATCATTTCTTAAAAATGCAATTACTGGAGTGGCTGGCTAAAGTTGGTGATGATTTTTTTTTCCGTGTACAAAAAAGACACAGCAATAATATCCTATTAAAATTAACGTGAAGACTTGTGAAGATTTTTATTCCTACTCAATTAAAGGCAAAAAATTGGAAAAGAATAAAAGGTAAAATTTGAACCAAGGAAACAGTTATAATTTTTGAAAAAAAAAAATTTCAGTTATTTAAATAAACCACGTATCTTAAAGAATATTTTAAGCGATTTTTAAAAATGCTTTTTTTGTACAACAAGTTCACAAACAACCTGATTTCCACGCCTTCAAACTCGCCTAGATACAGCAGCATAGTTGCGCGCCCTAATTTCAGTATACCCCTGTTCTGCAACTAATTACATAATAATTGAGTTTCAGATATTAATTTAAATTAAAAGTGAATAATTGTGAATAACTTAAATTTTATTCTAACGGTACGCAGAACTAAATATTACATACAGTTGATCCTTCTTTGACATATCGGAGTCAAATATTGGATTCTGAAAAAAAATTGACTAAAATTAAGTACAATCATTTCTTAAAAATGCAATTACTGGAGTGGCTGGCTAAAGTTGGTGGTGATTTTTTTTTTCCGTATATTAAAAAGACACAGCAATAATATCCTATTAAAATTAGCGTGAAGACTCGTGAAGATTTTTATTCCTACTGCATTAAAGGCAAAAAATGGAAAAAAAAATTGACAAAAAAAAGGTAAGCTTTGAACCAAGGCAACAGTTATAATTTATGAAAAAAAGATATTTTTTCAGTCATTTAAATAAAGCACGTATCTTAAAGAATATCTTAAGTGATTTAAAAAAATTCTTTTATTGTAAAATAAGTACACAAACAACCCGATTTCGCACGCCTTCAAACTCGCCTAGATACAGCAGCATAGTTGCGCGCCCGAACATCTCAGTTCTGTGCGTAATTACCGAGTAAGTAAGCTTCGGATGTTATTTTCAATTGTTTTTTTAATGTCAGTGATTAATTGAGAATACATTAGTAAAAAAAAAAATCATTTCGGGAACATGCCGATCTGGGGTCAATGTCGCGCCAGCGCTCAAATTTAAGCCACTGTGCGGCGGCCGACCGCAGGAGATTCCGTCCCGGAGCCTTCGGGGAATTTTTTCACAGATTTCTAAGGATACAATGGCGGGCGTTGACTCATTTGTTAGCGCATGTCCTTCATTCAACAGCGAGACCCACAAGGAAAGAGATAAGCTAATTGAATGAAGGAACGGTACAGCTTGGCACGTTTGCAGTTGTACCTGCTGTTACCTGCAACTAGAAAAGGTGGCTTTCAAGGATACTATGAATGCACAAAACACATAACACCTCAAATACATTTATTTGTAAAAGTCTCTTTGTAGTGGAGCAGTACATCGAGTTTAAAAGCAGAAACGTCTTTTCTAAAGCAAAAATAAATTAGAACTCTCGAAAAGTTCTCGTTAAAAATTTGCACATTATTTGAGATCCAAAGTAAGCTCTGAAGCTATGAAATAAGACACCATTTCGAATGTTAATAGTTTATTAAATAAGAAGAAATATTTTTAGGAAAGTGTTTGAGTAGATCGTTTTTCAGTTACATACTTCTTCTTGAGGGAAATCCAAATCCTAGAGAATGCTGGATGTTAAAGCCAGTTACTAAGAATGTAACTTGACGTAGATATGAATTTTATTCTTGAGTACTACCGCACAACCGTCTGGAGCCAGTGAAACATTGGCATCCCCTATCGGAGTATGTTGTGAGTCTAAATGTAGTGAGTAGGTGAATGAGATGGGGAAGAAGGAGGTCGGGAAGTACCTGCTATTCAGATATGATCACCAAACATGCCTAAAGCCATTTCTAGCAAAGTTTTGATTCTGAATGCTGAAGGTTCCGCAAATATACCATGTAATTTTATTTTAAGGCGATGCCATACGTAGTAATGCAAAATCATGTGTTTTTGATTTGAAAATTTTGTCGCCTATAAATGTTTCAGATGCTTTATTTAAATACTGCGAGTAGAATACATCATGACCTTTGAAATAATCGAGTATTTTTTAGATAAATCTTTTTATAAGCCCAGCAAAAATAATGTATAAGGCCTATGAAAACTGCTTTAAAATTCAAAATCTCCTACATGCGATCCCATTTTCGGTTATGATTTTATTGTATAATGTGGCAAATTAAATTATTTATAAAATGATCGATAAAAATTAAATATTTATGCCTGAATATCAACAAAATAGAATAAAAGGCACTTTTTGGCCATGTTTTTTTCTTGCCAAAATCAAAACAGGCGGATGGTGTTAAGCGGGAATTTAAACCTTATCGCCATCTACATAAGGGTAGTTTATCGTGCATTGCCTTAAATGGGCAAATTGTGGAGTTACACAAATACAATACAGTTGGTATTTGAATTATGAACATCATCATATTCCCACGTCTATGCAGTGGTGGATGAAAGCTTCACTATTCTTGGTTTTATTATTAGCTTTTCCGCTTATAATGTTTTTATCTCGTCGATCCAGTGGGTTACGGCCGCCCCTCGCCCTCTTGGCTGTTCCGGGAAGATACCTGTAGTTAATAATTTATAGATGCCCTACATAAGGCACGGTTGTGTTCGACACTGGTTAGCTACCATCCAAAAATAAAATGGTTAAAAATGTTGTAAGGGTATATTTTATCAGATTCAGTCGATAAGCTAATAAATTATTGTTAAATTGAATTGGTCAGATTACCCTGCACAGTATATAGTATGGTTCTTGTCGCGTCATACTTCTACCGCAGGTTGGATAGCATCGTCGGCGTTTAGACCCTTGCCACTCGAGAGTGGAAAAGAGTTTTTGAACCATTTTAGAAAAAAATTCAGTTATAATGTTTTAATGATTTTGCAAACACTATACAAGATTCATTTTCAGTGCATTATGATTGCTAGTCTTATTATATTTTAGTATTTTCTCATAATATGTCTAAAAGAGGTACTGCAAACTGCGATTTTTGATAGTTTTAATACTATCCAAACTTGCCACGATACATTTATATGTTTATAAATGTTTCTTTGTTTTTTGTTACCTTTAAACACAAAAACTACTGGACCGATTTAGCTGAAAATTCGGAGTTTGTTCTTATTAGTGATGGGAGTGTTTAAATTGGTATGAATTGTAGAAGAAGTCGAGGACGCCCGTGGAACACTCAACATATTATATCTGGACTGGAATGAGATACGGAGTAGAATTAAATTCGATGTGACATAGTTTTTTAAAAGTAACAATATATAATACAGTAATGAATGGTAAAGAAAGACGGGGACGCCTGAGAAAGACTTAAAGCATGATCTATGCACTGAAATTAGATACAGAGTCCACTGAAATGAGATACAGATATTCGACATAATGATGTTTTTAACAGTTACAACGTGGATTCAGTATGTATTATTGTAACACTATTGTTAATTAAAATGTTTTATTTATTTATTCTTGGCTAATTTATTTAGCGCCGCTTTTGTGAGACATCACTTCAGGGGCGCTTATATGTGAAGTATTTTAAAATAATAAATTGTGAATACACTTTTACGAAATTTAAAAAAAAATATATGAAAGAAATATTAATGTACCAATAAAAACGAAGAAATAAAAAGGTAATGGAAAGGGGAAGAAGATGACGGTGGGGATGTACTAGTGACGATTGTAATAGTTTAATATGATTATGAATTTAATAAATAATTTAATCTTTCTCCTCAATCAATCCCAACCTCTCCAAAAATTCCTCGCCGCTTAAGCCTACTTTCCATTCAAATGCGAAAAACGAATTATCAATAATACAATCACAACAACAACGATACACACGTGTGCAGGAATAAAGCCAAATGTACATTTATAAACTTCGAATAACGCCATTTCATTAGACCTGTATCGAAACGAATTTACATAAACGCTTACATGATAAACTTTAACAGTATTAGAGGTGTTGTATTGAAATGTTACATGGAATCGACCGTCGACCCCCATTACATAAATTTATTTTCTATTAATTTTTTTACTCCATATCGCAATATTTAAATCGGTTTTCTCAATACAATGGTTGGTTTTTGATCACAAAAACAGGCAGTGCAAAAACAGACAGTCCAGTTTTGAAGGGCTATTAAAAAAACGGCGCAAATTACAGAAATAGGGTTTATTATTATTTGATTCGGTACATCGTGTTGTTTTATGCATAGGGTAAAATGATGATTTTCTCCCAAATTCGATTCGATCCTTGTTCTTCCAATGTGTAAGGCCAATGTTAAAAAATTAAATTTTTTCGGGTTGCCGGAAGGCACGCTGGGCCCATTTTCAAGAAACTTGCGGACGGCGAAGCCCCGATGTTGTCGGACCAAATCACAGTAACGACTGAAAACGGCACGACCCTCCAGACACATTGTAATCCCTCCCAGGTTCCTACCCTCACCACGCGGGATGTACCGGCACTTCAAAACTGCACTGTCTGTTTTGCTGCACCCTGTATAACATCTCCAACATAAATCCTTACACCTTACTGACCTTACAATAATTAAAATACGAATAAAAAAAAAAGTTAATAAATAGTTAAATAATATATGATGTTGCTATTTGATAAAGGTCCAACGTAATCAGGATTTATTTCGGTGCTTACACATGTTTTCAATTAAACTACACGATGGGTTTTACTTATTGCGGGTGACGGATTTGAAAAAATTCAAATAATTACGTATTTATGAAAGTTTTCGAGTGCTAAAGATTTTTCGTAACTTTAAAATATAATATCTTTGTCAAAAAACGGCGAGATTTGAAGAATGAGTTAGAAAAACCTAGATATAAGCAGGAACGTACTAAATTAATATTGTAATCGTTTTTTATTATTTTCAAATATAAATAAGAGTATTAAAAATTCTAATTATGGATGTGACTCTGTAACTCCAGTTCAATAAGCTCTAGAACTTTTGCTGGGAATTAGAGTAGGTACTATTTTCAAAATTGGAAGTGTTTTGAGAATTTAGTCAAGTGCTAAAGTAGGTACCTGGCGATAATATAATGTTTTTAATATAAATTTTACTTGCCATTTTCAATTCTTTTTTTCCTTTATTTTTTCAAATATTTCTTTTTACACATGATTATACATATTTTTAGAATAAAAAAAAACTTAAGTTAAGGGAATCCACAAAGGTTGTGCGTGGGTATTATACAAAAAAATACTAAGAGATGATTGAAATAAGAAGAGAAAAAAACTTTTTAAATACTACATCAAGCTAGTTTCAGGTAAAATTATATAAAATTTTTAAGTCATGGTAATGCTGTAGTGCAGTGAAAAATGACACAAATTTGAACTGATTTGTCGTAAATTCAGACCGTTCGTAATTTTTCACAGCGTAATAAACGTCAAAATGTGAACATATGGACAAGAAAAAATAACCAGGAGCATAATAATTTGTATTCATTTCCGCAACAGCGTCAATATCAATTATAAGAATTTAAATACAAAATAATAATTAAAGATATTTTTTCATTTGGTTATTATGACAAATATTTATAGCTGATTAAAAGTTTGTAGTTATTAAAAATCACGTAACGAGGAAATAATTTACTTTTTTTAAAAATAAGTACTCGGTTTTTTTCCCGTGCTTTTTAACCGAGCTAGTATAATAATAACTACATAAAATATGTGTGGGTCCGTGCAGTTATTAGTTAGTGAGTAGGTACTGGTCAAAATGACAAGATAAGCCCCCCTCGTGAAGAATATTACGGCGTTTACCTCATTACTATGGGACAACGGGCAGGATGCGTTGTTTATGGTCTAACTGTTAACTGTGTGATAGTTTAACTCATTGCCTTACCTGGCCAGGGCTTCTCAAAATAATGCACCCTCATTCATAAATTCATATATTTTAAATAGTAACGAAAAAATAATACTAGCTTGCGTGAAATAACGTCGATGACGAATCCCGAAAATGTTTTTTTTTCTGTTTACGATAAAATCAAAATACTCCCACTTCTGTAATTTTTAGGTAGCAAATAGTCTTTGTGTGATTAGCCATTGCAAACAGGTGGGTCGCTACATTTGGTGACTTTGCAGGGGCACCGGGTTCACGTAGTGAGCTTTTTCCAGGTCGGATACATCTGCCCACCAGCTGACTGGATGAGCCCGGTTTGGGGAGACCCTTTGACATCTCCAGTTGAACTCCTTTTATCCATGACCTTGCACTGCAGTGGGGAAGAGGGAGGGTGGATTCATGAACACATACTTTTTTCCTTCACAGAACTTACCCTCCTTACTTGACTTAAAAATACTCTCCATACATTATGCTCAAAGGTGATAAAAGGTGGAAATTTTTTTTACAAAAATTTAATCCAGCATCCCAAGAACATACTGGATTTTCTATGAAATGGCGATAAGCATTTTCAAAAAATTACCCATGTTGAAGTGATCGATTATAATAACTTAATCCAATTTTAAAATAAACGGGAAAGACCAGTTGAGTGGGAAAATATTTAAAGGAGAGTTTATTAAAAAAATATATATATTATATCTGCTTTTATATTAATATGTTTTCTAATTTCTAAAAATATTAATAACTTTTTTGCGATGCTTTATATCCTGTGTTAAGTATTTTAAGACCTGAAAAAACAAATAGCATATAACGATAAAACAATACATTTATAAAACAAATAGCATTTAATAACGGTTATTCTAATAGATTGATAGTTGAAATACCAAATAAAAAAACATAATCTCTTCAAATGGTATATTTACCCTATTTCTAAAGATATATAAATAAATATGGAAATAAACAATGGCGTAGAATTCTATTTGTGGATAACGATGCTTCCAAAATTATAAATAAAACATTCCTGGTACTATTCAACCGGAGTTTTACACTAATAACACAATGAAGAAAGATATTCTTAATAATCGAATCGAAATCGAATTGTGTTTTGTCTATAGAATACGATCTTGTCGAATTTTTTATTAGTATTCAAAAAGCTTTGTTTGGAGAAGGTAAGGTGTGATAAATGTTAAAAAAATAAACCGTTTTCGTATTTTTAGATTTCTAGAAAGTGTCGTAATCATTAGGGTGGATATTTCGATTATAAAAATGTTTAGTTTGTACCCATCACTATTATTACCTAAACGAAGGAGCGGTAATGGGGTAATACAATAATAGGAAGATGTGGGTACGGGTAGGTACCTGAATAACCAACATTATTTATGGGTAGTACTAACCTACCCACTAACTAGTATTTAAAACAAAGAATTTGTTAAAAAAAACGCTTATATGTACAGCTTGAACACTTTCAGTGGGAGGACAAAAAAGTAATGGTTAGAAAAGGTTTGAGGCTTTTCTTGAAAGCGTTGCCCGAAGACCATGAATAAATTAATTGAATTTTACGATACCTATCTAATTGGAATGGTAGACTATTGCGGGAAGAGATGTTGAATAAATTAATGCGAATGAGCATATTTAGGACGTAAAATTTTACATACATATATGTATTGTATTGTATACACAGATATTAAAAATGTGTTCAAAATTATTAAATCTAACTCGAGTTTCAAATACCTACTTTAAAGAAAACCCCACTGAAATGGATCAAGCAAGTTGTATTTGTTATTTGTTTTTGGGGTGTTATGCCGTGTTTCGCTAACTCCTTCTTCAGCCAACGTTTCGGACAGCATTGCATTGTCCGAAACTTGCTGAACAATGCTGTCCGAAACGTTGGCTAAAGAAGGAGTTAGTGCAACACGGCATAACACCCCAAAAAATAATAACAAAAATACTTTTGGCCGTGAAAATTTTAAATCATATTCAAGCAAGTTGCATTCGAGAGGCTTGCTTGTTTGCTACATTTGACTTTGTTCAAATACTGTTCAAGTTTTTTCGAGAATGGAATTATGAAGTATTATATTTCTATGGTTCAATGATATCAGTTAACGTGAAGCGGTCATTTTCAGCACTCAAAATAATCATCGGCGACAACAGGCAAATCACAATAGTAAGAAAACATCAAAACAATGATTATCGCTCTGCAAAAGACAAACTTAATCCGTAACTCTAATAAATAATTAAATTAATACAAAACATATTTAATATTAAATCAATGACATTGTTCCTACTTACGATAATTCCACTGTTATCGGCCACAAAATAATAATATTATTATGTACATTTTTAAAAGCCCTACTAAACACTGGTCCGCTAGCAAAAATATGGTGGAATTTACGTCATACATCTTGGGTATTATTTATTCCGGAATTCCTGAAGCGAACCAGAATACTTATTAAATCTAGGGTCGCTTTATTATTAATGCTTTCCTTATGTCGCTTTTGTATAAATTACATTAAACTAGCTATGATAAAATGGCCAAAAACGGCGCTTTCCAGGGCAATTCATCATCGCCATCTTGTTTCGTTTGACCTGAATCATGCTTTTGCAAGAAATCAGATGGGAATTTGGCGACAAATTTTTAAGCTTTAAAAAATGGGATAAATTCTCATATTCCTCATAACCCAAATAAGATTTTTTATATGATACCGCACATAAGTAATCTCTACGTAGCCAGTGGTGCGTACTTTTTCAAAGACATTTGGAGAATATTGTGAGGCTGAATGACAGAGAAGAGGAAGAAGTGTAGAAAAGGAAAAGAATCTGACTCTTCAGATCTCTTCAAGCAATGTTTCGATTATGAATGGTGGTATTTGACCAAGGTACTTTCACTTCCACCTACCTCTTTGCCTTAGTAATATTATGTATCGGTTGTAAAAATCCATTTAAATGAATTTTGTTTTAGGTGACCCGTCTTTTGATTCCCCGGCAGTTGATCTCCCATACAATTGATCCCTTGGATAGTTAATCCCTCTGCCAGTTGATCTCTCTGATACAACTTGTTCCCAAATGATTATTTCTTCTGTACTTCCTCCCTGGTCGTTACCAGGTTATGCAGAGATGATATAGAATAAATACATACCTATACTTGTCTTAAGTGGAAATCCGCTGCACAGATAGTTTTGATAACAGTAATGCCGTGTATCCTTCCTGCACACCCCTCCGGGACAACAGATTCCACTCAAGACACCTGTATATAAAAGTACACCAAATACGGCCGTTTATCATATCTGCAAACTTTACCAGGGAAGAAGTGCAACAGAAATATCCTTCTTGGAGGATCAAGTGTACGAAGGATCACCTGGCAGAGACATCAACTATCTGGGTGATAAAATGTCAGGGGATCAACTGTCAGGGGAGATTCGCTGTCAGGGGATCAACTATCGGGGGGTAAGCTGTCGGAAGATTAACTATCAGGGGATCAATTGTCAGGGGATCAACTGTTGGGGATCAACTGACGGGGTATCAAGCGTCGTTGAATCTTATTTTGCTATTTGAACCCGCGGCTTGCGAATCCAAAGCCAAGAGGCTTATCGCTCAGTCACGGAGGTCGTCGAATATTTTATTATTCAATTTGCACGACACACGAATTCATGACGTCTTAATTTAACATTAGGTTAGTGTTATTAGTTTTTATCATAATATTTAGGCTCGAATCCAGAACATAATTTACTTTAAAGTAACATGAAACACAATACAAAATAAAGTGTTCTCATAAGCTAAGCCTTATGAACACAACTTTGACCATAAAATAACGATTTCCACAACCATTGAAAGTCGTAAGCTTTAAAAACAACATTATCTTGAATGAAAGTGATATAATCATGATATAATTGCGACGTCGACCAACACATGCGCCGTACGGTTCAAATAAAGTCGACTCGACTCGACCCGATATTCGACGTTGGGAACAATTTGACTCCAAATGGGATTATAAACGTTTCAACGGGCTTAAGGAACTAATGGTAAGTTACTTATAAGTACAAAAGCAACGGAAAATCTCACGCAATCATTCAAACAAGCGGTGACACGCACGCACGCACACATTTAGCTTTTATTAAAACACAGTAATGGTGCAACAAACATCAGGTACCTTAAATACTGCCTAATACAAAGCATTCGACTCAATCTCCGAGAACCATAAAAAATCTTCGGAGTATTAAAGAAGAATATTAAAACGCATAATAACGAACTCCAGTGATAAATATTATGGCTTAAAAATCTATAATCGTATATGGTTTTATAAGTTTAACAATTTAATATTATATGAAGAATTTAATAAATCATATTTAAAAAATAATAAAAACTATTCCTTCAAACGAATTATAAAGGCTATTGTCACTTCACTATTTGTCGTTTCGTATAAAAACAATTGACACATTTGACATATCTGTCGCAATCTTTTAAAATGTTAATCTCGATGATTTTTTGGAATATAAATCAATTATTTGAAAGTGTATGGTAAACTTTAAGATGCCAATTCAAAGCCTGATGGTTTTTCTTTCTGACCCTGTTCAAATCATATATCTCACCTTAATACAATTAATTTAATTACAATTCTAACTATACAATTGTAAATGTTCTCCAAAATGCCCTGAAAAGAATCTCAGACTTGTGATGTCCCGAAAGAAACCATTCATCTGTTCTGAATGCAATTACTAATGTTTTTCAAATTGACCCTGGTAATAAATTATATCTTTGCGATTCTTTCAAGGATAAAGAAACCATCCTGTCACTTTGAATGCAATCAACAATGTTCTCACAATTTATTTTGACGGCATCGCCATTCCATTGTAAGAATATTATCTACTAAATACACTTAAACTACTTTATATGGCATACGTAAGATCTCATCTCGAATTTGCATCTGTCATTTGGAATCCACAATACCAAACTTATATTAACCGAATTGAAAATATTCAAACAAAATTCCTGAGACACCTGTCGTATCGTTTGGAAAATCATCAATTTAATCCTATTACTACGTACTGTTTCTGTAAAAAATTGTGAACTGCTTTATTGACTCCCCAGCCCTGTTAGAAAGGATTGCATTTCATTGTCCTGAATGCAATACCAGATCAAATACCTTATTTTATATGCAACATTTCAAATCGAAATACGCACAAAACTCCTTGCTCGTGTTATCTGCAAATCTTATAATGCCTTCAGCGATATTGACATTTTTCACTGTACCCTTAACCCCTCAGCAACGTTATGCGTTAAAAATACGACAGCAGTCAAGTACAATAAGCGTGTTTACACGTCAACGCGTGTCTCTCCATAGAAATCGTTCTTACTCCGTTATTATTTTAGTTACATCCCTCAAACAAAAACTAAAAGGTCGATTATAGATCAAGCTACACATCACTACCAAGTTGTCTATGGAAATACAAAACAGGAATCTGCTGACAGTCGCATAATTGACACAAAATTTTTATCCGCGCAAAATGTCTGCCGGTAGCGCCGCGCGCTTCACATATTAAATTTTTATAAAATATTTTTATATGAAATGATAAAAAAATGAGGTGATAAAAGTGTTTATTACACATATATACAATAGAATAAATATTTTTGTTTACATAATCTGTGATTTTAGTACCATTTTCACCTAAAAACATGACGTGAGTCATTTTTAACCTATTTTTCATGTTTCCATTCTAAATTTAAATATTTACAAATGTTAATATTTATTTATGATACAACAATTTGAAAGCCTATTTTGTAACCTTTCTAAAACAGTTTTTACTATTCGGCTCCGTTCAGTAATGTTTCATTTATAGAGCTTTGATTGTGAGGCGGTAATAAGACAACGTTTTCGTGAAATTGACATTTCGGTTAAGACATCTTAGCTTCAAGTTCGCGAAATGTCGGAGGGGTTAAATCGTTTAAAATCAAATTAACCTTACTATGTACCTAAGTTAAAAATATTACTTCTGTATTGTTTGGTATTCTCTTTTTAATAATTTTTCACACAAACTATTTACTTTATTACTTTTAATTGATTTCTAGCTTTTATAAATATTATGTTTTGTATTGTTTGTAATTTATATATATATATATATATATATTTATATATATGAAAAATAAATAAAAATACATAAATAAAATATATACGAAAGGAAAAATAAAACAACCATATCTTGAGTCCGTCTCAGTTTTGTACTGAGTTGACACTGTTGATACAAAAAAGATTACTCGTGACGTCAAATGGCTCCTTGTAACGTTACAGGCGTTTTAGCGGACATTGTAAAATTACAACTTTGAAAATGATTTTAACTGTTATAACTAATTATTAGAGTTCCTTATTTTCCATGAAGGTTTTTTCTACTATTGAAGGCGAGTGTTTGGTAATATCAACATCATAATCGTAAACCACAAATTATCATACTATTGTTTCATGCTTTTCCCACAAAACGACGTACCTATTCAGCACAGCCGGAAGTAGGGTGGGACATCCGGGGCACTGACCCAAAGCACGATGTCTGAAGTAAACAAAAACGAAAACGTTTAGGAAAGATAAGAAATGTACGACCAATATTGAGTTAATAATATTTCACTGAGCGTCCTGTTTTAACTAGATCGTTTTGCATTTCACCTGTCTGTAAATTTCTCTGTGCGTTCCGTTACGCGGCCAGCGACTTACTGGTACAGTAAGGTTATTTTTTCATTCCTAAAAATCATTGTTTATTCGCACTATCTTGTTCCCATTTTTTATATTATGATGCCTACCTGCCTGAAGAATTTTTCAAAAAAATCATTGTTATTGAGATAGTGTCATTTCTTTGATCAAATTGACTAATTCCTTAGTTTAATAAAATAAATCGGTATATAGGTATATAAGTACCTACGTATAAATCTTATGATTACAGAGGATGTTTCAATGTATAGGGGAGACCGGGAACAATTGTACCACGGGTCAGTAGTACCAAAGCAAATAACCGGAATGACCGGTCAGACCGACCGACCCAGACGTCGCACGTTCAATTCCTCAGCTGGCTAAGTTCTCCATCACAGCAACATTTTCCGCTCACTATGGTGGTAGTAGGAGATTTTCAAATATTGTCGTTTATTCGAAACCCGGGAATGTTTGCCTTTCTTTTTAAAATTAAAAAAGGTAACTCACTAAATATAATAAGAGCACTGATGATGCGTCTTCAGGCGATGTCCCTGACACGTGATGACATGTCACCAGTAGCCCGTGGGACACAGTGGAACCAGGACGCTTGCAATTGGAAGAAGAATTTTTCTTGTGCCAAAAGTAACTCATTTTCATAGCATAATATTACAATTACTGTGCTCTATTTGAACCTGTTTTCCTATCCATACATTCTTTTGGATAAATGAGTTTACTTTAAGGTGGGTTTTGAAGCGTTCGTGAGTAGATTATAACCAACACTTTGCCTTTTAATGTAAAATGACCTATTGGGGATAGTTTGTACGGGTAAAATTGACTATGTGCTACAGCTACATTGTTACAGCTTCCAAGTGTTATAAGCTCAAGTGCATGTCCGTCCGTTCAATTTCAATGCCCAATTATTTGTTCGTTGTACTTTTTATTTCTCTCTTTTCTACGACAAGATTCTTATTTTTACTATAAAAATATAAACCTTTATATTTATAATAAAATAACCGTTTTTCCTCACCAAAAATATTCAAATTGAACAACTTTATGCTTAAATTTTGTTTTTTAATCAACCTTCCGCAACTGGTCATCTAATTATAGCATTTCCCCGGTTTACTCGTTTATAGCTTTTTTTCTATGAAATTTAGAAAAATAATAATATAAAAATTTGGTAGACAGCTACCGAATATAATTATCTATCGTTGAGTATGAGTATTTTTTTATAACTCCATACCTAAGTCGTAAAAAACTCTATAATTTTATTTTATGTTTTCTTAGAACTGTTGAAAAGAATGAGACCTTACTGGTGTACCACGTTTTGATGTCACATTGTACATAGTTATTTATAAGAATTATCAATTTGGTCAAGATTTTTAGTATGTTAAATTAAAAGTAAGTTTTTGTATGCGTGTCAAAATATAATAAGAGGTGAATTATAAAGCGAAATAATACAAGAAAAATATATGGTCGAAAAACATATAGAAGAAAAACATAACGTTGTTCTTTGATAGGTTGCAACATTGTATCTATATTCTTCCTTCCCGTCCATAATCCATATCTTAATACTTATTTTGAAGTCTGTTATTTTTAATAGTTTTTATTGTATTATAACTATCCCCGGTCTCCCCTACTCTATGTAGGAAATGAAGTTACTATGTGTATAGACTTGTTATTGCCTCACCAAATTAAGGAAAAATTGGTAAGTAAGAAACTTTCATGTTTCCAGTAAATTCTTAATTCAAAAGTTGTTCATGTATGACAAAGATAGACCATTCATTCAACATCAAATTCAAAGAATGAGAATGCGTTTTGGTATTTTAAATATACGTATAATGCTACATTCTACACCGAGGACGCAAGGCTTACTGTTCTTAATTAATACATCCTAGTGGCCTTGCGGGAAAATGAAATGATGATGAGTCAATTACATTGTTGACAATATATAATTGCTAATAAGATCGAATCTGTAGTGTAATTGGGGAGGGGATAAATATGAAAAAAATAACAGTTCCATTACAAAAACAATGCTTTCCCACACCGAAAAATTAAAAATAACAATTCCATTACAAAAACAATGCTTTCCCACCCCGAGAAACTAAAAATAAGAGTTCCATTACAAAAACAATGCTATCCCACCCCGAGAAATTAAAAATAACAGTTCCATTACAAAAACTATGCACCCAGCGAAATTTAAAAATGCAACTAATATAAGTAGGTAATCATTTCTGTAAAGCTATTTTAATTGAACCTCAACACAGGCTTGTTTTAGTGAGGTTAAAATTCTACCCAAAAATAATACAATGTAAAGAAACAATAAAGAATTGCCAAATACTTTTGGTATTTATTTGTTGGTTAATCTGTAGCTTTGTTAATCGCCTTCGAAATGATTTTCAATTCTTGGAGTTATAAAAAAATATCTTGTATTCAAAATATTTTTGCGAGCGTCCTCTTGTTATTTGTATTCATTAGAATGTTTTGTGACGTAGTTATTTCAGCATTTAAAAATCCAAATTTGGAAAATAACCGTCATTTTAGAGTTTATTTATTGTTGCAAATAATTTAAGTATAAACAAAATCGCATTAGTGAAATGATGGCTCAGGCGCCAAAGATGATTGATGCTTTAAAACAATTGAAGCGATCTGTCATTACGCACTGGCCAAGTGGTTCAAAGCATCGGGTTTCTACTCAAGCGGCGTGGGTTCAATCACCTACCTTCTATGTACTCCATCAATGCACCAGTATATTTTCCACATTTAATAATTATGAAAGTAGAAGTTCAAATATCATCAGTTATTATTGTTTGTTATGCGCACGTTTTTATACATCTTGAAAATAAGATATTTTGTATTTTGTAATTTAAAAAAGTAATACAGTTCTCAAGATTTGGTGACAGTCTTTAAATTTAATCACTCAAAACCATTAACGAAATCGATCTCGTTAAGCTCCGCCGAAAGAGCAGTTAGTTCCACAGTGTTCAATTTTGATAAGACTACGGAATAAAGTCTTGTCAGTGGAACATTTTCATATTCTAAATTCTGGCCCTTACCCTCAACATTTTGTGATGAGGATCTTATCTCCCAAATTAAACTAAGCCTCTATTACTTACGGAAAGAGCCTTCGGTAGGTACCGGTAGGGGATTTTTTGTTTCTTTAGGGTCAGCTGACCCGTCAAAGCCTAAACAAGACGATCTTGTTCGAAATTCATTCTAACGACCGACGTCGTTACGATATCCGTTTTTTACCGGCGCCCAATGAAGTTTCAATCTTCCGATATATCTCACCCAAATTCCTTGGGGCTATAAATATACAATTTTTTTGTAGGTATCACACAATCTAGAGGCAGGGAAGAAATCCAATAAGCCTCTACCACTGAAGAGATGGATTGATAGAAGTGTGGCAGGCGTGTAATTTTTACATACAAACGCTCAGTGTTTCCTTACTTCTGTCTAAAGGTCGTGTAAACTGGAAACATAAGTTTTCATTAAAATCAGTATACCTAAATCTTAGATATACTTCTTGGGATTATGTATTCAGTGGCCTCTACCGTAATTTTTTCAATCTTTGTAACTAAGTAAAACCATTTGTAATTTTTATTTTTCCAAATGTTGAGATTAAAGGACGCCTAAAAAAAATAATTATTTTTTGCCATTCCAATTCTTTTTTGGATATTTTTTTTTGTTCTCTTGCTTGAATTCCCAGTAGGTATTATTAAGTACATCTAGGAACAATTTCTTGAATATTTTATTTACTCACCTCTATTTCTTTTTATTGCTGCTACTTGTTTATATTGTATTTTTTAACATTTCTTATTTACTGTATCTTTGTGTGTTTTAAATTTCTAATCTTCTCTGTAATATATTGCTATATTGTTTGGATCAACTTTAATTGCAAGATCAAGACTGGTACAAAGTGTCTTCAGTCTTGCAGTTTTACTGCGTATGTACGGGACGTGTTTGCCTGCACAAGAAAAGACTGTAAATAATAAGCACCGGCAAACTTCAGCCCTCAACCTGGGTAATGATTTAAGTAAAACACCGTGAGGTATTCTATCCAAACCATCATAAAAGAAAGACGATTCGATTCAAAATTCACATTTTAATTGCAAGTATTGTACTGGTATACATAATGTACCAAGGGGTGTAGCTTATAGGTACTTCCTATTTTTTACAGCCAACCCAATTCACACTAAATAGTTAGGTATATGTATTTTTTTTTTTAAATAAATTTAAAATAAATCAAATTTAATAATGTTATAATAATTATTAAGTTCTGCAAGTATTTCTGTTATTTTTACAGTTTTTTAATGTGACAGCTGTTTCGGCTTTTGAGGCCACTATCAAACTGTGGATATGTCCACACGGCGACGACTTATTTATATGATTTTATTTATCCCCACCCATTTAAATTTCTATAATGTTCAAAAATGATTCATTAAGAATTGGGATAGCCAAAATATTTGGGAATCCAGCAGTGTTTGCACACCTGTTAATACACAGATAGAAAACAAAAGAAATTGTGTTTTTTTTGCTATTTATAATTTCACATTATCACAACAACTTGTTTACCGTTCTTGGTTTTAGGTGCGAATAATATTTCGCCCAGCGACTGGCTTTGTCAATATTTTAATTTCGTTTTAGAAATTAGGGTAATCGAACTGTTTCATGTTCGATCCACTCTTTTGCCGCCTGGTAACAAATTGATGCATTTTTTAAATGGTAAATATTATGATTTGGAAAAAGGGGGTCATCAAACTTGCAGTTGTGCATTTTAGCTGCAATTGATATTAAATGCAATAAAATATTTTTTTATGTTCGATACAGCGGATAGGACTAATTATTATTACTACCGATATTTCGCCAGAGTCAATAAATTTCACAAAACCCTTTAAATCATTAGCAGTAGAATAACCATACGTCGTATGGGTCTCATTAGCAACTCCATCTTGGTACGGGTTGCTCACACACAACATTACCAAGAAGTTCCGTAACTCTCCGCTTCCATTTAACGCTCCGTAATGTTCAATGCAATTCGAGCGGCACATTTTTTCCCAGCTTAATACGACTTCTCGTGCTAATGTTAAAGCTTTAAGTACCGGGTAGAAAAGAAGTAATATCATTTTCTTATTTTCGCGCAGTTCCATTCATAATATTTGAACCAGAGAGCGAGCTTGGGGGCGGGGGTCGGAGGCTAGGGTGCGCTAAGTATGATTTTCATTACATCCCGAGGCTGCCTCCCCTTTGACCCGTGGAAACTTATTCCAAAGTATCAATCACTGACATGACCCATGCATAATGATTTTCTTGTTCACCCTTATCATTTGTCAGGGGCGTACTGTTATCTGCGGAAGGGGTCGGGCGCTTTTCAACGGCCTGAAAGCACATTCAAATAATAATAATAATAAAAAATTGGTTATTTTTAGTAATTTCGGTAAAAAAAACTACCAATTTTAGTTCCCTGCCACCCAACCATGACGCTTTTATCGTACTCTCCTGGAACGTTATATCTTTTTACATTATTAATATAATGCCCTTGGCACTCCGGTAGAAAGATTTTATCATACGTGAAAAAGGTTCAATAAATAAAGCAACATATCTTGATTTTTTTTATAAAAAATTTTTTTACTTTCTTCCAACTTTTAAGTTTAAAAAAAGTCGTAATTATATATATTTTCACAAAGAATTATTAAATGTTTTAAAATGACAAATAATTCATAAAAATAATCCTTACACGCACGTAATACAAATAGGGATATTCGAATGGATTGCAAGGTAGATGTAAGCGTAATAAACAAAATTAAGAAAGGGTCGCATAGATGGTGTGAATACGAAGAGCAGATAGACAGAGAAAGGAATGTCTAATGTCCAAGGAATACACGGTATTATAAAGTCAATTTCTCGAGTCGATTGATGTAAAAAGTTGGAGTGATGTACATTGAGAAAAGTGAGAATTGCTAATTTATTAAAAAATCTCTTCAAAGGATTGGTAATCAGGTTAAAAACGGGATTGGAGACCATTTTCTGATAAATTATTAGTGAATTCCCAACACATCGGAACACGTGTTCAGTCACCTACACTTGCCTTGATAATATAATAATTACGAAATACGAAAAAAATGTTTTTATTAACACCTGTTCCAACATCGTGATAATATGTTCGTATTTAGCTAAAAAAATTACTAGGAAACCTATCAGTTCATTCGCTAAAGATCGGCAATCGGATTACGAATAATTTTAAAGAGATTCTTAATAAATTAGCAATATTTTATATCCGTAAGTTTTCTCCGTGTAAGGATGTTAAATTGCGTATGCTTACAACTCTCTGCTTACCCCTGCAGATAAATGGCGATTATATTAGTTACAAAATACATGAAAGGTTAAGTTTTCTGGTAAATATCGCATGCGAGGCGAAGGGTATCGTTGTCCATTTGTATTTCACACTCAATAGTTCAAGAACACGGAAAAAATTTTCAACTCAGGTTGCGCAAATATCAGAATGAATTTAGTTTTTATCAAAACAGTTTTAAACTTTGAAGAGTGCGGGTATAAAAAAACATACGATCCTATTCAGTGTTAATCTAAAATGACGACTCTCTTCGAGAGATTTTATTTAAAAAACGCATAAAAACCAGACGAAACGCAGTCACAAACGCCATCTACGAAGTTCGATAATATTATAACTTCAGTCGAGAGCTACCAAGTACCAAACTACGAGAAAACAGAAGAAGTTTACAAACTCTGGCGATTGCTTCGAAATTTATACCACTAAGGAAATACAATAAAAGAGAACATAGTAGCTGGAAACAAATTCGATAATATTGAATAAAAATGAGTAACGCTTTTAATACTGTACTTATTAATATAATTTAAAAGTTTGTAAGCTCAAGTATGAATCCAATGCAAATTACAATGCCTTTTCGATGAGAACAAGTGCAAGAACGTCTTACTGAATGGGGTATTTTTACAAACTATGAATACCGTTAAAATTTTTGGAAGATTATTTATCTGATCGAGATTATCATATTAATTTTTATACATTCATTCTTAATTATTAATTTCAAAAACGGTATAAGACCGCACATTCCGAAATGGTCATTATAACGTAAAAAAACGCCAATAGCTGGTAAGACGGCTGTCACCGGCTGCCCAACGTGACGTCAATGCCGCCATTATTTCCAAATAAAAATGAACATGCCATTTTGGCGGCAAAACGAAAATACCTTCACCATCGTAATTTTTATAAAATATCGGCCTCAGGGTATTGGACAGACCTGCAGTTGTATTTGCACTATCAAATCTCTAAAATAAAATGGTAATCTTAACGACATAAGTAATGAAATCGTTTAAAAACAATATTCGGTGCGCTGTAATGGATGGACCTACGGTCGACTTTTCCGTAGCAGGCCTAGAAAATTGATTTTTCCGTGGGGTTTATTTTAATTATTTCTTATAAAATCTCAAATGTTTCTACAGCGATCATTTAAAAAGTTACTAATTCATTGATAGAAAAATAAAATTTGGTGTCTACCGCTAATTTCACAGTTGAAAAATGTTTTACAAAATTTTCAAACCGTGTTAATTAATCTTGATTTTATCAATATTAAATATAAATAACTTACATCCGTAGGGATCCGTCTAGAAACATTTGAAACATTAGTACAGAACGGACAGAAAAACTTTAGTTCTTGGCAGAACGGACCTACTGGCTCGGCATTGCCCGACACGAGGTACGGCGATGATGAATAAATTTTAAAAGAATCTTGACATTTTTAACAGTAGCCTTGAAGGATTCAAGAGGCATGTAAATGTCACACATTACTGGTTATAATTAATATGTTTCCTTTTTTCTTTTTTAAAGAATGGATATAAAAAAAATTATGTTTAAGTTACATGTGTATTGTAAATGGACTCAAAGTCTGTAATTTAAAAAAACGTCTTAGGTTGGTAAAATACAATTTTACTTAAGAATTTGAACTTCTTTGGTGCATATTGCTAGCATAAATTTCGTAATTTTAGATTTTTTTTTAAAACAACGTTTTAACCAATAAATAATAACAAGTCTTCTAATTCCCTTTTATCTAATATAAAATTATTCTAGGTACTCTTTTGAGAGAAATATGTCCTCGAGTATAAACCATTTTATTTTTTTTGTTGTTTGTTTTTGGGGTGTTATGCCGTGTTACGTTAACTCCTTCTTTAGCCGACGTTTCGGACAGCGTTGCAGTGTCCATCATCAGGGCAGATCCGGTAGATCCGAATCACATCTTCGGATCTACCGGATCTGCCCTGATGATGGACACTGCAACGCTGTCCGAAACGTCGGCTAAAGAAGGAGTTAGCGTAACACGGCATAACACCCCAAAAACAAACAACAAAAATGCTTTTGGCCGTGAGAATCTAAAAACCTACCATTTTATTTTTATTTATTTTTATCAAGTTTTATTAGTAGAACTCAATTTTAATTTTACGTTTATGTTTTGTGTGTTCAATAATTTTTATTCAATTAAAAAAAAATATTCTTTATAAACCAGTTCTGCTGTGTAATAATTATTACGCGGAACATCTGTTTCGCCTTCTGAAGACGTTTTCAAATTGTGTATTTGTTAGTTATGATATTAGTTTTTATTTGTTCATTTGTTTAACATTGGTATCTATTTGTGAGTGATTAGTTTCTTAATGCCTTAAAAAGGCGAAACAGCTGGTTCACGTAATAATTATTGCTTTTCAGAACTGGTTTAAAAATAAACAGTAGAATTACAGTCACTATATAAATACAGCCTTTCAATCACAAAATATTAGAGCTTTTATTAAGCGTTTTCTGTCATTAGGTGAAAACAGACATTAGTGTTACTGTTCATACACGGTTTTCGGAAACTCTACATCTCATCTAGATAAAAAAAACTTTTTTTTCGAAATGAGCAATATAATTTGTTTTTAATTTTTCTTCAATTTTTTAGCAACTAAGGGATTAAAAAAAAAAAAATTAAGCCGAGTCTCGCTTCGATGCATTTAAAAAAAATTTAAACAGCTGATAAAAAACCCATAGCGACCGGTTTTTTCTTTTTAAATTTAAGCTAAAAAAACCACAAACTCGACTCGGTTTATACGAAAACCAAAGCTAATACTACGATTTTCTAGACACCGTGTATCTAAATGTACCCACACTGTGCATACACCTCAAATAGAAAGCCATGTGAGCATCAAAAGGTAATAATACTTTAATATTAATACTGTCAGTAGCATATTTCAAAATTTGTTTCGGAGAATGCCGCCGTAAATACAAAAACAAAATAATATTTAGTTCAGCTATTTTCTTCGTTCTCAACATTATTTTCTTTCTAAGAAAATCCGATATGCCGCACCAGTTTTTTCCAAGAATCACTTCTACATTTTATTATAATGCAAGTATTCGGGACGGTGTTTGCTAACGAACAAGTACTATAACCTTTAAGCCAGTATGTAAACTAAAATCAATAAGAACGTGTTGTTGAATAGAACTGCTGGATAAGTAGTCTAGCTACCTGACGCTCCATCTCTGTTCAACTCAAAAGGATGATAGGTTCCCAAAATATATAGATATTTGGTGCTTATGGAATTTGACCTCAATATACCAATTTTGTTTGTGTATCTATCTGTCTGTAACTCCGGATTAATGAACTCTAGAACTCGTTTTTGCTTTAGTTTTAAAATCAACTTAAGTCATTTTTAAATTTGGGATTGATCGTAATTTTTTTTATTTTTTTTTTTATTTTATTTTATTTATTTGGGAAAATCAACAGATTATTTACATATATAAGAATAAACTAAATAATAAAGATAAAATCCAATAACAGATTTTCACTTAAAATTATAATAATAATAAAAAATATTAAAACAAGAAACTAAGGGTTCTGTACCAATATATATTAATAAATTGATGAAGTACCTACCTATAATATGTATATATTTTTTACCAGATTTTTTTTTTTGTGTAAATTTCTTTAGTAGGTACATACTTTTTAGTAGGTACCTATAATAATAATAATATTTTTTGTCAGCAAATTATTTTATTTATAAATTGTTTGTTTGAAATGTGCATTAATTTTGTTTATGTTAGTATTTTACGAGATTTTTTGGAATCATAATATCCCGTGATTTTTCACGGTTCTAAGCTAGGTTTTAATAATGTTGTTTTTCTATCTTATAAACTTATTCATTTCCATACTATTCGGTAGAGAAATAATGCATTAACTTTTATTGCTTTTTTTAGGCAGTGTCGTAAATTTTAAACTCCCGGAGACTGACGCAATTTTATAAACCAAACCTCAGTTTTTTTCAACGTGTTGCAATATTACGAATACAAAATAATACAAGAAAAGAGAAAATTTCCAATTTTATTTTTATTTTTATATTAACTCCACACAGGAGGCCCTGAAGAAAATAATTTCCCTCAGGGCCTACGTCATCTTTGGGGATTCTGTGTGGAGGGTCGTTTTGTGGAGAGGAAGGAGTGAACATGGGTCTTGAAGAGTCCCATGTTGTAGGAGGGAGGAAACACAGAGGCCGGCAGTTCGTTCCACAGCCGAGCTGTTGAACTTAAGAACGAATCGTAGAAGCGACTCGTTCTCATGTGACAAGTGTCAACTGTGTGCAAATTTTCGGCGCGCGTTTGGCGTGTATCCCGACTACGCACCGGTGCAGAAGGGATCAATGACGCTAGTTCCTCAGAGCATCTTCCATTGTAATACCGATATAATACCTACACATTAAAACAAAACTTATTTTACAGAGATGATTAAATTAAAACAAGTTAAAAAATGAGAAATTAATCTTTTTAAATTTTCGTTTCTTTCTCCCAAGTGAACTCATACATAGCCGATATTTACATCCGCAAACATTTGAATATGTTAGCACGGGTCCTTCTTACATACGCCCGGACAGCTGCCCATGCTGCCAAGTAGGATCATACGCCAATGGGGTTAAAAAAATATTTATCAATTTAAAAAAACGGAGATATTCATGGCGATTTAACCTTTTAAAAACATTAACAGTCTTAATAAAAAACACTATACACTCGTTAAACGGAGTTTTTGTTGCACATTGCATAAAGACTGTCAAAATTTGTATTCGAGTTGGTATCAATAAAAAAATATCTTTAACTGCTCTCCGAAAGAAAGTGCAACATGAAATTCGCGTCTTGAAAAAGTGAGGTTATTTCAGACATATTTTTATTGACTGTTGTTGTGTGAATTTAATAAGAATTCTATGAAAACGATATTTTCAATAATATAATAGGTAAATATAAACCATAGAAATCAACGTGTATAGAGCACTAACAATTAATTCAACATCTCATTTCTCTGGTAGTTATTATAATATTTTTCGTTGTATTAACGTTAGGTAAAAGTTTTCTTGCAGATTCTCTAAATAAAAGGAATATTAATTTTTCGGAATAACTTTATTGAGTAAAACCTCAAATTTTAATATTGAATTATTGAAGAAAATATTAGCGATTTCTAAACGAAAATCTGAAACAGAAAAATCAGTAAAGGATACGGTCACATCTAGGACTCGAACCCAGGACCCTTGTCTTTCCGGGACACGTGTCCCGGAAAGACTTTTTCTGTTTCAGATTTTCGTTTAGAAATCGCTAATATTGTCTTCAATAATTAAAAGGAATGTGTTTTCAAAATTTCGCATTTTTCAATTTTTCGACGTTTTGACTAACCATATTTATTTTTTTTTTTAACTTTTAAAATTACAATATTTCAATTTATACACAAAGTATATTTTGAGTTCAAAAATCTAAAGAGGTAATTATCTTCTAAAAGAAGAAATATACCGACAGCACATTTAAAATACCTTGGAAATATTCAGAAATTCCATGAGAATTTTCAATTTTATACAACAGATAAACAACCCTCTTTGGCTGTGTAAACATTGTGTTTTATATCTTTCCGTGAACTTTTATGTCGATTTCTATATTATTAATGTTTGGACATATACGGTCGTTTATCAATTGAATAAAATTTTCACCCCTTTGTTACACAATATAATATACAGTCAATATAATATTAAAAGGTACTATTCAATAAAATTTGAGTATTAAGCTGAAAAAAGGCAATTCCGTCGTTAAAAATGTATTCGTTTTTTTAAATGTTATTATATATTTTAAAACAGTTAAAAGCTTAAGTAAGTTTAAATAAAGTAACTACAAGCTCACCTAGATGATTTTTATTCAGAACAAAGCTGGGTCCCAAACTGCAACTGTCATCTGCAGAACGCTTGATGTCATAAAGTTGGAAAGATATAGCAGGCATTGTTGCAAGTCTTGCAAGGTGCTGAGAATGTATTTAATTTTATATAATAATAATGTATAATCTAGAGTCAATAATATGTATTAAACATATCATGAACCTTATTCCGTTTAAGGCTGTTTTCATCACAATAAACTATGTATCAGACTGCATCACCTAAACATTCAAATTACGGTTATCTGTGATGTCGTGCGTAGTGTGAAATATTCCTGGATAATGAACTCGAATGCGCTTCGAAAATTTTAAATTATAAAATAGTTGTGTAAATTCAGACAGCGTTAAAATAGGTACCTACCTAAAAATTATCAGAAAATGATTTTATTTTTTATTAACATTTTTATATTTGACATGTGTATTTCTTTTTTTAATACTTTTGTCATATGATTTTATTCAAGTATGCTAACTGTGTTCATTCGTCTCGTTAATTTGTCAACAATAAATATAATTATATTTTGTAAATACTATCAGCTTCAAATATACTGAGGTTAGCAGTAGTTATTGCTCGTTATATATATGGTGGATGAACTAAGTAGATGATTTTTAAAACTATATTTAAAAATAGCTACTTTTACGATATATTGTCATGTGGTGTATTAAAAAAATGACTACAAGATGGCATTAAAAACGCGAAATCATAAATATGCGAGTTATTGTCTGTTTACTCTCGATATCCAGTTTCGCAGGGAAATTGTTTTATGAAAAAGAATACGTTTTTTCTTATTATTTAAAACTGATTTAAAAAATTAATATCTGGTGTTGTCAATTCAATAGGTAGGTAATGTATTTCTAGAAAGTTCCTGGATTTATAAAAACAAAAGCATAAGATTTGTATTTTTACATTCAATTAAAAGTATTTGTTTTTTACAATAGCAAATAACAGTTATTACAATTTTTTAGTATCAATTTACTTTTTTGTTCAGAAAACTCAATAAAAAGTTCCAGCGAAATGAATAGGAAATTAATAAAAATAAAATAATGATATTCGAACATCCTAATATGTGCTTATGCCCAATGAATTGGGCCAACGTTGGTGCCAATGCCAATCCGCTAATATGTGAACGTTGTTGAGATCCTTTGATGTGGACATGACGACGAACAATAATTGAGTTGGCTGGCCAACATTGGCGGCCGTACAAGTGTCCAAGTTGGTCCAGCGCAATAGAGCCAGAGTTTTGTTTATAATAGGTAGGTATCTATTTATAATTTATATAAATACTCTTTCTAGTTGGCCCAGGCTGACGCTATTCCGATATTTCCGATATATCCGCTATTCGATGTCACAGACCACCTTTTATGTGGAGAAGTTAAAATATGTGGTTGTATGGATTTTTGGAAAAGAAATCTAAAAAAAAAAATACTTTGAAAAAAAAAGAGGTTTAGATCTTGACAACAGCGCACCTATCAGGTCCAAAACTCTCATATCTTTCAAGCTGGAATCAACCATTACACATTCAGAAAATTTCATTGATATCGATAGTGCGGTTTTCGAGATTAGCGTGTACGAACACAGCGACACGTGATTTTTATATATTAATATAATTTGTATTTTCGTAATGTTGTAAGAAGGCGAAAAAATTATCACGCTTATGAAATAAATAGGGATATTTTTTTCGGCTGCATACCTTAATTGATAAAATAAAGATGTGTTTTTCATTTGGTATGAAGAGTCCCTATTATTACAAAAATCAAAATTGTTTACGTTTACCTACTGTTCATCGAAGAATCCAACCGGATCGTTGTCAAGTGGTTTAATGAAACTTGATTTAGGTGGCATCCGATACCCCTACGCAGATTGGAATATCTCTTGAAAATATATCGATACAATCATCTATTATTTAAATCTGTGTGTCCCCGCAACATCGGTATATGTGTGTGTGTTTTACATTGGTATTGGTATAAGGTATTGCATCCACATCAACTTATGTAAATGCGTTATGTGGCGTACCTCCTATATATCTGAACTATATGAGGCCTGGGAGATATTAGTGGGACCATAGTGGGCGAGGCGCCTGAACTAAGATGGCCCAAAAATTCCTTGTACGTGTCACAACGCGCCATGTTAGGTGGGAATTGATGGTGTTATAACTTTCATGACCTAGGGTGACCAGAAATCAAAACGTATATTATTTATCTAATATTTTTCAGTCAATAAATAACATGTTTATGTCAGTACTAGTAATTAATTTAAAAAGTTTTTTTTAGAAATTGACAAAAAAACACTGGTCTTTCAATGCCCAGAAAAACTTTGAAAATAATTTATTGGTTTTACGAAATAGAAACCCATTCTAAAAAAGGTTCAAGGTTTAGGAAAAATTCTCGGTTTTTACGACAAAGGTTTCATTTAATTTTAACGTAATATGCCTCCGAATAGAATTATAACAATGGATGAATAATCTATTACCAAGCAATTATTTTCCCTTAGGAAATTTTATCCGAAATACGGTCAGCTTTAAACAACATAAATTAGCCAACGGACGAGTAATTCCCCAAGTTTCAAATTTAAAGTGAAATAAAGCAGTCTCTTGCGTATTCTTGTAATTCGTAGCATCCTGGTCCTTTCACAAATGTTTTTGTCGTTCATAGTTGTTATCAATACAACATTTTGAATCTAAATAATGGATAACATTAACTTTATTTATTTCCCGGATAATTTATTTATATACCCTTACTTACATCAACCCGTGGAACTAATCAATCATTAAAACGTGTCGGCATTAGTTAATCCATAATTTTAATATTAGGTATACCCAATGTATGCTAGATAAACTTTTTTTAAACATCTTTAATTTAATCTAAGTGAAAGTATTTAAAAAAAATTAAGTTACACTATTCACTCAACATGGTTACGTAAATCAGTAAATCAATAGTGCAATCATAATTATGAAAACACAATATTTTTACATACATGTTAGGTTTGAGTTTAGTACTGCCTCTTCAGAATAGTCAATATTGCTCATATTGTATTTTATTATTAATAATTTCATATCCTAGTGAAAAAATGGATCATTGGAAAACATTTCTTAAAATGGCTAATTCTGTATTTGGTGACCAGATCAGAATAGCCAGGTTCTTCTACATCTCCTTCCCTCCCCACTACCTCTCACGCTGGACTCACAACATATCCCGATTGGGGATGCCATTATCTCACTGGCTCCAGACGGTTTAGGAGCAGCAGATACTCTAGTGAGGTATTTACATAAACAACTATAACTAAACATTAAAAAAATGGCTTCGGTAAATGTACACTAGTGATGGGTTCAATATTTTAGCACGGCTCAAAGAGTCGACTTAATTGAACGACGCGACTGCTCAATTGAACGGGAGCCGTGAGCTCAGAGCGTATGAGCAATGGGAATACTGCGCTCACTCGATACGACTCGCCCGATACGACTCCCACACTACGGCTCCCCAGATACGGGTCCCAGCTACCTGCGTAAGCGAATAAATGATCGTATGACTCTTGGTACATCGAGAAAACTGTCAGACGCCATTCACTACTCTGAGAATATTATAACAATTGATACATAATTTTAATGGCGCTAATGTCCTAAAATGTCTCCTGATAAAAAGAGTAGCCATGCAATTAAAAGCTGTGGTACAGTTTACCGAGAGTCATACAAATACGGCATACATGAACGACTCGTCTACATCTTGAATTGTATATAAACATTTTAGTTCTGAGCGCAGTGAACGCTTCTCATACAGATTGTGAGCGCATCGATCGACCGACAGCGCAGCGCTGACGACCTGGGGCGATGGTCTCCGCACGACTCGCGCGACGATGACCATCAGTGTTGCACTATAATTCTTCATTAATTCAGCTATATATCACCGTACGCAACTGACGTACGCGACAAGCATACGCACGTACGTGTTAAAGCCTAAAAATATAAATATTCAAGTATGAAGGTGTCTTTATGTTTGTCAAATGTTATAGAACATTCCACACCTTATCGTAATCGTTATCAGTGAAATCGTCAATAATGAATCTAAAGCCTTAATTAAATCCATCGAACACTTATCTTTTAAAATTAACTTAATCTTGTAAGAAGCTCAGTAAACGGTTCAGTTCTTAGCGAAATAAGGGAGAATAAGCGAACAATTTAAGTTCAGTACTAAACCCCGTACACTCGTACTTCCCACAGTCAATACATCACGCAGTCACCCTGCCTGATTGGGTCCCACTCCCGAGAGGTCCCGCGTCCCGTCCCGAGCGTGACGTGTTCCTATATCAACACCTACGATTTATACGGCGGATAAAAAGGTCTGACACCCCAATCAATAAATGTTTGCTTATGGGGAGGTAATTAATTTCCAAATCCCGGCCAATCAATCTTCATTTACGACATCAAATATTCAGGGGAATAGTTCCGGGCGAATTAGGCAGGTAAAAAAGGTTACGATTGAACGATGGAGTAGGTATTATGGTTCAACTTTTTTTCCACTTTAGTTTTTTAATGCTTTTATTTTCATTAACCTTAGGTAGTAAATGTTCTCAGTATTTCCATAGTGAAAGAACACCATTCTGCATTGAAACCCTTCTTGATATGTTTTTTGCCGAGTTTGATGACTGATCTCAATAGTCAGATACTTACCAACCATCCGAAATCCCCTTTCATTCCCTTGTTCACTCCCTTCAGCCTTACAATATACCCCAAGTGAGGATGTTATAGACGTACAGACTCCAAACAGTAAGGAATATTGTGCTGTATTGATACAAAATGCTTGACGTTAATGTAAAAAAATATCTTGTTCTGTGATTGTTCTGAAGAAAAATATTTTTATTGACTCGAGTCCGTATTCTAGCAAACTCTAGCTATTTATATATGTTTTTCTGCTCTAACAAAGGTACTTAACCCTCACATAGTTTTTTTTTTATCTAACTAACTAACTAATTAACTAACCATCACGCCGTTTCCCCGCAGGGGTAGGCAGAGAGGACGGACAGCCAAACAACTCGGTCTTGGCA
The DNA here is from genome assembly GCF_061612785.1 of Hesperophylax consimilis. NCBI lineage: Eukaryota > Metazoa > Arthropoda > Insecta > Trichoptera > Limnephilidae > Hesperophylax > Hesperophylax consimilis. The sequence continues at coordinate 32,209,317 of NC_142844.1, read as the reverse complement.
CACACTCCTTGCCTCATTCACATTCATACATCGTCTCATACATACTCTTCTATTGTTCTGACTCTTGACATGGCCCTACTCAAGTATCTGATTCACTTGGTCGTGCCATGTCTTCCTCGGGCGTCCCCGACTTCTGCTACCATTCACATTTGCATCGCATATTCTCCTTAACTCCTTTCTTCGCTCATTCGCTCTACTTGCCCAAACCATCTAAGCGTCCCTTTCTTGATCTTACTCATTACGCTTACATCAGCCTTGCACTCTTTGCGGATATCCACATTCCTCACACGATCATACATGGTTTTACCACACATACGCCTCAGGGATCTCATTTCAACAGCATTCAATCTACTTTCATCCTTTGTTTGCCAGTTCCATGCCTCACTTCCATACATCAGGGTAGGTACCAGCACTCTATTGTGGACTGCTAACTTCGCTTCTTTGGACAATTTTTTGTTAGCGCCAACTGCGTTCAGTCCTCCATTAATGGAGTTACCTGCATTTACTCTTCTTTCAATATCTCTGTCAGCCTTCCCATCTCTCGTAAACATGCTTCCTAAATTCACAAATTCATCCACCTGCTCCAAGTATTCCTCATTAACAGCTATATTGCACAATATATTATCTATATCATACATATTCTATAAAGTCAGTATTCAAAAATACACACTTAAATGTATTACAACTTATTTATAAATTCAATGTTACGGAAAATACGCACGGTGTCCGGAAAAACATATTACAAGTGAGGAACTAGTGAATCTACATCACATTTGGATTTGATTTTGTGGAATAACTTTTTTTGGTTTAAACGTTTCGTTTTCGTGTTCGGAAACACACTATAAAAGTGTGGAACTAATGAATCTACATCACATTTGGAATTGATTTTGTGGAAAAACTTTTTGAAGTGAAACTTCTTTAGGCGCGTAATGAATTTTCGGGGACGGAGTAAAACCGAGTCACGATCGAAACGAAAATGCGGGTACCCCCACCACCGATTAAAGTTCATTTGATCTAGTCAAAGTTTTGAAGTAATATATAAATGCTTCTTAGCTCATCCCGACAACTGGCGTTGGTGGTGTAATGGTCAGCATAGTTGCCTTCCAAGCAGTTGATCCGAGTTCGATTCTCGGCCATCGCACATTATTTTTTTGTTTTTAACGCCTTTTTCATTCAATATCTTATTTTTTAGTAGGTCAGAACATTTTTTAAAAGAAAATAATATTGCAAAATAATAAAAACACTTATCTCACTGTGATAAAACATTACTCCGCTAGAGCGCGCTTTGCGTTATTGTGTTGGATTAAAATTATTATCTAATCCGTATATTATGATAATTGTATTACATTTATTTAATTAATTTATTTATTTTGATAATATGTAATAATTTTCAAAGTTTTGAAGTAACATATAAATGCTTCTTAGCTCATCCCGACAACTGGCGTTGGTGGTGTAATGGTCAGCATAGTTGCCTTCCAAGCAGTTGATCCGAGTTCGATTCTCGGCCATCGCACATTATTTTTTTGTTTTTAACGCCTTTTTCATTCAATATCTTATTTTTTAGTAGGTCAGAACATTTTTTAAAAGAAAATAATATTGCAAAATAATAAAAACACTTATCTCACTGTGATAAAACATTACTCCGCTAGAGCGCGCTTTGCGTTATTGTGTTGGATTAAAATTATTATCTAATCCGTATATTATGATAATTGTATTACATTTATTTAATTAATTTATTTATTTTGATAATATGTAATAATTTACAGAAAAAAAAATTAAAACTATCTCCCTCTGATAAAATATCCGTTCGCTAGAGCGCACTACGCGATCTTGTGTGGGATTCTATTTCTGTACATTGTACATTATTTTTAAAAATATATTATATTGAAGTGAAACTTCTTTAGGCGCGTAATTCGGGGACGGAGTAAAACCGAGTCAGGATCGACACGAAAATGCGGGTACCCCCACCACCGCTCACCGTTCACTGTCCCTCTCTCACCATATGCGCTTGTTGAGGTGGGGGAGCCGCTCACGAACGTTCTCTCTCTTCTCTTCTTTCCTCTCTCTCAGACACCAGCGAACTGCGCCACGCCAAGCATCAGATGCTTGGTTAGTATACTGCGTCGTGAGTGTAATACGAGTGAAATACGTAATTGATTGTGGTTCATACGGTTTAACAAAAGAAGTTTCACTTCTGTCTTGCGTAGGCTTGACACACCCACTTTTTTAATTTCAGCTTTCGTTTTCCAGTAAATCTAGTTCAATGTTAGAAATTATAAGGTGATTTTTTTTACAACTCGGTCGCTAGTCGCAATACCATAATAAAATGTTGCGGTTCAATCCTCACAGTTTTGCTAGGCGGTTCACTTCGCGACAGAGACCAAGGCGGGAGACCGCTACTTGACTTTAGGATAAACGCGTGTGTTCATTTTGCGAGAACGCGATGCGAGACATATAACATGGAGGCGGTCTCTGCCCCAAACAAGAAGATTCTCCGGTCTCAGTCTCCGGTCTCTGTCGCGAACCGCCAACCTATTGACTGTAAACTTTTAAATTTTATTTAAATAGTACTGGGATTTGAGGGATAACGTTGGAAAATCCTTTCGCTAGTTTTCGAACTGCACCTATTAGGTGCAGAAATTTAATTTTTTTCATTTGTATATAATTTACAGAAAAAACCTTTAGAGAAAAATCATTATTGCTTGAGTTAGCAGACTACAAAGGCATTTTTCTACTGCTGACCCTCGAATCAGCGCCACCGCTTCTACGCCCACCTTTGTTAAATTTAGTTTTTCTAGTTACTTATACTAAAATACCTTTTCAAAATATTTAGTTTTTAATAGCTTTAGTATTACTTTTTCAATTTGGTTCCTATTAAAACTTGTTAGTTGTAAGTTTTTCTTTTATATTTTTAAAATTAATATCACTCAATTTATAACAAACAAAAAAAATATATTTTTTTTAACAAGTTATGCTGTGTTGTGATTATTATGCGTGACAGCTGTTTTGCTTTCTGAAGGCATTATTAAACTGCCAACGTTTGTAGGCATTTCTGTTGTCTGTTCTGAAGGCGAAACAGCTTACACGTCTGATGATAATTGCACAGCAGAAGTTGTTTATAAATAAATTGAATAATAATATTATTGAAAACATAAAATAAATAAGACTATTGATTCTTCAAATCAAACTTGTAAACGAAAAAAAAGAATTGGTTATTCTAAAAATACAATTTTGCAGAATGAAAAATTTTATGTAGCTTAATAAGCTTGTTGACATTTGGTTCAATGTAATGATACTGATGCAAAGGTGATAAAGTCAATGATATAATTTGTTGACATAACCAAAATCTTTTTTCTCGGAATGTAGGTGTGCCAGAAAAAGTCTAAAGTAATGTTAACACGACGGACGCGAGATAGGACTGCTTGTCTAGACCAGATATGTATAATTATTACCAAGAAAAGCATGACGGTATGTATAATTTGAATAAGCTGCCTGGGATGCTTTTTATGCTTTGGAATTTATGAATTTCATATCTGAATAAATTATTTTTATTATGTAAGCATGTTTGTATTGTTTTCGCATTGTATGAGAGTTGTGTATTGCGCACGCCACATTCTAATATTTGTGTTTCGACAAATTATTTCTTATTTATTTTAGTAAATTTCCTAGTAGTTAATATTATTGATAATTAATTGAAATGGATAGAAACAAGCAATATAATTTCTATTTCATTATTTTTATACCAAAACAAGTTGTTTGTTTTGGCGTGGAGAGGAAATGAGTGTAAATACCTACAAATTGTTTAATGTTTTACTCTACTCGTAGAGTAAACAAAGTTCGAAATTTGATGTTGGAAATTTTATTTTATTTAAAAAAAGTAATGGGTAAATTAAGCCGCAAATTTAAAAATAATAAAATTTAAGTCGTTTTTTTTCAAATTGTTTTGGTTTTCACCCTTCAAGGGTATCTAGGCCACCATTTCAAATTATGGAGAGAGGGAAGGTGAATTAATATATTAATTTTGCTTAAGTTGGCAAATTATAAAATTATATGAAAGATTGGAGTCGAATTCAGACTTAGAAGAGATGAGATGTTGAATGGAGGTGAGGCAGTATTAGATAAAGCTTGATAGAAGAGAGGATATTTATTTAGAGAGACAGTCAAAAAATATGTTAAAATAAGGTTTCCACTTTTAGACCATAGAATGTATAATCTGAGGAGTTATTGCACGTCCTTACAGGGTGAAAAATATTCTCAGTATCCCCCTGGTGTGAGACCTTCGAATCGAAACGCGCACTGCTTGAAATATCTTAAGCTAGTGAGATAGGTACGACGTTTCTTTGTATTTTTCCAGCTAATACCTCTCCCTCCCTTCCACCAGCTCGAAACTTTTCCAGAAAAATAAAACTGTCTTTGTTTCACGCAGAGGAAACAATTTTTTTTAATTACGATTTTCACATATATCGCAGCTATGGTAATTTGTAATACATTATGGAAAAAAATCATCATGTAAATTTGATCAAAGTAATCAATTTTATCATCTATCGGCCTACACAGTTCAGCGAACCGAATAAAATCCTGTATGAGAAATTCCAAAAGATGACGTGAAAAGGTCACATTAAACTCAATACTTACGTACGTTCACTGTCATTATAAAAGCAACAAATCATTTTTAAGATGTCTTGTGTGTATATCCCACCAGAAACTTATTTGCATAAAATATGATTGTCTTGACGAATAACCGACAAACTAAAACCTACGCAGAATAAAATAATAATACCATCCGATAAATTATGGGTACCCCTTGTTGTGCTATACAAAGACAAGCGTCGCTTAATGGATAGTTTATTCCATGGCAAATTCAAAGCGTTATTTATTTTATTAAAAACACGTCAAAAGTTAGGTAATGTGTCAGTTTGGTAAAGGTCACAAAATTGTATCGGTGGTTAAAATGAAGAGAATAGTATTATAAATATTGATTTGTAGACAGCCTGGTCTGCAAGGGTCGCGAAACCCCTTCGGTCTCAGACCAATATGCCATCCCCTATGTTGCATCTAATTCATTTGACTGTAACCCAGACCCTAAAAATAAAAATTAATTAAAAATTAATAAAATACTTCGTTTTAACCACTTTTATTGTTTAATTACCAACATGTTTCATGAGCAACGCTCACTTCTTCAGGGTTTTTGATAAAACTAATTATAAATAATAGACGTAAACAATAGTGTCAATAGATAAATAATAGACATAGACAATGGTGTCATTAAAAAATAATAGACAAAAACAATGACAACAATGAAAAGATAAAACGGATAGGGGAAAGAGAGGCAATATGGAACAATTTACAAAGGGAATAGGTTTAATATTGGGTCATTTAAAAATAATTTTTGATTATTAATAATATTCAATTTTGCGTTCACACTCTTTCTAATCTCTAAAATTTCTAGTTTATCTAACTGGATGCCATTGACATTACAATGTATTAATTCTATTCCAGTATTGAAGTTAAAAGTATGACTAGTTTCCAACAAATGGTTGGCAAACTCAGAGAAACTGTTATTATTTAAAGATTTCATATGTTCTTTAATCCTTATTTCAAAGTTTCTCGAAGTTTTTCCTATATAAAAGAAACCACAATCATTACACTTCAATTTATAAATTCCAGATTTTTTCATTTTTGAATCTCTGTCTTTATTATTTAATATGTAATTTTTAAGTTTATTATTTGCATAAAATACAGGAAGAATTTCATTCGGTACATTTTTTGTTAAGGAATTAGAAATTTTATTATTAAAATACATAATTTTCCTCCATTTATTCTTTTTCTCGTCCTTTTGTACAGGATAGATGTATGATTTAAGAAATTTATTCTTATGTTTTTTATTAAGAATGTTTTCAATTAAATTGGTGTTATATCCATTATTGGTTGCAATTTGTTTAATGATATTGAGTTCCTTTGAAAAATTGTTAAGAGATAGGGGTACATTAACTAGTCTATGAATCATAGAATGGAAAGCAGACATTTTTTGAGAAAATGGATGATTTGAGGTGTTATGGATTACAATGTCTGTGTATGTATTTTTACGAAAAATATTAAATTCAAATTTGTTATTAATTATTGAAATATTTAAATCCAAAAAATTTATACTCAAATTTTGGCAAATCTCTACGGTAAATTTTATGTTTTTATGGAGTTTGTTTAAGAAATTAAGAAAAATATTAAGTTGTCTCAATGTACCTGTCCACACACAAAATACATCATCCACGTATCTCTTCCAACAATGTATGTATTTTAATAATAACGCACCGCTGTTAAAAATCTTGTTTTCTAAATTATTTATAAATATATCCGCGACCAAAGGGCTGGTACTAGCACCCATTGCCAAACCATCTTTTTGTTTGAAAATATTGTCATTGAATTGAAAATAGTTTTGTTTTAAAACAATATTAAATAATAAATTTAAATCCTGAGATAAGTCATTTGATAAAATTGATGAAAATAAAAGTTCTTTAATAATAGGTTTACATTCTTCAATTGGAATACTTGGAAATAGATTAACAATGTCAAATGATACTAAAATTGCTTTGTCAGGGATTTCCAAAGATTTTAAGTGTTCAATCAAATCAAATGAATTTTTAATAGTGTATTTAGGATGAAAAATATGTGAATCCATAATAATTCTATTAATTGTTGAAGATATTTTATTGTTAGGTGCGTTACAGTTTGAGACCACTGGTCTTATTGGTTGATCTTTTTTATGTATTTTTAATAAACTATACAATTTAGGGACTTGTGGATTTTTTACAGTTAGTCTCCTATTTTTAATTAAATTACCAATCATATCACTTTTACATTCTTTTAGAGCATCCCTAATCTGCTCTTGACATTTATTAACTGGGTTAATTTTTAACTTTTCAAATTTATCACCTTGTAAAAAATCCATTGTCTTTTCCACATAATCTTCTTTATTCATGATGATGACACTGTTACCTTTATCAGCTTTCGTAATAATCAAATTATTTTCCCGTGTAGCCCTGGATATATTAATTGCAATTCTTTTTTCTTGATTGTTTTGTTTTTTAGTAAAGTTAGGATTCTTTCTGATGTTTTTTATGACTTCACCACATTTATATTGATAAGAAATATGTTGATTATTTAAAGCACAATTGACATCTACTGCTAACAACTCCAATTGTTTATTATTATTATCAACTTGGAGGTTATGGTTTAATCCTTTTGACAACAAATTTAACTCCTCTTTATTAAATTCATGTTTAGATAAGTTAATCACACGGTGATAGAATTTAAAATTATTTTTATTGTTTATATTATTTAATATTTTATTAGGAATATTGTTTTGATTCACATTAAAATCAGTTATTTCTTGGATATTATTGTCACTTATAATATTAATATTGTCAATGTTAGCTATTTGTTCATCTTGAAATTTATCATTTTTAAAACACAAATTATTTAACTTCTTTATTAACTTTTGTTTCTTTTTAAAGGCTTTAATGCTTGCGATGAATCTAACATGGTCATCTAATAAGTCCCACTCAACCGGGTGTAATATGCTAGCTAATTCCATATGTAAAATTTTGATTTGAAGTTTCAAGTTATTACGTTTTTTAAAACTACACTTTAAGTCCTCTTTAAGCCAGGCTTCTTTAGCTTTGTTTGCAGAATGTAAACCAGATTTAATTTTAAAATTAATATAATTAGGAAACACACGACTTTTTTGACACTCACGAAGAAAAAATAAGTTTAGACTTATAAGTCTGTATTTAATCATTAGTTTTTTAAACACTTTTGCCTTTTTAGCCGTACTCGCTACCATCACTTCTTCTAACTCAGCAAACTTATTTTGTGGCACCATTTTAATTAAAAATTAATAAAATACTTCGTTTTAACCACTTTTATTGTTTAATTACCAACATGTTTCATGAGCAACGCTCACTTCTTCAGGGTTTTTGATAAAACTAATTATAAATAATAGACGTAAACAATAGTGTCAATAGATAAATAATAGACATAGACAATGGTGTCATTAAAAAATAATAGACAAAAACAATGACAACAATGAAAAGATAAAACGGATAGGGGAAAGAGAGGCAATATGGAACAATTTACAAAGGGAATAGGTTTAATATTGGGTCATTTAAAAATAATTTTTGATTATTAATAATATTCAATTTTGCGTTCACACTCTTTCTAATCTCTAAAATTTCTAGTTTATCTAACTGGATGCCATTGACATTACAATGTATTAATTCTATTCCAGTATTGAAGTTAAAAGTATGACTAGTTTCCAACAAATGGTTGGCAAACTCAGAGAAACTGTTATTATTTAAAGATTTCATATGTTCTTTAATCCTTATTTCAAAGTTTCTCGAAGTTTTTCCTATATAAAAGAAACCACAATCATTACACTTCAATTTATAAATTCCAGATTTTTTCATTTTTGAATCTCTGTCTATATTATTTAATATGTAATTTTTAAGTTTATTATTTGCATAAAATACAGGAAGAATTTGATTGAACACTTAAAATCTTTGGAAATCCCTGACAAAGCAATTTTAGTATCATTTGACATTGTTAATCTATTTCCAAGTATTCCAATTGAAGAATGTAAACCTATTATTAAAGAACTTTTATTTTCATCAATTTTATCAAATGACTTATCTCAGGATTTAAATTTATTATTTAATATTGTTTTAAAACAAAACTATTTTCAATTCAATGACAATATTTTCAAACAAAAAGATGGTTTGGCAATGGGTGCTAGTACCAGCCCTTTGGTCGCGGATATATTTATAAATAATTTAGAAAACAAGATTTTTAACAGCGGTGCGTTATTATTAAAATACATACATTGTTGGAAGAGATACGTGGATGATGTATTTTGTGTGTGGACAGGTACATTGAGACAACTTAATATTTTTCTTAATTTCTTAAACAAACTCCATAAAAACATAAAATTTACCGTAGAGATTTGCCAAAATTTGAGTATAAATTTTTTGGATTTAAATATTTCAATAATTAATAACAAATTTGAATTTAATATTTTTCGTAAAAATACATACACAGACATTGTAATCCATAACACCTCAAATCATCCATTTTCTCAAAAAATGTCTGCTTTCCATTCTATGATTCATAGACTAGTTAATGTACCCCTATCTCTTAACAATTTTTCAAAGGAACTCAATATCATTAAACAAATTGCAACCAATAATGGATATAACACCAATTTAATTGAAAACATTCTTAATAAAAAACATAAGAATAAATTTCTTAAATCATACATCTATCCTGTACAAAAGGACGAGAAAAAGAATAAATGGAGGAAAATTATGTATTTTAATAATAAAATTTCTAATTCCTTAACAAAAAATGTACCGAATGAAATTCTTCCTGTATTTTATGCAAATAATAAACTTAAAAATTACATATTAAATAATAAAGACAGAGATTCAAAAATGAAAAAATCTGGAATTTATAAATTGAAGTGTAATGATTGTGGTTTCTTTTATATAGGAAAAACTTCGAGAAACTTTGAAATAAGGATTAAAGAACATATGAAATCTTTAAATAATAACAGTTTCTCTGAGTTTGCCAACCATTTGTTGGAAACTAGTCATACTTTTAACTTCAATACTGGAATAGAATTAATACATTGTAATGTCAATGGCATCCAGTTAGATAAACTAGAAATTTTAGAGATTAGAAAGAGTGTGAACGCAAAATTGAATATTATTAATAATCAAAAATTATTTTTAAATGACCCAATATTAAACCTATTCCCTTTGTAAATTGTTCCATATTGCCTCTCTTTCCCCTATCCGTTTTATCTTTTCATTGTTGTCATTGTTTTTGTCTATTATTTTTTAATGACACCATTGTCTATGTCTATTATTTATCTATTGACACTATTGTTTACGTCTATTATTTATAATTAGTTTTATCAAAAACCCTGAAGAAGTGAGCGTTGCTCATGAAACATGTTGGTAATTAAACAATAAAAGTGGTTAAAACGAAGTATTTTATTAATTTTTAATTAAAATGGTGCCACAAAATAAGTTTGCTGAGTTAGAAGAAGTAAAAATTAATTAGTTCAAATGAATTTTTGTTGGTTTTTCTCCTAGTGCAACAGGTACCCACAATACCCTGATTCCATATTTAATTACATTACTGTAGTGACAATGTTTTTAAATACTAGTTAATCCAGTTCAAAAAAAATTACACTTTCAATCCAATTTTTCAATTTAGACTCTTTCACATCCAATTTCATTAAATTAATTTAACTCGCAAATTACCTCAGTGAAAACGCCTAACTGTTCATTGCAAAAAAACATATATTTTAAAATCTATAGAATGTTATCATAACACTAACATATACTGGAATATCAATGTAAAGTTGCACGACCCGATCCATAAATGATATGTTTTTTTCCGTGAGATAAGTTCACGCATTTTGCATTTCTTGTACCATAGACTTAAAAGTTATGCATAAAATGTAAAATGAGTACCGATTCTGTCCCACTGCAACTAAAACCCACGCTGTCATAATATCTCCGGCTGTAATGTATTAAAATTAGTACATCTGTAGTATAACTTACGATACGTATTACTTATGTAGATATAGCGGTATAGCTTAATGGCATGGGTTCTGGTACGTGTGTGTAAGTTAGATAGGGGCATTGTGTGCAAATGACTGCGGCTCCTCCGCCCACCTGCCCGATGTAATAACGCATACTTTCAATGGACATCCGCTGCGAGATCCTGTTGGAATATATTACTTAGTCTGGATGTATCACGATTTCAAGCGGATAAGATCTCGGTTAGAGAGATAATGGTGTTCCTGTATGTTAAGTATATATATATATATCCCAAAGCGATATCTTTGCTTTTTTCAGTTAAAAAAAGATTTTATAAAAATGGCAATAACACAAGAAAAAAAAAATATTTGTCAATTTTCCGCTCGAGACTGTTCGCCGTAACCATCATCAGGATCACAAATTAAACGATCAATGAACCGTTATTAAAACGCCTACTCAGAATAACAGTGACAATAATATATAAGAACATTTCCGTGTGAACTTATATGGAATAATAGATCATTTTTAAAACCGAAGAACTAAAGCTGTCTGAAGCTGTAAAATTGTTGAGTTGTACTTTATTTTAATTATATATTGCAAGATGGATCTTTCCACTATTCAAACATATCTCTACAAGCCAAAAATGTGTATATTCTTGGTATACCTCATATCGTAGGTAATAGGCATTAAAATCGCTTGACAATCGGAATGTAGAAACGTTTGATTTCAAGCAAAAAAACTGTTTTTTATTTATTTTGTAAATAATTTTATAAGAAAGCAAAAAGGTTAATCAAGTGAAACTGTCGAAGATAATTTTAGCTATAATACTGTATTTTTTGAAGTTGTTTCCTTTATGCATTCATACATTTCAATTGAAAAAAAATTTTTTTTAATGGTTTGCATTTTTATTTTTTATTGAGTAATTTAATTTTGTATTTATATTCTACTCAAGCGAAGCAATAGGAAAACTTTAAATTTATCTAAAGCATATTTTTTGGTATTCATAATGTACACCAATTCGTTATAAAGATTAATCAAAATAGTGATTTGGCATTGAGCTTCGCCTCAAGTCCGAATACTAGTCGAGCGTCTTACCCACTGCGCTATCGACCATCTGTGTATAGATAGATATAAAACCTTTTTCGATAATGTCGGTAACTTGTTATCGTTCCCAAGCATGACTGCAGATTGCCAACGAACCAACAACGAACAACAGCTTACTACGACGGTGAGTTCTTAATTAATTCGAGGTGAACTGCTGTTTGAACATTAGCGATTTGCAATCGTGCTCGGGAACGGTGACAAGTTATTGATAAATCCTTTATCGATAAACCATGCTAGACACCGTGGACAGATGTGATATATACATTTAAGGATTTTAAATGTCACTTTTAACAAAATCCGCACCAGTCACAAAACCGATGAAATTTTGATTCTTCCGATATGATGATACGGCTTCCTCTTCACAAATATATTCAAAGAATGCCTTTATATTGTAAATTCTGATAAAAAAGTGAACAAAATCACGTATTTGAACGCTAAAATGCCTTTAAAACGTAATAACCCCGTATACATTTTTACTACATACTTCTTATAAATTCACTAGCGTCAATATCCTTCATAGTAGTACATAACATAGTAAATTATTTGGAAAATGATATCAAAATTCACTATTAATATTACTTCTTCAAATTTTGCAATTTCACTTTGTGGCACCATTTTATTAATAAAATAATTAAAACACTTTGTTTTTACCACAATAATCTTTATTTTTTATATAAAGTCAACATGTTTCGAGCCAACCTTTTTTTAATTTCTAGTGCTTCTAAATTGTTTAGTCTGTTACCAAATTGTTAAAAAAAGCTGTAAAAACTAAAAGTCAGATACTTAATAATCAATTAGACATATCAAGTAGTCCAATATTAGGTCTGTTTCCAATAAACCCATAAAAAAATTCCCAGTTCTCCTTACCTCCTTACCACCATGCCAGTTGATGCTTTGTTTCTCCCGATTTATTGGTATAACCCATTAGTCTACATAATTATCTGGCGGTTTTTCCATTACTTGTGCACTTATATTAATGTATTTTATGACCGTCTTTGTGTTGCTTATATTTGTATCATGTTGTCTCCCTCTATAATATATTTTTATCATGTTGTCTCCCTCTATATTTTGTTATATATATGCACACATTATGTACTTCTTGTTTAGTATTAATTTGTACCCTGATGATGCTTAAGTAAAGCGAAACCGGTCGGTTCTTAAATTAATAAATATCGTGGTTTTAAAACAAAAAAATATTTTATTTTATTAAATATGTCAAACCACAAAGTGATTGCTTTCTACAATAATGTATAATTTCCATTATAGACAACACACTATAGGTTTGGGCTACCATTTATGACCCTAAATCGATGAATCTGGTTATAATTGCGCAAAAATATTCCCAGAGGAGCAAATACCTAAGTGTATAACTGGGCGAGGGGAACACAACAACATAATAACATAAGTGGGGTTAAGAGTCTGACAAAAAACGATGCGATGATTGGTAGTCAAATGAAAGCTTCCGATGTTGCCAATGAACATTTTTACGACCAAATGAAATATCCGTACAAATTTTGTTTCGCACCACTCACAAAAAACAGAGAAAAGAGTAAAGCACAACTTCTGTTTCGTAAAGTTAGATTGGAGTACAAAACTATTGGCCTGTGTCCATTTTTATCCATTATTGCTGAGAATATCGCAAATTTAATCAATATACTAAGAGAGACACAACCAAAACTATTCTGCGGCCATAATTATCTATTCGCTTACTGGAACCTACTTTAATAATTATTTAAATTAGACGAGCGATCTGCTTTAATTCAAGTTTATCGTTTCTTTAATATGTGGGTTATTAAGAAAAAGTTATTTCTAGTAAGTATTCTTGATTCAATAGCCATCCGGATGGTGGAAGGATGTGACTTACTAGTCCATATTATTAGTCTGATGTCACAAAATTATCGATATATAAATGTTTAAAAATTCAGCCTGCGCATTTTTGTGCTCCCAAAATTGTAAAGTAGTCGACCTATATAGCTTAAAAATCCAAAATTTGTTCTTATCAGTGCCAGGAGTGTTTAGAGATAATGGTAGAAGACGCCCGAGGAATACTTAACGCAATATCTCTGCACTGAAATGAGATACGGAGTTGAATTAAAGTGAATGTAATGTAGTTTTTAACAGTAGTATTATGATTTACAGCAGTGAATGGTGGAAGAAGTTGGAGACGCTCGAGAAACACATTAGCAATTTCGAAGCATTTCGGGGGCTACCAGTAAATATTAGAAATGCCTAGTCGAAACAAAATATAACTAGGGGACTGAAATTAATTAATGCGATGTTCTGTAACAAATATTGCGTTAAAAAATGTCACTCTGAGGAAAGTACGATTGAGCAACCATATCTAGAGAGAAAAGTACCTACATGGCTTCCGCGAATTCTTATTAATTCAGCTTCCTCAGGAATTTCAAAAAAAATAGTACCTATATGATTGCCGCAAATGCTTATCAATTCTGATTCTTTAGGAATTAAAAAGAAAATAGTACCTACGTGACTACCGCGAATTCTTATTATCTCAGCTTCCTTAGGAATTTCAAAGAAAATAGTACCCATATGATTGCCACAAATGCCTATCAATTCTGCTTCTTTAGGAATTAAAAAGAAAATTGTACCTACATGGCTGCTGCGAATTCTTATTAACTAAGCTTCCTTGGGAATTTCAAAGAAAATAGTACTTATATGATTGCCGCAAATACTTATCAATTCTGCTTCTTTAGCAATTAAAAAGAAAATAGTACCTTCATGGCTGCAGCGAATTCTTACTAACTCAGCTTCCTTAGGAATTTCAAAGAAAATAGTACCTATATGATTACCGCAAATGCTTATCAATTCTGCTTCCTTAGGAATTAAAAAGAAAATAGTACCTACATGGCTGCCGCGAATTCTTATTAACTCAGCTTCCTTAGGAATTTCAAAGAAAATAGTACCTACTCGTACATAGCTGCTGCAAATGCTTATTAAATCACGTTCCTTTCGAAATTCAAATAAAATGAAGTTGGAACTATTAAAATAAACAATCTTTACGATAGTGGGATCGAGCAGTTGTTTCTCTAAACCATTTTTTTTCCATTTCAACATCTCTGACCTCAATGGTTGTAGCATGTAGCCTGTGTGTCAATTATTTTTCGAATAAAATATCCCTTTTATTCAAACTTCACACAAAGAACTTCCTTTACAACTCACGAAATCAGTGATTCTCAATTGAGTTTATAAAGTGTATTTATTAAATTATCCGTATTATATTTTAATAATTTCATTTGACGCACGTATCGTTTCGTCAACTTGATTTCAGTCGTTAGGTCCTATAGATAATAAATAAATCGGTGACTTAAATTTGCAGGGGCCTAAATACAAAAACCAGTGTTTTGAGTTTGCCTTCTAACTTCTGACACTGACTGACAAATGCAATTATTGAAAATCTTGTTATAGACGTCAGCAATGATAACAAATTTGCACATTTTTTCTTTCACATGTCGCAGTTCGTGGTGTTTGGTGTCTTATATCTCATTGTTCATCATCCATTATGATTTTCTTGCTTAATTAATTATGGTCTGTAATTCGTATGTTATCTTTGACCTCCAATCTTCCCAACCATGCGCATATATTATCTAGAGTTAGAGCACTTATCTGAAAGTTTTCCATAGTTAAGTAATTATTGCTAGATATTTCAAATAATACAAAGAAGTACCACAAAGAAAACATTCAATTATTTCAATCAGTCGAAATGTTTGAGAACTTCCGAGTAACAGGTACGTGGCAAAGTTGTTTATAAAAGGTAGGTACCTACTTCTTTATTGCTTTATTCATATTACGTACTTGTCGGGATCCATACCTCAGCGCTGCGACCTGTTCAAACCTGACACGGGTATTACAAATGGTTCCATGATAACTCAACACAGTGACAATTCAACACACTTCTAAAAAGTGATATAAAGTCATAAGAAACGGTGAAAAATTTTTTTTTTAACCTAACATAACCTAACCTAACCTAACCTAACCTACTTAACCCAGTTAATAAAGTTTTTGTTTCATCACTTTCCATGACTCTATATAACTTTTTAAAGATGTGATGAATTATCATTGTGATGATTTATCCGGTCACCATTACAAATATAGGTACCTACGTGTGTATTCATACCTCCGCTACTAATCTTATTAACCAACTCTTGGCTTATGCTGAAAATCTTTTAAATGTTTTGATAATTAAAGATGTCGATAATGGCCTCTGTGATCAAGCCGTATGGCTCTTGACTTTCAAGCTTGACTTCAAATACCTGCGTGGCAAAGTAAATTTTATTTGATTTATTTGTGTTATTTCACAAATTACTCATTAAAAATTGTATTTTGTAAATTTGTGGCAAATTTAGAGTGTAAGATACTCTCAGTATCGTCGTGGTGTAAGACCACAATTCAGAATTGAAACATTGCTTGAAATTGCTTTAGCCATGTTTGACGACCAGATCGGAATATCCAGGTACTCCCCCACCTTACTCTATCCCGTCTCCTTCCCCTCACCACTTCCGTCAGCATCACAACATACTCCAATAGAGGATGCCATAGTCTAACGCCAAAGGTGTTGGGAGCAGTTTTACGGACTCTTGATTGGTATTCGCATAAATAAAATAAAAAAGAAACATAATATTTAAATATATGTACCTACATGTACCTAGGTACATAACTACTTCCAATTATTGAGACAGATCATTTAGTTCAATGAATACCCTCATGAAATAAAATATATTGTCCACGAATTTCTACTATGGACCTCCCAATGTAAAATGTTGTGATTAAAAAGAAATAAGGGAGAAAGGGTTTGGAAGGTCAACTCATATCTGTTTACTAAACAGAATTTTAAAGCAATATTTCAGTTCAGACTTGTGACCTTTCACAAGTCGCTGCTTAACTAATACAAAACGAAGAATTAATAGGTCATCGTTTAAAATTTTATTTATTTATTTTACAAATATAAATTACAAACAATACATAACAAAATGAACCTTTATCTCTCCAACTGGGAAGGATTCCCGTTTCAGGACAGCCAAATTGTGTATTTAGTACATTATAGTTTTACAATGGAATGGCTGATAAAACGATGCTGTTAAAAAAAATTTTGGGAACATTGTCGATTGCATTTGAAGTGACAGGATGGTTTCTTTATCCTTGAAAGAATTGCAGAGATGTAATTTATTACCAGGGTCAATTTGGATAACATTAGTAATTGCATTCAGAATAGATGATTGTTTTCTTTCGGGACATCACAAGTCTGAGATTCTTTCCAGGGCATTTTTGAGAACATTTACAATTGTATAGTTAGAATTTCCACATTTATAAATCAGTATAAGACATATGAATCCTATAGTATTTTTTTAGAATTTCTTAGGTGATAGAAATTACACAATACGAGACCAGAATATATGCCGTATGACATGAATTTCCAATTTTAAAATTTCGAATCTTTATTTATTAAATGGCTAGTCATTATTATACAGTAATCGTACTATACAGATTCGTAAATTTAAATAATAACAACAATGAAGATCAAGTATTAGGAACAAAAATAACCATTTTTAAACTTGAAATAAAAAGTGATTAGATTCTTATCTCTCACAAGTATAAAATAGCCTTTTGGAATATAAAAAATAAAATTTAACATAATATTATCAACGCTATTATATTTTTTCTATCTAAGTACTAAAAAAATAAAGAAATTTTAATTAACATTTGTAAAAAAAAATTTTTTTTTGTTCAATTCTATCCTTCCTTCATAAATTACTTCTTCGCAAACTAAAGGCCTTAGGTTCAGGAAAAATTGCTTATTTGATTTACTAACTATCTGAAAGAATACTATTTGCAAAAGCGAAAACAACCAAACCCTAAGAATTCTACATACAATTATACATTCTGCACACAGCGGTCTACCGCGAGGTAGCAATTTAGGTCCTGTATTCTTCCTAATTTTTATTAACGACATAACATCCTACTTCAACAATGTTCAATTTAAAGGTACTCTTGACCACAAATATATTAACGATTTTATTGATTGCCGAGAGCTTCAATCAAATATTATTGAATTGTGTAATTGGTGTGTAACGAATAACCTATTTCTAAATATTAACAAATGTAAATCAATAACTTTCTGTCGGAACAAATCTCCAAAACTATTTAATTATGCGATAGATCATATACAACTGCATATATTAACTAGAATTAGAGACCTCTGAGTAATATCTGACGTAAAACCAGAATTTGTACACATCATAAATCAAATAACAAACATCGGCATGAAAAAATTCGCATTTTTGCTGAGAACCACTAAAAACATAATTTTACTGTCGTGAAAAAATGATTTTTTATGTATATAATAATAAATAGTATAATTCCTTTATTTGGCCACCTCAACATAAAATTCACCTTAAAAATTTTGAAGGAATAAACGAAAGTTTTTTTAGTAAATACAAAGTAACTAATAAAAATTATGCTTAAAACTCGTATGTGGTACTTCCCAACAAACAATATATTCAAACTCTTTCCAGTCCCACCTCTATCAAAAATATATATCTAACAACGTAACATTACTCCGAACACGTAAAAAGATTTCTAAACGTGAAGTAACAATACCTGAGTTAGAAAAAATAAAACCACAGGAGGACTAACGGTACCACTGTTTCGTACCATAACAGCCCAACATCATTCTGTATAAATTAAGGTAAAAAATGATTCATCCACGGATATAACAGAGATAAATTAGGAAAAATTCAAGTTAAAACTTAAATATTTTTTAAATACCCATCTGAATTAATTTAATAATAGCAAATTTTATATTTCTACTTGTTTAAATGCATAATATGTTAAAATGTATAGTGCCATGTTGAAATATACCATGTTGTGCTAGTATTTAGCATATAAAAAATTATATATTTATTAAACACTATGTAATTATTTACATGCCTTTGTAATTTTCTGTCTGTCTGTAACTACGTTTAGCTTTCGTGAGTTTAATTGCTATCCTTTTATTTTTTTAAATGTTGAATTAACAAGCACTTATTTATACAAGCGCCAGCTTACAGCTTAGGAACGAATATATATTGTACAAAATTGTATATTACAAAATTTTTTGTTTATCTAGGATGTAACAAAAATATCACCTAATAAATAAGAAAAAATAAAAATAAATATTTTAAATCAACGTAGTACCGGGACAAAGAATCATCGCTGAATTATTATTTAATGTTCCAATGAATGTGTATTTTATTATTCACATTCCATTTATCAAACATTCTAAGGTGTGCTTAAGATCCCAATTGTGTGTACAAATAATCGTACGAATGCCCAAATAATACTATTATTTGTAATCCGATGTAAACGCCGATAACTCTGTGAGTGGCTGCCGAAATGCCCTAAAACATTAATTATTTACGTTCTTGGGCTTTCGAACAATAAGACTTTTCCGTATTGATCACTAAACAAATAAATTTGTTATCTACACACGCGCTGTCCACACGAAATTTTAACTTTAGCACAAGTGTCAACTATACAACAATTCTTTTGAAGCGGTTGTTTCGAAGAACAAAATAGTATTTCCCACATTCGACATAATAACAAAATGAAATACATAAATATAAAATAAATAATATTAGATCAGTGCGATAAACGCGCATCATTTTTTTAAATAAAATTCACGGCCCAGATCTAAAAGACACATATGATATAAAGGACAAAAGAAAATTTAGGACGGGTTGTTTCGGAGAATTTGAACAATTCATCAAATTTTAACGTTCATATTCGGGTTCTGTGAAAATCCTATTCAAGTTTTGTTATTATATAGGTTAGTAGTTTGACAGAACTGAAATAATAACAGAACTTGAAAATTAACTTTGAAATTCGAAGAATTCTTTAAATTATCCGAAAAAATCCGTCCGTAATATAATAATTATTATATTAAAAATACAAATATTGCAAAGTTTTTTTTCTACATTAAATAGGAATTTGTCTGTCAATTCTTTACTACATTTTGCAAGAAAAACTTTTGTAAAGGCTGTCACAAAGTACATAGTATTTAATTTCTGATGGAGGCCTTCAAGAAATACTTGCATTTGCTATATTATATGCTTTTGTTTTTCCAGTAAATTAAAAAAAAAATGATTGCCTATATTATAAGCCTAAAACTCTTCTCTTTTCATCGTCATCATAAAAAAAATATTTTTCTATTTTAATAACGGTAGGCGCAAAAGTTATCGTTGTTACCCCATCGGAAGATGTTCTCATTTGTACAAATGGCGTCTTGTCATAACGAATTTAACATTTGTGAACTAAATAATTATAATGTTAAGAACATTTCACTATCAACGTTTTTTGTGAGAAAATCCCTTCAAGAGTGCTTGTGAACATGCGCAAGAGTACAAGTTGACAAACCATAGATCGTCGTTACCCTATTGGAAGATGTTCTCATTTGTGCAATTGGCGTCTTGTCTTTATTAATTTTAAATTTGTGAAGTGAATACTTATAATGTGAGGAACATTTAACTCTCACCGTTTTTGTGAGAAAATCTAGATTTTTACTCAAATACAAACATAATAATGATTGTATTTATATATTTGAAGATCCAACAGCCCACTTCAAAGTCCATTAGGGCGTAAATAAATAAATAAATAGGATTTCGAAAATTAAACACTTCCAAAAAGATTTTTCATGAAAAAATTAATTACTAAAATGTTATCAAAATTGCATGTTTCACCAATTATTAATAAACTTCGAAAAATCATATACCATAAAGTTCATTAAAAAAACTAATACTTCCAGTTATTTAAACATTTTATTTATTATTAAATATTCTAGTGGCAAAATATGATTTAACAAAGTTTATTGTGACCAAGTAAATATTGGTGAATATTATTTTCATTAATGTCTTAATTAATTGAAGGCTTGCGACGTTAAATATTATTTACTGGGAAATTTTCCCTAGTACACTTCTCGGGTAATGAGTTGCCTACTTCATACTTCATTAAAATTTTAATAACTGCTATAAAAGTTTTGATTGCTATTTTTCTTTGAAGCTTTGACATAATTGCTTCGTTCAAAGCGTTCAATACTTTTTGTTTCATTTTTGTTTGTCTTTGGGAAGTTTTTTTCTCTCTCGATGAAAGCTTCGTCTAGTTGTCTAATGCGAGATCTCCTTTAACAGAAGTTAATTTTTAACTATTTGTTATTTAATTACTGTAATTGTACGCAAAAACTTGGTACACCAAGGCAGCTCGTTAGATCGATAAAACCCCATATCAAAACGCTGTTGACGCAAACCATCATCTATGATCAGTTAGCGATATTTGCGAGCACGGTCAGAATACGATTCCGAAAGCTTGTTGACAAAAGACGCTGACTTAAGGCGTCAGGCGTCATAACTGGCTTATTAATGAATGGAGGTGAACTCATTAAGCTCTCAGAATTGAAATAAATCAGATGCACGATCCATAGATGATTAATGCATAAACGAAGTATTAGATACAGCACAGAATTTCAACTCCAAGTCAATTGCTATCCCATTTAGGGAATGTTGAGAGCTGAAAGATTAATGGACGAAAGAATAAAAAAAAGCAACGTATTTATCATACATATCTGGTCATAAAACATAGCGAAATCAATTTCAAGCAATGTTTAGAAAAAGGTTATCTCTAAACACAGATGAATAAATACGAACTTCTACCATGTGACTATACAATTTCAATTTGGGTATGGGTATCGTCGCCCTGGGAACCAATCATTGGATAACCAATTCAACACCACTGCCACAGGTCACCTCGAGTGGTTTACTACGTTTGATGACTTGGCGGGTGTGCCCGGATTAATGAGGAAAGGAACCAATCATTGAATAACCAATTCAACATCTCTGTTACAGGTCACCTCGAGTGGTTTACTACGTTTGATGACTTGGCGGGTGTGCCCGGATTAATGAGGAAAGGAACCAATCATTGAATAACCAATTCAACATCTCTGTTACAGGTCACCTCGAGTGGTTTACTACGTTTGATGACTTGGCGGGTGTGCCCGGATTAATGAGGAAAGGAACCAATCATTGAATAACCAATTCAACATCTCTGTTACAGGTCACCTCGAGTGGTTTACTACGTTTGATGACTTGGCGGGTGTGCCCGGATTAATGAGGAAAGGAACCAATCATTGAATAACCAATTCAACATCTCTGTTACAGGTCACCTCGAGTGGTTTACTACGTTTGATGACTTGGCGGGTGTGCCCGGATTAATGAGGAAAGGAACCAATCATTGAATAACCAATTCAACATCTCTGTTACAGGTCACCTCGAGTGGTTTACTACGTTTGATGACTTGGCGGGTGTGCCCGGATTAATGAGGAAAGGAACCAATCATTGAACAACCAATTCAACATCTCTGTTACAGGTCACCTCGAGTGGTTTACTACGTTTGATGACTTGGCGGGTGTGCCCGGATTAAGGAGGAAAGAAACCAATCATTGAATAACCAATTCAACATCTCTGTTACAGGTCACCTCGAGTGGTTTACTACGCTTGATGACTTGGCGAGTGTGCCCGGATTAATGAGGAAAGGAACCAATCATTGAATTACCAATTCAACATCTCTGTTACAGGTCACCTCGAGTGGTTTACTACGTTTGATGACTTGGTGGGTGTGCCCGGATTAATGAGGAAAGGAACCAATCATTGAATAACCAATTCAACATCTCTGTTACAGGTCACCTCGAGTGGTTTACTACGTTTGATGACTTGGCGGGTGTGCCCGGATTAATGAGGAAAGGAACCAATCATTGAACAACCAATTCAACATCTCTGTTACAGGTCACCTCGAGTGGTTTACTACGTTTGATGACTTGGCGGGTGTGCCCGGATTAATGAGGAAAGAAACCAATCAATGAATAACCAATTCAACATCTCTGTTACAGGTCACCTCGAGTGGTTTACTACGTTTGATGACTTGGCGGGTGTGCCCGGATTCACAAGGTGAGAATTGTCTAGGTTTTGACGGCCGATGCGTCTGCCCACCAACTGTGTGACGGGACGGATTTGGAGAGAATGGTTGAGAGAAATCTTTTTTCCTCTCCAGCAGGGCTCTCTTGACCAGTCACTTTGCACCACAGTGGGAGGGATGAATTCAAACGTCTGTCACTCCTGGACACACTGATCCCCAGATTCCTACGCAACCCTCGTACCCTTTTCTTCTCAGATCTTTCCTCTCCTTAAAAACATCCACACAACATATCCAGATGACACACAGCTGACAAAGGTCTTGAGGACAAAATATTTTATCTATTATTGAAGACAATATTAGCGATTTCTAAAAGAAAATCTGAAACAGAAAAATCAGAAAAGGATACGGTCACATCTAGGACTCGAATCCAGGACCCTTGTCTTTCCGTTACACAAAATGTGCGGTGAAAAAATGAAGACAATGTTGGTAGTTCTTATTCGAAGTATGAAACAGTTAAAAGTGACCGAAGGGGATAGGGTCCCATTAGCTCAGTGGTAGAGCGGTGTCCCGGAAAGACAAGAGTCCTGGGTTCGAGTCCTAAATGTGACCGTATCCTTTTCTGATTTTTCTGTTTCAAATTTTTGTTTACAAATCGCTAATATTGTCTTCAATAATTAAATATTACAATTTGAGGTTTTACTCAATAAAGTTATTCCGAAAAATTAAAAAATATTTTCCTCAGAGCCTCCTGTTTGGAGTTAAGGTAAAAAAAATCAACTACTCTATTCTGTTCTCCTCAGAATAGTCTCCAATATTGGGATCCCATTGAACCGCTGTGCTTTGTAGTTGCGATAGCACAAAACCAATTTTTTGCCAGCTCCTTTGTGCCAGAATTTTAATTGTTAAAAAAATATTTACGTCATTATTCAACAAACAAAAAACGATATTGTAAAGTTATGAATTGTAATAAGTGATAACGTATTCGTCCATGTATGCCCAGTACAAAGCTCGAATCGCAATGACTTTTCTGGTACTCCTAGTCCTAGGTAACGGCGCGGCGTATGTAATAATATGATTTACATTTCAGTACATCAAGGAGTAGTAAATCAACGTTTTTGGACCATCCGTTTGTCAGGTGCTACATATTTATGAGGGAGACCATTGATACTAAACAAACTGCGAATATCCACTACTCTACGTACGATTACGTATTCAATAAAATTATTTTTCAATTTAATTTTTTTTTTTAAATGGCTGTGTTAGTATTATTACGCGTATGCTTCAGAAAGTAATATCAAACTGGCAATGTGATTAATTAATAATAATAATAAAAGTTTATTCCAGAACGTATGCAGGGGTAGTGCAATGCTATACATTCCATATTTTAAAATAACAGACAAACAATAAGAATACATAGGTAAGAAAAAATGTGGAATAAAAGTGACAAACGTGTGCAAGTAGCCGTTTATGGAGGATATTTGAACATCTCGAACATCTTCTGTATACTTTCCACTAAATATATGTGTGCCTTATATTTAGGATTCCATATTGTGGAAGCATACTCCGGTGGACTTCTGAACAATGAACAAAACAACATTTCTAGAGTCTTAGCACATTAAAAATTTGCATTTTCTTAATAAGAAACCTAGCATCCTGCAAGATTTTGATATAGTGTTGTCGATGTGCTTATCAAAAATTAATTTTATATCTAAGTAAATACCTAGATCTTTACACGTAGACATAGGTTGTAAAGGTTTATTATTCAAGTTGTATGGATAAATGATTTTGTTTTTATTTCTAGTACACTTAATCGAGTGACACTTAGATATGTTTATGGACAGTAAATTTGATTCACAGTATGCTCACAAATTATCAAGATCGCTTTGCAATTCCATACAATCGGGTAAACACTATATATCTTTATAAATTTTCTTTTCATCCACGTATAAAACGAATTAACCATTTTTAAAACACACGTAAAAGTCATTTATATAAATATTAAATAAGAGTGGCCCGAGATGCGACTCCTGGGGCACACCTTAGACGATTCCCGCTAAGCAAGATGCAAAACTATTGACAACCGTAATTTGGTGCCGATTACTGACGTATGATGCAATCCATCTATAGAGGTCACCGTGAATTCCTAGTCCTAATAACTTCTGTAAAAGAATATAATGATTAACACGGTCAAATGTTTTGAAATAATTCCTACAGGTGGCATAAATGCGTGGTAGACCTGGCATCGCATATCCATTTGAGCATGAAGAAAATTTGTAAAAGATGCAAGATTTGAAGTTATGGAGCCATTTTTCATGAAGCCATGTTGATTATTTAAGAGTGAGGGTGAGATAGTAGAATATAATTGATCGTAAACATTTTTACCAATACTTTACTTAGTATCGGTAATTTGGATATAGGTCGATAGTTCGAGACACCATTTTTATGTATTGTTTTATTATTCATTTTTATCTAGGCTGTTTTCCACTTGTCTGGAAATGTTTCTTCAGATAGCGAAAGTTTGAAAATAACAAAAATAGGGGCTGTCAATTGTTTACTACAATGATTTTGACCGGTCGGTGGCCGAGTTGACATCGCGCTTGGGTCTCACTCGGGCGTAATGTGTTAAATTCCTCGGCTGGTTAAGTCCTCCATCACAACACAAGTAACATTTTCAGCTTACTGTGGTGGTAGTAGGAGATATTCAAATATTGTCAGGTTATTCGTAACCCGGGAATGTTTTTCTTATTTTTGAAAAAAAAAAATTAAGATCCCTGGAAGTTGATCATCCCCTGGCCCCTTTTTGATATCGATGGACTTAAAGTATTTGAATGTGATGTCTTCATTTATATCGATTGAGTTGATTATCCTATTTGAATTAGAGAAAAGACTGGCATTGCTTGTATGTGCAGGTTGAGCATTCGAAAATACAGATCCAAAATACTCAGAAAATAAGTTGGCTACTCTTTTACTGTCATTAGCAGTTTTTTCAACTTCAATCATATGATCGAGGATAGCAGGAGATTTTCTTTGAGAATTGACGTAGGACCGTAATTTTTTAACATGATGCTGTATACCGGATTCTATAGTAGAATCGTCACCTATTATTATTAAAATACTACACACATATTTTTTTATTATTATTATATCTCCTTTCTATCCCCAGTCCTTTCAGCCCCACAAAATATCGCAAATGGGGATGCCATATTTTTAATTGCTCCGGCCAATTGGGAATCTTGAGTGGTATTCAAATATTACAAAAATATATTTATTGTAACAAAGATAAATTTTTAGATTTTTTATGTTCAACAATTATTTTAATCATTCAATTAACAAACGGTTTATCTGTTAACAATTTCTGCTATTCAATTATTATTACACATGACAACTGGTTCAATGAAGGCATTAAAAAAATAATTTGACTATGCCTTCGGAAGGCGAAGCAGCTTTACAGCGTAATTATAATTACAGCAAACTTGTTTATACATTGAATAATAATAACATCACATCATTAAAAAAAAAAAATTATGTTCACATATATATATTTAATTCTTTTTGTAAATAATAAAACAAGTTGGCTACAATTATTTTCGTATTGATACCTATATTGGTATATATATATATTTTTTGCTACGACGACTTCATGCAAGTTATGCATAGCACATCTTTGAGTTGAATGACTTATATTTTATATAATAATTAAAATAAAATAACTTTGTTTAAATTCCACTTTATTGTATATATTTATAACCAACCGGTTTCAGTTCAGCCCGAACCTTCATCAGGGTTAATAAAAACATATTAAATTAATTACAGAGGTGTATGGGTACTTATAGTTAAGCTGGAAGAGGGAGAGAGAACATCAACTTTGGTGGGGGTGGAAGACTTAGGTAGGAGAGAGGGGGTAAACATAGGTGCAGGAAATGGAAATATATTTAAAATGGGGCTGTTTGTTAAATCTAATTGTTTATTTAGTAAATTGATTTTATTGACTTTAAGGGATTTTTTTTATCTTATTTTAATTATTATAATTATGTATACCCACAAAGTGTTTGCTACAAGTGAAAAATTATATTTTATACTTAGTTACACGTGGTCATACACTTTCAGATTAATTGGAAAGTGCGTTTTAAAATCTGAAACATTTTTTTTAATTGATCGATAAAAAATGTATCGAGATCACTACCACTGTGATACTCGTTGATTGTTTTAGGAATCAGTGAAAATATAGTCTTGCGAATCAGAAATAATTGTGAACTAAATAAGAAGTAAGTGAGAAATGTTTTGAATGTCAGAATTTATCTCTTTTGTAATTAATAATTATACTATCAGGTAGCTTGGGAACTTTTCCGAGATAAAATCAAATGCCCGGAGGAGATAATAAATATTATCTTCGGGTTTCGTGAGGAAGCGGTGTTATTAATTATTACACAAACAGCAGTGAAATTGTTGGCGAAATATTAATATTCGTTGGCCGAATAATTTATATGCTGTTGTGCTTTTATAAGGTGCCGATGCCATCGTAACATTCGTCAGAGATACTGATAAAAGATATTCTTAATTATTGTTCGTTTACATAACATTATTTTTACATTGACACCACACCTGAGAAAAATAATTTCCCTCAGGGCCGATGTCATCTTTTGGGATGCTTTGTGGATGGTCTTTGTTTAAGCAAAGGAAGGAGTGGAATTTCGGGGAATTTAAAGGGTGTGAAGGTTGGATATCGTGGATCAGTGTGTCCAGGAGTGGGGGACATATGAATATACAACTATGTGCAATGAGCTATTTACTGCCGGCACTCCATCAGCTGAGTCGGACGCATCTCTCTCAAGACATTAAAATAGTGGGGCGTCTCCGTGAGCCGGCCCTTATAATCAAATGACCATGCCGCCGCTGACGTCCTGCTGGCTACCGACTGCTGGAGACCTATGCTGACACCTAAAAGCTGTCCAATTCCTGCTGCTGCCGACTGCTGGCAACCTAAGCTGACACCTAAAGGCTGACACATTCCTGCTGTCCACTGCTGCTGATCACGCAAAGGCTTTCCAATTCCTGCTGCTGCCGACTGCTGGCTACCTACGATGACACCTAAAAGCTGACAAATTCCTGCTGGATACCGACTGAACTGCCCACTGCTGCAGCAGTCGCTTGCGCCATTTGCTAGATCGTATGGCTCGCTGATACACAATTTGCTCCAATCTGAAATCATTGCTGAAAGCATTCCGATTGTCTCAGTTTCTATCTGTGTATTAAAACCCAGTTGTATTGAAATACATATAACTATTTCTTGTTAATTAGGTTGGCTGTAAGAAATAGGAAGTACCTATAAGTTTCACCCCCTTCGTACGTTCTGTATATCAGTACAATACATGTAATTAAAATGTGTATTTTGATTTGAATAGTCTTGGTTTTATGATGGTTTGGATAGAACTCCTCACGGTGTTTTACTTAGATTGAGATTCAGATTGAGGGCTGATGTGTGCCGGTGTTTATTATTTACAGTTTTTTTTGCACAGGCAAATACGTCCCGTAAAAAATGTTTGAATTTCAAAAGACAACCAAAATTATTTGTCAAAAATATGATAACTCGCTTAGAGTCCATGAATGAGGTTAAGAGAGAAGTTGAGAGCTTAAAAATGTTTTAGCAAATAAAAGTAAAATTATTAAGCTTCTGGAAACTAGACTGGCTTGCTAAAAACAGTCGAACCCTGATGACTGTATTGAATTAAGATTAATTGAGGAAGAGAATGATTAACATCTCAAAAAACTGCCATAAAACTAATAGAAAATGCTAATCTCAAAAAAAGTTCCGAGTATATTAAGCAATAAGACAATATGACAGCAGACCAGGTTATCCGAAAAAAAATCTCCTAAAATTTATCCATCCAGAAACAAGAGTGAAATTATTAGCAAATAAGAAGGTGATTTCAAAGCGTGAGAAAATGACATTCCAAGGATACTCATTATCTCCTTATTTTAAGAAACTATTTTGAAAAGCCAAAATAATGTAAGAAAATTAAAATATAAATGTATTTGGTTTAAAAACGAGTCCATTCAAATGAAAGAAGATGAATTCAAAAAAAAATCAGGGAAATCAAAGATGACCTCAATAGAAAATCATAGTTGAAGTTGAATAGTAAAATACATCGAAAATATTTACAGCATTGAAAATGGAAATAAATTCAGGAAAAAAATGTATTACAATACAGAACCTAATTTAAATATTAAAGATTCATTAACTTTACCTTTACTATGATTCATTAAGTTTTTAAAACGCCGAATGTTTTTTTTACTTAGAGGTGTAATTTTAAAAAAAAAACTGTATAAAATCTCCATTCAAGGCTCACACAGATATTTTCCTTGAATAACCTAATGCACTGCTTCACATTTTATGTGAGGATATAAAACGTCAAGCATATTGATTATTTGGACTTAAGCAAGATGAAAACTCAAAAATACATCTCACTGTTGGCTTTTTTTGTTTTGAATCCAATCATAATTTCTCCCGCAAGAGTTTCAATTACCATTTCAAGCTGAATCGATCATATTATGGAAATCTAATTTTGTAACACATGGACCTGACTGCAATAATAAATTAACAGATAATGGTGAGATATTCTTGATTCGTGAGCTTTAGACTAAAGAAAGCCAATTATGATGAATAAAAAAAAATGTATATTTTGCATACTTGTTCTAAATTAATCGCATAATATACTGAATTTTTTCATTTACATTTCATTTTCGTTATTTTAAATTAATAGCTAAATATATATAATTTCACATGGTCACCCTACATTAGTGTTGAAATTGGTTCCTTTAGCTTAGTGGGTACACATTATTCGTGTAACAATATTGTTTTTTCAATGTACATATTACGTTGTGTTATTTTTATTATTTTAAGGAACACCTAGTGATGTTAATAATGAATATTTAAACAATGATACCTCATGTATAAATAAATAAAATAACAAATTCGAAGTGTAAGAAGACACCCTTCGTGACTTCATAATCTAAATTACTGGTACGAGTGCAATTCCGCAGAGTTGTTCCGTACTACAACCCACAGGGTGAAGATAGCTTTGATGATAGCCAACCTCAGATAAAAGAGGATACATGATGAATAATAAATATAATTTTTAATTATTGAAGACAATATTAGCGATTCCTAAACGTATAAAAAATAAACGTATCTTAAACAGAATTAACTAACTAGTCATATTTAACTGCATCATACTAGTTAGTTAGGTAGTTCTTATTCTAAGCATGATACAGTTAAATATGACCGAAGGTGATAGGGTCCAATTAATTCAGTAGTAGAGCGGTGCCCCGGCAAGGTAAGGGTCCTGGGTTCGAGTCCTAGATGAGACCGTATCCTTTTCTGGTATTTTAATTTAAGGGTAATTTGAGGTTTTACTCACTAAGCTATTCCAAAAAATAAATAAGTATATATACCTGAATTAATGTGATATTATATTGAACTGTCTTTGATATTATTAACAAATGTAATATAATAATAACACGAAACCAAAACAGCAAATTTCAACAATAAGCAAAGCCTCTTTTCAATTCAATTCAATTTAATTCATAACTTATGAATACCTAAGCACGTAGTTAAAAGTTTGTGCCCATGTTCACGAACTGTCGTATTATTTAAATCGCCTATTAAGAACAACAAATCGAGTGAAAAAACTTTTCGAAAAATATGTTTTTCTTTGTGGCAAGTTTTATTCAGAATTAAAAATAATTCAGTATTCAAAGTGTCTCAACCCTTGCCATTTAAAAGCAACATCTTTCCGAGATGAATCTGCTTAGTGAACTGTTAATCCGATTAGGTATGTACACACGTCTTCGCTTAGCGAATTAATTAAATAATTGTACATTTGTACGTGCATCCGAACTACGTGTTTTGTCTTCTCGCAAGATCAAAGCAGCAATCTAAGCATCATCTTTAATAGCCTGTTCTACCTGCGATCGCTTATTTATCTTTAGTGTTTCGGAATATATATGTGATACAAACGCTTTAGGGGGAGAATTAATTTACGCAGTTTCAACAAGAAATAAATTAAGTTGCTTGTTGGAAATATTTTTGTGTTTTTTTCACACAGATATCCTAAATATTACGGAAGAAAATACATACGAAATTTACCTACAGTAATTTGAAAACAAATTTAATTAAAAATAAGAGTATTTTTACAAGTTGTATTTAATTTCCATTTTCCTATTTTAGAACATAATTTGTGTAGATTTATAAAATGACTTAATACTGTATTACTCCCAAAGAAGGCTATAGATATATATATATACTAAGAAAGCGAGATGAACACTTAAGACACTGTTTTGTCTTTGGGGGTGCTGTGCGAGGGTCTTATTAAAAAGAGAGCAAGTGTCAACTGCATGAGAATGTTGATATTTCATTTAGAGTTTTGATTATTGCTAAAAAGATTTTGTTTTCAGGAGCACCTGTCGTTGAAACACCTATCGACCGGTCGGTGGCTGAGTTGACATCGCGTTTGGGTCGTGTCAGGCGTTGTGTATTCAAATCCTCGGCTGGCTAACATCACAACACAAATAACATTTTCCGCTTAATGTGGTGTTAGTAGGAGATTCTTAAAATATGTCAGGTTATTCGTAATTCGGGAATGTTTCTCTTTCTTCAAAATAAAATACCATTAGAAAAAATAAAAAATACAGCCATTCCACCAGTTGAATGAATGAATATCCGTTTGCAATATTTTTAGTTACATATTTTTAGAATATGTACCTACTCTGTATGTACGTACTACAGTATAACTAGCTCCAGAAAAAATAATTTTGCTTTCAATGGAGACCCGTTCCTGAGTAGGCCATTTAGGTAGGCTGAAACGAGAATCTAACTATCTATTAATGCAATTAAAGGCTTGTTAGAGTGATTTTCTTCTACTGAAAAAGACCAGATTACTTTGCACAGTAAAATAATATCGTGTAACATTATTATTTCCTTACTTTAACTGTGTTTTTAAATATTTTTTTTTTACTTTTCAACATGATGGTATATATCGTGACGCATTGATACGTGTGGCTACTGCGTACACGGAGAAAAATTAGTTTTCCTAATTTATTAATATTCTCTTATTGTTGGTAATCTTATTAAAAACGGGAATGCTGGCCTTAAAGAATGAATTAAAATAAGTTTCTCAATAAACTTTTTGTGAAGTACGAATATACTATCACGATTTTTTAACACATGTTCATTAAAATACGAAAATTTTCGCATTTCGTCATTAAATGTTATCAAGGCAAAAGCAGGTGTTTGAACACTTGTTCCGATATACTAGAAATTTACTAAAAAATATCAAGAAATAGCGTGCAATCCAATAATTCAAAGATATTCTTAATAATTTAGCAATACTCCGTGTATTGAAGTTTTCCTCAAAATCTATAACATGAGAACAGTGAAGAGAGGATATAAAATTTGTACCGTAAGATTTTATTTGCTTCCCACTCAAAAAGTAAATAACTCTTTGTTACTTACGTGTCTTATTTTGACTCATAACAAGATCTCTCACTGCAATCAAATGAGTGACATCCCGGGGGGGCTGCGAATGAAAAAGAGCACATTTTGGCAGAGCTTTGTCTAGACGCAGACTTTAACCCTTTACGACGCGAAGGGTAGTTTACGTCAGACAGAAATCTGCTGTTCGCTTTCACATTTTATTGCACCAGACAATTCAACCAGAATTAAATCTTTTACCGTCAGTTTTGTAGAGTAGAGTATAGTAGGTACCTAATGTGTTATCATCCGTGAGCTTTGAAAAAAAATTATTATGGTTTGGTATAACTAGAAATGAGATACTTTCGTGCTGCTACTTTATTAAATTTACCTGAGTCATCTCAAAACAGACATTGTCCGGTGAAGCAGGTGACGTTATTATATTAAGTTTACAAATACAAAAAAATACAAACGCCCGGTATGACGGTAATTAGATATTAAATGCTAAATGATTTCGTTTTTAACAAATGATGTTTGTACCCAAGGTTATTCTCCATAAATTTGGGCGAAATACCTTAATTTGTATGGTTAACTGTAAAATTAACTACATCTTTGTTTTTGCATCGTGTTTGTCACTGACCTGGAAATTTTCTACACAGTCTCTGAAATCAAAGATGAGAAAAGAAATTGATATTTTTGTCTCTCATTAGACTGTATTTTTTATCATTTTGGGTATTATGTTTATACAGCTCAGTCGATGTTTCAGTAATTTATTGATTTAAATACAAACCGGATGATGTTATTCTATTTTTATACTCTATATGTCTTTTCAACGTCGTGTCAACAACAAGCACATTTCAGTTATAGTAGGTAATAACAATCAATACAGAATCCTACGAGTCAGATGAAATTTAACTTGCTTCCAGGGAGATCACAAATTTTAGAGTTGTTCTTGGTAAATTACATTATTTGTGTAATAAATGAACGTACTTTTGAACACATTAATAATATGTATCTTCTGAAATACATACATAGTATCGGTTAAAATAATTAATTCTCAGCATATTCGGGTTAAACCGAATGTTAAGGCTGTATTCCTGACACGTACAGCCCTTTGTGATGTCTAAGTCATATTTGGTCTATTCCGTTGGGATTTGCTCTTTTACAACAAAAAACATGAAGGAACATTAATCCAAGTCCTTTCATATCTGGCTCAATGGCATCACATAAACCCAGGACGTCTTATAATCATATATTATGTGCCTTTTGTTGTTCTGGTGCTCTGGTAGGCCGTGGAACCCTTCCTATCATATTTTAATGTCTCCCGCAGGATAGGCAGAGATTATAGAGCACACATGTTTTATTACCTCAGTTTACATCGCCAATTCTATCTTTATGTCTTTAGGTAAACGACCAACATGTTGACACACATATTAAATATCCCAACCAATTTATTATCTTGTGTACCTTTTATATTTATTGGCATATTTAGGAAAATACTTACAAAACGAATTGGATTTCAGTATCACATTGTTGCAAAATAAATTAATTGGAATAAGAAACATGCATGATGAATGGAGTATGGAGAAAATACATGAAAAGTTGTGGATGGTAATATACATCAGGTGAAGAGATTTCAAGGATATTCCAAAGAATCGATCAAATGAATTAAATACTTTAGGCAGATCATCTTTGAGAAAATATTCATGAATATGAATGAGTATCATTGCAGTATTTTTGTAAAATATGCATGAATGTGAAGTAGGATTATTGCAGTATTTTTGGATAATATGCATGAATGTAAAGGAGTATCATTGTAGTATTTTTGTAAAGCATTCATGAGTGTAAAGAAGTATAATTGTAGTATTTTTGTAAAATATTCATGAATGTAAAGTAGTATCATTGTAGTATTTTTGTAAAATAAGAACTATAAAATTCCTTTAAATAAATATTGATATTAATATCAGCATCGAAAAGAAGCATAAGTTAGGTTGGTAGTGTGTGGCATCTCTTGCTCCGTGCTTAGGTACCGCTGCGGATTATCCGGTGATATTTCATACATTAATTTGTAACTTAAGAAAATAATGTATTTAATTGAGAATTATAATAATTCACTTCATCTGCTATTTTTTCATCTTGCATTGTAAACTAACTAACTAACTAACCATCACGCCGTTTCCCCGCAGGGGTAGGCAGAGAGGACAAACCGCCAAACAACTCGGTCTTGGCACACACTCCTTGCCTCATTCACATTCAAACATCGTCTCATACATACTCTTCTATTATTCTGACCCTTGACATGGCCCGACACGAGTATCTGATTCACTTGATCGTGCCATGTCTTCCTCGGGCGTCCCCATACTCTGCTACCATTCGCATTTGCATCATATATCCTCCTTACACTCCTATCTTCGCTCATTCGCTCTACATGCCCAAACCATCTAAGCGACCCTTTCTTAATCTTACTCATTACGCTTACATCAGCCTTGCACTCTTTGCGGATCTCCACATTCCTCACACGATCAAACATGGTTTTACCACACATACGCCTCAGGGATCTCATTTCAACAGCATTCAATCTACTTTCATCCTTTCTTTGCCAGTTCCATGCCTCATTTCCATACATCAAGGTAGGTACCAGCACTCCGTTGTGGACTGCTAACTTCGCTTCTTTGGACAATTTTTTGTTAGCGCCAACGGCGTTCAGTCCTCCATTAACGGAATTACCTGCATTTACCCTTCTTTCAATATCTCTGTCAGCCTTCCCATCTCTCGTAAACATACTTCCTAAATACACAAACTAATCATTGTAAAGTTATAGTATGTTATTTTTATGGTGTTGCCCACATTTAGATGTTCTTTGTATTTGAAAAAAATAATCTTTAAAAGCCCAGCTGGGAGTAAAAATATCTAGTAAATACATATGTTTACCTCCTCAATAATAGTAAAAAAAATGAAATTTGAGAATGTTAAAAAAATTTCAATCATTTGAGACCATTTTATTATACCATCTTATTTTATTTGTTAACCTCACGGTAAAGTCACAGCTGCTCCCAAACATTTAGAGCCAGTGAGACTATGGCATACCCAATATGTTGTTGTCTGAATGTAGTGGGGAAGAGAACGAGATGGGGTAGATAAAGGCGGGAAAGTACCTGGCTATTATATGTGTAGTGTAATGAAATCAAAAACACCTCCCGAATTGAATAAACGCGATATCATTTTTCTTGAAAGTTTCTCTCTTCGTGTCGATATTTTATAGCGGTAGGTCAAAAGTCACAACAGCTTCCAATCGAGAACCTACCTCCGACCAGATAACATCGGGGTTCAGGCCGTGCCCATATTGGCCTAGTAATTCGGCCATTTGCAGACATGACATATCATATCAAATAAGGCCATCCTGTCCTGTATCTTAACAGAGAATCGTGGCCTTTGGCTGCGGAAAGCAATATTTGGAAGATGTCCAGGCGGAACTGGGAGGGAAGTGGTAGTCATGATTAGTTGAATTGCGCACTGTTTCAACTGACCAAACATAATATAATACTGGTACGATTATAAAAGAATCAAAACAACATTCATTTTGAAATATTTGATACCTTTATAATTTGGGTAAATATACAGGGTTGTCCAATAAGAGGTGTTATTTTTAATAGCCCCCTATTTCGGTAGATGTTATTTTTGAAGCTGTCATTTTTTAACATTTGACAAGTAAAAACTACGCCATTAATAAAAATGGAACGATACACGCTTCAACAATGCATTGAAATTATTAAAATTCACTTGAGTGAATCAAATGCAAATTATCTCGAGTGATGAGGCCCATTTCCACCTCGGTGGCTTCGCCAACAAGCAAAATTATCGCATTTGGGACTCGGAAAACCCAAAAGTTATTATTGAAAAGCCTCTTTATCCTCAACGTGTGACTGTTTGGTGTGGTTTATCGTCCGGCGGAGTCATCGGACCTTACTTTTTCGAAAATGAGGCTGGAGCATTAGTTACGGTGAATGGATTGCGCTATCGAGAGATGATTAATGATTTTTTTATGGCTGGAATTGGATGGTATTGATCTGGACAGCGTTTAATTTCAACAAGACGGCGCTACGTGCCACACAAGCAACGAAACCATTGATCTTTTACGATTGCATATCAAAATAACACCTCTTATTGGAAAACCTGTATTTATGTGGCTGAGAGAAGGGGAAAGAAGAAGATTTCCGGCTTATAAAATTAGACCTAGTTATTAAACAGAAAAAAGTCAACTCAAGCAACATTTTTCAAATACTCAAAAAATCAGTTTGAAACCGTTGGGCTCAGCGTCCTGCCACGGGTATACTACATATTCACCCAGCTATTCAGATCTGGTCACCAAATACGGCCAAAGCCATTTCAAGCAACCATTAATATAAGAGTAAATTTTGAAATAACAAAAAATTAATCATTAAAATTTATTTCCGCACGCCGGAATTCGAACCCGCGACCTCTGGCTTGCTAGTCAAGAGCCTTACCACTCGACCACGGAGGCCGTCAAAATAATTAATTAATAATAATTACTGTAGAAAACATAATGCAGCAATAAGAACAACTATAAAATTATTAATATTTATTATTAAAACGATATCAGTAAGTAGTTATTTTATCTTCAGATTGCACGTAGTACTGAGATATAAAATATAATATTATGTCGAAAACAATCGAGACCATCACAATGTTCAACAAACGCGTCCAACGGAATGTTATTTATTTTCTGAGAACCTTCACAATGGCGTGCTTAAATTATTCTCGGAGTTGCACAATAACTGTGAATGGACATCTCTCCTTAACAATGCGAAACAACAATAATCATGGTTAATTGCATTCACTTACAAGAATCGCTAAGCATATCACTAAACAATGAACTTGTCGAGTTGTCAGAAACTCGGAAAGTTGAATGAAGGAAGTCCAATTAACACAAGGCATTGATAAAATTCTCGGCGCGAGTAATCATCGCGGCCCCAGTATTGTTGGAAATTTGACGTGCTATTTGCAGAGTTCCCTGGTTACGCCGCTCAACGTTCAGGAATCGTCAATCAGCAATCGACACTCTAACAGAACTGTTAGGAACATAAAATATTTTGACTTAGAGCTGTATCAATTGAATATAATCCACTGGTTTAAGAGTTACTCAAAGTGAAATCCTTTATACAAAACAGAATCTGGATTAATAAAAAAATACCCATGATGACACAAAGTTATACGGAAATAATTAATTGGACACTAATAAAAATAAATATCCAGATATGCAACATAATAACGTTTAACACCTTTGTATAAGCAATTAATTTAGAATGTATTTCAATTGAGATTAACGATTTCAATAACCCTAAAGACTACTCTTACTGAGTGAAATTAGCAACATCGAATGTAGTACGCTAATTAACCTTTAAGTACCGACGTACTATTTGCGTTTCATAAGTACTGACGTGAGTTCTGACAGTTCACGCTAGCATAATATCGAATTTCATTGATTTTCCTGTATTTCTTCATAAGTTTTGTTTCCACGTGATGTCTATACATCTTTAGTTGAATACAATAAAACTTAGTAAAAAGGTATAGAGATTTATTATTAATTATGAGCATTACAATAATAGATGAAAGATATTTTACTAATAAAAATAGTGTTTTACTTAGACTACACAAATTCTACTTAAATTATTTAAAACTTCTACAGACATGATTTTTTTGTATAGCGAAATAACGATATTAACTATGTATCATAATAAAAAAACAGGAATAAACAGCCGTTTTTGAAAAAAATCACAGGCCATCTAAATAGGTATTTTCAGGCATTTACAGTTTTTGCAAACAAAGAAACATTGAAATCATCCATGTTTCGTACAAATGTCACATGTGCTTAAAGTATTGCGTTTTAGTCTTGAGGGACAGGTATGAGACAACTTTTCGGTTGATTACCCTCCACTTCGATAAATTCTCTTAGATTTTCCAACGCATCTGGCCCAAGAACTCTTTTTACCTATGAGAGTAATTCTCGTGGCTGGCGAACATGCTGGCTATCATGGGGTCGAATTGTGGATCTTTTTTGAGTGACAGGATCACTATCATTATCAATAGGTATTGACCGTTTCATGCCTGAAGACCCTGGTTGATTCATTTTGAAATTGAACTGTAAATAAATGAGATTTTTTTTATAAAAAATGAGAAACAAAAAAGTTACGAGTGGTCTGACAGTCCACTTGTGATCTTATAAAACCCATAACTTACCGATAATGCGCATAACTGTCACTCTCCATGAACGCTCCCGGGCAACTGCTGGAGAAGTAGATATAAGCGCGGGGTAATACAACGGAACGGTAGAGGTGTCTGTCAGACCACATGCCGGTAGGTACTTAAAGGTTAAGAAATACTCAGATAGACAGATCGAAAAGACCGGACCAAGTTGGAGCTGCCTCCATTTCAATGCAAAACAATTTTACCCATCAAATAAAGCTGAATAAAAATTGCAGTATTATGCATGCAGAGCAATCAAAGAAGCGCTGCAGTATGCAATTAAAAATAAGTGGAATCAAATTAAAGTATAAGTGACTCTGAAAAGTGCGCTTCCACATAACAAAGGTATTTCGAGGGAAGTTGCCTGCAGGAAAATCCCCTACAATATTGTAAAGCAAATAATGCGGTTGCAGCGGAAAGGTGAATTCATATATTATGTTTGCAATGGATTTCATCTTATGTAGCTATACATGGGACTATGGGAGTGTAGAGTCAGATTTGTTGGCAAACGAAGCATGTGTGAATGGAAACATACATGACTGGACACCTAGTGCTAAAGATTATAAAATACAAAAAAAATTATATGTAATAATAATATGTGGAACGATCAATTTAAAACTTTGTCCACCAATAAAGGAGAATGGTACAGAAAACTTCAAAATGAACTGTTTACAACACCGTGGTTCACTGAAGTTAATTTGAAAAGATCGGATATGAGAATCATTTTTAGATTAAGATCCGGACATTCATTGATGTGAAGAATATTGTGTTTAATAGGCATTTTTGATGTTCGATATGTGAGTAAATTAAAGATATCGAACACACATTAACGAAGTGCATTAAATAAAAACAAGAGTGAAATACAATATTGATGACCACAAACCCAACGGAAGTTCAAAATTTAAAAGCTTCACTTGAGTTTTATGCCATTTCAAGAATCATGATATGTGTTAGATCATGTAGGTAAATTGGAAAATTTTTGAAAGAAAAATTCTTACATAAAGGACTAGTTACCTTTATAATAAAATTAGACATTATAATGACAATATTGTGTGAGTCACGAGCCTCGACATTACAAGACGGTGACAAGAAAAAAAAATCTAACTGGGTATTTCGTTTTAGACGTTCAATTAAGAGGTAATCCAAGGGATGTTGATAGTCAAGCAGATATAAGGTGTTATTATCCATATCGGGAAGCATTTCGTAAACAATGAGATTATGCATATACCTACCCAAAAGTCGCCCTGCATAATGAATATTATAAGTTTTTCCGGAGAAATTTTAAGGGGATTTGGAAGAATTTTTTTAGTGGGTCATTACAACTCCACATTTTCAACAAATATTATTACAAAATGAAAATGTTTTTTTTAAACCACTTAATTTTATTATATACTATGGAACTAACCACCAGTTCGATTTTAAACTTGTTCCCTTTCTCCCTATGTAACCCCCACCCTTCCCTTATCCCACTACCAACCCTCTGATGCCCCCCACCCCTTCTCTCAAATTTTTTATTTTTTTTTATTTTTCGTTTACCTCATAATATTCCTCTGTACTTTAATTTAGTTTATATATTTATTTTCCTGAAGAAGGTTGGGAACAACCGAAACCGGTCGACGAATATAATAAAATAAAGTGGTGTAAAACAAAAAAACTTTTTCATTTTGTATAATGTCAAGCCACAAAGTGTTTGCCTTCTTCGATAATTAAATATTATTACGTTATTTAGGTATCGCCCTGGTAAGATGAAACCGGTAAGAATTGATTATTGTATTTACAGTGATAAGTAACAATAAGGTACCCCTTCTTATTCCAACCCTAAGTTTTAATCCATATCGCATTTTTACCGACTGGGATGTGGGATGTGGCGATTTCATAGCATCACCGGCACCTCGCAAGGTGCACCGCCACTTTGCAGAACAGCTAAATTCTAGGTTCCGAGGCCCAGATGTTACAGGTTTAAATAAATATGAATTGAATATAGGTACGCAGGTAATCACATATATGTTTTGGACAAAATTGAATAGTAAAATTATATATTTTTATCGTTATAGAGTGAAAAATTCTTTCAAAGTCACCTTTGTGAAAAATTACCATTCGAAATCGACAGATTGCGGTGCTAGATATTGGTTCACCACTCCAAGCTGCTCGCGATTGCCGTCAAAAGTTCATACATTGGTCGACATTCTTATTCTCGAGTCCCGTCGAAGGATACCCAAAATAACGTATTTACATACCCCTAAAGTCAATCCACTCGTACAGCGAGTAGGTTGAACCACTGGGTCGAACCACTCGTTGTTCAAGTAGAATGACTTCGTCGAGAATCGAGGCCCTGGCAAATTGTTGTGCAATCTAGGGGTTATTTACAGTCAGGAGGTCCAAAAAAGGGATTTTTCAAGAATTTTTTATGAGAAGACTTTTTAATTTATTAAAGTAAAAATTCGTACACATATTATGGTAGCTTTAAAAAGTATTTTAAGAATTTTTATTTGTAAAAATAATAATTTTTAAAGCTGCGATAGCTGATCTCCAGAAGCTCCTCTAAAAAAAGGCATCTTGCGGTGACCATCATATCTCTGGACTGGATCATCTTAAATGAAAAAAAACTAAACTTATTTCTTTATAATAATAAATATTTCTCTAATTGATCGAAAGACAGATCAAAATATTTTTTTAGACTAAATGGCGGCTTCTCCAAAAAATCGACTTTTTACCAAAATTTTGGCCTTATATTGTTTTTAAAAAAATATATATTTATCGGTAAGAACAGGCCTTCGATTAATAACTTTAAAATATACTTAAAAAGCTTGTGTTAAAATTTGAGACTGATCGGTTGAGCCGTTTCCGAGTAATCTTGGTCACCGACTTTAAAAACACAGTTTTGAGAAAAACGCGTTTAAAGTTTGAAAAGCACTTTACATACATTAAAAAATATATTTTTTTAACTTACATCGAGTCGTCTATTCCAGGGCCATATAATACACCCTCCGCCCCTTCGGCAGCTTCTAATAACTCGAGTTGGTGTTGTCTGCGGACCATTCTTCGCTCTCGTGTGCTGTCATGTGCTCTACCGTCGGAGACGGCCACGCGCTGTTTATCCTCTCTTTCGGCGTATGAATGCACTTTGGGCTCAAGTAAAACCCCTATGTAATATAATAATGATGTTGAACCTTCATTAAATATGTCAGCAGCATGTATGCAGCCGTTTCTACAGATCTGTATAAATGGGAAGTATAGCCTCAGCAAAATCTTGTGGAAATGATGGATGATTATTAGGGTGGAGTGACGTTGTATGGGACTTTTTTTTTTAAAGATGCCAGTACTGTAATAGCAAAAAAAAGTTGCCTTTATATAACACCTCTTTCGTCTAAAAAAATCAACTCGATCGAAACATTCCTTTATTCAACAACCAGCACATTTATATTTAGAAAAAAATTGTATGAAAAAAGTCGCTGAAAACTCTGCCAAGCATTATAAACAAGCGATATTCATAGCAAAAATACAATTTTATTAGGGGTTTTATAGCTAATAAGGTGCATAACACATGTGAAAATAAAAATAAAATTACCATAGCTTTAAGGCGGGGTCTATTTTTGGTTTTTTGAAGAGGATTATTGATTTTTTATTGTTTTTTTCGTGTTTTTGAGAAACATATTTTTTTATTAAATAAAATACTTTAACAACGAGAATTTTTTTAAACATTATCGAAGTTTTATAATATTTATCGTGTTTTGAAATGAGATTTGGTGTGAAATTCGGGCATTATATGCCTAGATTTTATTGTCGCCCGAATGAATCCATCTCTTGCTTCAGGCCCAACTGTAGACAACGATGCCTGGGTAACTAATTTGATGCACCTCTCGACTGCTTGAGTGTGGCAGGGAAATCTGGGAAATTCAATACTGTATTTTTCTTCTATTTTGACTAGGTCGTCATTACTGATTTCGGATAGTATCGGTGGCGGTGTAACTTCGCATCCCTGCCAGTTGATAATATCGTAATATTTACTTGCTGAAAAGTTTATTGTTGGAATAATAAAGTCTCTAACAACAGATGGACTCGGACATCTATCTCGCGCCTTTAATATTCGTCTCAAACCCAATTCTCTTACAATAAGGTTGTCATCCATTATCATGGATAGTAGCAGATTTTCCGGGTGGCAAAAATAGGCGTTTCTTTGAATTACTGGATTAATTATATCTCTAGGATCGGTGCTCAAATATCGGGTGAGTTTTATTATAGTAAGAACATGTAATGCCCCATCTTTACACGACGGGTGCCTCTTTATCTCAAACCATGTCGGAGCATATGCTTTAACAACATATTCAGCAAGAATTTTTAGGTTCACTGAAGGGTTAGTTGTTCCTATATATAATCGAAGTATTGAGTTTGCTGTCGTCAACCAGCGTGAGTGACAAATACTACCTGGATGACGGTTTGCTAAATTTGGTAGGCAGTGACCTGTTGTAACTGCAAAACATATTTCGTACAAGTATTTTTGGTCCGTGCTCAAATTTTTCAATTCCTCTGCGTTGAGTTTGTGCATCTCAAAGTGTATTGGTGAATAATTTATAGCAGTGTTTTTAGAGCTGCTTGAAAGAAGTTTTCCAATAGGTCCTGAAAACCCTTTAGGTCCTGTTGTAGCACCGTCTAAGTGTTGAAACAAGTGGCGAAGGGGAAGTTCGTTTGCATGCAGCTGACAGATAAACCATTGTAACGGATGACCTAATTCCATGAATCTAATAGTTCCATTTTTTGCCTGTATTGACAGCAGTCCCATCACATCCAAACGCTGATAAATCATTCAAATTAAAACCGTTCATTTTTAAATGGTGTAACATGCTCTTTGCGATGTTTTTGCCAGTTCCTGATGATGGTGTAACATGTCCAACATATTGAGACCCCGGCTCAGATAAAATGGAATAATGTTCTTCTGAAATCGTTCTCCGATGATATCTATCCCCTATTTTTTCCTGAGACAGTGTTTTATCCATCCTTCTATCGAAATATAGACCTCGAATTTTTGTTGACTCCGACGACATCTGCCATGTTTTTATTAAAGAAGTGCGACACGTTTGTCTAGCTCGTCTGAGTTTGCTCCTATCAATCACCATTTTAGAGTCGTTTTCGGTTACTATGCCAAAATCTTGTAATGTAGCACTTGCAACAGCTGATGCCGACCTGTCTGACAAACAATACCGATCGCAGATTCTGGCCAAAGTGGGGAGTTTTAACATCATACGGGAATTTTCTGGAGGTTGCGAAGAATGTGAAGAAAATGATTGGTTTTCATCAAAAAAGGGTTGACGTGGTTTTGTCGCTGATGCTGTAGATGAGCTGACCTTCGAAGCAAGTTCAGATAAACGAGCTTGCATCCTCATTTTCCGATGTAATTTTTTTGTTATGTCGGTGTCTATTGCTCCCAGCATCTTTTTCAATTTGCATTCATTTTCACAACAATTATATGTGTTAAAATTTAATCGGACAAGGATTCTAACACGTCTACGGTCAGCGGTAGCCGAAACGAAACTAGATGCAAGTCGCATCTAGTTTCTGCGACGAAACAATAGGAGCGAAATTATCCCCCCCACCTCCACAGCGCTCACAAACTCACTAGTTTAACAGCAATTTATGCAGTGTTTTTTTTTATAAAACATGTAATGTTCAATAAGGTAAATGCAATTGAAAGTAATGGATATTATTTTATATTTTTGAGACTGTACTCAGATTTTGGGAAAAAAAGGCTAAATTTACGTTTTTTACGTTACGAAATCGCTAGGTTGTTGAATGAAGACATAAGTTTAGATTTTTTTAAGTATTTTTACGAGAATATGAATGACATGAAGCATCTTTTGGCAGCTATTACAATACCGAGATTTGATTTTTGCAATGTCGCTCCATGCTAATGATTATGCTTGAAAGTGGGTAATTCATTGGCAGCTACTGCCCGTTGCCAACTGCACCATGACTATGGTCCAGACGGGCACTTCTCGTGTTGAGGTTTTTGTCCGTTGAGCAATAATGATAATATGTGGCCCAGATAGCATTATATATTTTTTCGACGGAATCACAATTTCTCCTAATTGCTAAGCCATAATAAACTGTCAACTTGTCGATAATTTTACCACTAATTTTGCCTTTTCCAAAGTTTTTTTTGTATTTTTTTTCATTTTTATTATCAACTGTTTCCACATTTTTATTCATACAACCTCGGTGTCTCGTGTCCATTCTCTTCCGTATGTCTCCAATACATTATTTCTTCATAACTTCTTGATCGCCGTAAGGTGCAACTTTTAAAACCCCCGAATAGGTTTTGGAGAACATATATATACATATGCGTGTAACTTCGAAAATAATAGCCGGATTGACTTTAAATTTTCTGT
Organism: Hesperophylax consimilis; assembly: GCF_061612785.1. NCBI lineage: Eukaryota > Metazoa > Arthropoda > Insecta > Trichoptera > Limnephilidae > Hesperophylax > Hesperophylax consimilis. Next base: position 32,164,540 of record NC_142844.1, on the reverse strand, counting down.
GTGTGTACTTAAATAAATTTTCATTACGAAAATGAAATAAAAAAATATGGTTATTTTGAAAATTCTAACTGTATTTAACCCCTTACCGTATCTGCATCTAAAATCTAAAACTATAATCATTTCAGTCAATGTGATGACTGTGTCCGATTAGGTTTTTTTGTGCAAATTAATTACTTAGACTATTTTTAACAAACAAAAGCTACTATATTAGTTGTATTATGATTCTCCCGTGACTTAAATGGTGTAGGCTTTGTAAATATGCAACCAGGTGCGTACTTATTGGTTTTCCATCTGTGTAACGCCTTTTCTCCACTTATTTTGCCTTTTTGGGGTGAATATTTTCTCTGACAAGGCAGCGAGACACTTGACATCACAAAAATAAAATACGCAAGGGATTTAAATAATGTTTCTGGACATTCTGTCAGAGTAACTACCCTGCAGTCTTTATAAGTTGGGTCAGTTCGCTGTCGTTGAATTTCCATGGCATTTTGGCTCTTAACCTCTCCGTTAGCCTCCCATGGCTATTTCAGTTAAGACCGCCTGCACTTTGCATTTTTCATTATGCCTGCATAGCATCCGAGTGAATGGGTCTCTGTTGTACTATTGAAACAATGCTTCTAAATATTAGGTCAGTACGAAACTGGTCGGCTCCATAAATACTGCAAACTTTGCGAAATTATTACCAACGGACCGTCGTTCTCGACGTTTTATCTTTTTGTTATTTTTTTGGCATACAGAAATGGTAAATACATGATAAAATATTAAATTGAATACATGATCACATAATCAAATAAAGATACTTTCAAACTAATGAATGTTAAGAATGAAAATTTGGTTAACCCCTCCAGCGTTATACTTTATTGACCCTCTACTGGCATACTCTGTCAGTAGGTAGGAGTATGGAAAAAAATAAACTTTGCAATAAAATCCAAATAAATGGTATAATTCTGACCGTATTTGAAAACTACAAACTTTTTTTGAAAAATACACTTTCAAATTTATTATTTTATTACTGCAAATAAAAACTTAATTTTTTGAAATGATAAGATTTTAATGCAAACATCAAAAGTTTTATAAATGGCACTCCTTAAGTTTCTTCGTCTAAACACTGAACTAAAACTACAGATTAAGAAAAAGTACCCACTTTAATAGACAAATGTATAATTACCCTATAGGGTCCCATTAGCTCAGTGGTAGAGTGGTACCCCGGCAAGGCAAGGGTCTTGGGTTCGAGTCCTAGATATGACCGTATCCTTTTCTGATTTTTCTTTTTCAGATTTTGGTTTAGAAATCGCTAATATAGTCTTCAATAATTAAATATTACAATTTGAGGTTAAACTCAATAAAGTTATTCCAAAAAATTAAAAATTTATAAAGTTTCATAAACTTTTCTTAAATTGCACTCGGTGCCTTTGGTGCATTTAAAATCTTGTATGGTTACTTCAAGATCTAGAGTTTTCTCTCCTTAAAACGGTTAAGATCATATTTCTAACAATGACAGTATGGACGACAGTGATTTCTATGAGAAAATATTATGAGCTGTTCTGAAAAGCGAACAAATTCGTCTGAGAGTTGATAAATAAAAATCTAACGTAAAGTAAGCCAGTCATTCTTACTTAAGTTTTTACTGTTTTTAAATTATTTTTATTATGCCTTTGTCATGGCAGTTTTAAAGCAAAAGATATTCCTCGGAGATTCTTAGATAGAGAGCGAAAAATATGAAACAGAGAGAATGTGGAATAAGCTACCGAACGTGCTCTTGTGCCTGCTTTTGTAACGTAATCATCCTTTTAAAATTCAAGAAAAGGTATTGGTCGGTAAATTAACAATTTATTGTATTGGCACCCATTTTCTTTGACCATAAATAAAACAAAATTTTCAATTGTAAGTTTTTTTAAATTTCAAACTGTATAATAGTCCCAAACTGCTCCCAAATGTCTAGAGCCAGTGAGTCTATGGCATCCGTAATTGGGGTATGTTGTGAAGCTGAATGGAGTGGGGAGGGGAAGGATATGGGAAAAAGGAAGGTGTCGTAAAACATGGCCAAAACCATTTAAAGCAACGTTTCAATTCTGAATGATGGTCTTACACCAGGGCGATACTGAGAGTATCTTCCAAGTGCCGCAAATATCCTATATTTTATTTTTAATTAACACAATTAATAAAATAAATGTTACTTTCATGCCGGAATTTGAACCCGCGACCTCTGGCTTGCTAGCCGAGAGTCTTACCCCTCGATCACGGAGGCAGGAGACTACGGAGGTAAGTGGAAATAAATAAAACAATACAAAGGCACAAAATGATTTTGAAAACCCAAGTCATAAAAGATTCTTCAAAGGCACTGTAGCCAAAATAAACAAAAATGTTCCGGGATTATAAATCAACCCATTACCTTTAAAAAACAGTTTCGTTTGTCAAATAACAAGATCTGAGTTTTATAAGAACTTTATTGTCAACATTCAGTATGAATAATAAAGATCCGTGTTTGAGTTCCATTGTTCAATGTTTATGGCCCCTGATATAATATTTTCATATCGACCACACAAACGCGGTATTATGATGGTTATCAACCGTATCTTCTTGGAGTATTGTGGAGTCTTATTTGTAAATATACGGGAGAATAATAATAATTATTGGTATAACAGCCTTCTGGTCTTCGTGGCGATTGCAGGGAAAAGCTACCTTGTACATGTGCCAGCAACAGTTATTGGAAAATCGCCACGAATATGCGATGCTTATTCTTGAAAGCTCGTGGTAGGTACAACAATTAAAATCCGTATTTAATATCCTGTTACATATATATTATTGTTAAAAATTGTGTGAAAAAAATGCAGTGCGCATTGTTTGAATTAATATTGATATTTATAATTTTTTCGTTAAACATGAATTTTTTACGTGATGCATTTTGCGTTTTTTCTATTTTTGTATTTTCCGCTTAAAACTGCAGTTTTCCGTGGTAAGCTACCATATTAACTGTATGAAAACAATATTTCTAAAAGCTCTAAAATGCATTCAATTTTAAAAAGGAAAAATTTATCAATCTTCAGTTACCGATCATGAGTATTGCAAACAATTAAGAGTATGAATTATTAAAATTGTAATTGATGATCTGACCGACTCTCCTTCCATTGCTCTATCATACTCAAAGTTTACCATTTTACACATATTTACTGACAAAAGGTATAATTTTCTCCTGGAGTTAACTGTTTTATACTCAAAAGTAAGGCATAATTTAATTTTTGTTATATCAATAAATAACTTTCAAAGGTGCAAAGAATATTTTATTTTTTAAAATCACCACCGCTTAAACTAACCTAACCTAACCTAACGCAAAGATCAAATAAAATAACATAAACTAGTCCGACATTTTGGGTGCTTGAAAGCAATCGCACACATTGCGAAAGCCATTTTAAGTCCCCAAAATAACATGTAATTTCTACAAGAAAATGGGTTAAACTCACAGACATATGAATATATAGACTAGAAATTAAAGGTGAGGGGTAAAATCAACTGTTGAAGAACGAAGGAGGTAAAGCTGACTGTGATTCGTCAATAAATCAATCTGACAGTATATAGGCATCTCGTATTATAATATCACCATTTAGTTCTTAAAAGTAAAATCTGCTTTTGAATGAATAGACATTTTTACATGGGAGCGCAAATTACTCGCCACGTTATGAACAAATTTGCGAAGTCCAAATTCGGCAAAAAAAATTCTTCTATTTTAAGAGTCGAATATTTTGTTTACGTATTTAGTTAAGACACTTTTATAAGTGTTCATAATTTACTTCCCAGTAACAACGATGCGCACACTTGGGAATCGCTACATTTGACCAATGTTGGAGGGTTGTCACAACCGCTATGTTCCTATTAATAATAAAATATTGAAATCTTTAAGAAAGAAAAGTAAAACAACTAAAAAAACAAATGAAATTATATACACACAGTTTTTACCAGCGATTCCTAAGAGTATTTGGAGTAAAAATTTGGACATCATTTTGCCTTCCGATGACATTTTTTCAATTAAAAACAAAAAACATGATTTTCTATCACACATCGCCACTCGGTGTAACCTAGCGCATTACGTGATATGCACTCCTTCTCGTTCCAGCAGTACCGTACATACGAAACAAGCGCGTACCTAACACGTGGTACCTAAAGCGCAAAACGCAAAGGCACATCCATGATTCTTATGCATACGGCTTTGTATTTTGCGTCCAGATGTATCTCGATGTGATAGTATATGTTTCTACAACTGATCCATATTATACGATGTGAATAAGCTTAAAATAATGCTTACATATGGAATTTAATACGACAATTGGGTTTATTCTCTTTTTCACATCTATTTTTACAAGTTTTCATATCACAAGCCACCATTTTGCCGTGTTATTTCGTAAAATGCCTCGACCATAGCTCGACGCTAGTTCGAACAAGAATGATGACGTCACATTCTCAAGATTCACGGGAAGCCATACGCGAGCCCAGCCGGCTCCAATGGAACCGGTATGGGGAGTGGGGAATAATACGCTTTTAATCACTTAGGGCAGGTCTACTAATATTCATATGTCTATGGTTAAACTTGATTTAAACTGATGTGACTGGACACGGTCTCTGGTAGCTATACACTATAGGAATACACTCAAAAATTTGTGGAGCCCATAGTAAGGTTGGTTTGTTATTTATTTATCTATTTTACAGAAATTTCAATGAAAAAAATTCATAGGAACCAACGGCTAAGGACTTGTTTTGTTGATTCGGATTTTTCTTGAAATGCATGAGTTTTATGGATTCTTTTGGATGTACTTTATATAACTTATGAATACTCGAAAACGCCAGTCTCCAGGCAATGACAATCTTTGAAAAGTCAGTTTACCTCTGCTTGCCACTGAATATTGCTATCTACGATTGAAATCTCCGTCGTGTAGTTCGGCTGTAGGTTGTGGGTAATAATGTTGTTTATGTTCAAATTAATACAGGCGGTGTAAACGGCTGAAAACAGTATTTAGAGCAATAAATAATGGCACCCGGGAACAGTGGCGGATCTACGAGTATGTTATGGTCCTCGGTCATTCCAAAATCATCTTGCCTTGGTGAAACTTATTTTAATTACCGGAAAAAATTAAAACACGAGGATGGTCACAAAACTCCAAACTTTATCATACATATTGCAATCATTTCAAATATTTAAGGTCGAATGTTCGCTTTTTGGATCCGGTGAACGCGAGCTTGTATTGTTAATTGCATCAATGAATGATTTCAAGAGATCTCATGTAGATGAATAGCTTTAATAACCGACTTTGCTCGAGATATGGATTGAAGAATGGCATATAGCCAATAGCCTAAGTGAGTGAGTGAAACTGTGACGTTATCAAGCAGTGTGATGTTGTCAGGCTGGGTGATCCTATCTATTCAGCTCTGGAAGCGATTCAATTTTGATTCTTGGTCTCTCGAGACCATGGCGATAATTAACAATATTGTAACTGCATATTTCTAAATAACGGCGAGACAAAAACACATGACTTCATTAACTTTGTTGGAACTTGGATGTAGGTTTTAATTTAACAAAACAATTCTGAAGACTGGTTGAGTATTGTTAATTTATTTCGGATGATATGTTTATCAAATATTTTCTTCCGTCCTTAAAAATAAAATGAACCGTATATTTTTTAAAATCTAAATAACCAATTATCTAATTGATTCAGTATCTTTAATCAAGCGAAAAAAATATTGCTTTATGAATATCGCTTACTACCGTATATTATTAAAATAATCGTAATTCTATAATATTGACAATTTCATAAACACTAAATTACTAGTCTAATGAAATTATAGACGTTTATTTTTTACATTTGCATTTTATAAATTTATATGGAGAAACATAATACCTAGATGTTATTTAAATGTCATCTCTTCGATCAAAGATCGTTTGATAACAAAGTTTTATCAGATTCTCTGTAAATGAAACATTTAAATTTCTACATAAATACAAATATAAGCGATGAATATTGAAAAATAAAACACGTTGTTTTAAATTTATGAATTCTCGACCATTTAATTCTAAAAGTGGTAGTGTTAGTTTTAAACAAACGATTCTTACTTCTAAATTATTGTCGATACAACAAACGATAATGGCATGGCATACAAAATAAAAGGCATTAAGTTTTATCTGATGGGACCCATTTGACATTAATGCCACCATTTCCAAAATGCTGATTTTAAAGCTAATGTAGGTAAAAAACGTCTAAAAAAGGTCTTTTATGTATCCTTTTGTGATATTATTTCGTTGAAGGCATTTAATTCAATTCTTCAATATTCAATTCATTGATTGCAAAATCATTAGTTCTATTTCAATTCTTTCATACTTTGCTTATTAAGTTCATAGATAATTTGTAATATATTGTATTTATTGGCGGAATAGTAGTTATTACATAGCTTTGCCAGAGTCGAACACTCAATTTTTTAGTCTCGGAAAATAGAAAAATATGGAAGAAAAATACGGTGCCTTACCTTATTTTTAATAAGTAACGATCACGGCATTTTAGGTTTATTTTTTAGATTAGGTTATTTTTTTCTGAATGTAGCACACGGTAAATTTACTTGGCACATTTACTTTGTAAATAACTTGCAGATATCTAAGACCTTAATTTTAGCAAATAGTTCATTTGACGGGTGGGTAGGTTGGCATTTGAATATAATTCTCAAAATGACTTTTTATACCTTAATAACTGGATTGATAATAGATTCAGCACAGCCACCCCATCCCACAGTACCATATGTTGCTGCGGATTGAAAAAGGGTGAAATAGACGATTCTTAGAGTCTCCAAATCTAAGTTATATAGGCAAATATATGCAGAATATATGGCAAAGCTTACGGAGTCTTTTTATTGTGTCATTTATATAAGTTTCCCAGCGTAGTTGGTTTTCTATGATTATTCTCAAGTATTTAACTTCCTTCGATGATTTTATGGTGGAACACGTGCGATGGATGTAAGATGAAGTTTCATGAGTATTTAAATTGAGTGGACACGATTGGATGATTGGTATGGGACAGTAATTGGAAGCATTATGTTTTTGTATAGAAAATGTCATGTATTGTGTTCTGTCGATATTAAGTGTGAAGAAGTTTGTGTCTAGCCAATGCTTTACTTTTATTAGGCCATTATTAGTTTTATGAGTTACTGATTGCCACGATTCATATTCAAATATTAATACTGTATCATCTGCAAATGATAATATCTTACCTTCAATAACCAAGGTACACAGTGTGTTGATGTACTTATGGAATAAAAGTGGGCCCAGTACACTGCTTTGAGGTACCCCGTAGGACATAAATAATTTTTGCTCATATTTATTTCATCAGAATGGATAAGAGTTTTTTGCGATCGGTTGGTTGCGATCATATAAAGAAATTTCTTAATACTATAATACATGGCTACCACCCGTCCTTCTTCACATAATAAAATCCCACACGATTGATAACAAATTTATGTCTACCGCATCAGATCAAATTCAGAAGAGTTATAAAAGCGAACATATTTTGTTTACCCCGTGATTCGAGGGTAAGAGCCAGCAGGGTAGGGGTTGAGGGTAGGTACCCGGTTCTTGCCTCGATGTTTCCTCCTGATAAACCTTCTCAGCGTATGGTAATTTGTCTTCAATGAATTTTACAACCAGATTTTCGACTGGGAGCACAAAGCATTTTCAAGTTTATGGCCGTTCTTTACCGCTCAGTTTATGTACAGCCTTCGCGGAAAGTGTGTGTTTTCTTCGGATTTATATAAATTTAACAAAGTCATAAGAAGCAATACAAAAATTTTATAGTTGTCAATTTTATTTTAAAGGCGAAACGGCTTTAACTGGCTACAGATGATTTCCAGAAGAAAAAAAAAATATATGTAAAATGACTGTACCGCCTTACTGTGAAATATACGTAGATATATTTTTTAAATTTTATGTGAAACCGTACCAACTGCTCCTAACAGTTTTGAGCCAGTGAGACCATAGCATCCCCAATTGGGGTATGTTGTGAGGCTGAACGTAGTGGGGATGGGAAGGAGATGGGGAAGAGGAAGAGAGGAACCACCAAACACAGCCAAAGCAATTTCAAGCAAAAGTTTAAACTCTTATGAATCTGAATCTTCTGAGTCTTACACCAAGGCGATACTGAGAGTATCTTCCATTCTAGTACATGCTGCAAATTTACTATATATTTTTTTAAATAAGTAAATTGTAAAATAACACAAATAAATCGAATAACATTTACTTTGCACGCCGGAATTCGAACCCGCGACCTCCAGTTGCTTGTCGAGAGCCTTAACCTTGGTTAACAGAGGCCGTCAGTATAATTTGTAATTATGGTGTTATTTTGTAATATGAAATCTCTCAAATCACCATAAACATCATTTGATTTAGTTTAGTTTTAACAACGGCCCGTTTCCGATTTGAGCTTTGACACTCTCAATATGTTGGGAAAATCAGGTTTTTAAAACCTGCTATCTTTAGCATGTAACCACTATTAAGATAAAATTCATATTCTGGTTTCAGGGATGTATTATGTGGAGAGCGGAAATTTCAAGTAGTTTTCCTTTTACTTGAGCGAAGTAAGAGCTAACGTTCGAAAAACGAAAATTTTATATTATTGTGTATTTAATAGAAAATTAGATGTGTTACAAAGTATTTTCGTTGTGTTTTGATGGGAAGTCGTTCGGAGATGGAATCAAAATGGGATAGATCAAAAATGTATCCTGCGTAAAACTTACACGTTTAATATAATATTGTAAACACCATGTTTACGCATATTTTGTATGGCCGATACTAAACGCTCGCTCTATAAAGAGTGATTCAAACGTCACTTTCCCTTCGCATCGAATAGCTCGGATCTCTTGTTGACTGTCGGTGGAGGTATTCAACAAACGTCCACCGTAATGTTACGGCAGTGGCTCACAAATTACGTATATTTACGTTCTACGCTGACGTCCTCCCATGGGCTTAGGTGTACATTTTAATAGAATCTACCCATGTTACTTAAATCTAATTCCTTGTATTATACCTATATGCATATCTAAGGGTACAAGTTGGGGCTGTCAAAAAATGTATTACCTAGACGTAATGTAGGCAAATTTGAAGTGTTTTGGATCCGTTTTGGATAAATACTTCTTCAGGTTAACTGCTTGCACTACATGGCTTGAAAATATGAACCTTGGGTTCATCTTTTGTTCCAGTTAACGAATTGAATGTGTTCGAGTTAAGAATAGGTTTTCTCGATATAGGATCGTTTTCGTCTTTTCTATCAAGTTCCCATTCCAGACAGACATCTTGTAAATTATTAATTATGGTCGAATTGTTTAAATAGCGCCGTTTTGAGAAAAATCCCTTCAAAGGCGTTGTATATATAATATATATTATTTTTAAAATTTATAAATTAAGACACAGAGACTGCATCAACCAGCTAATCAGTGAATAACATAAAAAAAACTGTACATGCAATGGATCACCAAAGAGCGGGGTACTGCATTAAATTTTTCATATATATTTTTATATTGACTGCTCCGAGGATAACAGAATTAAATAAAAAAATCTATTTTTTATTTACTTCTTTTATCCACTCGAACGATCGCGCGTCAAAAAACTATTTTCTCCGATTGCTCGCGGTTTTTTGGCGACGAATTTGAATATTTTCCGCCAACATTAAAAAAATCAAACCTCCGAATTTTAATACGAAGACATAAAACTGATTGTAGTGCTATACAGCCAATAAATTCACCTATATTTTAATAATTATTCTATATTTTTAGAATTGATAGATAAATTATTAAAAAATCTTAAACTTTATAAATGCGCGAAATTAGCGTTTTTGTGATTTGAAATTGCCGCCAGTGGCAGTTTTAAATATCTTTATAGAATATTTTCTACGTTTTTATGTTCTCTATGGCCTGTTTGATAACCACAAATGCAAGAATGTAATAGAAAAATAATTTTTTGTACGTTATGCTCTCTTCAAAAGTTTGGTTAGAAAATAATTTTTTAAAATTTGAGTGCGTGACGTGTCAAAATTGAAATCACTGTATTATACTATATAATAAATTTACCACAAAAACTGGTATAACGTTAGAAAGATACATTAACTGTCTACAATTATTAATAAGCATAGTCGCCGTGTTGGCTTTATTTTATTCATTTGATGAATTATACAGAGAGCCTATTTCACGATGTCAAAATCATGGTGCTACTTTTTAAATAATTGTAAATTAGAACTGGAGATTTGTAACCATGTTTTTATATAACGTGCAAAACGAGGAAATAAGGCTTAAAATGAGATATATATCCAGAGACCACGGAAGTGGGGGGCAGAGGGGGCTAAATGCCCCCCTAAAATCAAATGGGGGGGGGCCGCGCCCCCTCCAATTTTACTACTAACAGTTTGTGATGTCATGCTACGTTCTTCACTGCCGATTGAAAATCTTAGGGTGCACTGTTTTGACGGCGCAGCAGCTATGTCTGGCCGCCTTAACGGATTACAAAAGCTTTTGACAGATGATCAACCGAAGTTGATATTTGTGCACTGCTCCAACCACCCCCTCGACTTAGTCATTCAGGAAGCTGCTAGAAAATGTGAACTTATATCTAATTCCATTGCTCTTGTAAAAGACGTTTCAAATGCAATTCTGGAGTCATCCAAACGGAAGAACATATTCTCTAACATTGTTCTGGAGCCATGCACTGAAGATGATAATTCTCCCCTAAAACCGAATCGGCCAATCGCATTATGCCCTACAAGATGGTGCGTCCAAGCAAAATCAATGAGGCGCTTTGTACAAAACTATGTTCGAGTTCAGGAGACCCTTGTGGTAATGCTAGACGACGACAAGTCATGTAATATTACTGATGAGCGCAGGGCGACACTTCGCGGCTATCAAGGGAAAATGGGCGAATTTACCACCCTGCTTGCACTAAAGGCTAAAGCCCTGCAGAGTGTTGATTATACTGCTACGGGGGCGCAACAATCTGCGCGGTCATTGTGGAATGTGTGCAACTCGATGGGTGAACACGATTTCAATCGCATATGGACAGATACGGAAAAGGCTAATACCGATCAAAATATGGAACTCCCTATGCCTACTATGCCCCGTGCTCGAGCCCCTCCAAAACGATTCAGTGGCAGAGCTCCAGCTGTGCAGTTGTCGCCTAGGGAAAGTCTCCGCCAAAAATTTATATCAGTGTTAGACTGGTCTAAAAACGAGTTGGAAAGAAGTTTTGAACAGCCTGGAATGAATCGCCTCGCCCAGCTCGAATCTGTTCTACTTAACCGTTCAAAGGAATTATCAGCAAGCGACATCCAGGCCGAATTAGGCGTTCACGCAACTGATTTTGATATTGACTCACTAGCACTGCAAATTAAGATAGCTAAGAAAGCAATACCTCACGTGAAGACTGTCCGAGAGTACGCAAGAGAACTGGCTAATCTACCTAAAGTTTCAAGAGCAATGATTAATGAAGTAGAAAAGTGAGTAGTCTTGTTCCTCACCGTGCCAGCTACGTCTACGTCGTGTGAAAGGTCTCTGAGTGCTCTCCGACGCATCGGAACATTCCTCCGACTACCAGCAACTGAAGCAGAGAAGACTTACTTATCTAGCAATACTGCACGTGCATGCTTCAAAGACGGCAAAGAGACGCAACGTTTTTGGTATCGTTCAATGAATGCAATAAATCAATATTTAAAAGTTTTTATTCACTGAACCTGTTATTTGTTTGACCTAGTCATCTCCGTTTTGTCTTATTTATAACTAGTTGATTGACTGGAGAGAAGACTGCAGGAAGAGGGTGACTAAACAAGTTTGCCCCCCCCCCCCCCCCGTCATCGAGTACTTCCGCGGTCCCTGTATATATCATAGATATAAACATTGCCAATATTTCAGGGGGATACTTTGAAAGTTGATGAAATTCACCAATATTTGACGAAAAATCACTTCTGACAGCTACCTTAAGGTCAATCTACATAGAGTAAATCGGAATATGTAAAATGATGATAAATTTGTATATATATCAAACCTTTGTATGACCGTAGAATGCAAATAAAATCATAGTGATAATTTTATATCTAAACGCAAAGGTATCGAAAAAAAATGGGTGAGGGGAAAATAATTGATGGAACCAATAATTGATTTATTTATTAAGCCCTAATATCCTTTTAAATCAATATTACAGTTGTATGGTTACAATGAGCAGTATATTGATTTAAACATTGTTTACACACTTTGTCATAATAAAAATGTATTCAGTTTATTGGTTTATTCATAATTTAAGAAAATCAATACATAATAATATCATTGTGCCTCGCTATAGAGTGAGATTCTGAGTATCGCTCTGGTGAGGGACCACCATTCAGAATTGAACATTGCTTGAATTGGCTTAGTTATGTTTAGTGACTAGATCTGGAAAAGCCTCTTTACAGAAAAATTGACAAAATATAATTAAGACATAAAAATAAAACGAGTTATTTAATGTGTACAATAAACAGGGAAAAATGAGAATACCTGTGCATTTGTTAACATGCATATTTCAATGATCAGAATTGAAATATACATATTAAATGTCCACCGAACCTTATCATATAGAACCTTTGAGGACAACATAACATGAGACGTGAGTATGCGGAAAGAAATGATTAAGTCCAGCCATCCAGGCCATCATAATTGATGTTCAAACAAATTTAATTAAATTTATAAATTTGAATTTCATAACTAAAAAACCAAAAAAGAAAAAAATGGAATAAAAAAAAAAAGTGGGTGTGTCAAGCCTACGCAAGACAGAAGTGAAACTTCTAGTATTCCTCTCTCTCTATTTTCATTTCATCAAAAATTAAATGAATTAATTAAATGAACTACAACTATAAATGTAAATGTAAACGCAACACAAAACGCGAACACAACTTATCACAGCGGGAGCACGCTGCTAACTGATTCACTGGCCGTGGTGGGCGTGGCCGCGCAAGTGCGCTACCGGCCGACCTGCTAAACCGAACTCGTATGTCGCTCGTAACTCAAAGCAAAACGTTCGTGAGCGGCTCCCCCACCTCAACAAGCGCATATGGTGAGAGAGGGACAGTGAACGGTGAGCGGTGGTGGGGGTACCCGCATTTTCGTGTCGATCCTGACTCGGTTTTACTCCGTCCCCGAACATTACGCGCCTAAAGAAGTTTCACTTCAAAAAACCCTCAGCAAATCTATATTGTAGTGTGATATGGCTTCATGCAATCATAGCATAATGCCACATCACACTTTGTAAGGGTCCTTTTGAAAATGTTATTTATGTTATTTATTTACGGCAGAATCGAACGCATTGCCTCACTATCTACCTGGTCTTGTCTACTAAAGTCTATGGGAGTTAGGTGAAACGTTGATAATATTATGATAAGGTATTGGTGGCATGTATCCTCATCGCTCTCTTCGTGGTCGACGTCGCTCGCTTCGTCATCCTCGTCGCTCGATCTGTCCATATCCATTTCTGAAACAACAGAAAACCCAAATTAATTTAATGTGTCTATATTACGATAACCCATTGCCTCTGGTACGGCTTATGACTCGCAATACGATGGTCGCGGGATCAAATCAAATAAATTATATTTGAATAATTAGTGTTATTTTCACACAAAATTCATTTAAAATAATATATATTATATTTGCGGCACGTTCCAGAGTGGAAGATACCCATAGTATCGCCCTGGTGTAAGACCCCATTCAGAATCGAAACGTTGCTTGAAATGGCTTTAGGAGTGTTTGGTGACCAGTTCTGAATAGCCAGGTACTTTTCCACCTCCCTCTTCCAAACCTCCTTCCCCTCCCCGCTACCTTCAGCCTCACAACATACCCCGATTGGGGATGCCATAGTCTCACTGGCTCCAGCTGAGGCTCTTGTGAGGTATTCATATAAAAAAATAAATAAAAAGTTAATCAAATACTTGAGGCGGGCAATGTCAGGAGTCAGAATAGCACAGTCAGGTAGGTATGGAATGAAGAAAAGAGTGTGTGTGCCAAGATCGAGTTGCATGGTGGTTCATCCTCTCTGCCTACCGAAATGGCGTGAAGGTAAGTTAGTTAGTTTTATAACTCACGGTTTCCAAGTACAGACTCTTCTAGTACAGCTGCCTCGTCCACGTTACTGTTTCTGCCCATGTCTGACTCTGAAATAAAAGAAAACACAAATTTACAGTAGAATTTGGATATAATGACTTGGCATTTAACGGTCTACTGTTTTAAGTGACGATAATGTAAACTCTAGTAAGGTTTCATAGCTTTTAGTAGGAAAACGTATCTGTTTAAAGTGACCAACTACGTAAAGCGACCTATTTTAATGATAATTTGTCCGGTTACAAAACCCACCTACCAATACAGCCTCGCTTTTGACTAGGAAGCTCGACACAATGAGTCCCGTGAAGCGAAAGTGTTTTTTCAATTTAAGAAAAAAATGCTGTATTACACCGTTTAGAAGCCGGTGAATCAAATGTAATCCTCGCAAAGAAGTTCGGCATGTCTTATTTCTCACTCTGCAATACCCGTTACAGAAAAAAAAGATGTGTAATGATGCATCCACGTCATAACAACAATACATTTTGTATGTTTGTTATGTGGAATTTTTAAGTACTATGCTTATTTCCTACCAATATACCAACAGTGAAACTGTGCTAGGGATATCAATATAAAATATAGATAATTGATTTTATATTGAGCCCCTGGTATGACATTTCAAAAAATAAACTCACCGTTCCCAAACGCCGACAATTCTTCGTAGAATGGCACGTCCACCCACAGCTCGCTGTGATAGCCGGCCTCCGGAGAGAAGAGTTCCCCACTCCGCGATGTCCCAGGTAACGGCTCGGGAGATGCTGCACGGATAGGCATAATAAGGAAGTTGAGTCCATTTTTTTTATTTTTTTTTATCAATGTTCGCATTCAAACTTAAATACTGGTATTTTTTTTTTTTTTTTTAAAGTTTTTTTTCATAGTTAAATTAATTCTCAAAGTTTAAATTTTATTAAGCCCGCCAAAACGAGCGGAATCCGAGCGGTAACAGGCGGGGTGTAGTGTGACGTCATTAGAACTGTGAAAACCACGTCGCTTAAGCATTATGTATGGAAAAAAATTAAATTCTTCAACAAGGAATTCCAGTAATTTTTTTACCAATGTTAACCGTCTATTATAATTGATGTTATTAAAAAAAAAAAGAAAATTGATTAAGATTTCATAGTTAAATTAATATTTTAAGTTAGAATATTTGCTTTTCACGCCCGATACGGTACTTGTACGGTATCGCCGTCGCTACTTGTTGACGTTCCCCGCGCGAATTCAGGACCACCGCGCAGAAAAGTAAAGACCAAAAGTAAAATAACGGTTTACAGCCCAGTTCACTGTGAGACTTTTCTGAGCGGCCGGCGGCCTGAAGTGTATCACATGCTTTGTGACATGTATAATAATAAAAACATCTAAGTTATGCAATAAACAACATATTATTATAAAGCACTATACGAATATGTATCTTTAGAAATCCATTTCATATAATAATAATAACAAATACGTACATATATTTGACAAACCCAAATAAACCTTTGGCCTATACACCTCTCTCATCTAAATCGACCATCTCTCATGTAATAGAAAGAGATGCACCATAGGTGTTCCGTTGTACGTACAAGTCACGACACATGTGACGACAGAATTCTTTCGACCAATCGTGGAGCGTATACAGTATATTGCTATTGAATGCTTTTTCAAGAACGTTTAACTAATTGTAAGAATAATAATATAGAAATATATTTATATATTTAGAATCGATATTTTTTGATCTACATGAACATATTTTTTATAAGTCAAAATATTTTTCACTCAACTTCCTTATTGGTGCATTGGGAGCCGTTGATTGGGTCTGTGCGGGAGTGGACATCCACGGTGGTGGTACGGGTCGTGGCAACGGTGAAGGCGTCCCTTGTGAAAAGGGACACGTTGTTCTCTCCGGAGATGGAATTCTGAAAACATTTACATAAATCATATAAATTGTTCTCATTCACGTGTGAAACAGTAAGTACAGTATGTAAATAAACAATAAAATTAGAACTCTGTAAAATATGCACTGAATGTGCCAAATGCACAGAGCGCTGATCTTACCAACTCTCACTGTAAGAGTGGAATGCTGTCAGGAAAAAACAATAATATTGTATCAAGCATCTAAATACGATTACTTACTTTTGTTTAGTTTTTCTTGGAGGTGCGGTAGGGAGCAAAATGCGCGCCGCCTGCTTCTTGAATTTTCGGCTTTCCAGCTCTAGCCGGAAGGAAGCAGGCAGGGCCCTAACAGCCTTTAGGGCCTTGACGCGATCCTCTCGCACCAGTAGCAAATCAGGGTCGCTGTTTAAATAAATACAAATATATGATGAGTTCAACGGTCACAGCAAAGTACTTTCATAAAAAAACATTAAAAAATACTAACACTCCAGACGAGGCTGCAATTGCAGCTCTGCGTTGACGTCCACGTGCAGGTAGTCCGGCACCAGCTCGTACCCCACCTCTCCCTCTTCCTCTGCCTCCTCTTGCAGTCAGCACCACTCTATATATTTTAAATTGAAAACACTTAATGTAAGTACTTAAATGTTTAAATTTTGTTAAATATTGCACTAATATAAAATTTGAAAATAATTATTGGGTCGTGGAGTGATCCTTTTCCCTGGACGACAGCTGTTTCTGCACAAATTTGGTAAAAGTAAACAAATTAATTAATTAGGTAAGTTTTTAGATTCTCACGGCCAAAAGCATTTTTGTTGTTTGTTTTTGGGATTGGCATTTCGTTGGCATTTCGCACTTGGATGGGCCCCAGGCTATCATAAATACTGTGCTTTCAGAATTCGCCACAAGATGTCGCCACTTCCGTTGGCATTTCGCACTTGGACGGGCCCAGGCCACAAATAAATAAGCACAAACTCGACAACCAAAATTTACACATCTTCGGATCTACCGGATCTGCCCTGATGATGGACACTGCAACGCTGTCCGAAACGTCGGCTAAAGAAGGAGTTAGCGCAACACGGCATAACACCCCAAAAACAAACAACAACAAAAAAAAAATAATTAATTATACAACTAAATTACTAAATTTTTATTGTGTGACGAAGGCTTTACACCATTTTACATGTGAAAAAGAGTCAACTTTTTGACATATGACTTAAAATAATTGGTTAGCAAATATCTGTATTAATAATGAACCAATTCAAATAAAACTTATATAAATGTATCTCTTTGTTTTGAATCACTGTGATGGAATATCTATATTTCAAATGCGCGAGTGCAGTATTTAAGACATTATTGTAAATCAAAAACAGATGACGTCTTCAGTTGACGTAATCTTACACAAAAACTTCAACCAAAACAATATAATACAAACAAACGAATTAAAAACGCATTTCAAAGATAGATAAGTCAATCATGATTACACAGATATATAATTATGCGTTAAAAACCCAATAAATTAATTACTTACGGCATTTTAGGAAGAGTCCAAAATTTCGTGAATGTTGAAAATTTTTAATTTGGTTTTTGACAGGACGCCATAAAAAAACCGCGAAAACTCGTTAAATAACACTTCAAAGACAACGGATAAGTTCATAGACAAAGAGAATATATTATCAGCTATTCGATAAAACAAGTAGCTGGCCATATAAACGTTTTAAATAATTACAATAAATATTTTACGAATGGTAGAAAAATCGGTCCATTTTTGGACCGATATCAATCGCAGAAAAATAAAAGTGGTCGATTTTTCGACCGAAATCGTTCCAGTGGTTATTACTTTTTCTGTTTGGGAATTGTATATAAAGACCTCCGTATTCTAAGAGCGGGGTTCTCGCCTAGCAATCTGGAGGTCGCGGCTAATCACAGCATGTGCATGTAAATTTTTATTTGTGTTATTTCACAATTCATTTAAAATAATACATAGTACCTGTGTACGCGGCACGTTCCAGATTGGCAGATTTCAAAATCGCCCTGGGGTAAGACTACCATTGACACTACCGTTAAGTAACCAGATCTAAATAACCAACTACTTCCACACCTTCCTCTTCCCCATCTCTTTCTCCTCCATACTACCTCCACACAATATACTCCGTTTAATGAAGCCATAATCTCACTGAATCACTGGTTGGTAAAGTAATTTTCTTTGAAATTTGTAGAACTGCCAAATGATAAAACAAGATACCATATTTTTCAAACTAGTAGTAATGATCTTTTTCATTTGTTTAATAAGAAAAAAAGATTGAAAATGGACCTAGAGGGGTATTTAAGTACTTGGTACTACTTTTTTTATTTACATATTTATAAATAAGGAACAAAAAAGAATCCTTAGAGTCTAGAAGTATTACATAAGAACATATTATATTATCAGTTAAGCTTTTGGTTAAGAAAGTGGTTACGTCGTGCATGTAGATATAAATAATAATGTGATGGATATTGCGTGCTGTTTGAAAAACGCCCTATGTTTTGTACTCCTTCGTATGAGAACGGTAGACCTTTTGAATACGTAATTGATTATTATTCTAATGTATTTCTCAAGTCAGCATTTCAAATTGCTTTCGCAATTTATTATCCCTAATAACTGTTAATTAAATGGGCAAATTAGGTATTTCGCAGTAGGTACATTTTTAGTAATTTTACATGTGCGATATGATCATTATGAATTTTGAACAGAAAAGAATTTTTTTTATACAAATTGATAACAAAACCAAACGAATATTTTTCAGGGGATGATTTATTACACCTTAATTAAATTTTGTTACAAAAAAATTACGTACTACTGGTTAATTTCATAGTTTTCAACTGCAAGAAAAAATACGATTTATTGACCAACCTATATTGCCCGCCCACTACTGCTAAAATTGTTGTTTTTATATGTTCAGATGAAAAGCATTATAATTACTGCACTGAGGGTGGGTGTCATCGGATGTTAAAGCTTTTTTTTGCAACAATGGCGCAATAAATTGGCAATGTTAAGGTACATTTTGAATATGCATGGTAGTAACTTTAAACGTGATTCTAATATCGCAAAGAATATTTCTATTAGTGGTCACATCAAAATTAAAATCTTTCGAACGTGAAGTTTTATTTTAATTTTATGCTAGCAGCTAACTTCATCCTACAAGTTATCCTATTCATAAAAAAACGCGAGATTAAATCATTAAGAGGAAGAAAATTAAAAATTGCTGAAAAACCTTTATAGAAAGTACCTACCAACAGTTTTTAATTTTGTGAAATTCGATGTCATTGGGTCTGTATAATTTATAACCAAAACGGAAAAAAATAGTATGGCTGATCTATAAAAAATCTGAATAAAAACGGGATCGCAAGCCGTTTCTTGTTAAACTGTTAGTACATTCCTGATCGGAACACGTGTTCATGCAACTGTATTTGAACTGGAAATATACAATGATGAAATGGGAAAATCCTAGAATTTTTACGAACACCTGTTCCAACATCGCGATAACACATTCGTGTTTTACTGAAAATTTATAAGAAAACCTATCAATTCATTCATTAAAGGCCTGCAATCCCGTTTTTAACCGAATAACGAAAACATTTGAAAGATTCTTAAAAAAATTTCAATATTTTATATCAGTAAGTTTTCTGCGTGTAGTGGGAGAAATATCTGTGAAAACTAAAAAAATGTCATATTGTGGTGTCTAAGAATTAGAGAGTAGATATTAAAGATATTGTGGAGAAGAAAATATTATTTGCCACCTCGCAATATTTTAGATTTAGACACAACCGTGAAACCTTCAGGAAGATTTCCCAGATTATGTAAAGTGTAAATAATATAATATATCTTATGAATAAATATAAAATATTACATTTGAGATTGTTATCGATACCATAAAACTATTCATTTTAAAAAAATACTGCCACTTCCAAGAAATTTGTAAAGGTTTAATATGAACTTTAAGTGTAGGTACTTGTACCTATTTTTTGTGCATATTTTTAATTCTCTATATACTCTGCATGTATACATACAGAGCAGAAAGCATACGTGAATATTATCATAATTGATTCATTCCTGCTAAGGAAGCGATGTTTGTTTGGACAGGTGGTAAACCAACCGTTTTTTGAGTATCCTGGACATTGGGCAGAGACATAGACATGGGAATAGGAAGGTAAGGACCTGGGCAGGAGAGTAACCTGAAATGGAATGGAAATGCATTGTGACCGGTGGCGGTTGCGGGAGGACAGCTAATCCAACCTTTGTGGAGGGATTAGGGTCGTCATACTGATGACGCAGGGAGGTCCTGAACACTAACTAAACAGGGATTCTCAATTCTATAAGAATTTAATTTCGTCCCATAAATTGATAAAACATTTTTTTTAAATTATTCAAATATCAATCTGGAAGAAGATAGAAATGGTAATAATGAAAGACGAAGATGAAACAAATTATGATTTAAAAATTCACATGATTCTGGTCTTCATCGTAAAGTTGACTATTAAAGCCAACCATGGTTAAAAGACGGCACCTGCAGAAGAAGGAAAAGAAAAATTGCAATTCAAAACATCACCGATAACCCGTAGAATTTAAATTCTAGTACAAATCTTGAACTTATGTATCAATATGTGCATTCTTAGCAGTTGTGGAAATGGTATCGAAAAACAAATAAGCCTAATATTTAATTATGTAACTTTATTATATATTCAAGGCCTCACTGACAAACATGTTTTTTGTCAGTGAGAAATTTTACACAACTAATGAACAACCAATAACCTAGGGTAAATTGTTGATTATCGTTGTAAAAAAATAAAACACATTTATCTGTAAGGGGTTAGTATTTAGTAGCAAGACTGGATAAATAAACTTTTTTCACAGTGGACTGAATTTAAAATTAGCAATCATATTTTTCTTTATAACATTGATACCTATATTAATTTAAAACTTTTTTGGGCTTGGACACACTACTAGCAATCTTAACAATTTATTAAACTTTACTGCTACTAGAATAAGTACAACCAGTAAATTTATATAAAATACCTTTTGCGTGCCTCCAGTTTGGAAGATTCGACCCAAGGACACCTCGTAGCTCGTACACTTGCATATAGAATAGGTAGTTTAGCCTGTCTCTAAGGTAACATCAAATTCCTTTGTTTCCTGATATTATGGAAATTATCCTTATCCCTTCTCCAGTTGTCCAGACACGAGATAAGACATTGTGAATGCTGTGCGGAATTTGTATCGCAATATTAACAGTCACGGTGTGTTGAAAAGGGGCACACAGAAATACCCACAGAGTACCTATTAAAAACATTACTGTATAATGGGTTGATACAAAATATGTTCGTAGTTAATTGCTTTATGTTTTTAAGTCGTCAATGTTATATTAACGCTATAATATTTTCATAACACGTACTGATTTTTTCAATCTACAAAAAGTTTGTGTTTATTACTTTTTAGGTACAAAAATTTTTAGGTACAAAAATCTGATGTATTAAATTATATTACCCACGCACAGGCTGCGCCTTAGTGGGTTCCCTTTCATATTATTAAAAAAATTGTATTGTGAAATATGTAAATTGGGAAAAAATAAAGGAAATAAAAAAAAAAAAAAAAAAATTACTGGATAAAGAAAATTGTGTATCTGGAGGCGGGTCTAGTGCGCACAGGACGTTTTATTTATTTGAAACATATACACAAAACATTGAAACATCGGTGCGTTGCCATAGTGTTTTTTTGTTTCCGTGGCCAATGGAAAACATTTGTTTTGTGTAAGTCTTACTTCTAAGGAACTCAATTAACCTACCCTAAAACTAACCTAACCATCAATTTTCGGTCGTCTTGTGAAGGACTAAGATTTTTAAGAAATCCATGGAAACCCATCGGAAAGATAGATAGATATAAGTGATTTTTCAGTCCTCCGTCTCGTCCGTCTGCATACTGCCAATATTACAATAGCGGGTATTCAAAGCTCATTTGGTATGTTTTCTTCATTATACTGTTCCGTTTCATCTACCATGAGCAAACCAATAATAACATTATTTCTGTCCACAAATCAAAGTATGGGAAGACTTGTATATACTAATTTGGGGATTTGGTGAGGAGACAATGAAAGACGATAATGTGTGTTATGTCACAGCCTTTATCGCGAGTCAGTGAAATTGCGCAGTTGCGAGATGACTAGGACCGATGAGGATGATACCAGGTGTAGACGGCGATGACGGCGAAGCGGTCGAGGCGCGGGTCAGTAAGTCGACGCCGCGTTGGTGGAGACCGGACTGGTGGATGTTTTCAGCACTGGTGAAGACGTGGAGTCTTCCGGGTACTCCGGTGTGAACAAGGTAGCCGAAGGTGCGATGGACCTGTCGGCAAATGAGCGGGAGATGCCGTCTGGCGACGATGCCGCGGGGCCGAGGGGCAGAAAAATTCTCATAGCATTGCTACACTAATATAAGATCCTTCGTCTCATTACTTACTCACCGCTGCTGATGTGAAATAAACCAGTGTCGAAAAAACACGCATTCTTCTAACCCAGGGGTTACGAAATTTTTGCCTCGTAGATCTTTATTTATGTATTTTTAAATTTATTCAAAAAACAGTTTTTAACATAAAAAAACATACTCTGCACATCTCACTGGGGCATTCCTGTATCAAGATGTGCAGCTCACTTGCCGAATATTGAATTTTTATAATCATATTAACTTCATGCGTTTTTTTCTCAATTGACACGGTGCTACTTACTATAATGGGGTGTTTTGTAGAACGAACAACAAGGAACTCCAGTTCATTTTAATATTATTAAAGTATTAATTTTTCAAGGCTTGCCAAAACGCACCAAATCTATGGGATGTCGGGTTTGAATTCATTGTGAAAGAATTTTGTTAATACTACGAATAAGAAAAATCACTAAAACTACATTACCAACGCTAATATAATTTGTAGGGTTCGACAAAGTGCAGATATAGATTACGCTTAGTTCTATAAATGGAGTCAAGAAATATATCAATAGTACCCCCAAATTTGTTGCCTAGATCATGTATTCTATTGGTTAGTGAGTGTGTCTGATTATTGGTTGTGTATGTATTGCAGAAGAATGTTAAATTTTATTCTCGTGTTCTTAGTCAGTACATGGAATTTAATAGTGGCAATGATAGCAGGACTGTCAATTAACATTATGAAATTCGTATTTACATAATATCTCCATTTCTAATCACACTCTTCTTCTTTTTAAACACTTACTATGTAGCCGTAAACACTGTCGTATCCCGAGTTTTGTATAAGAGCAAGATTTATTCAACAAAATTTGAAAAATACTCGTATTACCCGCCGATTTGCTTTAAAACATCCCTTAATAAGTTTCAACCCCTACCAGATACACCCCAAGCGGAAAATGTTTTTTTTCATTCTCAGCATCATTAAAAGTTTTAATGACGGAATCAAATATAATAGATCCACTAAACTAATTTATAAAGGGAAAGTTCGTGGACGATGTGGGTAGCAATTCAATTTAGCATCTTTCCCCTAACTTCACAAAGCAAGCACTATTTATTTTAGGTTGATTCCTTTTTTTCACAATTTATGTATGTAATGTGAATATAACATTATCCAGATCATTATGAACAAAACAAGGTGGAATATTAGGAAGCAACATTTTAGAGCTTTTAATAATCTTCTTCCATCGATCTGGATCTTGAAACTGGAGCCATTAAGGTCGATTAATACTTTGATTAGTAGAATATTTCTACCTATGGTCCCTTATGAGTAGTAATATGTGATTTTTTGTCAAATTCCATATTATATCTCACTGCACAACATCAAGCAATCAACTTAAATCAAAAATATTTCATTAACAACAATAGGACGTTGTAAGAAGCATTGCTGAAGATGCTATTTAGTACGTACTTAGATACATATATATCCTACTTTTATTATATTTTATTAAAATAGGAGTCTCACCATGGCCATGGGTAAGTCAGCGAGGCCTACATCACCAAATAATATTTTATCCAAAAAAAACTTCTAATGTATCAATAAAAATAAATAAATCATCTTTCTAGAACTTGAATTAATTTTATACTTTCGGTCGACTTTTTACGATCAAAAGCCACAGTTGATTTTTATTTTTTATTTCTAGTATTTGCTTATGCTTGTGTACTGTGACATGCAATCATTGTTTATGGTATATGTATACCGTGGATATTAAATAAATAAATATTTTCGTTTTGAGTAAAAATTTCTAAGATTTTGCATGCTTTAAAAAGTCCATAACGTCTTGGTGACATACGTAGACTGTACCTATAACAAATTTTATGCAAAGTAATTCCAGCAAAACGTATTCTTACAGATTTTTTTCTGTAGTTTGGTCTTGTGATTTAAAAAAAACATGCGTTACAGGGGATACCTGTATAGCGATGTTGATTATTTATTATTTAGACGAAATTATGATGTAACTACAAGCAGTCTTATTCTACTTTATTTTATATTTTTTAAAAGTAATTAATAAAAAATATAAATAATGTAATAACAATTCTTTAGCGCCCCTTGAGGCACAAAAACGGATGTACACAAATCATCATAAAGTATTTTTGCATATTATTATTATTAACTACGAGTATAGAAATTTACCTTCATTAGAATTAAATCTAGTATCGTAGTCTATTAATTCAATAATAATTTAACGTTGCAGTCACTAACCTCTACCACCCCTTGTGGCACAAAAACGGATGTACTCAAATCATCCAAGAATTGTTAAATATTATTATTATTACCTAAGAGTGTAGAAATTTACCTTCATTAGAATCAAATCTAGTATCGTAGTATATTAATTCAATAATAATTTAACGTTACGGTCACTAACCTCTACATTTGCTTCAAAATAATAACAGACCGCATTCAGTTGGCCACACAAATTATTTCCATCTTCTGTTATCACTGATGTATTATATTTAGATGATACAATAGAAAATAGGTTCCGCTTTTTAACCTCCAACTCTCTCAATGTTTTAACTAAATTTACCGAATCTTGTCTCTGCGCACCGCTTATCGAGTTCTAATAGTGGAACAAGATTCGACAAGATTTTAATGGTAGCTGACTGTTACCTCCAAAAAATATAATCGAATGATCAAATAATTACACTAAATTAAGAAAATAATATTTTTTTATTTACATAACTACACAAAATAAAACTTTTGAATTTCTTTTGATATTACACTTAACATTTGCTTTTTTATTTTGTATGTGTATAAATGTACCCATGTAGATATATCTGAAATGTGACGTCTTGTATAAATTTGATGAAGAGATTATTAAATTGCTCCGTTCCACGTTCTCCTTGTTAACTCAATATTTGTTATGAAATTTCTTAAATTTTATGGAATAAATCTTCTTATACGAGCACCATACATGTTTTTGCATGAAAATACTTCCCGAGTGACTGTTTACTACTTTTTTCTTGTGATATTATTTATGTCAGCAAACCATTCAAGGATTCAAGACGTTTTCTCACAAAGCTTCGCGGCAGCTTTCAGAACCAGTTTGTGCCCATGGAATCTTGTTCCGATGGTGTGCTGGATACAAATCCTATGCAATTTATTAGAATCAGTGTGCAAAAAATTCATTTTTGCGTGTTGACTTTATTAATTACAAGTTTAACACAATTATTTTTACAGTTTTTACAGTTATCTAGAACGTGATAAGCAGCTCTTCTAGTGTGAGACCGGTTCGTAATTCTTAGAAACTTAACAGGAAAGCTTTTCCGAATAAATCAAAATTTTCTCCATGGATCGACCTCAACGTTCCTTTGCTGAAGTTTTCGGCAACATTTTTGAATCCTTTATTAGTGTTTATTATATAAATATACCTACCATACAATAATTTATTATATCTGTAGTTTCAAATCCCGGCGTGTACAAGTAATTTTATTTAATTAATTTGTGTTTTTTCACCAATTACTCATTCAAAATAATATAAAGTATATTTTCGGCATGTTCCAGGGTGAAAGATACTCTCAGTATCGCCCTTTTAAAATATCACTGTTCTGTTAAATGGCTTTGGCCGTGTTTGGTGGCCAGATATCGATAGCCAGGTGTTTCTTGACATTCCACATCACTATCTCCTTCCCCCTATACAACCTTCAGCATCACAACATACACCAATTGTGGATGCCATAGTCTCACTGGCTCCAGACGGTTGGGAGCAGTTGGGACTATAGTGCGGTTTCACATTAAACAAAAAAAAATTAAACATACATATATACAAATATATATATATATAAATTTTAAATGATTATAGGAAATAATAAGAAAATAGTAGGAAATAAATAGTAAACATTAGGACAGTTCAACCATGAATATCTCGGAGTTAAATTTTTTAACTCATTACCAGAAAAAATTAGAAACATGAATGCAAATATAAACGAATTCAAAAGCCACCTTAAAAAGTATTCCGAACAGTTGAACTGAATCGTACCAAATATAAACAAATATAACAACACCCCCATACACACAAGCCCTGCTTATTTATGGGGGTACATCGAATACTTATATTATGTAATTAATAACCTACTATATTGTGTAATTATATTATGTAATTGTTATACTATGTAATTCGTGTATCTTTTTTTACTAATAAAAAAAAAAAAAAAAAAATAAAAAAAAAAAAAAAATAAAAAAAAAAAAATAATAATATATGTATATATATTCAAAGAAGCGAAATATTATTATGATTTCCGATTAGTTATATAAATACAGTTTGAAGAGAAACCCAACTTCATCTCCCTATCTTAGAGCATCCTACGTCTAAGAGCTGCTTGTTTACGTCTCTGCTTTTTTCATCCATATTAGTTGGTCCTAGTTTGGTATTGGTCCATGATTCATATTGGTTATTATTTTTTTTCTAATTTTTATACACGGTTTTTCATGCATAGCACAAAGAATAACAAATTATTATAAGCAATAATTTGTCGCATGAAAGATCCATACAAATTGAAAATATCTCCCGAGTAAAAATAAAAATTCCCGTCGGCGGCATTTATTTTTACTCTCGAGATATTTTCAATTTGTATGGATATTTCACGCGATTAATTATTGCTTATAATAATTTGTTCATATTAATTATTACTTGGCAACCATGGCTCAGTGTTAATATAACCCACAATAAATTAATATTGTGTCTTCCCTACTTACCAAGTGTTCGAATTTTAAAAAAATATAGATAAAATACTGTTGAAAATCGAGTAATGACGTCAATAAAACCACGCTCAGTCACAAGCTAAGAGTTCTTGACCGAATCTCTAAAATCGGACCATTATCCTGTAGGGATAAACCACGGATCACCTCCACATGCGTTCATTCCTCCAGTAAAATGGCGACGGGTTCGTTTCCGGTCCTTTGTCAATATCCTTCGCGAACTCCTCGTGATGTATGGAGACTTAAATAAATACGATTCATCTGCCATTATTCATAATTATTGTACTGGTGTAATTTAAAAGGGGACCGTTCTGCACACTACGAAATGTGATTCACAGTCCAATGGTCCCCGACAAAGTAAAATTGGGGGGACTGCCACTTATTATACAGCTGATTTATTTTTGCCTGCTTTCATTTTGTTTGTCAAATTCTCTGACCGATAAAGTTTAATGGCAAATCTAAACCGACGTTCATTCATTTCATTTTAACCGTGACGTTACGTTGATAAAGAGATAGCACATCTTTTAACTTATACTAATACTTAAACATGTTAAAAGATTTATACTAATTGTTGAAGTATTAGTATAAATCTTTTAACTTATACTAATGCGTCAACAGTTTTGGTTACATGAAACGTCTTAAATATGGACAAACGTAATTATTTATTGACTATTGCGACTGTTGTACTTTAATAGAGTTGTACTAGAACGTACGCAGGTAGCTTTACGAATGGACAAAATGGTACAAACTTCACTGAGATGTAAATAATGTACAAATTAGAGTAGCGTTGTAAATTAGTTTTAATGTTTCGTCTTGTATGTAGTGTTGTTGCAATTTCTTTTTTACTTTATGATACTCTTAAGTTTTACTAATATTGCTTCATATTTAGTTTTCTTTTTTTTAATTATTTCTTAATATTTTCTCATTATACTTGCAATCACAATTTTACAATTATGTATTTTGTACTTACTTTACACTGGATTACATCTATTTACTGTCAATATCTCCTGTATAATACATACATTCTCCTATGTACGTACACTGCATCATGTATCACTTTTATGTAAAAGCCTTTTTAGGCGTATATATATAAATAAATTAATAAATGTATATTGTCCTTCGGTAAACGATTTGTAATTTAGGTGTTGCATTTGCAGAAATCTTGATTACTGTTATATTGATGGTTGAATTGATTGTAAAGTGCCTTCGGTAATAATGCTAGCTTATAACCTTAGCGTCATTTTTACGACACATCACCTGAAGGGTTATTTGAAATACTAGAAAATAACTATTAATAATTAATAAACAATGACGGTGACTGGAAAGCTATGAAATAATTACTATTGTAAAGAGATTTGGTAAAGCGAAATGTATATCTGTAATATTCATTAAAAAAAAAGTGTAAAATTCAAATATTTTGATCAAGCCATTTATATTTTAAGAAAAGTTTAAATTAAAAAAATGTTAAGGATAATGCAATAAATTAGTCAAAATGGTGTGCCGTTTAGTGATTAAATTCATGTTTTTTTATATGTATTTTATTATTATTTCTGACAAGTAAATATATACCTCAAGTACAGTGTAAATATTTTCAACAATATTTCTCATTCAATAGACGATATTTTCTTCAGTCTTAACCCGACCGTTGGCGTTCGTTCAATCGAATCGATCATAAAATATATACGAGCGAGCAGTGATTTTCTTTCAACAATACAGTCTGCCGTTTCCGTTTTTTATTCTTCTGTATTCAAGAAAATTTTCATCTCAGCGCTTCTGGAGCAGATATATATATAATTCCGAAAGCTTTGTTGTGATTTTGGCCTAATGCCGTGACATATGGTCTATCATAGGCGTACACAATGCGTCAAAAGCTTTAATTTATACGAATAAATTACCTATTATAATATTATACTAGGTAATTTATTATTTTTTCTTCGTTTGAAACAACGACTGCAAATAATTTAATGATTTACTGGGAAAAAAAATCGCAAAGAGAGCTTTGTCAAAAACAAAAAGTTTGTAGATATATGTGCAAATCGACCAAACTGTTCAAAGCTCGAAAATGAATTGAAATTCATATTAAAATACTTTAATAGGACTTAAACTGAAAATAAATAAATTTATTACAAGTTTTTCATGACCAGTGAACGTAAGAAATAATTTTTAATGTCTTTAATCTCAAACAGTGAGGGGCGATTTGGTATGATTAATCAAACATTAAGTTCGAAGGTTTTACCATTTAAACAATCAGTCAAGGAACTGTTTTTCTAAAATCAATAGATTGGTAGATAAAGTGTAGTTCTTCCAGAAAGTGGTGCAATTCGGACTATATTGCATTTTAAAGTAAAACGTTACAAGCCGTAAAATGATATAACTGCCACCTAACGTGGATTTTATCACACTCCATGTTTACGATTCGATAACCCAGCCCATTCACACATCACACATTTGCCGAGGCTTTTTATTATTGCATTCTTCTGTTTTCGAGAAAATATAAATTTCAGTCCATAAAATATGTTTTACAGCCACCTACATTGTAATTTAGTATAAAATAGGAGTAAGTAATGCAAGTTTTTCAAGTGGAGTATATCAAAACTTCTGAGTCCTTGAAAGTTTTTTGGGGGAAATTTATTATTTATGGAAGACGATATTTCTTGCTTTTATGGGTTCATTGAGATTGTGTTTTAGCAAAGTTCGTCCGTACAAATTCACTCTGTTAATTTATTGAATAAATAAGCAAATGTGAAAGGTAAGGAGCCTATAAAGCTACCTCTCGTAAATTGGAAAACATTACCTAAAGTAAAAGTCGTGATGGATAACTGTTTTTTTTCGGATGTGGCTTGTATTCTGGACCTTTGAAATTATGTTTAGAATAATTTTCTCGTTCGTGGGTAAATGTATTTATCGTATTGTTTTTAGATTAAGCGACCTGCGAGGGGAATTTGGAATTGAAAAGCAGCATTTGCTTCCACATTATTGTATTTGACAGATCCTAGTTCTATATATTGTCCATCAGGTTGTGTGAGGTTATGAATAACTATTTTTAATGTTTATTCTCCTAATACGTATATCATAACAACTTTGTACTGACGTAATTATTTTTCTTTTAAATATTAAGATTTAAAAATGTATTTCTAAAAAATGTTATGTACCCGTGTTATGTTAAACACTATTCTATACCTATGTATTTCATAATTTGGACGTTTACCTACAAACATGTTATTAGACAATAAGTTTTCAATGGACCCGAAGACAGACTAGATCTCTGTGAGTTGTATATAATCTCTGAAAAGACTTTTAAGCCAAATTAACCATACATGTAAGATTTAGGTATATTGTAAAACTCAAACAAATCATTATTGTGTATAAACATTACTTTTAATAGAATTAAAAAAAAAATTACATAAAAAAAAGATAAATTACTTAATGAGATTTAAATAGAAAATAAAAAAATAATGCACTAGGAGTGTCTAATATAATATGTAATAATATAATAATATAATATAATGTAATAACTTGGACTCAAACATTAAAGCTCTAACCATTTTTTTAGATTTAAAGAAAGCCTTTGACACATTCAACCATAGAACTCTCATAAAGAAAATATCCAACATTGGAATTAAAAATAAATGTCTCATGTTGTTACAAAATTATATATTGAATCACCAACAATGGACAAAAATTGGAAAATATTTGGGCAATTTTGATTTAGTAAAACATGGTGTACCACAAGGAAGTGTATTGGGGCCGCTTCTCTTTTCAATATATATACATGATCTATGTAACATTAAAATACCTGGTAAAATTTTCTCATTTGCTGACGATACTGCAATAACAGTCCAAGGAAAATCATGGGAAGATACTACTAATATAGCTAACAAATGTTTTACAATTGTCAAAAAGTGGCTAGATAGAAAACTACTTACCCTAAATTATGATAAAAATATTTGTATTCCTTTCTATAACACACAGAAGTCGGCTCCTAAAACCAATCTTAATTTGAAGGTTCATAACGTAAATTGTAACCCAAACACATTCTGTAACTGTGAGGAGATGAAATCTGGAAAACTTATTAAGTATTTAGGTGTAACTATAGATTTTCAACTTAAATGGACCAGCCATATTAAAAAAAACTGTTAGCAAATTTAGATATCTAAAATATATTTTTAAAAGAATGAGTAATGTGGTAAATATAAAACCATGAAACTAGTTTATGACTCACTAGTTCGATCATCTCTTTCCTATGGAATAATTGGCTGGGGCGGAACTTTCAACTATCATTTAAAATCACTAGAAATTTCCCAAAAATCAATTATTAAGATAATGTACCAAAAAAACTAAATCCTATCCCTCTAAAAAATTGTTCCAAGAAACTGAAATTTTGGACCAAGCAGACCTATAGTGTTCAATGTCTTAAATGTATTTACACGCGACCAAACAACTTTATTAAAAATTCAAATCGTGCCAGCCAATGACATGGCGCTTATGAATATGCTGTGTCTCACTATAAAACCAGGTTGGCCCAAAGGCGTATTAGTTTTATTGCTCCAAAAATGTATAATTCTTAATTAAATGAGCCACGTGTGTAAACCTTCAATCTTTTAAAAACTACATCAAATCTTGGCTAAAAAACACTGAAATAGATATTTTTTTCTTATAAGTTTTAGCAAAGCTATCTGTGACATTTATATCCATAGACAGATTATTTTTTTATTATTTCACATACATACAAAACAGCGGATATGTTTTATTGTTTGTAATGCTTTGTCTGCTAATTCACTTTTTAAGATGTCTTCTTTAAAAACTAGTATTTACCTTACTTTCCATGTTATTGTAAACTTCTTACATATTTCATGCTTTAGTTTCTTGTATTTCATCTCTACAGTAACTCTGTTAAAATTACTCAAATTTATATTTAATATTGTATCCCCACTTAAACTATGGAAATAAGATAAAAATACTTATAATACCCACACTCAGGCTTCGCCTTCGTGGGATTTTTTTTAATTACGTACATTTATTACATTGTTTTCAATATTTTATGTGACTATCCACGTAAGTATAAAAAAAATTCAATAATAAATAAAAAAATATATAAAAATTGAAAAAAAAAAGTGTGACGAGCCTGCACTCAAAAATTCAATGAAGAATTGGTGGTATTCTCTATTGATTACTGCAAAGGAGTGTGTTGGAAATGTTTGTAGATCAAAACAAATCTCTCAAATAATGTATTGTGAATATTCTGTTTATGCTAAGTTATTACGACCACAAATTAATTAACGATCGCGCGATAAAATATACGAGCATGTGTTAGAGGTTTTAGTTTTGAATTATGATATTATAATCTCTATCCATGTTTGTATAGAAAGCCTCATGTTGTGGCCAAAGCCTAAAGCCGTGAAAGAAATCTCGACACAATGAAAGCCGCGCATCCTATTCGATGCCACGGATTAAATATTTGAATAGATTCGGGATAAATAATAATATGAAAATAAAAAGAACGTGGTGTTGCGTGGGGGCCACAATACTCTCTCGTACTAAAGTTAAAATATAATATTTCTGTAATTTAAAAACTTACGACGGATTTGTCAGCGGTAAGACAACATGTATTTGTTTTCAACATAGTTTATTAGTATACGACTGATAGTTATATATATTTTACAAATGACATATTTTACTAATTAAAAAAAAAAATTGAAAATTATATTCCTTTTTTTCAAATGTTTGACAGGTGTCGTAATTTTAACTAACATTCGAAAGATAAATTTATTCTTTTGAACAGTAGATCCTGGTGAAAATATTTCTTTTATTTATTTCTTTATTAATTCATTTCCGGAAAATCTACAGTTTATATTTAACCCTATATTTAATCAGTTTGTATATAAGTATTATATAGTAAAATAAAACCAAATATGGATTTCTTCCTCCTATATATATTATATACAAGGTATAAATGCCAAGGATAGTTTTACGTTAAGTCCAAATTTAAATACACTCTCTGGATCACCCTATTGCAAAAGGCCTTCGGTCAGCATAGATAATAAGTATTTATTCACACTACTTCCATATTAATCGAATTTGCTATTTTAGTGCTTAAAGAGTATCATTTATGGTCTATATTTGAATATGTAAATCTTCTGTATGAGTATATCCCACATTCTATCACAAATTCCTATTCTTATTCTCCCTTGACTCAAATTACGTCATTTTGACTAACCATAACGACGAGGCTTTAGTAGATACCAACTCTCTTTAACAAACACTGTTCATGAGAAAGCTTCCCTTTCTATCTGTAAATACCTACTTTTATTTCGATTTAAAAATAGGCTGATCGATACAGCATCATTATTCGCCATCAAACAATATTTACTATTCACATACGCTCTAAAAAGTCCCGCAGCTTATTTTTCTAGCCAATAAAAACTGCACCCACTCAGATGACGATCATTTTTTCACGTTTGGTTCATTTTGAGGTTAACAAAGTTCTCAGCATCTTATTCTACACAATAATGACATTTGTATTAGCATATCATTGGCTCGAAGCTTTTTGACTCCCGGTGGGAATACTGCATCATTGACTAGAAAAATACGCAGAAAATTATTGAGTTTTGAGGTGAACAGAGGTTCATTGAAGGTAAAAAGTTAACGCGCATAAAGTTATAACGCGCATTGTGAACAGGGCAGGGTATTGACTAAAATAGGCCAGGAGCTTTTGAACCCCACAGTAGGATATGGAATAGTGCATCATTGGCTAGAAAAATACGCAGGAAGATTCTTGACTTCTGAGGTAAATAGAGCTTCATTGATTATAAAAAGATATGGTTTTGTTTACATTATGTTCTATTAACCGTTTGATGTTATTAGTTATGATTGAATATAATATTATTACAGGAAATCTAATAATAGTTCCATAACTCGTGTATATTAATATACTAAATAACCGATGGAAATTAATGAGTATATGTGCAATAATTATTAATAAAACGCTTTGAATAATTTTATCAAAAATATTTATTTTTAAAATACATTTTTGCGATACTTATTTTAGTTTCATTTACACACTATTTTTAAAAGTTTTAAATAAGAAGGTAACGGAAAAGGTTAATCCTTAAGGAATATCTCTAATTCATGTATTGAATCGAGGCTCAAACACCGACAGGGCAACACATTTAGAAACTACGTGCTCTGTTATTTACAGTTCTGTAAAGCTTACAAAAGAATAGACCTTCCCATACAATATATAAAAGTCTGTCAGGTTTTTTTTTCCAGCATCGTAAAGTGCGGGCCATGCTTACCATGCATTTGCATCGGACACAACACGAAAATATGCTTCAACATATCAATGCTGTTCAAAGATTAATTAAAATAATGTTACTATCGACTACCCAATGGGAACAGACTTATATTATACTATGCACAAATGTTATAAAATTTTTTTCCTGTGTCTTGATCTGGTTAAAAAAAAGTTTTTTAGATTTTGCACAACAACTAAGTACATAAATATTGCTGTATTGTGTATTGCAAAATGAGAACGAGCAGTAGTTATGATTAAGTTATTTATTTGGCCTCTTATTTAAAAAGCCATTTTACAAATGACAAACAAAGGTTGTGATAGTTAGATAATAACACAAGTAAGAATCATAGACAATAATTGGAACAACCGTTCCTTCTTCAGAGCAAAATATACTAATTTACATTGCAAAACAATGGGTAAACATTATATATTACTAAGGATGGATTGTTTCACAGAATTTGATCAATTTTACAAATTTCAACGTTCTTTTTCGGGTTCTGTGAAAGTCATATTCGAATTCTGTTATTTTATCATTATAGGCTAGTTGCTTGACAGAACTGAAATAATAACAGAACTTGAAAAAATCTTTTGCCAAATATGAAAATTAACTTTTAAATTTGAAGAATTGTTCAAATTCTCTCAAACAACCTGTCCTTAGTAATAAATAATGTTTACCATTTGTTTTGTAATGTAAGTTAGTATATTTTGCCCTGAGGAAGGAAAAGGAGGGGGAGGTGCGATTGGATCAAAATCAAAGAGGTTCAAACAAAATTAACATTGTTTAATTTAATTATAATGGATAGCAATAAAGTTATAGCTACATTCAAACGTTTTAAACATAAACTTAGTTTAACAAAATAAAACTATATGCCATAATTCTTATATTTTGTGTTTCCAATGATTAATAAGATTAACAAAAAAGGTTTCGATGAACCAGTAAGTACCTAGATATTCATAAATGTCATAATTGTTTTAAAAATATATTGGTTAGTTTTGTTTTGGGTCTCTTTGTGCTTATAGCTTCGCTTAAATCTAGCTAAACGATTTAAAGCAAATTATTTATTCCAAGAAAACGAAAAAAATAATATATGTTGACTGAACAAATGAAACAATGGGTAAACATTATATATTACTAAGGATGGATTGTTTCACAGAATTTGATCAATTTTACAAATTTCAACGTTCTTTTTCGGGTTCTGTGAAAGTCATATTCGAATTCTGTTATTTTATCATTATAGGCTAGTTGCTTGACAGAACTGAAATAATAACAGAACTTGAAAAAATCTTTTGCCAAATATGAAAATTAACTTTTAAATTTGAAGAATTGTTCAAATTCTCTCAAACAACCTGTCCTTAGTAATAAATAATGTTTACCATTTGTTTTGTAATGTAAGTTAGTATATTTTGCCCTGAGGAAGGAAAAGGAGGGGGAGGTGCGATTGGATCAAAATCAAAGAGGTTCAAACAAAATTAACATTGTTTAATTTAATTATAATGGATAGCAATAAAGTTATAGCTACATTCAAACGTTTTAAACATAAACTTAGTTTAACAAAATAAAACTATATGCCATAATTCTTATATTTTGTGTTTCCAATGATTAATAAGATTAACAAAAAAGGTTTCGATGAACCAGTAAGTACCTAGATATTCATAAATGTCATAATTGTTTTAAAAATATATTGGTTAGTTTTGTTTTGGGTCTCTTTGTGCTTATAGCTTCGCTTAAATCTAGCTAAACGATTTAAAGCAAATTATTTATTCCAAGAAAACGAAAAAAATAATATATGTTGACTGAACAAATGAAAAAGTCCCAATGCTTACGAGGACACAATAGTGCTAACCACTGAAATATTTTTTTTTGTTCTGAAGAATGAGGATCTTTAAGGGATGGAGCGACTGCTTTCTTATTGTAGAAAGACCATTATGTTTCTCAAATTGGTGTCAAGATTAGGGCACCCTAGAATTAATGTGCAAAGAACGAACCGTTCCTTGCATCAAAGTAAAAAAAAAAACAACGCTGCATTTCCTTTGTTAAAACCCAACAATTGTTTCCCTTTTGGTACACTCTACTACAGAAATTGAGTAAAGTGAATACATATTTCAAAGGAAATAGTCGAAAGCACAAAAACATTTTCAGAACGTTTATCATTGCACTTTAAAACTTCATTTATTTTTGGAATACTTTAAAACTTTACAATTTATTAAGAGCACCAGGCTAAGGGAATGGTTGGGTTTTATAATGGACCATTTAATGTTTTTGTAGATCCTGTATAATATCTTTTTGCAGACTGTTTGGGTTCTTTATAAATCATTTTACGGTGGTCCCACACCATTAAAGTACTTATTTGTTGGTTGTAAAACATAGCACAACCATAAAAAATGTACCCTTTTTATTAAAAATCTTCGGCAGGAATCAACTTGCATATATTATATTGTGCAATACCAGTACACGCATTTTTCAACACTCACTTATACTAAGATTACATAAAGTTAGCAATAAATAAGCATATATAGAGGATATATTTAACTGAGTGGAATGTGGGTACAAGAAAGCTATACTATCATATTTTTACAATCAATATTATTTTACCCCAAGCCTACTTCTATATCCTTCTAGAGCGTTTATTAATGTTATATTTTTGTTGTCGTTTTAGATCAAACGCCACAGTTAATTGCATTTTTTATAATATTTCTAATATATATTTGCCCATGCTTGTATTGTTACATACAATTATTGTTGATTGTATATTTATACTGTGAATATTAAATAAAAATAAATAAATTATAATATATAATATGTATTATCCAACCTGCTTCTAGCCATTGAAGATTTTTATATACTTTTGAGAGTCTCATGAAGTTATTTATTTACTAAGTATAAATAAATATCCACTTTTCCAGACTAATGGAAAATTTCTTATATCAGACTAATTTTTAAATCGACTTTTTCCAAAATAATGCTCTTAGTATTAATTTGTACTTTGATGATGTTTGATCTAAACGAAACCGGTCGTTAAATAAATTAATAAAAAATCGCGGTTTGAAACAAAATAATATAATATTTTATGAAAAATAGCATTTATTTTTTGTGAACGTTGACAGCAGTTTTTTTAAAATGTATACCCTACAATTAAAATGTTAAATTACAGGCGCATTTTTAAAGGGGCCTCATTTGAATTTATGTGTGCACACAAATAGAATCAACAGTTTTTAAAACGTAGTTTGAAACACCCGCCCGGTCTTATTTTATTTACATCGCAATGCCAAAAGAAACTGGGGGCGTAGCGATGTTTATCAATTCCGTTTAAATTTGAACTCGCAATTAAATTTGAAAACGTAATTTTTATGTAATTCTTCAGCATTATCACAAAATCCAAATTATAACTGAATAAAAATATATTTTGATCCATCGAATACACTATTTCACAAGCATGGGTCTCTTTAAGATGTATTTATTGTTATTAAGTTTAATTTGTAGAACTCTATTTTTATTTTTATTTTTTAAATATTCAATAATATTGTTATTGGGTTTATAAAAACAGTTTATTTTTAAACAAGTTCTGCTGTGTAATTATTATTAAATGGGCTACCCACAGTTTGATAATGTCTTCAGAGGGCGAAACAGCTGTCACGCGTAATAATAATTACACAGCAGAACTTGTTTAAAAATAAACTGTTTGTATAAACTCTTTAAGATGATTTACCCGAAAAGGAATAATTTCCTCCGAGGATATTTAGCTGTAAAATGACTACTCAGGTTTGACTATCTAAATTACAAACCATAAATGCTTTACAAACGATTTTTTTAGACGTTGCCATCCCAATGGCATTTATTTTTTCAAACTTTCTTTAGGCGGGTTGTACCATACTAACTATTGATTTTTCCGATTTGACATCTCTTAGTAGAAACCACGATCATACGAACTCTTTCGGGATAAAAATATAGTATCCAACAAGAGCACTTGTATCTTGAACCGAAACCGGACGTAACAAACGAATTTACCGACAAATGAAATGTCAAATGGTCGAGTTAAAACAGGAATTCACTACGCTTAATCAATAAGCCTCAAGGAAAAAGAATAACTATATGTTTTACTTGCCGTAGTATTAATAAGTAATATCTCAGCTCCACAACCTACTAAGAACAATAAAAAACCTTGGATTGTTAATTCATTCCAAATACGCTTTTGTAAATCCGTATATTGTAATTTAATAACAGATAAGGCAAAAAATAACAACTTTATGTGAGCCTGAAGCCTCCATTAAATATATATGGAAAGATTATCTGCATTGTAATTAAAACGTTAATAATAATTACCTAGTTAAAGATTATCTGCATTGTAATTAAAACGTTAATAATAATTACCTAGTTAAAGATTATCTGCATTGTAATTAAAACGTTAATAATAATTACCTAGTTAAAGATTAGCTGCATTGTAATTTAATCGTTAAAAATAATTATTTCGCAGTCACATTTCAATTTGGGAGGCGGGTTTGAGTACCGCCGCCACGGGAATCATTTATTGGATAACCAACACCTCTGCCATAGGTAACCCCAAAGTGGTTCGCAGAGGTGTTGGTTATCCAATAAATGATAATCTCTAACTAGGTAATTATTAGATTGGATATCCAATAAATGATTCCCGGGCACCATCGCTAAATCACCAACACCTCTGCCATAGGTCACCCAAAGTGGTTCGCAGAGGTGTTGGTTATCCAATAAATGATAATCTCTAACTAGGTAATTATTAGATTGGATATCCAATAAATGATTCCCGGGCGCCATCGCTAAATCACCAACACCTCTGCCATAGGTCACCCAAAGTGGTTCGCAGAGGTGTTGGTTATCCAATAAATGATAATCTCTAACTAGGTAATTATTAGATTGGATATCCAATAAATGATTCCCGGGCGCCATCGCTAAATCACCAACACCTCTGCCATAGGTCACCCAAAGTGGTTCGCAGAGGTGTTGGTTATCCAATAAATGATAATCTCTAACTAGGTAATTATTAGATTGGATATCCAATAAATGATTGCCGGGCACCATCGCTAAATCACCAACACCTCTGCCATAGGTCACCCAAAGTGGTTCGCAGAGGTGTTGGTTATCCAATAAATGATAATCTCTAACTAGGTAATTATTAGATTGGATATCCAATAAATGATTGCCGGGCACCATCGCTAAATCACCAACACCTCTGCCATAGGTCACCCAAAGTGGTTCGCAGAGGTGTTGGTTATCCAATAAATGATAATCTCTAACTAGGTAATTATTAGATTGGATATCCAATAAATGATTGCCGGGCACCATCGCTAAATCACCAACACCTCTGCCATAGGTCACCCCAAGTGGTTCGCTACATTTGGTGATTTAGCGATGGGGCCCGGGTTTATAGGGTGAGATGTGTTCAGGATGCGCTTGCCCACCAGCTGCGTGTCGTGCCAGATCGGGAGCTGGTTTGGGGTGACCCTTTCATCTCTCTAACAGGTCTCTCCTTCCTTTCTTTAAAAATACACTCCATACAGTATATAAAAGCATTTAATGTAAAAAAATATACCTGAAACATTCCAATATTTATTATTTATATATTTTACCTAAATGTCAAGGGTTATGCGTAAATAATAAAGATTAGAAATTCTTCTTACCAGGAAACAAGAATCAAGTGATGGCCTTTGATTCTACTTAGTTAATTGCGGAGTTAGAGGTTTATTTCTTAGGTAATTATTAACTCCCCTAAAGTTTTCCCAAAATACGACAGTTTAGTTCTTCGTCCTCTTATCCAATTAGGTTGTCACCTTTGCGACTCTGTTTTCCTAATTTCTTTATTATTTGTATTCCTTGACAGATAATTTCATTATATTGCGAGTCTCTAGCCATCCTAGCATTAATTTCATTATCAATGTTTAGGACAACTTTGAAAAGCATTGCTTTAGCAATTTCCCTCGGTATCCACTGTATTTTGATGTTTAGAACTTGGAGAAAGCTAATGAGATTCTAAGTCTTCAAATTAACACCTTATACCCGGAACAATTATTGTAAATCTACTGTTGATGGTTTTTCTAGTTATAGCAAAATTATTAAGATAATAATAATTCATTGAAGAAGAAGATAATACTAATCAATCTAAACGAAACATGAAACAATTCAAAACCAGGCAAAATAAAAAGATAACGGTCACAACTAGGAATCAAACAGTGGATCTCTTGTTTTACCGGGATAAGCTTCTTAACCAACTTGGCTATTCACCATTAATAATATTTATTATCTAAAATCTAGACAACATGATGATTTCTATATCCCTATCAAAATGTATAGTATTCTTGTACTTTGCTAAGAGGGAGGGGTTATGTATATGAATGTGGGTGGGCAGCATTATTCGCAATCGATTCGTTTTTGAGAATGATCTTTCAAAGGTACCTAGCTACTTTTTAACCGGTTCAGTCTCCTCTAAATTATATTTTTTAAATATGTTTGTTTAATCCAACTGAACAGAGTGGTGAGTACAATACTCTGTTTGTCATAAAAGTATACAGATAAATGAATAATATGTTGTAAAATTGAATACGACTTAGCTCTTGTACTACGGTGGCATGAGAGAAATTTTCCATGTATGGTGTAGGGGAGAGCCTTACCACTAGACGACGGCCTGGACGAGAGTTTTTTTTCTGGTAGCGCTGACTTTTTCCGTCTACTTTGTGGTGCGTCAAAGCAACGATATCATGCAACCTTCCCGCTGCAAACATCTGCGAAGCGCTGCTTGGTAAGTAATAATAATAACATCATAAGTAGGGTCCAACTGCCCTGAGCCAGTATGATTGTGACGTCCCCAAAGGGAGTAAGGAAGGAAAGAGATAAGAAGGCGGAGACATAACAAGTACCAGGCTATTCAGAAATGATTACCAAACACAGTTAAAATCATTTTAAACGAAGTTCTGAAACTGAATGGTCTGTCACCAGGGCGATCCTACAGCATCGTGTACATTCGTATGGCTTTAACTGATATAATTAGATGGTAGGTCAACAAACAACATAAAAAGAAGTAATTATAATGTTATTATAATATTATGTATTAATATCTACCATAAATGGGCGTAAAATATTATAGTGCAATAAAGTGTATGAGCTGATACTTAGAGTCATAATTGTTAGTACTTCCGTGAATTTTCCCGGGAATTCAGCCTACCCCTTTCACGAGGCATTAAGTTTTCCCCCCTTCAAGTGATTTTCCCCCCGAATCTAAGCCCCTAAAATCCGGAAAATTATTCCATCAAAATGTATTCGAAAACAATATCCTCTTATACCATAATGCACCCCAAAGTCGGGCGGGGGCGGGCTGTTAGCACTTCCCCAATAATTATAAGACGGGGCTTAGTTGTAAGATGCTGCCGACAGCTAATCTAAGGTAATTTCTTGGTCAAGGGTATGTCCGCTCCAGAGGAACTTGATGGTTAAGGGTTGAGGCAGGTAGTGTAAAATAAAGTTGATATTCTTATTGCGCATAAAAGC
Source organism: Hesperophylax consimilis (assembly GCF_061612785.1). NCBI lineage: Eukaryota > Metazoa > Arthropoda > Insecta > Trichoptera > Limnephilidae > Hesperophylax > Hesperophylax consimilis. Next base: position 32,122,534 of record NC_142844.1, on the reverse strand, counting down.
CCCATAACCGATATATTTATAAATATTACGAAGTTCAATGAGTGTCCTAGCATTCGTAAGTCAGTTAACTTACATGCTAGTATTTTTTTTCAATCACAAAACTTTTCTATCGCTCTTACCATATAACAAATAACAACTCTGATAGGTACTCATATTTATCATTGTTACATTATTATTTTATTAAGTAAATAATTTTATAAAAGGCGGGGCTGCACGGACTTTTTCAAACAAAATTTAAATTACGATTTCAGGCCAAACCAAACTGAATAAAGGTTTTTTTAATCAAAGGGATGAGATAGGGCAAAATTATATTTTTTTTAAATAATTATACTTAATCAAAAAAAATTCCAAATTATCATATAAAATTATTGTTTAATTGCCCATATATCATAATTTAAAACACAAACAAATGATGTCACATGCATCCATACAAGATATAAGCTATACCTTTTGATTTAAAAAATATTATTATTCACAAGCTGATAAAAACCCGCTGCCTAGGTTTGTAAACTTCAACGGTTCGTTTCGAAAATTACAGAGGGCACCACTTTTGTTTACAACAATCCTCAGCCGTACAGTTTTTAAGATAGTAATATTATCAGATTTTGTTTGGATATTTTAGCCTCAAATCCAAATATCAGTTTTGTTTATAAAGGGTCGCGCAACCGTTCCACATAACTCATAATAATAATGTTTTAAAATTTTCTTAGCTCTATTAGAAATTTATCTTAAAATTACGTAAAATTACTCTAAAATCACATTTTAATTTCTTAGCAAAAAGTAAAAGTAATAACGTAAATTAAAGTGGCAATGAAATAAATTCTAAGTCTATGTTATAATGCAGTAACTTACAAGGATCCAGAACTAGAAAAACAAGAGCGGAACACCAAACAAGAAACCTCAAACAGTAAATCACTCGTATCTGTGGCCTGTGCATTTGGGCATTTCGCACAATTATTTATAAAAGATAGCGGCTGGTAATTATTTACCTGGTCTTCTAAATTCGTTGTGTGCATAAGTATGGCATTCAAGTGAACAATGGGAGAGGGGAATAGCAATAGCTATTATTTAATATTTGTGTATGCAAGTCATGGAGAAAAATGGACCACTCTTTCACTATTTACGCTTTCCAATAATAGTGCCATATTGCAGGCGAGGCAACAGTGTTGCAGTAATAGATGGCTCGTTTTTCAAAAACCAGTTTTTTTTATTATTTCAACATAAAATAATAATAACATTAAGACAAAACAAAAATCTTTTCAAAATTTCCAAGGTGATCATGTAAATATAAGTATTTACATCGGTGTAGCCTGTAATTTATTATGAATATATTAGGACCAGTAAATTTAGGATCTGAAAGTGTCTTAAGTGCCAAAGCAGTTTGTTAGCTGCTTATTTTCACTCTAATAATTATAAAACTAAAGCACACATATAACGGGAAGCCACAATATAGCAAAGTAACTAAAGAAGAATAACATTTCAAGTGACTACAAAATAAAGGCATAAAATCCATTGACAGATAGATATAACACTGTCAACTTGATCATAAGCATACACACACTCAAAGGCACATAATGCTACGTATACATACGCGAGCCGAACTGCTGAACTGAACCTCAACTTATGGGAAAGGAACAAAGCAACCGCAAATGGCATGAAACGCCGCTTGCATTTGCTTCGTTCCTTTCCCGTAATTCGTGGCTTGGTTCGCGTTTCGGTTCCTAAATGTATACATACGATTACATACTTGAACACACTCATAGACATATTTATACACGCATAAAATCAATGGATACGCAATATCAATACAAAAAATCTTGATTTGATTTTTTTTTCCTTTTTTAGTTCAGTGGTGCAAGTTGATTCGCTCTTTACTTCCATTGGCATCTTAACAAATATATAAGGTACAAGATAAGATATTAACAAATCTATATAGACATTAATATCTGGATCAATAAATCTAATACTAAAGAGGATGAGTTTCATTAAAATAATTTTTATTACGAAATTGTCATGCAAAAATGGCGCTAGTGAAATTCTTTGTTATTGTCGGTGTTTAAAATATTAATAATATTGATCGAAGTTTCCTTGATTTATTTGCTGCCTTCTCGGATTATTTTATTACTATTCTCAAAAGATCATATTTTTTAATTTTTCTTGATCTCTTGTTTCAAGTAGGTGGCTTGTTAATTTGTTTTACTTTTTTGTCAATAATCTGGTCAGTCAATAAACTAATAATACTCAGTCAAATACAGTTCCAATGATCACGCGTATAACGAAATCACGAGAGAAAAGCAGTAAATTTACGTGTGATTCCATAGATTCTCCAATGGTTGCGGTTATATTGAACGAAGAACATTATTTTGTGCTCAGGGGGATACTGCAAACGAAGTAAGTCAAAGAACTTTGCATTACCTTATAAATTAAAATATAGCCATGTGTAATATAAGCATAAATTTAAAAAAAAGAGCATTCCTTTTTTATGTGAATACACCACCCTGGTCTAACTGCTCCCAACCGTCTAGAGCCAGTGAGACTATAGCATCCTCAGTTGGGGTATGTTGTGAGGCTGAAGGTATTGGGGAGGGGAAGGAGATGGGTAAGAGAAAGGTGGTGGATTACCTGGCTATTCATATCTGGTCACCAAACACGGCTAAAGCCATTTCAAGCAACAATTCTGAATGGTGGTCTTATATATTATTTTTAATTAATAAATTGTGAAATAACACAAATTCATCAAATAAAATTTACTCACGCACGCTTGGATTTGAACCCGCGACCTTCGAATTTGTAGTCAGGCCTGAGTGGATTATTTAAGGCGATGCATTACGTGAATTACGTCGTGTAATATTTTAAATTGAGCCGCTATCAATAGCAACCCTTACGTAGATGGCGATAAGGTTTAAATTCCCGCTTAAAACCATCCGCCTGTTTTGATTTATGCAAGAAAAAAATATGGCCAAGAAGGGCCTTTTATTTTATTTTGTGGATGTTCAGGCATAAATATTTTTTTTTCCGATCATTTTATAAATAACCTAATTTTCAACATTATACAATAAAATCATAACCGAAAATGGGTTCGCAAGTAGGAGATTTTGAACTTTAAAGCAGTTTTCATAGGTCTATACATAATTTTTTTCTTGGCTTATAAAAAGACTTATCTAAAAAATACTCGATCATTTCAAAGGTCAAGATGTATTCTACTCGCAGTATTTAATTAAAGCATGTGAAACATTTCTAGGCGACCAAATTTTCAAACCAACAACACATGATGCATTACTACGTATGGCATCGCCTTATTTGTTAAAATATATTTAACAAATAAAGGATAAGCTATTAAAATAAATTATGTAAAATTTCACTAATGTACGTCACCTACATATTATTAATTGAATAATACTCGTACACAGAAAATCGGAGAAATTAGAGCTCTTGATCTTTTAAAAGATGTGAATAATGACCGGATGGTGATTAAGTACATTTATTTTGTTTGTGGTATCACAAAATAATACACACTAAATTACGGAACGGCCTCGGGGGACTGATCCTCCCGGTGGATTTGTTTCGGCGTATCAACTTATTTTCGGACACGTTCGTTAAACCGAGAGAAAATCTACCATGGTAAGCATTGAGAGTATCTACAAGTCAAAAACAACTTTTCAGGAGAGCGATTTCAAATTTATGAGCTGTGATTACTTTTATTGGGTGTTTAAGTAGCAAATACATATTTAAAATACATTTCGGAGATTTTTTTATTCTCATACCACGTGAAAATTTTGTCCCAGAGGTTGAAGAAAGAAAATATACTTAAATCATTTTTTTAGTTACACTCTTTATGCCCTATACTAAGTAAAATGAGAAATGCTGATTTATTAAAAATCTCTTCAAATTTTTGGTAATCCAGTTAAAAATGGGACTGCAGGCCGCTTCCTGATAAACTTTTAATAAAATGTTATTTGGTAATTTTTATTTATTTATTTATTGCATCTCACTATACACAAATCACGTTTTTTGACATTAAAATCAACATCACTAGGACCAAGCCTGTATCGAGGTTAACAATTTACATTTGAGTGAAGCAAACATAGAGCTATCACAAGCATAAAGTAATATTACATACAAACACAAAATATTTCAAAAAGATATGATATTTGGTGAGTTACAACATGCGTAATTTGACAATATATTGTAAAAATATTTGAAACATAACAACTTATTAATCATTATTACCAAGAAGAAACAAGTAGATAATAAAGCTAGGATGACATTCAGTTTTTAGCAAATGGGACTTCAAATGGGAATTCAGTCGGTAACCGCCTTTAATTCCGTTTTTAACCAGATAACGAATAATTTTAAGACAGATTCGCAATAAAATATCCATATTTTTAATCAATAATTTTTCATCGTGTAGCTTAATAGAAATATTTATGCGCTTATGAGTTTTAGAAAGTATGGGGATGTCTGCGGAGAAGGATTCCACGATACTATTGTCAGTTTCGAGAGATTTTTGAAGCTCAATATTATTGGAAACTATAAAAAAGTGTTTTCTACTTATAATGAATATTCCTTGTTTGACAAAAGCAACCCCGAGCTTGATACGTTGGGTATGTGACACTTACTAGCTCAGGGTTGGTTGGTTCCAGATTGTGTGATCCCGCCCTGTTTGCAGATTGCATAATGGACCGCTCTCGGGGCCTCTGCTGGCACCGTTGGCTCATAAAGAATACGGATCTCCACTATACCCGGTACCTACTGAAACCTCTACCCAGTACCCACCCTGTTTCCCAGTGTTCCTCGTATAGCCTACATTATACTCCGTATACATGACCACATCTCCAATGTTCAACTAGGTAGGTACCAGGTAAAAAAATCTTATTCTTGTCGTACATTATGGATTGTACTAATAAACTATAAAAAGTTAATAATATTTGGATGATTTTTATAGCGCCGTTTTTGTGCAAAGTCACCTCAAGGGCGCTGTACAAGTTTATTATACATTTCTACAATGATCTATGTTATTACTAACTATATTTGTAAATAATATACAGTACAATACTTACCTGGTAGGTCAATTGAGATTAACACTTAATTAACTTTAACTTATTGTTTATTATGGAAATTTAGATACAGGATTTAGGCAGAGATGTGCAAAATGGATACCCAAAACCATTTGAAATGCAAAATGGAAATGGGTCAAAACTTTTCCATTTTAAAATTTTAAAAAAGGCAAAATGGTTTTTAGAAAAGAATTTCAAATGCAAAATGCTAAATACCTATTTTCAAATGCATTGAAAATGCAAAATGGTTAATCAGGTCAAATGGTTTATCAAAATAATTATAGAATTTTTAAACAATTTTGTCATTTAATAATGGACATCAATGTAGAACAAACATATTACATGATGGTAAATCCAAAAACACCACGACTACAGATTATGAAACCACAAAAAATTTGCGCGGGACTAATGTTGCCAACGCAAAAACATAGAAACTGCTATCTAACATTTAATATTACAGCGTCATGGCCCCATGTTCAGTATTTTTTGTAATGGTATCACTCATTTTCCAGGGCTCCTACCAGGGAGCAACTTGACAAATGAAAATTACTCTCGTAGCGAGGTTGAGGACCGACTGATATTTGGGGCTTATGGAAAAAAGATGAGTGGAGATAAATAGGAAGAATGTTGCAAAAAAGCATTTAAAATGGAAAATGCATTGAGAAAAGCATTTAAAATGCAAAACGGTTTTTAGAAAAGCATTTAAAATGTAAAATACCCATTTTGCAATTCTATTTGAAATGGATTTATTTAAAATAAAGCACATCTCTGGATTTAGGACATAATTGGATATAACTGGACTTTCTCTTATGAATGGTATATTTAATTTTAAGGATATGACAGCTAAAACAACTATGTGTTAATAAATTTTAAAAACCACTAAGTATAACAATGTTTCATTCTACAAATTTTATCAATGAATCGCATTCATAATATAATGAGTAAATCGTCAGTATTACAAAATTATGTTCCCTTTTGTATTCAGCCTACATAATATAAGATTTTCACAGCTAGTATTATCGTGACTAATTTTTGGGTTATTATGCCGTGTCGCTTTTCCTCTTTTTAAGCCAACGTTTCACATACGTCCTTATGATGGACACTGTAACGCTGTCTGAAATGTTGGCTACGAAAAGAGGAAGCGTAACACAGCATGTTTACCCAAAAGTTAATCACGATAACCTTACTTTATTTAGTTTTTAAGGGGTAAAACTTGTGTTTTAAATGGGATGGTTAAATTAAAACTCTCATATTTATATTAAATTAACTACCCGGCTTTGCCCGACTTCAAACACAATATATTGAAAAATATGATGGCTTTATCAAAGCAAGTACCATGGATCGTGATGAAAATGAAATTTCTTGATATGCATTGAGGTTATGCCGCATTTCACATCTGCCCTGATGATGGACGCTTTGATGACGATCGGAAACGTTGGCTCAAGAAAAAGGTAGCGCAACATGGCATAATACCTCAAAAATGAATCACTATAATGATATTTCTGGTCGAAATAGTAGTGTTGACAACAAGCGCAATGAAAATTTCATGGCGTTCACAATTTGGTAGTTTTAATTTCTCAAAGCTTAAAGTTTCTGACAAAAGTGTGTTTGTATGAATTGATCCGACAGATTTAATCTGTCAAAAATTTAACGTTTTTGTTATCGTAAAAACGAAATTTTTAAATATATTTTGGTACCTTCTGACACTAGAATTCCAAGCTAATTTGAGCTCATTACCCAGGAACATTTCACATCAATTCTGAAATCAGTATATTTACATAAATAAGTATATAAAATATTTTACCAAAATGAGTATATTTATTTTGTAGGTACAACCTACTTGCTTGTATCGATAAAAAGCTAGATTTTAATTATGTTTTGGTTGGCTAGCGTGACATCAACGGTATTAGTTTTTTAAACTTTACCCAAGCGTGCTGCGTGCTCAGAGCTCAGTGTCTACCGAAGTACTTAAAGTTAGAGTTGCCTTTATCGTAATGATGTTTGAATAAACTAGTAACTCATTTGTCTGCTTTTTAGATATTTAGTGTGAGTTAGGGTGATCAATGTAACTGAGCTGTAAAGTTCGCGGTGAAAACGGTATAATATGATTAATTGACCTAAAAATACATAGTTACAATGCTGATACTACATTGAGCACGATTGTAGAGTTGGAAGAAATGAATAAATAATAATGTTAGTTTTTCACTTATTTAATTCGAACAACAAACATTTTTTTCTAGTGTGCTTTTTGATAATCGATACAAATCGACTTCCATACCATAAAGACCGACTGAATATTTCATTAATATACTTTTTGGTGAATTATTATAAAGAATAATGTATATTAATCTGAATAATGCTGAAAGATAATATGACTAACGTAATAATAATGTAAAAATATCAAGGCTAACTTCACCAACTAACTAACGACCCTTGACGTGATTTCTTTTAAAAGGTGAAATCAAATTTTCCTTGCTTTATTCATATCCGTGCATCATTTAATAACAAAGAAATTGAAAAATAGAAAACACAAAATACCTAGGAATGTGCATCAATGCCCAGGGTATCGATTCTCCAATCCATTCCCCTCGTAATCGCCGTCGAAGTACGTACATTGGTCGACGCACTTATTCTTGAGTCTCGTTGGGGGTACACGCCAAACGTCAAAAGTCATTCCACTCGAACAACGAGTGGGTCCAACCAATGAATTTTCGAATGGAATAACATCGTCGAGAATCGAGACCTAGTTCAAATGGAATGCATATATACAAACGGTCCAACGCGGAGAAAATTTTCTGCTATAAAATTAAATTAAAAATCTGGTCAAATTATTCGTTTTCCTGTTAAGGGCGGGACTGCAGGCCTTTAAGGAATGAACTGACCTAGTTCCTAACAAAGTATCAGTTAAAAACGAGTGTTTTGTGAGGAAGGCGGAACACGTGTTCATACAAATACTGATATTGATATTAACATATCTACTGATATTGTCGCATTCTGTCATGATATGTTTTAGGAATAGAACACATGTTCTCGATGTATTCTGAATGATTAATATTTTATGATGAAATTGGCATTTTCTCACTTTTTTTAACAACATCATTTTTCTTCGTGTACTCCGTGTAATCTTTCCCAACCAGTCATTTTTCGTTAGTAATAATTCGAAATAGAAATTATGCAGTCTTTGTACAATGCATAATAACTGTTGTGATTTTTAAAGCTTTTTAAAACCTTATATCAACAACCAACTATTAAAAACACATTCTGCGTGTAGTAAAAAAAAAATCATACTAGCCACTTGGCCAATCTATAATTGAATATGGAATGTTAACATGGGGAGGCAATGTAAAATATCCCATAAAAAATATAATTTACTAAAAAAGCAATTACCAAAACTATTTTTAATAACTTACTACAATCAGGTGACAACTGTATATTTGAGAAATTTGATGCATTTGACATAAAACAACTACTATATGCATACGCAGTATTAAATCACACACAAAATAAACCACTAAAAAACTCCACACAAACAAAAAAAATAGAACAACCGGGATAAATTATGTTCTCACACAACATAATTTATTAATTTGCACAATACAGTGCCAATAATTTTATTAATATTCTCGATGAATACTACTTTGAAAAAAGTACAAACACTTCTTAGGACTAAAATTGTAAAATATATTTCCGAACGTAATCAAAACACATAATAAATAATCAAGCTTTCAAAAACAAATATCAAACTGGAATCGACTCAATGGGAAGAGATTACACGAACCATAAATACGACAACTAACGCTCAGTGATTTAGCAGGGCCCGGGTTCATAAAAAACTTTGAAAAAAGTAGCAAAAAAATATTGTTACTTTTTTCAAAAAAATAAACGAAATATTTTAAAAAGTATGTTGGATATATTCGTTATGCACTTACCTCATGTTGCCTCTCATATTTATAACGATTCAAGAATTGCACTCACCTGATTACGCCGTGTCTCCTTGGGGAGTCCCCAACTTATGCGTCTTCTTAAGTAATACGTGTATTAGAGGGAGCGTGCTAATATTAAAAAAAACTTATATTATTAATGAGCGAAAGCGAAAGTATTTAATAAAGCGTGACTTATTATAAAATCTCTCAAAACAAATGTCGTAACACTCAGGGCAAAGCAGCCAATCATGTGTTATTTGTTTGAAATTTTGATTACTTAGAAATGTTTTTGATGTTTTAATTAAATACTTTAATCTTTCAAAGGAGTGTTTTTTAAATGCGTCTTATAAGCCCAGAAAAAGTGCTCTAAAACCCCTTTACGGTTATGGTTGTGTTGAATAATGCGACCAATTAAATTCTTCGGAAAATAATCGTAATCTATTTAAATATTTGTGTCTAAACTTCACAAAATAAAATAAAATTTGTGTTTTGGCCATGTTTTTTATCTTGCTTAAATCAAAACAGGCGGTTCGTGTTGAGCGGGAATTTAAACCTTACCGCCATCTACATAATGGGTATTATTGTAAGCCGCCCGATTCAGTAGCATCGCCTTAGAGAAAACCTGCAAATTTTATCACACGTATTACATGATAAATAACATAAAAAGAAAAATATTTTTATTATTTTCGAAGCGTATTTTGCGATTTTTTTTCCAGGAAGGGAATTTCATCCAATTACTTTTTAATTTGACAAATGTATAGAGATTATCTTTAAAAGTAACATGTATTTTCTTAAGAGCTTAAAACTTAAACGCTATTACTAATAAACGTGTTTTAAATATTACACAAATGATAAACAATATTTTTGAAAAGAAAAATATACATATCATACATATTACACTGGGTAATTTGTGGAATTTACACGCCTCTTGAATCCTTCAAGGCTACTTTTAAAAATGTCAATAGTTTCGGAACAGTTATGCAGCGCCATATTTTGTGTTTTACTATGCCGAGCCAGCACGTCCGTTCTGTCATGTGGGATACATAGCAGATCATGATGCCGTCCATGGCTGTAGTTGTTTGGTACAAATAACTTATAGCATTCGAGGAGGTAGATATGGGCTATCTTTAAAATTATTATTCATTTTATACGCCCCACTCCACTACACTCTGAGTCTTTGGTATCGCGTTTCAGCGAGCAAATCTTCGTGATGCATGAATCGCGGGTACTCTCCATGCAGTCTCATATACAGATATCTAAGAAATGTTTATTAAATTTGTTCAATTTTTTTTCTGGCTCATACAGCTGAGGCATAGTCAATTTTAAACCTAATAATGCAATTATACATAGCCACCATCACTTGGATTTGCAGGAGATGTGTTATACATCGATAGAAATTCGGAAAGCGGGGTCTAAAGTCCTTTCTCCGATAGTTCACCTAGCTTCACTGTCATACCTCAGTAAACTCCGCATGTAACACTATTCTATATCCCGTTCAGGCCTAACCGGGTTTCATGTAATAATTCACTGTCCAGTCACATCCAACGACATAATTGACGAATTAAACGATATCTAAATATCGCGTGACTGAGGCTGTTGATCAATTGACGAGTATAAATTGTCGTAACAAGTAATTACTTGGCAGATAAACGATTTATTCTGGTTGTTAAAAAATAACGATTTGCGTCATCGTGTGTGAATGGACTATGTAATTTAAGTACCTAGGTCTTTACGTATATGGGTCATTCCGCCGTTTCGTTCAAATTTGCCTGTTTCCGCGGATTTTTTTTTTTTTGCCTTTTTACTATATATTTTTATAGAAATGGGTTCCCGTACCTATCAGATGTATAAAAGTGAAAAGGGCACCTTTGTGCGACACTTGGATTCGAAGAAAATTGATGGAAGGTAATGAAGGTGTGGATGGTAATGAAAAACTGTTGGATGGTAATTTAAAAATTTGGATGGTAATGAAGTTTGGTAATGAAATATTAATTGATGGTAGTGAACATGTTTAAGGTTCTTAAAATGTCTGTGAATAATGAAATTTGAATAGAAATTGAATAATAAAATAGATTTCAAATCATGCTAAGTATCATTTGACGTGGTGAGCGGATTAGGAAAAAGAAGAAAAACCTATTATAGTGAAAAACTAAATGCTTTATTCAGACTTTTGAACATTGGAGACAAGAAATACATTTTTTCATACGTAATCAGTTCTGCTTACTTATGCTTTTGCAATATCTGTATGAATTGTTAAAAAATAATGGAAAAAATATCAAAATACAAATTAAGAAAAGGCAGCTGGAACATCAAACCCAACACAACTAAAATTTTCCTATTATACTTCTTACCCAGAAATTATAAGGAATAGTCAAATTCTTTATAATTACGTTTTATAAGTAGGTTTGTACACAAGAAATACAAAATTTTCACATTCCTAAGCAAACATTGTAATATTTGAAAAATAGAAATAATAAAAATAATAATTAAAAATAAGAAAAAATCAGAAGTCAATTGAAATGCAGTTTAAAATAAAATCAGAGATACTTAAAACAAACACAACATATGTAACTAATAAGTACAAGATAAAGGTCTTACATCTAAATAGGAACATAATATTTAAGGAACTTGAGATCATTCTTGTGAAAGTTTTTGCTGGAAAACTATTTCAAATCAAAGTTCGGCAAATTTTTGAAAGTGAATTGTCCTCTTTCATTCTCATCTGGATCTTGCAAGCGCTGAAGAATTTGTGATTCCAAAATGAAATCGTCGTCACTAATTGTTGGCCAGACAAATTTTTTCAAAGAATTCCGTTACAGTGAAGTTTGCATTGGCAAGTGTCTCGTTCTTTTTTGGGGAAAACAGTCCAGTAGGGTCTATATTTATAAAAAGTCGAATAGCTGATTTTTTGTTGTTCTTTGCAGAATTTGTCTTGGAGGTTTTTGAAGTTATCTGTAATATATCTTTTCTGTTTTTTTAAACCTTTGCGTTTCACAAATTCTTTTTTTCCGGGAGCTACCCGGCTATTTACATCTTCTTCAAAAAAATCTTGTATCTTCCGTTTTATTTCATTTGTTTTGTTATTCTTGTTTTCAGCTAAAGTCTTTCTGATTTGAAAGGGAACTTTACTGAGTACTTTATATTTCTTTAGCTTGTTCTTGTCTCTCAGTATTTCATTCGCAAACTGTCTTTTCTCTGTTTTTTTTAAAGCCTTGTATTTTTCATTTAATCCTCGAGACAGCGATTCACTGAACAACAATTTCTTTTTTACATCTTCGACTTTATTCATTGGGATGTATTTAACTATGTCGTTTACTTTTTTCTCTACTGTATCTTCGATTGGTCTATTTACGTTTTGTAGCTGCAACGCCTTCAATTTCTTTTGTTCGTTTCTTTTCTCGTTCCTGAGTTTGCTTATCTGGTCCTGTAACGTCTTAATGATTTTCAATGATCTATACCTCAATTTTCTAACATTCGTTAGACCACGCACATTTTTTTTAATGATTTGTTGTTCATTCTCGACTGCGAGAGGGTCAGGATCTAGAGTATTTTGCACATTATTGGGTACTTCCTTGACATTTTCATGAATTGGAGGCATATTTTCTACTGTAATCGTTTCTATTTTACGCTGCTCCTCTTTTTTCTTCCAATAATTTACAGAGTTCTTTCGCCACCTTCGTCTTTGCTCTCTCTGGGCTCTTTCACTCATATCTTCAATGCTGCAAATCTTTTTTTGCGCTTTTCGCATTAAGTATCTTTTTTTTCTTTCGCTTTCTGAAGACTGTACAGTTCCGGATTGTTTTTAATCTCAGCATATTTTCGTTGCTTACGCAGCCTGTCCTTGGATAACTTTTCTTCTTTTTTCAGTTTTTTATTTAACTTTGCCATTGTGGATTATGGTGTTTAGCCTGTAACAAATAATAAAGAAAAATTATCATAAGTATCGGATCAAGTGAGAAGTTGAATAACAAATATGGATAATTTCAATTTCGTTACTTTTACAGGAGAGCCCAAAAATTGTTACACTACTTTTATATCTTTGTTTAATATTTTTTTCCCTAAATGATTTAAAATCTAACAGTAATGATATGGTTTTTTAATCAAGAAATTTGCGTTGGACTCTTAATAATGCCCTTTATATAGATTTTTGTTCAAATCTGGATTTGTTTAGAAAATTGAAATTTTGTAAAAATTCATCTGTTTTAATAGACAACTGAAGTAATGAAGATAAGTAATGAAAATAATTGTGACTGTAGGGGAATAGTTGAACCATTTGTTTAATATATTATTCGTTTACATTTGAATAATTATAATTATATCATTGAATAAAAAAATCGATTTTCAAATAAAAATTCGCAGGGTAAATTTAAACAGATTGTTTTTCCATATCAGTAAATAGATAAAACGAATATATGTATTTCACCAAAACTGAAATTGTCCGACGCTAGAACGCAAGAAACTGCTTTTATTGATAATATTAACTTTTATGAACCCCCAAACATGGTCCCAGATGCACGTAAAAATAACCCTTACAAATTTATCATTACCCTCCACACCTCTAAATTACCATCCGGCAAAAAATTTTACGATACGGAAGGTAATGAGACGGAGGGTAATGAGGTTTTGAAAATCTTTCCTTAATAACTCGCTTAATAATGACATTACAAATCTTTATGTTTCAATAAAAAATAGTCCGACTAATTATAGTTTATAGGTTCATGATTCGAATTTTTAAAACATGTACTTACTTTAAAAAATGCTGGAAGGTAATGATGCCTGGTCGGTGACAAAGTCGTTTTCGAGCACGGAGATCGCAGATATTTCTTTATTCAGCGACGCACGTCCTCCCCCGTCCAGATATAGCGGTACACTGATTAGTAACGGAGGCGCGGGGTGGGGTACAGCTGACGAACAGTGACAAACACGGTCACAATTTTAATTACCGCTTTGGCGGAAGACGACAGCGATTTTTTCTGGACAAAAACAAAATCTCAATTCTTTCTATGATACAGTAACTTTAAAAATAAATTAAACACCAATAAATATGCAAAATTAGTTGTACATTCAGGTCGATTAATGAATGTAGTGATTTTACTAGTGTAAAATGTTCTTATTTATTGATCAATTTACCGGTCCCTCATTTACACGGGGAAGGTAATGAGATTTTAGCATGTTTTTTGTATACCATAAAGTTATTAAGTAACAAATGCCTAATCCGGTAAATACTACTTTTTCCTTTTTTTAATAACTACATTTTCCAATAAAACTTTCTTGAAAAACATTATTTTTCATATGACTTTTTTGCAAGAACATGCGATTTGAACGAAACGGCGGAATGACCCATATTCATTCATGGTTGACTGACACATTTAATGGTGCCAATTAATTCTAATATTACTTTGGGCCTCCGTGGTCGAGGTAAGGCTCTCGACTAGCAAGCTGGAGGTGGCGCGTCCAAATCCTAGTCCATTTCACAAATTACAAATTAAAAATAATGTATAGTATAATTGCGGCACGTTCCAAGGAGGAAGATACTCTCAGTATCGCCCTGGTGCCTTCAGCCTCACAACATACGCCAATTGAAAATGTCTCACTGGCTCCAGAGGGTTGAGAGCAGTTGGGACTATAGTGCGGTTTCACATTAAAAAGTTAGTAGGTAGGTCTTATAACCAATTTCGTAATATTTCGTTATATATTTCGATTATACAATTCGTGCTGATAAACCTTAGTAAAAAAATTATTATGATATAACAAGCAGTGGGTACTTACCTAGTTTAATTCACAACCGTGTTTTGTTTGTTCAAGGTGTGCGTTTTTAGTTGTTATAACGATGACTCAATCCACCTGCGCAATCTTACCCCCCCCCCCCCCCCCCCCTCAAGTGGTTTACCATTAAAATTACGCTGGTTTCAGCTGGTAACTGACGTAAAAGCATTTGTAGTTGTTATAACGATGATTCAATCCACCTGCGCAATCTCACCCCCAAGTGGTTTACCATTAAAATGACCCTGATTTCAGCTAGTCACCGACGTAAAATCATTTGTAAAATAGCGTAATAAATTATTTGTTATGTTTCCCAGATTTTTCATAAAATAATGCAACATAATATTTTTCCTCTCACGTGAAGAGAATGAAACCCTCGCACTACTTTCGTAGTAAATAATACACATTAATATAATGTATAAAACTCTCCTGTTTATAGATATAATTCTGTTATGAATTGAATACCCTTTATGTACGTTCTACCTTCGTATGGTTACCAATAAATGACAACCGTCACTTTAAGTGAGAACAACAAAAAAAATATTTTTCTGATTTATTATTATTGTGAGTGAGTTTTCTTACTTATTACAAAAAAATTTTAGTTTTCATATAATTTTCTTCAAAATGAATTATTTTATTTTTTTTATTTTTATTATGATGTCTTACTAGAGGTAAAGTCACAAGGAGGAAATCCATGGTTTTATTTTGGCGATACTACAATGTACACACTGTAGTATCGCCAAAATAAAATAAATAAATAAAATAAAATTGTTCACAAGCATATTATAAGTATTTACTATTACAGAGAAATAGAAGTAATTTTACTTGGTAGAAAAGTTTTGAATTAATTTTGGTAGCCAACAACAAAATATTTGGTACCCACGCAAGATTTTCTTACAATTTAGTATTTCCAAGAATCCTTAGAGCATCGGCGATACAAGGCTCGAGGTGTAATGAAAGAAGTTTGCAATGTTGATGCTCTCTTAATGGAATCAGAAGATGCTTTAATCACTAAGGTGTAATGTGTGTAGCCGACCATACTTACACGATCTCTGTTGTCTCGGGAAGTTGTCGATAACAATAGAAGTTGCCTGTGCGGGGCACAGAGGAGAGGAGCAACTTAGTTCGCAATCTGAGCATCAAGAAGATTCCACTCCTAAAATACATATATCTCAAACAGGGAAGGCAAACACTTTAAATTAAATGCCGAGCAATTAACGCTGCCATCAAAGCTGATGGGTTGCTTTTCGTTAGAACAGGTGGTGCATAATATTTAACTTCCAATATCGCAATTCTTTAGATACCTACTACCTTACAATGAATTTTCATACTAATTCATGATTCAAGAAATAATGACACAGACATATATACGAGTATGTATAATTTTTGATTAGTAACTTTTCTTTAGGTAGCATTATTTCGTAGTATGGCAGCTTCGTATATTCTTCTCATACACGGAGAAAACTAACTGATATGAAATAAAATATTCGTTTTCCTGTTAAAACGAGACTAGAGGCCTATAAGGGAATGATTTGACAAACTTTATAATAATCCATCAGTAAAGCACAAATATATTAAGTCTCGGAACACGCGTTCTTAAAAATAAAAATATGTTAGAATCTCGTACATTATATTTATTCGGAAAAAGAAATCTGCATTGAACACGTGTTCAGATATTTTCAGAATGACCAATATTTTGTTAGGAAATAGGCATACAGTCACATTTTTTAAAGTATCTTGAAAGAAAAACCATACTCATTTTCTCCGTGTATTTTTTGAAAGCTTTATGTATGTCTAATGCCGGTATGCGAAGAAACAACATTTGTTTATTTGAATAAAAATTCAAACAACCGCAAGAAACCATCAATTCCGTTTTTCGAACTCCCTGTATCACAGCTCTACTATACTTCGCTTGCCTTGCAGCTGTTCTAGATTGGCATGTTTATGCGTTGTTTATTTTTGCAATGGAAAAATGAGAAATTTTCTGAGAATCTTTGCAGAAACGCAAATGCCATGTATTCTGGTAAACTTGATTAAAATGTTCCTATACGACTTTCCATCGAATTAACTTTCGAAATGCGTTTGAATCTTTGATCGAATTTAAAGAGCCCCAAAGAGATCATTAACAAAAAAATTAAAAAAACTAAAAATCAGAAGGATTAGAAGAATGTAGGTCAGAAATGGGCGTTTTGATGACTACGTAGATCGGATGGTCATCGGGAGTATCCAGAGAATATGTTACGATGCGCTAGTGAGTAAAATAAGAACACAGTGACACCCCAAGGAGATGGCATGGTCCAGCGAATCAAATACTTGAGTATACTATTTTGGGAGACGGATATGGGTACCGCCGCCCCGGGAAACATTTATTGGATTACCAACACCTCTGCCATACGTCACCCCAAGTGGTTGGAACTTGGTAAATTGGTGGTTTAGCTGTGGTACCCGGGTATTTTTTTTTTTTAAGACAAAAATATATATTACAGTAAATAATAAGATAAAATACAGAAAAGTTCCAATAAACTACTTTTCAGTAGTTTGTAGATGGCAACATTTCACATAAAAAATATTAAAAAAAGATAAAACTTATTTTACTTAATGACAACAGTGATAACAATAAAAAATAACAATTTGTTTTAAAATATAAAAAAAACATATACACAACAGTGATAGTATCTACCAATAGTTTGTATTAGACTCTAATACAAACTATTTCTTTCAGCGAGCCAATTTTTCAACATAATATTTGTTTTTACATTTGTACATTTTTTTATTTCAGCAGGTAACATATTTAAGCAACTAGGTATCATGTAGTCCAGTGTTCTTTGTCCATATTTGTTTAAATGCTTAGGTACAATTAGTCCTTCATTTAAGGTAAAACGAGTATTGTAAGTGTGGTCCAGTCTATTTATGTATATAGGGCTATTCATATGCTGAAATATAATTTTATACTACAGAATTGATCTTACTGAGAAAATTTTAAGATTCTGATAAAGGTATGGAACATTATGCCTTTGTTCGAATAAGCTTTTATGAGCTAATAATTTAACTAGTGAATTTTGAACTGATTGAACGTGGTTTATATTTGTTTTACATGAAAGTCCCCAAGCTGTGATTCCATACCTTATAATAGATTCAGCTAGTGATAAATAAATTATTCTGTGTACGTATTGGAACATAGAATTTTAATTGATATAATCTATTAACAATAGATCTCAGACGTTCACAGACTTTATTTATTTGTAAGTCCCATTTGAAAAAACAATCAATAATAATACCTAAATATACATACTCTGTGACCAGTTCAATATTTTTACATGGACACATTGCAGGAATACCAACATGTAAGCAATTTGAAGTGTGTGTCTTTATTTCAGGTGTAATATTTGCCTTAGTATTGGGTGATCTAATATGTATCAATTTAGTTTTTTTGGCATTTATAATTAAACCAGAGTTCATCGGATGAGTTTTGTTTAGACCATATAGGGATACCAACTGCGGGGCCGGCCGGTTCGGGAGACACCGGTTTGGGGAGACCCATCAACCTCTGCAGCAGACCTTTCTGGATCAATCTGCTTGCACCGCAGAAGGAGGGATAGACACAGTAATACCTAGATTCCTACCCACCCCTCATACATTTTTCCTTCCCAGAACTTCCTCTCCTTAAAAAGATACTCCACACGGCATCCCGAAAGATGACGTAGGCCTTTAAGGAAATTATTTTCCTCATAGCCCCTGTATGGCGTTAATGCAAAAAAAAACTGTATTAAATAACGTATGTAACGACGTATAGTGAGTAAAAGTTATAGTGGTGTTGTTATGCCTACCCCTTAGAGAAAATGATGGTTTTCTATAGGTGTCTCAATAAAAGTGACGGATTTGAATAAAGCACCATTTTTTTTATAATTGGCAGCTCTAAAACTTTCATATTTCTCATCTATCAAGCTTGCAAGTAAAAATGGAACGCTACACGAAAAAACAACGTGTTATTATTGTTAACCGCACGGTTGACAGATATATGACACATGAAATTTTTAGATTTCGAACTTTAAACCTTAAAAATATATTATATATTATGTACATTACAAAATGCAATGGTGCGGACCATTGCACATTGATAATAAAATTCAAAGTTTATAATCCCTGTCTCATAGAAATATATGGAACGGACCATGTTGAGCAAAGAAACTTCCGATGAACTTGGTGTGAAGCGTTATACCAAGAATACATGATATCTTACTTACGTCTGTGAATGTGGATTACCAACACTAAACCTCCAGTTCTGTGGAGACCAGCGAAATCCGAACGGACTATCTAAAAACAAGAAACATAGACAAGTTACCATAGTAGTTCCAGGAAGAGATATATAGAGTATGTCGTACGTTTATCATCCTCTTCCTTTACACACGTCTTGTATGAAAACGAAAAAGACAGAAGATACTAAAATGATAACATCACGTATGACCTCTCTATGGGACTGCTGTAAGGCTTTTGTTAAAAGTAATATATGTTTTAATAAAATCGCATGTTCGTTGCTTTTTATAAATGTACATCAAATTTTCCCAAGATGAATGATTTTTAATTTTTTTTGTATGTGAACGCCGCATTAGAATCCCGACTGCTCCCAAATATGGTGTTGTGATAGGGGTACGCTGTGGGGAAGGATGTGAAAGCAATGACGAAGGAAGGATGGAAAAGGGACGAGGAAGGTTTGAAAGTATCTAAAGTGTTTGGCTTAATTTTAGTAAATATTATTATTATTCATAAGAAAATTCGAAAATTTAAGAGTTCAATTTTTTTTTTAAATGTGAAAACTTGTTCAAAGCGTGGTTGGAGTTTTCAGGCATTTTTGTGTTTCTAGGCAAATGAGGAAATTTTACGAAAATTCAGAAATGTCAATATTTCCCACTGTTTGGTGATCGTATTAATTTCATTTCACTACAAGACTCCATACTATAATAATATCGGTATTTTCTAGGTCTATGTTGAAATATTTCCTTGCTTGCTAAACAGAGTTTCAAGGGTTCCAACAGTTATTTGGAGTAGATTCTGGATGTTTGCTTACAATGTAAAGGTTATTTTGAATGTGGATAAATCAAGGTGGTTGAATATTTGTGCCCATATATTTTTCTATATACACAATTATTTATACTTTTTGATTCACTGGGAATCTGATTTGATATTATTTTGTCAAAATGCTTCAGTACGAGCCAAAAGTGTCAAAGTAATGCCAACTGACCTCCATCATTTTTTAACGAGACTGATAATTTATTTGGCAGGTTGGGGAGAAAAAACGACTAAAGATCAAGACGATCGTTTCTTTGATTTGTGATTTTATTGAATTGACATATGAAAATATTATTGAATAAATTTTCGTCCTGCTTTCAAATCCTTACTGTTTATTTTCCTTTAGGTCTCAGGCTAAAAAGGCGAACTTTTAAATTTCCCTGACTTTTCGACTTGATCTAAACCTCATTCATCAATGATAAAAAAATTGCGGACAACGAGTCAAAAGAGTACACGTTTGAGAGAGCAATTTTCATGTATTTTTGCAATTGTTTTAAACCTCTTGGTGAAATGTCTTCAACTGTTTGTGAATATTTTCTCGTTATAGCTGCGGACATTTGAATTGTGAATCACTTCTCGACTCATTGTATTGTGTTTTTATTTTCCAAGGACCATTGGAACAAAATCATACAAATTCGTAGCCTTGAAGTTACATTCTTATCGATGAACAGTATCGGATGTACGCTTGGACTGTGAATATTTGTCTAGATTTTAAAATACTGACTCAGAATATCGATGTCCTTTGTTGGAACTCCCCTCTTTATAGACTATGTACTCAAATTTATAAGATTTTAGCTGTTTTGTTGTTCAATATAAAAGAAAATCAGCACGTGGCCGATCTTATAAAGATTCCCAAACAAATAAATTTTAACAATTTCGCCAAGAGTCGAGTTTGAAACTTTTTTAATAGACTTCAACCATAACGATAAGCGTACCCACATCAGAAAATTTGATAATGCCTTCCGAAGGCGATACAGATGTTACCCGTAATAATATTAACACAGAACATGTTTATAAACAAACCTTATTTTAATAAGAAGCAACAATTTTTATATGAAATTAAAATAGAGTTCTACAAATTACACTCGATGGATAAAAAAATCACAAAAAAGATCTGAAACTAGTTTTATTCCATGAAATTTTCAAAGTAACATAGTTCACTCTAAAAAAAGACGCGTGTCGAAAATAATTCAAATTTATGACATAAAAAAATATTTGCCAATTTCTAGAGGCCATGGCTCACTGTTGGAGTGTTTTTTTGCTGCTTCAGATTCCACATACCTACAAGTCTATTTTTGCATCTGCATTTCAACTGAATTATTATTACGAGTTATTAAAAACGCAGGAATTTTTCTAACTCCTAAACTTAATAACACACCTTACCAGGAAACTTCGGAAGGGAAGCCGTCTAAGAAAATATGATTATACAAATAAAAATCAAGGCTCAATACCTCCATACTTTTGTAGTAGTTTCCTTCTCAGAAGAAACCCGGCAATCCATTCACTAGTTCTAGTACCTGGATAGGCAGGTACCGTACCAGGTAAGTGGTAGGTTTGTATGGTGGGTTATACTTTCAAGTACCTTTTTTGTTGTCAAATTTGGAGGAAACCTTTGAAATAATTCCTTAGAAACCGTCTATTGTGATCTCTATAAAGGATGAAGAAGTAAATATTTTACGGCTAATAAGACATTCCCTGTAATAGTCACGAAGGCGTATTTTTCAAATTTACGCTTTAAAAACAATTTGCATTTTGGGCATGATCTCAAACGTAAGCTCTATGTATTGGAGGGAAGATTTATTTTTTGCGAAGGATTCGTCAAAAATTAAGGAAAAATCTACAGTCACATTTGTCCTGGGTCGATCGTGAATGACCCGCTCGTTGAAACCCGCTCACGAGCTTAGTTAGTGGGTCGTCAGCGTCCCAGATCGTGTAAAACGATCGATTGACCCAGCTCTAATCATTATGTACAATTAAGTAACTAAATAATTTGCAAATTCTCCAAAAACCAAAATGTTACTAAACTAAATTGACTAACAGTGAAACAGATGCTGACCTTGAACGCAATGATATTTATAAATAAAATAATGAACAACCTAATACCAAAATAATTTAAAAAAATATATATATATATGTATATATATAATTAGGACTTTCATAGACATAACACAAAGACGTGCAGTGAGATTAGGCTCACAAAAAGGACAAAGCACATACACAAAACAATTTACTATGCAAAGGAATGCAATACTATAACGCGCTGCGGAAACTATAAAGTCTGCACAAATTGATAGATTCAAGATGAATTGTAGGAGCCATATTAATCCAAATAAAATGTAATAAATTATAAATGTATATTTGTAAGATGAAATAAATTAGACATTCGAAGTAAAAATTATTTGACTAAAAAAAATGCTATCTCCAGAAGTTTTAAACCCATTTCTGATACCTAAAAGATCAGTGTTGGGTAGGACACAGAATGAGTTTATATGAGGTACTGTCATACTGAAATTGCGTTCGGAACCTTTGGTTTCATAGAATGGTTAAATTCTATTTTTTAATATAAAGTTTGATGCTTTTTTTTAATACCGTTAAGTTCGTATTTCTTACCATTACGAAAAGAGAGCCACAAAATTGCTATAAGATTATGTGAGCTGTTCCTTAAAGCGAACAAATTATCTCTATGGGTAAATAGCTGTTTGTTCCCTAACCCGAACCAATTAGACTGAGAAGTTAAGAAAATAATAATAGTATTTTTTGGCAGTAATAATAAGTCTTAAAGGTTTATTATTACCCATGTGTACCACATGTATTACTTTTGAATAGTAGATGTGAATTTAATTGATGAAAGCATAAATCCTTTTACGTTTGTCAGATTTTTTCATATTAAAAACAACGCAATAGGAAAAATCTATTAAAATCGCCAACTAAAAAAATACCAAACAAATATTGGTAATTCGTTAAGAATTCGCGTATTCAAATTTCTTGTGTTATAGAAAAGATATATTTCAATTACCTGTAGTAATGTAAATACAAGATTTTTTAGCCATTATTTTTCTGGTGAATCTAGTAATGCACACGTTAGGTAGGAAATTAATAAAATAAACGGACTGACAAAAAGGGTACCTTGTCACATGCCAGAATATGAAAATGAATTTCATGGTAAAATTTGCACATTTTTAAGTATCAAACACGATGCATAAATTCCGTCATTTACATGTTGATGAATATGTACCTGTAAATTGAAAGAGCACAGAAATTAAGGTTTTAATTTAGGTTTTATGACAAATTTTGACTAGTTTTTCATGTGAAAAAGTTTTTATCTTCCCCATTACAATGGGCGGTTTTTGTCCCTTTCTATAATATTAATATCCTTTGGTAATGGTGTCGATGAGAGACATT
This sequence comes from Hesperophylax consimilis, assembly GCF_061612785.1. NCBI lineage: Eukaryota > Metazoa > Arthropoda > Insecta > Trichoptera > Limnephilidae > Hesperophylax > Hesperophylax consimilis. The sequence goes on along the minus strand of NC_142844.1, from coordinate 32,099,322 downwards.
CCCAAATAATTAAAGCCATCTCGTGCCACTGCATACTTCCGAGGTGACGTCACACCCAGATGACGTCACATCCAATCAGCGAAGCTCCCGCCTCGTGTTTACCGAACCGCGATTTTCTATTAAATATTTGATTTCAGTTTCTGTTTCATGGCCGCCATCGCATTCAATGTCGTCACCGGCTTATCCTTCTTGGCAGAAATAATGGTCAAAAATACCGACGGAATACCTTGGCTAGGTATATAGATAACCTTTGAGAATTTGCACGAAAAGTGCCGAAATATATTTGTGACATTTTTAAACACGATGCCATCATTTCATAAAAACGTACCAAACTACATCCTCGCGTAGGTGCCACATTGACCCTATTGTGATTCAACTCCATATCGCGAAACTTTAGAGATTGGTTATTTATGATAATCAAAGACAAAAATCTTTAGTTTTTCCATTAGATCAACTACGAACACATTATGTACTCTAATATATTTTGTACAAGCTCACAAAAATGAAACGGCTTAGCTTGTAGTTTTTCTTAATAATCACCCTCAGAAGCCTCGCATTATGAGCTTGAAACACTTTCGGGTCTATGTCATCTTTGGAGACGCTTTGTGGAGAATTTTTTTAAGTGAAATTTCTTTACGCGCGTTATGCATTTTCGAGGACCGGAGTAAAACCGACTCATGACCGTCACGAAAAACCGTGATCATTTCGCTATAGGAGCCTAGCTAATATTATATACCTAGTTTAGGTCACTCTCCAAACTCAGCTTCGCGGTCTAGAGGCAGAGCGCCCGACTCTCGTCGTGAAGAACCGAGGTTCGATCCCCGCTTTAACTAATTTTTTTTTTCTTTTTGTGATTTTTTTAATACGAGGAAAAGTGATAAAATGCTCTCGTGCTGCGACTTTTAGATATTTTGAATATATGATATTTTGTTGACATTTGTTGATATTTGACTTGTTTTTGTGCAAAATCACCTCAAGGGTGCTGTACAAACTTATAATACATTTCTACAGTGATCTATGTTATTACTTAACTATTTATGGAGAAAATATACAGTACAATACTTACCTGGTAGGTCACTTGAGATTAACACTTAATTAACATTATCTAATTGTTTATCGGCGAAATTCAGATACAGGATTTAGGACTTAATTGAAAAATTTAATATAACTGGACTTTCTCTTAGGAATGGTATATTTAATCTAAAGGTACGACAGCTTAAAAAGGTAAGTTTTTAGTTTAGACCTGAATTCTGTTGGACTTGTTATGGATCTTAGTTCCGGAGGGAGTTTATTCCAAGCATATTATAGTATGGAAACATATACAATTCCTAGAGAGCGCTTGTACGCACGTCATCAACGTTCGTCCTCTTCTATATTACAAATCTTGTACGAAAATGAAAAAGACATTAGGTACAAATACGATGATGTCATGTACGTTCCCTCTCTGGAACTAGTATACCGACCTACTTGGTTACATACAAACATAAAGGTTCATAATTCGTCTGGGTAACTTCCTGTCCCGCGGTTTTAAACAGAATACTGCCAGTCTTACATTCAGAGACCCTACAATAATGCATACTCTATAGACACCTACCTATGCGTAATTTATTTCGTTTTTAATATTTATTATTTTATAAACTTTAGACACAAATCTTAAAACAACAAATTATCAAAATCAGGTTAGCAAAAAGAGTATGAAAAATGCCACTACATTCAGATCACAACATTATTTTTAACGTAGCGTAGCTTACATACGTTAACGTATGTTTTAACTAAACTACTTTAATTTTCGTCTGTCTGTAAATTTGTTTTGTGTGATCTGTGTCCGGTCAATCTTGTCGAGATGGTAGCAGTGTTTGACAGTACCTTTTAATTCCGCCAGGGTGCATGAGCGTTGCGACCGTTGCGAGCTGTCAAGTCAGACTAATCAACATTATCACCGACCGGTCGGTGGCCGAGTTGACATCGCGCTTGGGTCCCACCCAGGCGTAGTGTGTTCAATTCCTCGGCTGGCTAAGTCCTCCATCACAACACAAGCAACATTTTCAGCTTACTGTGGTGGTAGTAGGAGATTTTCAAATATTGTCAGGTTATTCGTAACCCAGGAATGTTTGTCTTTCTTTTTAAAAAAAATAAAAAAATAAAATAAAAAAAATTACGCTAAGTCTGCTGTTCACAGAACTACTCGTTATTTAGAGCTATGGATCAAAAGACAAGAAGTTGTAAGGTGTTCAACTAAATACAAATATACACTGGTTCAGTTAATATATATTATTTTTGTCCTATTTTATTCGATTGTTCCATTAAAAAAGTTTTTCTAAAAAGTTAAGTAGAAATCTACTAAGATGATTAAAGCACACATGCATAGTGAGTAAATTTGATGTGTTGAGATTCACTTTGAATATAATTAAATCACAAGCAAATATGGCTAGTAAAACTTGTTAGGATTTAAGGATGTTTTTTTTATCAATTAATGATGCGTTTATGTAACCAACCTGCACATTCCACGTCCCAAAGCGTGTCTCCTGCGCTCCCGTGTGTATGTAGGTATTATGCATATAATATGTTTCCTATATGAATGCGTAGTCATTCAATGCACTTTACTAGATCATTAACTTAATCATCTTGACCGTAGTAAATTCCCATAGTCATCAAACCACTCCGCCCAACGCAGCGCAGCGCATCCTATTTGATGGTAATCATATAATTGGATAACGCAACAATGACACCGCGTTCTCAGGCTTTCATTGCTCTTATTATGTTATGCGATTCACTTAACGGGATACTAGTTCAATATAATGATATCTCCTTGTTTACATTATGCTTGCCTAACATTTTACACTCTTCATTCCAACTTTATTCTTTATAAGCAATTTTCCATCTCTTCTTGCAAGCTGGTTATTAATTCATACATTTATTAATTTATTTGTTGATTAATAAAAAAACAGTACTAAAATATATACACACTTTCTTAGGATAACATTATTGGAAAGCGTTATATATATAACAACAATACATACACTTTAAAGTTTAGTAATAAGAACAATAATGTAAAGAGATGTAAATGTGCACAGTAATAAAGAGATAGCATATCATATATATATATATATATATATATATATATATATAACGAACATAACACGCATATTATATATACTTTATAAAATCTTAAACACAAATAAATAAAAATAAAAAAGAAATGTAGATTGGCACAGTAATAAAGAGATAGCATATTATATATAATATGATATCTCTCGTTATATAATCTGAAACACAAATAAATAAAAAAGCACATACCAGATTTTTGATACACCCAATTATTTTATTTTGGCTCAAATCCAAATTTAAGTTATGTATGAAAAATTTTGCGCAACCTTTCCCCTTCACACACTTTGTCTATGGTTTACCAATATATATCAAAGGGCATATATAAAAACAATTTATTTATTAGTAGAACTCATCGACCAACGTACAACTATACAAAATTACTGTGGCAATCTTTACCATGCCGACTGCATCCCCCTCATCGCATCACTCTCCTATCAGAGGTTGGCTAGCCAGAAACGACTTGGAACTGCCTAGTTCCAGTCACATAGATCTTCCAACAATCTTTCCCTATTTTTACTATTTTGTTTAAATTTCTATTTAAACAAAATTTGTACAAGGCTATGATTAAAGTTATAATTACTGTAATTTAACATTAAGCATCAGAATATTTTCACAGTGTTCACCGTCCTCCGCAAATCCTCACTAGGCTATTCTGTTCTGAGGTGGAGTGTAATTATTAAAATATTTTTGCATGTTCAGTTATCTTAGCATTATCTTAACTTAGTATTTGTTGAGTAATCTCGCGTTTGTCGTTCCTCATAATGTGAACAAATATTTAAATTTCCGTCTTTTAAGTCAAGTATAATTTTGCAGGAAGAACTTCTGTATTTGAAATTGAGATTTTCACTGCCTGTATTATAGGGATTATTTTTGGGGTACTAGTATAATATTAATAAAGACGACGGCGCTACACTCAATAGTTCTTGGTATCCGATGATTGACGGCTACACCAAAACTAAACTCAAAAAACCATCTTAAATTAAAATGTATATACATACATAAGCACACACACTCGCGCAGATGTGTAATCTGCCCTGATTATGGACACTGTAATGCTGTCCGAAATGTTGGCTAAAGAAGGAGGTAGCTCAACATGGCATAATACCCCAAAAATAAATCACAATAACTTCTACATTAGTTTACCTATCTGTCCACATATAAGTAATAATAATAATGATTGTTATTTGGGGAGAAAATGATCGTTTGAGGAATGTGGAGATCCGCAAAGAGTGCAAGGCTGATGTAAGCGTAATGACTATGATTAAGAAAAGAACGCTTAGATGGTTTGGGCATGTAGAGATAATGAGCGAAGAAAGGAGTGTAAGGAGAATATATGATGCGAATGCAAATGGTAGCAGAAGTCGGAGACAGAAGGTCACATACTCGAGTCGGGCCATGTCAAGAGCCAGAATAATAGAAGGGTATGTATGAATGTGAATTAGGCAAGAAGTGTGTGCCAAGACGGAGTTGTTTGGCGGTCCGTCCTTTCTGACTACACCTGCGGGGAAACGGCGTGATGGTTAGTTAGTTAGTTGGTTAAGATGTAAATATATCTCATTGTCTCTCCTGGATATTAATTTGATGGGTATTGGGCACATATACATAAACAAACCTTATAAATTATTAAAGATTAACAAAGGAATAGAAATAATGTCAGCTTAGGAAGACCGTTGCATGTCCATTTTTTATAAAACTAGATTTTTTTACCATCGTGCCTTTCACTTTTCACACCGCTTAGGTGCGCGTTGAAGAATGACATTGGCAGCTTACGCATCCTATCTCGGCAAAATAAAACAAACACAACAATGAAAGGGAACCCCAATTGTCTGGGCACGTACAATGGCGTGCACGTACGTGCGAGTATGTATTGTTCAGCGGTTTAGTACCTGTTTTCTTTCACACCCGAGCACCGTCAGTCGTCAGTGACCGGATTCGGTTTCTAATAGGGTTACCACTATTAGACCCTACCATAAATCAGCCTACGAGATACGACTTCTCGTGATTTAGAAATTTGCTAACACCTTTGTCAAATAGGCAAGATCATTTGAGTCGTCTGATTGTTTCGGTTAGTATGTGAAATCGACACTTTTAAGCAAAGCCAGTGTAGCAATGTTCGTGTTTTGTGTGAAATAAACGCTGCGGTTTAAGCTCTCAAAGCAAAGGATGTGGTTTTGTCTCCTGTTTTTAATAGCTATCCATGTTGTATGTGTACTTCAAGGAAAATATCTCAATATTGTTTATTATTTAACTTATTGGTATTTAACTGGTAATATGAAACAATTCGCAAAAGTTTAAATCGTAGTAGACGGAGAAAAATGGTCTTGTTAAAAAATGATAGCATGCTAATTTCCTGATAAAATATTAGTCATTCAGAGTATTTCGAGCACAAGTGTTTTTTTCCTAATAAATATGATGACGGAATGTGACAATATCAGTATTTGTATGAACACGGAATGCGCCGTCCTCATAAAACATTCGTTTTTAACTTATACCTTTTTAGAAACTTTGTCAATTCATTTGTTACAGGCCTGCAGTCCCGTTTTTAACAGGAAAACGACTGATTTGATCAGATTTTTAATAAATTAGCAGTATATCAGTAACAATAATAAGGAACAATAACGATTGGAATCCACGTGCTTTTGCAGTTTAGTTGCTTTTTTGCAAGATGATATTTTGGCGATACAAATGGCTCGGTGGGGCAATGAAAAGCTTATGAACGTTCAAATGCCAGTATCTATCATGTACATACTGACCTATAAGCGAGTAGCTAGTATGCTAACCTAAATATATGTATATATAAATTTGCATTAATTATATATATAAAGCAAAATCACTCCAAAGCTACATAAATGGTCGAAGTGTTTCGCAAAGCACAAATTATACGCAAGTGCCCACTTGATTTTGTAGCGGCCCACTTGATTTTGTAGCGGCGCAATGTAATTAAAAACAGTAAATCATATACATTTTTGATCGTTTAGCTTCCGAGAACCTTTTACAGAAAGTGGATATCTTGGAATCTTAATAACTTTGCAAATCTGTGTAGGCGTATTATGTGGGTAAGTACTGAATGCTTAACTAGTAAATCAATAAGTCTATGCATCGTCACGTTCTACAGAAACCTTGAGACGGTCCAACATCCTGCCTTTACAAAAGGATTTCTGAATGAAGGCAAGACGGAACATGCACAAAAGCAAACATCGAGCATTAATATTTTATTCAGGCAGTAACAGGTCGGCAGGTAGATGGCCCATTCATAGGAAATGAGCCACGACAGTGACTTTATACCACAGACTGATTCCTGGTGACAAAAAAACAGATCTTATTTGCCGTTCTTTTTTTAGCCTGAAAATAAAATACAAAAAACGCATACCGTCCGAACTAAATTGGCTTTGCATCGCCGCCAAGCGATCCGCGTCATTTCCTGTTCAACTTTTTGTCGGGACTAATAAGGGACACTGGTCCGGTGCAGGATTAACCACAACCGCAAGTTTTAACTATTGCAGTCCCAATGCTTCAACGAGCGGTTTAAGTCAAACTCCATTAGTAAATGGACCTCAGTTATTATAGAAGAAAGGATCTAATTTATTATGTCTTGTTGGCCAATTTGACATCAATTTTGTCGAAAGAAATATTTCAGGGGTGACGACACAAGAATTTCCGAGATTATTGGCTTAATGTTCTAAATAATTAATTTTAATAACGACGTTTTTCAGTTGGAAACAAACACAAAAGCAAACCACTAATGATTTAGAAATCGTCTGTGGTCAGTTTCCTCAATATCTTTTTAACTACTGAATAACTCATCAAATAACCTTTTAGATAAAGATGATATAAATATATTTGGCTAATTTATATAGCGCCCTTTTCATGAGAAATCACCTCAAAGGCGCTGTATCTGAAACGAAATTTAAATATGGTAAATGTTCTAACTTAATCATGCTATAAATAATTTTTTAAAACGTTTGCGTCAAGATCGTTCACAAGTCAAAGAGTTATGTTAAAAAATTAACTTGCCATGTCGATTACGCACACTTGACCCAGAGGTGGGGTAAGCATTCGCATACCGTATTGCAAGTGTTCGCATTCTCCTTTCAATCTGCTTTTGAGTGGAAAATTACCTATATAAAAAATTAAACGTAAGATGAAATTTGTGTTTTTTTTAATAAGGGGCCGTTCAAGTATTACGTAAGCAGATTTATTACAATTATTTACCCCCTCTTCCCCCTTGTCACCAAAAGTAAGCAAAGCTCTTACCCCTCTCCCTCCCATGCTTACGCAAAAATTGGTACCTATGCATTTTTCTGTTAATGTATTCTGTTTTTTAAGCGAGTACCTAAATGTATTAATTATTTGTGGGAATCCCCGAATATGTATTCGGTTTTCAAACATAGACAATGTGTGGGTTGCCAATGTGTAAAAAAAAAAATAACTACTGCTGAGCAGTGCTGACGTAATCACTATCTCGACCCCCCCTCCCCCCCCCATGTCATCAAAAATAAGCAAAGCAAAGACCCCCCTGCCCCCCTATAGTGCTCACATAATACTTGAACGGCCCCTTAAACTTAGTGAGTAAAACCTCAAATTGTAGGTCCTGGGTTCAAGTCGTATCTTTTTCTGATTTTTCTGTTTGAAATTTTCGTTTAAAAATTACTAATATTGTCTTCTATAGTTAAATATCGTGTGTGTTTTGTTAGAAGGGCGATCCGGCCATTTTTACGAAAATCATTTATTTTATGAAATTTCAATATTACCTCCATCAGTGTGTTTGTGTTAAAACAACGAATTCTTATCTCCACGGGAAATGCCAGTATTTGAGAGATCATTAAGGCTCATATCCAAAAAGTGATTTACATTAAAGGCGAATAAATTAATATTCCCTTTTTCATCTATATTCCGTCCTACTATGTTATTGAAATTGTTATCGGAAGGTTGAAAACAAATAAAAAACGCGAAAATACAGAAGTCTACATTTATGATACGCATGAAGGGCGAATAAAAGTGACAAGGCAAGTAAAAAGCCTAAACTTCAATATGAACATGAAATGAATTTTTAGTCTTTGGTAGATAGCTCACTGTCCACGAGACGAGATATAAGGCGACCTAATTTTCGATAAGGCCTGATTTCGACCTAATTTTCTAAACGAAAATCTGAAACAGAAAAATCAGAAAAGGATACGGTCACATCTAGGACACGAACCTAGGACCCTTGTCTTGTGTCCCGGAAAGACAAGGGTCCTGGGTTCGTGTCCTAGATGTGACCGTATCCTTTTCTGTTTTTTCTGTTCAGATTTTCGTTTAGAAATCGCTTATATTGTCTTAATTCAATAAGTAAATATTTACCAATAATGTTAAATATTTCTTTGATAATCATGATACCGTAGAAGCATTACAATTATTGTATAATTCTTTAACCTAAAAGAAAGTGTCTTTCTTCGCCATTTAATTATTTCAGGATGAAGATGTTGTCGATGAAAGGGTTTTTTGGTTTGTTATGTCACTAATCTACATAAGATATTAATCACATTTTTACCTATTCCATCTAGTAGTTTTAACACCATTATACCATTAAACCTACATATAAACGGGACGATGCTGGCACAATTTTAGGGCTTGTTTTCAACACCGATCACGCACTTAACAAAAAAAACGCTCGCACCAACCACTGCAGCCATTTTTTGTAATTTCCCTAGGCAAGCAGACCAGCTGAACACGCCGTCAATGGGAGGAACGACAAAACTCTTTTGAAAACTCCTTTAAGTACGGAATTAGGTAGAAATAAACACTAGTTTTAAATCTGCCGATATTCCAGGCAAAATCCGTATTCAGTCATGCCAAAAAAAGCTCCGCCAGCCAGAAAACAAACAAATTCACGTCGATCGCCATCTTTGCTTCGCTTTTCCTCTCTCCCGTAAACTTGCCATAGCACAAAAACATTTTGCATCCACATTTCTGAAGTAACTACGTCACGATAAAAATACCTTCGTTATTGTAATTTTTTCTTACTTTTTTCGAGAATTTACCAACCGTGAAAATACGTACCCTATTATGAGCAGAAGGATATAATAATAATTGATTTCAATAGGTTCAGTCGAACAGAACAGGGATTCGACTTATACTTATTGCAAAACGCCAATAAAATAAGCCATTATATTATTTGACTTTCGGACTGCTTTCGGGTTGTTTAAGTTATTATGCCTCCTACTGCGTCATTACCCGAAAATCTTTTAAATAAGGATCAATTATATTTATTTATTGGACAATTTGTATAGCGCCTTTTTTTGTGAGATATCACCTCAGGGGCGCTTTACAGTTGATCCAGGTATTACAAAAAATATAAATATTACAAAAATTAAGTGAAATTAAGGTGAATAAAATGAAGTACAGGAACAGGTGACGCGAAGATAGATGGAGACTCTGCAGCAAGAATCCTAGGTGGTGAGGAAACTGGACCAGCTGATGCAGCGAACGAGTGGACCGCGTCCACCAAAAATGCCAGCACGAGGTTCGTCATTCGTCCAGGTATACCTTGTGTTGTAAACACTGGTTTATCATTAATAATAATAATAATATTCAGAATCAAAATTTTGTTTGAAATAGCTTAAGTTATGTTTCGTGAATGGCTAAGTACTTTTCCGCCTTTCTCTTGCAATTATCCTTCTTTCCTTAACTTATTTCAGCCTTACAAAATTTCCCGACTTGGATGCCGCTTTCTTCACACATATGAAATTTTAATCGGTAGCATACTGAAAAGAAGAAGATTGCTATCAGCAATAATAATATTATTGGAATTTTTAAGAATTAAAAAATCTAAGTACCGTGGATTAACACAAACACATATTAAAATAAAATTAAATGATACAATTTTACGAGTTAACTAAGTACCGAGTCGTCAAACGTAAGCGTCATAAAACACGTCGTATATTTCCAAGATATTTAAATACCTCATTTGCATAGCGGTTCATATTCCGGCATATTATTTGTCTGAACAACTAACTATCATAAAGGCTCATCTGAGCCACGCTTGTCACCGGGCGAGTTTAATTTATCACCAGAACCATTTGGTAGGGGGTGGGTTAGAACCAGGGCTGGTTTCACCAAAATTAGATTTTATTATCCACAATATTAATATATTGATCACGTCACTATTTTTCTATGTTTTATCGAGTTCTTCTCATATTGGAGAGAGAAAGAAATCTATTCCACTGTCCGAGAATGCGGCTAGATCTATATGAAATTATTTTGTTCGGGTATTGTAATATTATAACCTACATTCCAATAATAAAAACTCATTTAAGATTTAGCAAAAAGTATAATTTGTTTGCAAACGCGACATTGTTATAAAACCACAACTTACTTACACAGTATTTGCCTTTTTTCTCAATAAATTTATAGTTTTATTTTTTATGTAAAACCGCACAAGAGTTCCAACTGTTCCCAACCGTCTGGAGCGAGTGAGACTAAGGCATCCCTAATTGGGGTATGTAGTGAGGCTGAAGGTTATGGGAGGGGAATGAGATGGGGAATATAAAGGTGGGGAAGTATATTATATCCTTTTATCATTTGCTTCTCACTTTTTACTTTTAGTAAATGACTCAGCTTTCTAAAAGCAATGATAGATTCACCTCTGAGAACGACTTACCCAAACCTGGAAGGTGGTGGTTTAGTATCTCGAGCCAATGGGGTAGTCGGAAGTCGGGTGATAAAGGGGTGGTAAAGGGGTGGCAGGAGGCAGGCGCAAGGATGTGGGACGACACATCCCTTTCTCTGCCCGCGATGGGAACGGCTGCTATCGAAGAGGATCATCTTAATTAGCCAGTCAGATGGGAAGGGATCGAAGGTTAGGCTCGGGTTGCCGGCGGGATGAGGGACCATGGAAATGCTTGATGGAAACACACACAAAGTTACAAAGGTTTCAGATAGCGTTGCATTATTACAGTATCATAGGACCTGTTGTTAACCTTGCTCCTGGTTTAAGGTGTTTTGTTTGACAAATTAATTAAAAGTAGGTACCTAGTTACCAAAACGCGGATGAAAGTGCTATTTATTAATATGTCTCACTTAAAATAAAAATACTTTTAAAACGAGATATTTTAATAAAATGATACAAATCTAGTAGGTGTCAGGTATAAGAATGCTACACATAAAATAAAAATTCTGTTATAATGCACCAAGTTTTAGACGACTTGTTTTATATCAACTTACTGACTGAGTATACTGTTTAAGAATAACTTTGATCAACAATATCCTCTCATAGATACCAGACCTTGGCAGCACCGCTGTCTCATTCGACGAAGATGAAGGATGGAGACTCTGCAGCAAGAATCCTAGGTGGTGAAGAAACTGGACCAGCTGCTGCAGCGAGAGAGTCCGCCGCGTCCACCAACAGTGCCAGCACGAGGTTCGTCATCCATCCAGGTATGTGTCTGCTGCTAATTAACCGCTGACACAGTATCCTCACATAGACAATAAACCTTGGCAGCACCGCTGTGACGTTCGGCAAGTCCATCATTCATTTCCATGCAATCTTATTACTGGTGATTGTGTTAGTGGGATAGTAAATTACCCTGGGCATAGCGAAACACTTGTTAGGGCCTTCAGAGTTTCCAAGAAACATCTGGCGTACCAACAGTTACCGATCCTCGTCAAAAATTCTACTTCAGCGAATTTCGAATATTTTTTAGCAGAATTTTCGATTATTCATTTTTAACACACTGCACTCTAATCGCATTACTATAAAGTTATGATTACTAATTGTTAAGTTAATTTAAAAAGTTAAAGACTGATTTTAAAAATAATTTAAAAAGGATGTTGCCTCATTTCCCTTGAAAATACTAAAAATACACAAAGCGGTTGGAGGACGAGATACCACGTCCGGCTGCCACGAAGGGCGCTACAATACAACATTGTGTACTTTCCTCATTTCTCCCGCAATACAATGTTCCCTTCTATTTTCCAAAACATTTTTATAAATTTTTATTTTATGCTGATAGATACTTCGTTTTGAAAACCTGCTTTTTCTCATTTTTCTGCGTAACGCAATTTTAAGATATATTCTTTCTTCTTGCAAAAATGTTTATTTATCTACTGAGCACGTTAATCTCTGAGAATTAGTTAGGATGCAGGCGAATTCTCCAGTTAATGTTTAGTATGTGTTATCTCCTTAAATAAATAAAAAACTTATTAACAAAAATATCTAAATAGAATATCTATGTATATCTATTGATTTCCACGAAACACAGCAGTAACACACCTGCATAAATTTATAACGCTTAGACTAAGTTTTTTTTTAATAGGCAAAATAAATATTGGATCTTTATTTACGTGATAAATCTTAGCTTTTTACATAGAAGACCATACAAAAGGTACATTATAAATATAAATTCAGTGGCCTGTGGTTAGCGGGACTGTGACAACCCCCTATACATTTTTCAATCCATAGCAGCATATGATATTCTGGGATGGGGTGGATGTGCAGAATCCGTCATTAATCCAATAATTACAGTACAAAAACTAGTTTTCAGAATTATATTTAAATGTCATCCTACCTATCCCTCCAAAATACTATTTACCAAAATTAGGGTCTTAGATATTTGCCAGCTATTCATTTTTTTTATTATTTATTGAGTTAGTTTATACATTTGAATATAAACTAATATAAACAAGGTCATATTTCATTTTGTAATTTTACATATTTTTACAATAAATATAACATTTCTTTTTAAATACATTAATTCTTCCTTCATTCTTCAGACTTTCAGGCATTTCATCAAACATTTTTAGTCCTTTGTACATTAGGCAGTTCTGTGATTTTGTTTTTTTCATATGTGACAATCTAATCCTATTAACATTACTGGTTTCGTAATTATGAACATCTTTATTAAAAACAATTTCATCCTTAAAATATTTTGGCATTTGGTTGTTCATGATTTTATGTACAAAAATTAACACATTAAATAATAGTCTCTTTTTTAATAGAAATCCAATTTTGCTGTTCTCTCATTTGATCTATGCTTGCGTATTTTCCTTTTCCTAGTATACATCTCATAGTTCTATTCTGTATAACATCTAGCTTGTTCAAGTTTCCTTCGTTGGCCAAATACAACATAGTAGAGCAATAATCTAAATGTGGAGCAACTATAGTTTTATAAATCAGCTCTGTAGTGTTTCCATTTAGTTTATTTCTTAATCTTCTAAGAAAATTGTCTTTTTTAGATACCTTCTTTAGCACATATTCAAAATTTGCTGCGAAAGTTAGTTTTGAATCTAGTATCACACCCAGGTACTTAATTTCATTTACTTTTTCAATTTTTTTGTCATTAATTGTCAATTTTAACTCTGTGTTATGCGTTTTGTTGCCTATTTCCATATATTTTGTTTTGTTGACATTCAGTTTTAATTTGTTAAATTTCAACCATTTCGCTATATTTTGTAGGTCTTCATTTAATTTATTGATTGCATCTATGTACTCTTCACATGAAATATAGATTAATGTATCGTCTGCAAATAATCTAATTTTGCAATGTTTTATGGTTTTAATTGTAAATAATGAATAGAATTGGACCTAATACCGACCCTTGTGGAACACCGAGGTTGTTTTCTATCGGTTCTGATTCTGAGCTTTCCACTTTTGTTACCTGTTTTCTTTCATGGAGATATTCTTTGAAAAGATAGAGCTACTTCAGAAAGACCTATATCTTCTAATTTTTCCAAAAGTTTTTTCCTTTCTATCGTTTCAAATGCTCTTTTAAAATCTAAGAATGTTGCAATGATGATTAAGACAAGCTTATGCTACATACAAAAAAAATGACTTGCTAGTGTCTCCTCAACACCAAGTAAACACCCGCTTTTCATCAAATCTGGGATGCGTGGTCCCAAAAACTAGAACCAGATTCGCTCAACGACAATTCTGGTTCATCGCCCCTAAAATATACAACGCGTTGGACAGGGACATAAAATCAACTAATACTATATCCCTTTTTATTATACGTGTCCAAAACTGGATATTTGAAAGGGGACGAGCCTTTTTTAAAGAATACATGAGTTCCTAACTTTTAAACCATTATAATAAAATTAACCATGTATCTGTATATTTATGTATATATGTGAATACACATTACGTTTGTGTGTGTTCTTATATAGATGTGTATGAATGTATTTATATATGCATGTATGTATGTCTGTGTATGTATGTATGTATATGTTTATATGTGTATATATGTATTTATATAAATATATATATTTTTTTTTATATATATATATTTTTTTATATATGGATGTATTTATGTATCCATGTATGTATGTTTGCATGTATGAAAAACATATATTTTGTTTTATATTTTCCTTAAATATGTTTTTTTTTTCTTCCATATTATGTTTTATTTTTTCATATTACAACATATGGTTTTATTGTAATTTATAGCATTATGACTACCACAACACGGGCATAAGCCTAGTGTGGGAGTTATTAAGTACACAAAAATTGTAATTCATAAAATTTACTGATTAAAAAATAATTTTTTTTAAAAATAGTCAATGTAAAAGCATTGGGGTAGGAGAAATGTAAAAGAACCATATCAAATCTTCAATCCAGATTGTTTACGGAAATAAAAACAAAGACATTTAATAGAATTTGGATCAGCGAAATCATTTTACAATGTTTCAAATTTAATCAGTTCTCGGTAATACAGCATTGAATTTCACCGTATCGTAACATAATACCTACCGTCAACAGGGTTTATATCTTAGTTTAGTCTATGATATGATATAATCACTTAATTGGCGTGATATTCGGTACAGTAGATTTAATAAGGTTGATCCAATTAGTGACACACTTCAACATGTCCCAACCGTCACACAATGTGACATATATATTTAATTCCACTTTTATGAAAGGGATCAATTATTGTTAGTAGCGGTTGGTTAATCAATTCCAAAAAATTATGAGTAACACTCCCTTGTGCTTTATTTAATATATAAGGGAATGCCCCGTTATAAAAATTGATTTCTTCTCCCTCCCACTTAATATTCTGATGACCAATCTCGATTTTATTTAGTAAGGTAAGTCTTTATTTTAACATTAGAAATTAGTATAGTCAACAAATATAACCTTTTTTTAAATATTAGCTCCATTCATGAGAACCTTATGAAAAAAAAAATCTCAGGGTCTATGTCTCATTTGGGGATGTTGTGTGAAGTCTTTTTGATGAGATAGATGAGTGAATATTGTAGGTGGGAAAAAGCACAGTAGCTGGCGAAATTTCCACTGCTGATTTATTTAAAATCTCCTCTCGAAGTCCAAATGCTATAAAACGCATATAATAATAGTCTTAAGCTACGATGACTCGAGTGCTGAGTTCTCGCAAGGAAAGTGCGTACTTTTGAAAGGTAATAGGAAGAATATATGATGACATACAAAAAAATAGTGAACTCGGACTGTTTTTCGAAGCTAATCAGACTTTTTGAATAGCCGTAAACTTGGGACGAGAAGTGTGGAAAAATTGGAAGAAAGTGGTACATCGGCGACCTAAGTTATGGTAGCCATTGGTGTACATAGAGCCGGTATATCAGTCGGTCCGTGTTCTCGCTAAGTACGACAATTCTCGCTCAAATTTAAACGGCGTGATAAGCCGCAGATTGATAATTTTTTAGATGCCGAGGCGCTATCAGTCAATGTCAAATCTGACATTTACGTAAATATTACATACTTTTATCTCACTGAAATATACGTAAATTGCCTAATTTTAACAGTAATGACTATTGTATCTATCGAGCGATAAGGAATTGAGATTTTATTAACTAAGAATCTATCTAAAATAGTCTGGTATAATATTACAAGAGGAATTTTTCATCGTCGGGACAGTTTGTTTTCGGCTGCGACAGTTAGTTTGACATAATTTCATGAATAGTGCACTGACTCCAGTAAAACAAATACAATAAAACAAATTAGTATCCTCGCATGTGGCGCCATGTTAATTGAAGTGGGAACTTTATCGAAAAATCCGCATTTTGAAAGATCCGCAATATCACGATAACATTGTGTCTAATAGGCATAGATATACCACTCACGTAGAGAGTATTTGGTTTTACATAGAAAAAAGTAACACGTTCCTTTATTCAAATCATAGACAATACGTGTAATATTGCTGCTATCTAGGCTTACGATCCACATACGGATTATGTTCCAAGCTGCGCTAAGCTCCACATTTCAAACAAGCCTAGCTTATAATCAACTGATATACAGGGTTTTCCAATAAGAGGTGTTATTTTGATAAAAGATTAGTGGTTTTGTTGCTTGTGTGGCACGTAGCGCCTTTTTGTTGAAAGTAAACGTTGTCAAAATTAATAAAATTCGATTCCGGCTATAAAAAATCACTAATCATCTCTCTAGAGCGCAATCCATTCACCGTAACTAATGCTCCAGCCTCATTTTCGAAAAAGTAAGGTCCAAAGACTCCGCCGGACGATAAACCGCACCAAACAGTCACACGTTGAGAATAAAGAAGCTTTTCAACAATAACTCTTAGGTTTTCCGAGCCCCAGATGCGACAATTTTGCTTGTTGACGAAGCCACCGAGGTGGAAATGGGCCTCATCACTCAAGATGATTTGCATTTGATTCACTCAAGTGAACTTTTATAATTTCAATGCGTTGTTGAAGAGTGTATCGTTCCATTTTTATTAATGAGGTAGTTTTTACTTGTCAAATGTCAAAAAATGACAGCTTCAAAAGTAACATCTACCGAAATAGCGGGCTATTCAAAATAACACCTCTTATTGGAAAATCCTGTATCTAGCCATACAGAACTGGACGTATACAGCAGGAAGCCGGTAAGAGTAAAGGTGTTTCTAAGAAGCGATCAGGGACTACCAAAGGTTGCAGCCTCGATAGTGATGTTAACTCTCATTGTCTCTCTCTTGTGTTTTTATTTATTAACAGGAGCTACTTTTGAATCTCGATTTAACCGACTTAAAACCGATCGGTCAGTGTCGTTGGCAAGGCGTCGTGATGTTTAATCTCTTGGCTAGCTAATTCCTCCAGCATTTGCAACATTTCCGCTTGTGATAGTTGTAGGAATTTTTCGAATATTGTCAGGTTATTAATAACCCGGGAATGTTTGTTTTCTTTTTAAATCAAATTAAAAAGAAAACATAGCCAGCAAGATCTCGTCAGTATTGAGAAAACGTAAAACAGATTCATCTAATACCGAGTCGTAAATGATCAACCTGCCTAGTACTCGTAGAAATACAAGTTTTACAAGAAAAAACTAGTAAAAATAATTTGACCAAAGTGACCAATACGATATTTCAGGTCTCATATTCCACAAACCGGTAGTGTGATCATACTGTCATCATCATAGCACTATTTAATTAAGTATTTATTAGTCAGATACTTATATATCTACCCGCACAGTAGATACATAGACATACATAGATGGAAGAATAAGTAACAATTTAATCTACATAGTTTTAGGCATCAGGCTGGAAAACCTAATCGGCATATCCAATCCAATCTTAAAGTTTACCCCAAAAGCCTTTAGAACTTGGCAAAATAACATATCTATCCGCAATATCATTATTAGGAACAAAAAGCTTGAATAATTTGATTGTTCCCTAATTCTAAGATATCATGCCTTTCCCAACAATCACTTATGTTGAATATTCATCTTGAATTGTACATGTAGAGTTATTTAAATATCTACGTCTTATTTCGTAGAGTCTAAAATAAATTGTCGCACTCAAAAGCAGCATCATTTATTGTAGCACATACACGGAGAAAAATTACTTTTGGTAATTTATTGAGAATTACTTCAAATTATTGGTTATTCCGATTTAAAACGGGATTGCAGGAATGAATTAACAGGTTTTCTGATAAACTATTAGTAAATTACGATATTATCATGATGTCGGAATACGTGTTTATGAAAATCCGAATATTTTTGCATCATAACGAAAAATCTTTGTTTCATCATGATAATAAAATATGACAAAGCAAATTGCCAAAACATTCTTAAATTGACGTTTTATTAATAAGGCCTGTATATTTATCATGAAAGAAAAATTTATGTTTCTCCGTGAAAAATCTTTCCTTAAAATATCAGAAAATCTATGAATGTCCAACAACAAAAAGATAATAGGCTACTTCTCGTGATTTTTAGGTTTTCTGTTTTATCGTAGTTTTAACTGTGCGTTATGGATTGGTCAAGGAATATAATAATTCAACTGTGTCAAAATGAAAAATCGAAGCTGACTTTAACCATAATAGATCTAGCACAGACCAGTGAAAAATCACGTGATATTGTAATAGTAGGATTTGTGAAGCAGAAAGTATTTGCCTAAGGATTTATTTGATTTTATTTACCCATCAAAAAATGATAATAGGGACGTTAACTAATTTACGAATATTTTATTTTTGACAGATTTGTATTCTGTTGAAAATTAAAACAAAAGAAACACACATTTCAAATTTGGAATTATTTATAAAAATTAAATTATTTTACAAATAATTTACCGATTACAAGGAGTTCAAAATTTACAAATTTGTAGTAATTGAATTAGATTTTTTATTATTTATTACATTACATTATATTACGCAGTAATATTTCACATCACGCACAGCATCACAGACTACCGAAATATTCATAGTGAGTTAGATGATTATGATAATTAGTACTAATTTAATAAAAAATAAGTAGGTTTTCAGGCATGCAGGTAAGTCGTAATGTTTATACTTTGAAGAAAGATGGATTGTTTCCTTATCAGTTTTATATTGAAGTGATAAACATTTCATAGGCACCTTGGGGAAATCGATGGGAACACTTTCCAAATTGCTGTGGCCTCACACTATGAAGGCGTCCGTGGATCGTGTTCATTTAAAGGTGGCCATTTTTAACCCACGGTCCTCTACGTCAGGGGTTACCAAACCACGGTAAGCGAAAAAAATATTAAAGTGGAATAACTGCCTGATTGAGTTGAGATCCCCCTTGTTCGAGGTAATTCTGGAGAGAATGGATTCATACTTCAGCTCGAACATGTTGTATTCTGTATCATAAAACCAGGTACGCAATTTATACTGAGTATGATTTATTTATTTATTTATTAACGCCGATTATAGCGGCTTTTACAAAATAATAACAATTGTTTTACATATTATAAATACAGAATATACATAGATAAAAAAAATATATATATAAAATACATAAAAGAGAACAATAGAAATAGTTATTATAAATACAATACAACAATATGTAAATATAAATAAATAAACAATTCATTTACAATAAATCCCGGATAAATTAATACTTTAACCCTTTCGTCCCGGAAAGAAAAAAATCACATTGGATCCGAAGCGGGGTCACTCAGTCCCCCAATTTGTTTTGCTTATTAAAAGGTGTTAATGACATAATTCGATGAAATTTGTTTTGGTTATAATTAGAGGGAAGTATATATTACATATTTCAGTAGTCATTATCAAAATCGTTTCATAAATAAAGTCATAATTAATGTTCTAATGAATTTAGACCATAACGCATATGTTTTCAAAGAAAACGGAGAAGGCGGGTACGTAGCAAGCATCGCGCCTCGTTTCCGAATCTCGACTGCCGATTGGCGATTAAGCGTCGACGTGGGTGGCTAGTTTCTTGCATAGGGTGGTCTGTAAATGATGGATATGTATTTTTTACTTTTATAGTTTATGAAAACTACTACGTACTACTAAACTAGGTACGGATGTTAAATATTTTGAAACAAATGTTGTATGTTGATATTTAATGTAGGTATTAAATTATTTTATTTCTACAATTATTCTTATTATTATTATGTATCTTTTCTCGGGAGATTTTTCAATGTGGATGAGTGTTTCAAGCTAATAATTATTGCTTATAAATAAATGTTACCCTTTGTGCTATGAAAAAAAATTCTTGTCTTAAACATTAGTTTACAAAAAAAAAAATAATTAATATCTTATTTCTGATTGTTTTTATTATAATTTCATTTAGAGTATCATCTAGCATCGTGCCGCAGTTAACCTGTAATCATAAATGATGCGTTTGCTTGAATAGGTATATATTGAGTTTATAGTTTTTCACTGATCCATTTATGTAGGTATGTTTTACATTTTTAACGGTGAATGGTTTTGTTTTGTAATGTTTTATCAAATAAAATTGTAAAAAATAAGGTATTTTTAATAACTTCAAATTGTTAAAAATAAGGTATTTTTAAAGTATTGAAATCCAATCTTGAAATAAATATTTTTTTATTGTAGCCTGAGAATTCCCCGTTTTTGATAAACAATATTTATGAGAGATCTGGAAACGGTATTTATAAACTCGTAATAGGATACATATGAGAAACCGGAGAATTTCTCTCTTTTTCTTAGTAATGACGGCCCCCATGGTCAAATGGTTGAGATTCTGGGTCGCGGGTTCAAAATCCCAGCAAGCGCAAATTAATTCAATAATTATGTGATATTTCATAAATAATTCATAAAATATAATGCATTTAATATAATATATTTTCCGCACGGCCAAGGATGGGAAATGCGTTCAGTATTGCCCTGAACAAAAACCACCATTTAGAATAGAAACGTCATCATACTAGGAGGCTATCTCTTTTATGGTGACCATTTATAGGGATTGATTAAATAAACTGAAAATTGCAAAATTATAATAGAAAATAGAAAAAGACATTCGTAATATAAAACATAATTTTAATATAATTTTAAAATATCTTACACACATAATATCGTAGTAAAATGAAGAAATTTACAAAAAGACAAAAAACACACCTCAAAATATTATATTTTTACAAAAATACACCTCAACATTTTGGAAACACATAAGGTAGGTACCTACTTTATAATAAATGAGTTTTATGAAACAAACATTAGATATTAGCAAAAATTATTACACATATAGTATAATGAACATACCTATTACTGGTAAACAAGACATGTCGATCATCCAGTTGATTAGTCAGACATCTCTAAATACAAAGTTTTGAGATAATGAGGAAAGCAATGTTCGAATGCTCGCCATAAACCAAATATTATTTACATGTGTCTGTATTTTATAAATTAAATATGCTATAAAAAAATAACACCGGGAAGTATAACGGTTCGGTACATTAGTACGACATTTTTAAATTTTCTACAAATAACCCAGAAAACATATATTTTGTTTGTTTTTTCATTTTACATATAACTGTATACTCAACTCAAATTCCGATTCTTCGGAGATGTCTGACTAATCAACTGGACGATCGTTATATTTACATATTATACACAAATCGCGTGATGAAAATCACAACTTGAAATGTAAGATATTTACTCTTTATCGTATTATTACAAAGAATTTTTTTTCTTGAGCAAGTGGAATGTAACATATACACACGGCACGAGTTCCCAAAATTGAAGATGAAATAAACGAAAATTATAACCTAGCTAGAAGACAATAACTTTTTAAATAAAAATTCACAATTTAGAAAAACACACACAACACGATGAAAGTTAAACCCAAACAACATGGAATAAAATCAGCATTATTAAATAGCGAATAATTCTGTCAGCTATTAATTTTGGTACATACATATCCCAAACTTTAATTTATTGGTAAATCGAATAAATATACTCCAGAATAAATTGTATGAAAAAATGAAATGCAAAGTGATTACCAAGAAATAATCTAATCTAAAATTGGGATCATATTTATAAAAGAAGACAAAACAAAAACAAGCTGACGTTAACAACACAATTTTTGCGTAATTTGATGGAAAAACATAAAATATAATGTTATAAGAAGGTACAGTAACTATTGGATATTATGTCCGGTTTTTGACAACATT
Organism: Hesperophylax consimilis; assembly: GCF_061612785.1. Lineage (NCBI taxonomy): Eukaryota > Metazoa > Arthropoda > Insecta > Trichoptera > Limnephilidae > Hesperophylax > Hesperophylax consimilis. The sequence continues at coordinate 32,077,378 of NC_142844.1, read as the reverse complement.
TCACTTGTAAGATATTATAGCGTAATGACTCCTGGATATATACTTATTGCACAAGACTGCAAAAGTGAACTAGATGTTCTGGAAAACATTGTAAAATTGATATCAAGTTATCAATAAACAATCGCATAAATTAACAATTTCCAAATGACCACTATGCTTTGAGCAATTGAAACCTTTATACATAAATTTAAATGGAAAATGAGAAAAGTGCACCACGTCTAAAACAGTAGAGGGACTTCTTATAAAAAAGTGATAAACAGAGAAATGATTAAAAGCACAAAAGATATGGTCGAAAAATGTTTGTTTTCTTATAGAAAAATATGTTGTTCATTTACCAAATGTTAGTAAGTGACTACATGCACTATCATGAATGCTTTAATTATTTAAAATACACGTAATTTATTATTAAAAACTATAATATTAATATGAAATAAACAAAACGGATTTTTATGCAAAATATTTTCCAACGTGATCATTTTAAAAATGAAACAATTCGACTGAGAATACACCAAGATAACACAAACAACCAGTACACTAATTGAGTTTGTGTAATCAAATGAACGTGAACAAATTCTAAAATACTAGACAAACCTAAAATTGCAGATCATGGCACCATTAGTATAGTGATGACTTGAAAAGAAACAGCAAAAATACTAGAAAAAGTGAATAATAGAAGAAATTTCTAAAGGTCGGATATGCTTATTACAAAAATGACAGATTGTTTGTTAATTTTAAAGTTCTATGAAATTTCTATTCAAGTTCTGTTATGATATCAGTATAGGCCAGGTACTTCACAGAACTGAAATAATATCGGAACTTGAATAGAACTTTCGCAGAACCTGAAAATTAACATCAAAATTTGATGAATTGTTTAAAATCTGTCAAAAGATCCGTCCTAAGCAACTTTTATTATTTTAACAACATTCATTATTGGCATTGTCCTTGATAGTTTTACAGTTAGTACAAAAATTTTCTTGGACCCTGTGCAGAACACAAATAGATTTCCTGCAAGTATAACAACACAGCTTAGTTTTTCTATCAATGTTGCGCGGGCAAAGATAACACCGTCTTCGTATTGCCTTGGTAGGTAAAACTTGTACTTCATTTAATACAATATCGTCGCTTGTGCTCGGCATAACTTTTTCAAATAATTCGAAGCCGTATTGCTGCGCTTTGTGAAATTTTACACCGCTTTCTTTTCTACTTTTAATGTTGTTTTTCACTAAGTCCATGGCCAACTCCCTGATAAAGATTTTTCGTCTGCTTCGGTCATTTGAATGCCATTCTGGATATTTAGTGATCCAAATAACATAAGCATTCAAGGCAGCCATATCTAAAATCTCCATGAAAATACGAAATGGCCACCTTCTTGTCGACCTAACGCAGGAATATTCCCTTGTCATTTTGTCCCCGGTGTCTACAGCCCCCTTTGTTGAGTTGTAATGTAATATTATATCTGGCTTTTTTGACTCTGACGCTGATGAAATTTTGTCGTCGTGGAATTCGGTTGAAAGAAGAGCCACTGCACTCTTCTTTTTCGGCACATAAGAAACAATTGTAAGTGCATCGGTAAAACCAAAAAGGCTTGTATGTAATTCCCTTTGCGGAGAAGGTAAAAATTCTTTTGGAATTTCTCTTTTATTCGACCTCAATGTACCAGTCAGCGTCAAATTATTATCCAATAATTTATTGGCAAGAGGTATTGACGTGAAAAAGTTGTCTGTCGTAACACCTCTTCCAGAACCGTAATATGGTGCTACTAAGTCAGTTACGACTCGTAACCCCTGATTTACTTCTCGGGCATTGCCAATTTTGCCCGTGTATACTTGAGTATTTAAAATATAGGCTGTTTTGGCATCAGCTGCCACCCATATTTTAATTCCGTATCGTCCAGGTTTGCTTTTCATGTATACACGGAAAGGACATGATCCCCGGTACGTCGCCAAACGTTCGTCTACGGTGATGTGGGAATCCGGGGAGTAATTTCTAGTGCAAGCTGCGTTAAAATTTTCATAAATTGATTTTATCGCCTCCAGTTTTGTCCCACTTTGTGCGATTCTTTCGTGCCTAGTCACTCTATCATCAAATCGTAGAGTACTAAATAAGAATGCAAATCTATCTCTAGACATAGCTGCTGTATAAAAAAATTGCCTAAATAGATCATTCGTTGTCCACAACTCTTTCAACTGCATCTTTCTGCAACGGTTTCTCCCAGCAGCAAGCAATATGCCGATAAAGGATTTAATTTCATCCGTAGAAATTGATGCATCATCGGCTGTGCCCTTGTTTTCCCTCACACAAAAACGTTGGGTTTCAGTAACTATTTCTTTGAGAATATCGTCAGTAATAAACAATGAAAATGCGTCTCCAATAGATGAAATATTTTTGCTTTCATTTGTCAGGCCAGGACGAGAGTAAACAATATTGTGTTGCCTACTACGGGATTGTGTCGGAGGAACGGAACTCCACTTAAATCCAGATTTGGAAGTAAAAGATTTTTCTTCCGTTTCATCAGTAATCTTTTCGGCATCTTCGTCAGAGGTGTCGGATTCACTTTCAGAAGAACTTTCAAAAGAAACATGATCTTCAATGTCCGATGTGTTTTGAATGTTTTCAAATTCAAAATCACTGTTTGACTCATCACTACCAGAGTCTTTCTCTAATAACGCTCGCACCTGCTCAGCGTTTAAAAATTTTTTGGGCATTTTTTTAGAATTGTGTAAATTTAAAAAGTAAGTAGGTAAACTTGATATCGTAACTGAATCTGCAATCAGAGCCTGCAATCTGTAATCAGAAAAAAGTAATTATGTAGCATCAACCCACTTACTTTTCAATAATAACTAACTAAATATCTAATCATCACGTCGTTTCCCGCAGGGGTACCTAGGCAGAGAGGACAGACCGCCAAAAACTCGGTCTTGGTACACACTCTTTGCCTCATTCACATTCATATATCGTCTCATATATATATATATATATGAGACGATATATGAATATATATATACAGTCAAACTTGGTTATAGCGAGCACAAAAAACTAAATTTTCTCCTTAGAGCGATTACTCGTTTTATCCAAAATAGGTTTTCTAAAAGTCGTAAGTACCTACCTACCTGCCCCTACTATTAATATATGTGTAGTGTATTAGAAAACAACACTTTTATTCATAAAATTTATAATCAATGATTGTTTTTAATTTTTCGTTTTCCCGCTCCACAATTCCTTTCTCAAAACAATCAACACATTATAACTACCTTCACCTGGTTCGAGGCTTCCAAGAAAAATAACATTAAATTGCCAGTCGTAATATAATCAATAGCATGGGCATATTGTAATTTTACTCATTGCACTTACATCAGCCTTGCATTCTTTGCAGATTTCCACATTTCTCATACGATCAAATATGGTTTTACCACACATACTCCTCAGGGATCTCATATCAACAGCATTCAGTCTACTTTCATCATCATCATCTGCCAGTTCCATGCCTCACTGCCATACATCAGGGTAGGTACAAGCATTCCACTGTGGACTACTAGCTTCGCTTCTTTAGACAGCTTTTTGTTGGCGCCAACGGAATTCAGTCCTCCATTAATGGAGTTACCTGCATTTACCCATCTTTCAATATCTCTATCAGCCTTCCCATCTGAGATTGATATTCTCAAAATATCTCAAATCGAAAATTTATGCATCCAAAAAATAACCATGGGTGCCTTCCGTTGATTATGTGTTTACATTTTTATGTTTTTAATGATCTATCAAATAACGAAGATAAAATAAAATAAATAACAAAAACATCTTGAAATTATTATTTCACATAAAGAAAAGAATTAAATGATACCTTTTTGTTAATTATAATTAATGTAAGACTAAATTTAACGCTTCTTGAGGTGAATTTTCACAAAAACGGCGCTATTTAAATCATATGGTCATATTCTAATGCGTGAAAAACTAGTAGGTACTATTAGTACTACTAGTAGTACGATTATTCTATAAATTGTATGGTTTGAGCAATGGAATACATAATGTTTACATGAAAATAAATTTAGAATTAATATAATAATTTTTATCATAAAATAAAAGAATATGGGAACCAAATGAACATTTTGAGTAAAAGCGCAAAAACAAGCTGCAATAATATGCAGTTATAATAATAATACACCGAGAAATTTTGACACTGATACCATCAATAAAAGCAAACTATTAAAATGCAATATTTTAATATTGTGGAGAATAAATAATGTTTATGAATGTAAGTAAGTCCAAAGTCATGGTATTTGAAAGAGAGAGTATGAAAACAGTGTGCAATATAGTTGTGAATGATGAATACTTGGAGCAAGTGGATGAGTTTGTGTATTTGGGAAGTATGTTTACGAGAGATGGGAAGGCTGATAGGGATATTGAAAGAAGGGTGAATGCAGGTAACTCCATAAATGGTGGGTTAAATGCCGTAGGCGCCAACAAAAAGCTGTCCAAAGAAGCAAAGCTGGCAGTCCACAATGGAGTGCTGGTACCTACCCTGATGTATGGCAGTGAAGCATGGAACTGGCAGAGGAAGGATGAAAGTAGGCTGAATGCTGTAGAGATGAGATCCCTGAGGCGTACGTGTGGTAAAACCATGTATGATCGTGTGAGTAATGTGGATATCCGCAAAGAATGCAAGGCTGATGTGAGCGTAATGAGTAAAATTAAGAAAGGGACCCTCAGATGGTTTGGGCATGTAGAGCGAATGAATGAAGAAAGGAGCGTAAGGAGAATATATGACGCAAGTGTGAATGGTGTAAGAAGTAGGGGACGCCCGAGGAAGACATGGCACGATCAAGTGAATCAGATACTTGAGTCGGGTCATGTCAAGAGTCAGAAAAATAGAAGAGTATGTATGAGACGATGTATGAATGTGAATGAGGCAAAGAGTGTGTGCCAAGACCGAGTTGTTTGGCGGTCCGTCCTCTCTGCCTACCCCTGCGGGGAAACGGCGTGATGGTTAGTTAGTTAGTTAACACCCCTGAAACATATACTTTTATACGCCATTGCATAAGATAAATGTACTTACCAATCTGAAGACGCCCGTAGCACTGTGAAACTGGTCCGTTCCCAAAGAGAATTATTTAACACCAAAACACAAGTTAGCAATAACCGAAAACACTATTTATTCGCTGCAGTCTTCAATCATACTGTACTTTAAACTTTTGAGCAAGTTCTATCTTCCAAATTCCAACAAATTTAAAAAAATAATTGTCTCTTTCTGGTCTATTTGTATTTCATACGACAAACAGAGACAGATGCAATTTTAATTGTGTTCCTAAAATGTGTTGCTCATAGAATGTATAAGGACACCTGCGCCGGATGTTACCCAGACGAAATGGTCTGGGACCGCCAAGTGAATATCTTAGTATTTCAAAAGGACATATGAGAAGCGCTGTGTCACCGATTCGGATTAAGTCCTTTTCATTAATAACTAAGAAATTACTTACTATCCCTTAAAAATTGTCCAGTTACCGCCTCTCCCATTTCAATTCCGGTCAATCATTAGGTAAAGCAAAATGGTAAAGTGATAATAAGAATACTAGCGTGACTCAATTATAACGGTGTAGCCCTTTTTATTACAATGCAAAATTTATCTTTCGGCTACCGGCTTCGGCAGGATCTTCGTCCAGTTCGTGGAAACGTTTATAAAGTCCCGCCCCGTAAAAAATATTCTATCAGATTTAGATGTAATTTATTTAATATCTTAAAAAGTAGTAATGCGATATAAATTTTTTAAATGCAGATCGATAGCTGAATAGTTTTTCTAAGATTACCTAAATTATTTGTTATATGGTGTAAAAAACCATCTAGATACAGCTTAAAACTCTAGTTAGTGTAGAATTATAACCCCGGTCCGGGGTGGAAGTGTTAAAACTGTATTTGGTTATAGTCAATCAGAGAAGCGCTGACATACAGTTTTAATTAAGTAGTGTATGTATGAGGTTAAACTAGCAATGTTTATAGATTCATCCAAAACATATTTATTACCAAGTACATGTAGGCGATTCATTATGGAATTGAGTTCAGCGTTAGATCCTGTATTGTTGCAATGATAGGGTAATTTGAAACGAACTGATCGACTAGGTACATGGAAACATATTAACGAAAGAAGTTCAGGGGATATGATACTTTATATCATCTGCATATGCAAAATATAAATAAATAACATACATATGTACATTCCAGCATCACGTTCATCAATCATTGCACGGATTGTACAAATAGTATTGTTTAATTATTGAAGAAAATTACCGATTCCTAAACGAAAATCTGAAACAGAAAAATCTGAAAATGATACTGTCCCATCTCGAACCCAGGACCTCTGCCTTGTCGGTGCCCTGGTCTACCACTGAGCTAATGGGACCCTATCTCCTTCGGTCATATCTAACTGTATCATACTTCGAATAAGAACTACAAACAATGTTTTCATTTTTGTCACCGCATATTTTTATTGGCAACTATCTTTATGTATGATCTCAAGATTCCCGGTAAGGCTAGAGTCCTGGGTTTGAGTCCTAGATGTGACCTATCATTTTCTGATTTTTCTGTTTCAGATTTTTGTTTAGGAATCGCTAATATTGTCTTCAATAATTATATTTTTTCTACCAATCTTACCATGTCTGTGTGTACATAAAAAATTTAAACGCTTTTAAGTAAAATAATTTGCTAAATAAGACTTTGCTTTCCGTAGCTCAGTGGTCTAGATACTAAAAACTTCAAAACACTTTAAAATATTGATTTCAGGAAAATCACAAGGCATAAATAATTTAGAGTTAAAAATGCAAAAAAGTTTCCGATCTTCTGATAAAATAGACGAACACTTCTAGCCAAAGAAGATGGACGTTCCTAAAACTATTAACCTCCTGCTCTCGGATAGCCGCTAATCGCCCTTAAGTCCCAGGCATTAGGGGTGAGAATCCTGCGCAGGCTGCTCCTGATTTATCACCCCGTTGGAGGGCTGTATTAATCTTCAATTGGAGGGATGTTATTTATTGGATTGGACATACACAACACTGCTAGTTCCTGGACCGACTCTGCTAGTGTCCTAGTACTCTATACAAATACAGGTAGATTTTGCAACATGGATGGAAACTAATCGTTCGGATTAATACTAATTATCGTGGAAAATAAAATGATTCTCCATTCTCACTAATTATGATATTTATTGAGTCCTGCTGATGAAAAAAGTGTTGAAATTGTTTAGCTTGCTACGTCACTATATAATGCATTTATCCTTAGAGAAAGATTTGTGTTGATGTTCACATCTCATACTTACTCTATAGTTTAGATTATCCTAGAAAATCAATCCGTATTTAAAACAAAATTATACAGGTACTGTTTCAATAAATCTATTTAAAATTTGCTTTGAATGAATGCAAATCCTGGAAGTGGAAATTAACCCACATTTTGACATCCGAAATCATTCTGTCTACTTTTGGTCTCACTTAAACGTGTAAGCATCTCCATACAAAAATGAAATGGAAAAAATATGCCAATAACAATGCTAGTTATAACCGTTTAGATGTACATGTGTCATGATGGATTTTTGGTAATGTGGTTTTATTTGCTTACACACCTATGTAGAATATGTGAATGAGTGCTGTTTGACGGTCTTCGTTGTCGAGGGGTAAAGTTTTCGAATTCCGGCGTGCGCAAGTAAATTTTATTTGAATAATGTGTGTTATTTCACGATTTATTCACTAAACATAAAACAAAGTATTATCATTCCAGAGTGGAAAATACTCTCAGTATCGCCCTGGAGTAAGAGCACCATTCAGGATTGAAACTTTATTTGAAATGGTTTTAGCCGTGTTTGGAATTCAGATCTGAATAGCCAGGTACACCCTGACCTTCCTCTGTCCCATCTCCTTCCAATCCCCACTACCTTCAGCCTTACCACATACCCCAATTGTAAATTCCACAGTCTCAGACGGTTGGGAGAAATTTCTTGTGCAGTATTCACATCAAAATAATTTTCAGCTTCAATCAATAAGTCGTTTCATTCCAGTTTGTTAAAATTTTTACTTGTCGGTTCGCGTGATAAAAAAACTCAAGAACAGGGCAGGGGCAGTTTTCACCTTGCCGACTTGTTTAAGTCTATGGAGAAGGAAAACCGTGTCAAGGGGTCTCTCGTTATAATTAAATGGCGTTACAGACGAAATGCGCCCATTTTTTTAATGTTCTAAATTAAATTTTATAAAGAAATTTATTTTTCAACACAAAACAGAAAATCGGTTTGTGTTAAGCAGAAAAAACACTTGAATGGTAAGCATCAGCGTCGTGATAATTATGCAGCTTTTATGTTTGGAATTTATAGGTTTATGCTATAGTTTTTTGATTTCAAAAAAAAGGAAAGAAACTGAATATTACATTTTGCAAATAGGGTGCTTAACCACAAATATGTAATCTTCTGCTTTTGTTTTATGAGTTCTTAGACTTCTTATAATTCTTAAAAAAAGTACCTACAATAAATACTAATTATTATCATCGGTGATGTAAGATATTGCCCGCAGTTATAAACGAGATTTTTGAAAAAAACTAAATCAGTATAAACTGAAATTGTAATATTTAATTATGTCTAGATGCGACCGTATCTTTATCTGTTTCAAAATTTTCGTTTGAGAATCGCTAATATTGTTTTCAATAATTGATTAATATAATAACGATAAGAGAAACCACGGGATATTATAATTTTGGGTTGTTTTGACAGTATTTGTAAGGCATTAAAAATTTTCCTTTCGAATCAATAGCAATAGTAAATTTGAAAAACAATCTGCTAAAATTTAAACAAAAGAAATACAAATTTCGAACATACAATAATTATATATGAGTTAATTAAAAATAAAACGATTTTGCTACCTTGTGAACTAAAATCAGATTCAATTTTGAAAATTAAAAGTTTATTTAACTTATACACATAATTTCACGAGGACACCGACATCCGAAATTAGTTTGTTCGATTGATAAGAGTTCGCATGGGCCCGAGTAGCAACAACTGTTGTGTAAACTTTAATTTTAGCCGTTGTAAAATCTACACATCAGTGCAAAGGACCCACCCCAAGTTCAAACACCACATACCGCATTACTTGGAGCGACTCTTCGAGGAAAATTCTAAAACAATATGATGGATGACGGTCGCCATTTCCACTAGAAGTAATTTACAGTCCCTCGCTAAAATGGAGTGACCTTGGAGGGTTCTGGCTAGCTTTATGTATGCATAATTATATCTGTGGAATTTATGGAATATCATACTTCACTATTCTATTGTCTTACTTTATCAAGGACGGATAGAGGTGAGTTAAAGTGTCAGTCTCTTGGAAATATTGTATGCGGCATTAACATTCCTTTGCTCGTATCGAGCGTAATGACATAATTATACATATATCTGAGTGACTCTTTGTTTTGCGTACATTTTTTAGAAAGATGAAATTTTGATAACTTAAAATTTTATTTCCAACACTTTCAGGAAAATTTTACAAATTTTTTCGGCTGTCGGTGCATGGGTGTGTGATTTGAAATTGTATTCCTGCGTCATGTTTAAAATTATTCAAATTCAATGATTTTTAATTTTCGAAATTGTAAACGGATAAGCATTAATCATAAGAAGCTACTATGGATAAGTATACTCAATGATAAAATACGGAATAGTTTTTTGGGGAAACTCAGTAAACGCCAAAGATGTTTTTATCATCCAAAAAATGTGACCAATAGACCACTTTTTAAGAATCTCAAACTTCTGACGGTGACGGACATATATATATATGTTATACGTATATATATAAATTTAATGGAGTTATGCCTGTTAGTTCGATCATCTCCAGAAAAGTTCCCACAAAAAAACTCAACACATAAAACTTATTAATCCCAAAAGCAAACAAAACTATATTTCAAAAAGAACCACAATACATGGCCATTTTAAAGTATATAACAACCTTCCACATAGCATCAAACAAATAACCTACATACTCAAACTTAAATCATCTCTAAAAACATTTCTTATAAACAAATGTCACTACACTTTAAATAAATACCTTACATAAATTAAATACCTCTGTTTTTTATTTTTTTTTTATTTTCATATATTTGTTAACATTCAATTGTTGGGTTTTGTAATTTAATGTGTATTTATTGGGTTAGCTGGAAGAAATAGGATGTAACCTGTAAGCTATACCCTTTGTACTCTTTGTATTTTCGTGAAGTAAATATTTTTTGAATTTGCTACAAAATGTATTTTAGTAATTAATAATTCTTTATCAGAAATGTGTATTTTTTTGTTTGAATGTTTGACATATGTTAAGATGAATTAGTAGAGTATATTATTTTGTAGGTCCAGTGGACATACTTTAATGGGCCGTTAATATGGCTACTTCATTCGTACACACATATTCTTTGAATGGCTATCCGTTTCATAAGCAGAGCTCCATTTTTTATTCGATTGGTATGAATTTCAGAATAAGATAACCTGAGTTCGATTCGTAGTTGTGACCGTAATCTTTATATTTTTCTGTCTTGTGCTGTTTCATGTTTCATTTAGATTTATTAGTATTATCTCTTTCTTCAATGATAAATTACTATTGATTGAAAAAATATGATAGTACCATTAAGTTAAACATAAATTAAGTCTACATTCCTTGCAATATCCTTGTGAAATATTGTTCCCGTGTGGGAAGTAGGGAGGGGGGCCTGATGACTGTCGAATCATTCCGACCGCGAACGAACTCAACGAACGTATCGAAGTTGACCGGCGCAAATGCTCCACGAGTTTTTAACATTATTAAGTGAATTTACAGGACTACTGATTGTGGTGAAACCTAACAGATGAAAGATATTGCTTTCCCGGTATTTTCCAGTACGACTAGTAGGACGATGCCCGTGATATCTCACATCGAATGATCCGATATGCGTGGCCCTTACTTCGAACGCCAAAACTGACTCTATTTATAAACATTTTTGGTAATAACCTAAAGAAATATCGATATGAAGTAATGCGTACAATCGATTATTAATATGAGAGTATGGAATGTATCATGCTTTAAGATATTAAAACTTCATTTCCAATGAACTTTAGCATAAGAAACTTCTGTGGCTTGACTTCAGTTAACTAGTATATTAATATTTATCATTGTACATTATGTAAAAGCTGTTTGTTTCTTACAAATAAATAAATAAATAATACTCATTGGATAGTATAGCCTTCTCGTACCTACATTATTTGCAGTTAAATAGATCCGCTACATCTGCGTATCTATTACTACTTTCATGTAATGTAGGTAAAAGCGAGTGTTTGAATTGCTCAATGTTGTACAAATAGCTCTGATAGGTATATGAAATTCAATGTTGTTAACTAAATTCGTATTGTCTTTACTACCATGTACATTTTTAACTTAATATTTTGGACTTAAATCATTTTTTATAGGTGTGTAAGTGGCAAGAAATTAAAAACTGTTTTTTATAATATGTTTATGTCCTTTCATAGCTGCTATTATACTCATAAATCACGGAATCAGACAAATATTTTTTTTCTACATTAATCACAAACTCTCTTATATCGCTGAAGGTCAGAATTGAAACATGGCTTGAAATGTCTGTCACCGAGTTTGGTCACCAGATCTGAATAGCCAGGTACTTCCTCAACTTCCTCTTCTCCATCTCCTTCCCATCATCCCTACCTTCAGCCTCACAACATACCCCAATTAAAGATGCCATGGTCTCACTGGTTCCAGATATTTGGGAACAGTTGGGACTACTGTGCGGTATTCACAAAAAAGCACCGAACGAACCTACAAAAAGACAATTTCACTTATTTTTTGTTTTCTGTAGCCTCTATGTAAATTTTAACTAATTTTTATCATATTATTGTGTTTACACTGCATAATTGTTTTATATATTTTTTTAAACAAATGATTTATTGTGTGTTCAAAGGTACATGTACCGTAAATAAAAAAATAAAAAAATCTCTAAGAAAACCAAATACGCACATTCCTTGCATATTTTAGGTTTTTTTAAACACCCTACACCTCTATACCATGCATTTTAAAAAATGCTTCGAGAATTTTGCACATCTCATTCGCTTCTAAATATTCAGATATAATAGTTTTATTAATTTATTTAGTCCATCTACCTGATAGGGGTATATTATATGTCGAGATGACGTGTTGAACACGAAGTAAGATAAAGGACGATAATGGCGTGCCGGAGATAAGGGCAGGAGAAATTCAAATCTGGTCCTCGAACATGGCAAAGCTATTATCAAACTACATTGGGATACTGAATTATTCGAATGCCATCGTTGTGGGCATTGTAGATTGGACATAGGACGTGGGGAGATGGTGGTCCAACATTAAGACGATTCTTTAACAATCTGTAGGTGTACTAACCTTCACCAACCCCCATTCATATCTGAATCCTTGATCTGATTTTGATGCAGTCAAATAACTAAACTGCCTAATTACAATTTTGTGTTCTTTCCTAATTTAAATATTTAAAAAAATAATTGAACCCCCAGATCCGAAGCTTCGAAAATGACTTTTGTTAGAGGAAGTAAAAATGTAAGTAAACAAGTATAGTTATTATTTGTTTTATAAGAAACCCAAAGAGTTCCAACTACGGAGACTACGGCCAAAGCCAATTCAAGGAACGTTTCAATTCTGAATGGTTGTCTTACCCCAGGGCGTACTGAGAGTATATTTTAAATAAGTGCAAAATAACACAAAAATTACTTGTGCATGCCGGGATTTGATCCCGCGACCTACAGCTTTCTAGTCGAGAGCCTTACCACTAGGCCACGGAGGCCGTCAAACATTTCACATTCTATTTACCTGGAAAAAAACTATTTGTTCATTTTTTTATTTTACAATTTGATTTTGAAATTCACGTGATTTTATTCTGGGAAGGCAAAACAAATAAAAGAATGTCGTTTGTGCATTCATTTTACAACTTGTAAAGCGGAACAACTTCGGTCAAAATTCAGGTACAGGTAATGACCAGGAAAACATATTATTTATTTTATTTAAACGCCCAAAGGGATATTTCATACAATTCTTTTTGAAAAATATATTATGTGTTGATACATACACAAAATTGCATAATTTTTAATTTTCACGTAACCTTCTGGCAAAATCAATTATTTCAGATCGCAAAAGGAACAATTTAAAAAATTAACAAATATTTTTTTTCCTCTTTACTGGCTTGTGTTTCTTCTAGTAATTACTGATTCATTTTAATCAATGTACTTATTTGGACGCGAGGTACAAATAAATACATTTCTAATTATCTCTTCTAATAAATCAAAACCAAAATTTTCCCCTGAAATCATAAGATTTATGAGTAGGTACTTAATTACCTACCTATTATAAATCATAAATATTTTAAGAATATTTTTTTCTTTAAATTCAAATAAAGAATTACACAATTTGACCAAAGAGATGTCACCATCTCAATGTCATTTTTTTTACTTCAGGCCGGTCGGGACCTTTCATAAAATTGGATTTAAGATTTCATAGCTCGTAGTAAGAATAATGTGCGATCTGTGACTGGATAAAAATATAGCATTCAACAAGGACGCCACCTTGAACAAGAACAGGAACGTAACAAACCAATTTACAGACAGATGAAATGCCAAATGATTTAGTTTTTTTTACATTAGCCCCTCACAGGATGTCCTGAGAAAAAAATTCCCTAAGGCCCTACGTCATCTTTGGGGATGCTGTGTGGACGGTCTTTTTAGGGAAATGAAATTTTGGGAAAGAAAAGGGTATGAGGGGTGGGCAGGAATTTGGAGATCAATGTGTCCAGGAGTGACGGACGTATGCATCTATCCCTCCCACTGCGGTGCAAAGCGATGAGTAGAAAGAGTCCGATTGGAGAGGCCAAAAGGTCTCCCTCAAGCAGTCTCCCTATCCAACCCACCAATAGATGGGCAAACACATCCGTGCGCCGCCAAGACTTGCTAAGTTACCAAACGTAGCAAAACACTTGAGTAACCTACGGCAGTGGTGTTGGTTATCCAGTAAATGGATCCCTGGGTGGCGGTACCCATACCGGCCTCCCAAATTGTTAAAATATGACTTAGCTACGTTCAATCAAAAACGAGATCTATGTGTTGATTGTGTAGGGCTTAGAATTTAAGATAATTACTAATATTTACAATTCACAGCCAGAGAGGCATTGAAAAATACATATTTTACATGGAGTTTTTTTAAAAATATACATTTGCATTATTTTATTAATTTAATTTCAAAATAAAGTTACGGAAATTTCCCCTTTTTCCAGATAAAACGGGCTAGCAGGAATGAATATTTTTCATCATTACATTATAAGTATCATACGTCACACTAGTAGTTTGTTTTATGTGAATACCGCACAAAACTGCTCCCAACCGTAGGAGCCAGTTGGACCATGGCATCCCCAATCGGGGAATGCTCTGAAGCTGAAGGTAGTGGAGAGGAGGAGGAGATGGGGAGAAGATGGGGAGGAAGAAGGGGGGGGATACTGGCTATTCAAATCTGTTCACCAAGCACGGCATTTCCAATTCTGCATTTTGGTCCTACACCAGGGCGGTACTCACAATATTTTCCATTCCGGAACGTGCCGCAAGTATACTATATAGTCAAATTCTTCAAATAAAATTCAGTTGCGCACGCTGGGATTTGAATGCTAGATATTCGGATAACTAGTCGAGATCCTTGCCCTTCGACCAAAGAGACCGTTATTATCATTATCATTAGGTAGGTATTTCGAATACTTTGTCGGTAATTTGATGAGCTCATTTCTCTGATGGGGTGGGTATAACGCTTGACTGGCAGTCGAATGAATCGAGTTTGATTCCACTTTTCACCTTTTTCCACCATGAGTTAAAGTAAAAATGTTTATAATTTTTTTTATTAATTGACAAGGTACCAGCGAGCGAAAATTACGTATGTGAAACAGAATGCATCTAATTCTGCCAATTAATTGTGGGATTTCGAGCATTACGCCAGTCATATAATTATATCAGTTACTCTCAATCCCCTTCCTTCTCAAGGGTCGAATACCTTCCATGCCATAAAGGATAAGGGCATAAGGTGTCACTCTGTAAGGGTGGGTTTTGTTTGTGATAATTTTCAATCTAGCATAATTATTCAGTACAAAATTAAATATTATAATTTTTTTTTAACAAAATTTTGCCGTTCCATTGATATCATGATTGTATCCATTTTATTTTATAGTAAATCTTTCCTCTTCAGAACCGGAAATGGAAGATTTTTATAACAAGAAATGAATGATTAAATAATGTTCTACTAGAATCTCATTCTCGCCGGAATTTTGTTAATCGGGCTCTTTTGAAATGTGTCTAAAATGAATGTTTTATTTTCGGCACGCTGTTTTCCACAAACTAATGTTTCAGGAACATCTAATCGTTACGTAAACAATCTCTGGGTAACCAATTTTCTTCACAACAAACCCTCATTTATATTAGCAAAATAACACACCTCAAATTAGGAACATTTATTTATTATATATGTATTATTATTTAACAATCCAAAATGTTTTTTAAAAGAAGACTATTTTATTAAATTGCAGTCCGTACAAATTTTAAAGGAACCAAATATTCCATTCAGCCCAGTAACCCAGCGTTCTGTCTCGCTTACAATCACCTGACATCATAGATCTCCCCATTTGATTTTCGTAAACATAGTTTTATGTTGGAAATTTAAGCACTGATTGGGTAAATATTTGGATCATGAAACACGTCTACAAGACATTTCTTGAGTTCATCTTAATTCTATTAGATTATGAAAATGTTCAGCATGTGAAAACCCGATAAATAATTCATCCGCCCTTAAAAAGGTAGCTCTACTGATAAAAAGTATTTAATAAGCCCTCCACTCTTATATCGAGGCTCTGAGGAATCTCCGGACGTTGCGAATTGACCCGATTGATCATCCCCTGGCACGCGAGCGTAAATAACTATGCAAAAAATATGATTTAAGATTTTCACGGCCAAAAGTATTTTTGTTATTTGTTTTTGGGGTATTATGCCGTGTTGCGCTAACTCCTTCTTTAGCCAACGTTTCGGACAGCATTGCAGTGTCCATCATCAGGGCAGATGTCTTCTGACATCTGCCCTGATGATGGACACTGCAATGCTGTCCGAAACGTTGGCTAAAGAAGGAGTTAGCGCAACACGGCATAATACCCCAAAAACAAATAACAAAACTATGCAAACTTTCCCACAAAACGAAAATCATAATTTATGCCATAAAAATCATATATAAGACTATCCTGATAAGACTATGCCTAAAATTCTATCAGTTTATTTATTTTGTAAGAAACAAACAGCTTTTATATAATATACAATGATAGATATAAATATACAAGTTAACTTAATTCAAGCCACAGAAGTTTCTTATGTTATTGTGCATTAGAAATTAAGTTTTAGTATCTTAAAATTAATTTGGTGTTAAAGGAAGGGGAGAGGAAGAGAAAAATAGGAAAAGGATAGGAGATGCTGCCGATACTTTCAATACTCTCATATTAATAGTCGATCGTACGCATTGCTGTAAAATTTTGTATTATATTGTACACATATACGAGGAATTGGAGAATTTTTTCGAATGTTTATTCTACACGAGGGTAGATAAAATAAATCAGATTGTCGGGTTGATCTAGACGGAATATGAAGATTTATTAAATTGGTATTAATATTAATATTGGTATTAATATTAATATTGGTATTAATTTATTAAATTGGTATTAATTAATTTATTAATCTGGTGAGTCAAGACCATTATTTAGGATTTTAAATAATAATATTTGATCAAGAATTAGACGTCGTGTTTGGAGGGAGTAAAAATTATGAAATTTAACAGATTCGGTATAATTTGAGAAGTGTAAGTTTAGTTTATAATTTATGTGTTTAAATTTTTTTTTTAATTCTTTCTATTCTTTCGATATGGGCTTGGTATAAAGGAGTCCAGATCGGTGTACAGTGTTCCAGGTGCGGGCGAATATATGAGGTATAAAAGGAATATAGAGTGTTTATGTTGTGGAAGGGTTTTGCTATGTGAATTATAAATCCCAGCATTTTATTGGCTTTGTTAATGATGTCATCAGTGTGTTGGATAAAGTTTAATTTAACATCCAGTGTTACCCCAAGGTCCCTGATATATTTTACTTCATTGATTTGTGTGCCGTTTAGTGTGTATACAAAGGATATTTTATTTTTATTACGTCTAAATGTAAATTTATTGCATTTTGCGATGTTAATAACAAGTTTGTTTAATTCGCAATAGACAAAGAGACGATTGAGGTCCTCTTCAAGTTTAATGCAGTCATTGATTGATTTAATAACTAAGTATATTTTTTTATCATCTGCATATGCTAGGTAATTAGCATGTAAAAAACATTTGTAAATATCGTATATATACACATTAAATAATAATGGGCCTAAATGAGAACCTTGAGGTACAACGGAGGGCACAGAGAAGAAGCTGGACTTTGTTCCTTCAACTAAGACACTTTGAAGTCTACTCAAAAGGTATGAAGTGAGCCACCGGAGTAAGTCACCATGGATGCCTAATTGTGTTAATTTTTTAATTAGAATGAAATGGTTTACCTTATCGAAGGCCTTAGAGTAATCAGTGTAGATTACATCTACTTGGTTTCTATTGTCCATATTGCACGTTAAATATTCCGTAAAATTTATTCCGTAAATTTAATAATGACCTACTAAATTCGACACTGAAAGAGGAAACATGGGATACAGTCTTATCCACCAGTGATGTCAATACTGCAGCTGATAATTTCATAAGACGTCTAAAATTACATATTGGAAATTGCTCATATACTAAGAGAATCCATTGTAATAAAAAGCACTTGAAACCATGGATAACTTCTGGAATTGTTAACTGCCTCATTAAACGTGACAAATTACACAAGAGTTGTCGTAAAGAACCAAATAATATCAAACTGTTTGCACATTATAAAAGATACAGAAATTGGTGTTCTAAAATTATAAAAACGACCAAACAGACATATTATAAAGGAAAGCTTCACGAGGTAAAAGGAAACATAAAGCAAGAATGGAAAATAATAAAACAAGCATTGGATTTGCAAAAGGAATCAGTGCCCATAAATAAACTGAAAGTAAATAATAACATTGTATCCATAAATGATAATCCAACAGTCATTACTAACCATGTGAATAATTTTTTTAGTGATATAGGTCAAAATTTTGCTAATCTTTTGTGTAGTGCAAATAACACCAGTGAAGAATCTTTAGTAAAAAATTATAATCCAACACAATCTATGCAAAATGCCTGCTTTGAATTCAAACCAACGAATTGTAATGAAGTTTTAAATGTGATTAATGAGCTAAAATCAGGTTTTTCGAGTGGAAATGACAATATAAGTGCAATGGTCTACAAACAAAATGCTTCTGAACTAGTAATACCTATTACACACATTGTAAATGTTAGTTTTGAGAATGGCTTGTTCCCTAATCATTGCAAAAATTCCGAAGTTATTCCTTTATTTAAAGGAGGAGATAACAAAGATGTAAATAACTATCGACCTATCTCCTTGCTAAATACGTTATCAAAAATAATAGAGAAATTAGCTAAAATTAGGTTGATGTCTTATGTAAAAAGATATGAAATTCTCTCAGATAATCAATTTGGCTTCCGAGAGAACATGGGAACAAGTGATGCTGCTTTAAAAATGATTACCACAGTCGTAGAAGCTCTTGATACTGGCAATAAAGCAATGGCCGTCTTTTTAGACTTGTCTAAGGCATTTGATACCGTATCCCACGGTTTACTCTTAAAAAAACTCAGTTCAATGGGTATTGTTAATAAATCTTTAGATTGGTTCAGATCATATCTTGAAAATAGAACACAGAGAGTAATAATTAATGATCACATTAGCTCAAATAAATCAATTGTATATGGTGTTCCTCAAGGTAGTGTTCTGGGTCCAATTCTATTTTTGTTATATATTAACGACCTCTGTAAACTGAAATTTTCTGGATCTTCAATTGTATTTGCAGATGACACTGTCTTGGTGTTTGCTGCTGACACGTGGAACGAAACTTATGCTAAGTGCGAGGCAGGATTAAGGGCAGTCAAAAATTGGCTTGATCAAAACTTGTTAACCTTAAACATGAACAAAACTAAATATATTACTTTTAGCATTTCCTCTGTAAATCAACCATCTTTGGAACGTTCATTAAAAATACATTGTTGTGTGCAGGAGTGTAACTGTCAATCTTTGGAAAGAGTAGACAACATCAAATACCTGGGTTTAATTATTGATAAAAATTTAAAATGGAACAATCACATTACTACATTAAGAAACAAAATAAGAAGGCTAGCATACATTTTCAAAAATCTAAGAAACATATTGGACAAAGTTACATTAAAAACTGTATATTATGCTCTAGTTCAATCAATGCTTTCATATAATGTTGTCTGTTGGGGTTCTTGTAACAAGACTACCTTAGAGCCTTTGAATGTTGCGCAAAAATTAATTTAAAAAATAATGTATAAGAGAAATTTTATGTATCCATCAAAGTTATTATATAGTGAAAGCAAAATTATGACAATAAGGCAGTTGTACATAATACAGGCTCTCTGTAAATTTTTCAACAACACTATTACTGCCAAAAGATCTCAACAAGTGCGCAGCACTAGAATGGGTTCTTCTTTAATGTATCAGCCGGTGTATACCAGAACATCCTTCGGACAAAGGAGTTTTTCATATAAAGCTCCGTTGCTATATAATATGCTTGGAGAAAATATAAAAACTATAGGTACGTTAAATTCATTCAAGAAAATGGTCAAAATCTCCGTACTAGCTGAGAATGATGATTTTGGATCACCCATGTTGTCGCTTATATCATAATTCCTTGTGGAAGCTCTGTTTCGATACAATCCTTATTTACTTACTGCGCATGCACTTATTTACTTCTAAAATAACTTTTGGTTATTTATTATTATGTTACTTATTATTATTATTATCTACTTAATTATCGTATTAATATTTACTTTAATTATTGTCTAGCTAAAATATTTACTTACTTACTTTTTATTATAATATTATCTACTTACCTATCGGTTATTATTTACCTTTTTTTTATTTAGTTATTTTTTATTTTTTCTTATAATCTATTATTCATACTATCCATGTTGTAATTGTCAGTATGGTTTCCCTATGCCTGTGTCTGATAAGCCAGCACAGGTACCTTGTACTTTAGTTAACAGAAGAATATTATTGTTGCCAACTTACTTAATAATGCTTCTTTTCTTTTCTTTTATTTTGTTGACTTTTTTGTTTTTTATTTTGTTTTTTGTTTTTATTATTTTTTTTTCATACATTTGTTACTAAAATTTTGTTTATTTTTGTCTACCGGTCTCGAAACGTCCGTGTCATAAACTTTTCTTTTTTTGTTTAAATTTAATTTAATGTTGTTATTATTTTAAATTTACATATATGTATTTTTTTAAATGATATTATTGTAAAGCTGCACATCTTGATACAGGAATGCCCTAGTGAGATGTGCAGAGTATGCTTTTTATGTAAAAACTGTTTTTTGAATTAAATAAATAAATAAATAAATAAAAAAAAAAAAAATTTACCAAGTTTGTTAGTACTGATATTTTTTGAAGAAATCCGTGTTGTTGGTTTTGTATATTACGAACAATTGTTGTGTAAATTTGATCGTAGACAATTCTCTCAAAAAGTTTACTAAATACCGTGAGTATTGAGATTGGGCGGTAATTTTCAATGTTAATTTTTGACCGTTTTATGAATATGGATTATAATAGCTTCTTTAAGCTTTGTGGGAAATTTAACTTCTTTTAGTGACATTATAAATATGTTAGTTATAGGGTAAGAAAGATTTGTGGCACATTTTTTGATGAAATATGCCGAGATACCGTCACTACCTGCACCCTTTCTAACATCTAAATTTTTCAGGTATTTATTGATCATTAGATTGTCAATATTTATGTAACCAATCTTTTTTTTTTTTTTTTTTTTTTTTTTTTTTTTTTTTTTTTTTTTTTTTTTTTTTTTTTTTTTTTTTTTTTTTTTTTTTTTTTTTAAAAGAAAGACAAACATTCCCGGGTTACGAATAACCCAACAATGTTTGAAAATCTCCTACTACCACCACAGAAAGCCGAAAATGTTGCTTGTGTTGTGATGGAGGACTAAGCCAGCCGAGGAATCGAACACGCGACGCTCGGGTGAGACCCAAGCGCTATGCCCACTCAACCACTGACCGGTCAAATCGAAGAATCATTATTTACATAAGTAGAACAATCGATTGTGCTGATATTGTTAGTACCCATATTGCTTACGTAGGTGGACTGAAAGTGTTTAGAGAATAATTGACATACTTGATGAGCGCCGGTGCCTGATTCGTCTTTAAGGTGCATGATTTGTGGGATGCCAGTTGTTTCACTTTTGTTTTTAGCGTAATTACAGAGTTGTAGGTAAGAAGAAACATTCCATAGGTATACGTTCCTTCGGTGACCGGATAAATCATCAAAAAGATAATTCATCACATCTTTAAAAAGTTATATAGTTATTAGTCACGGAAAGTGATGAAACATAAATTTTACTAACTGGGTTAAGTAGGTTAGGTTAGGATTTTTTTTCATCGTTTCTAATGGCTTTATATCACTTTTTAAAGGTGTGTTGAATTGTCACTGTGTTGAGTTATCATGGAACCGTTCCTTCTGTATGATTTTGGGCTGGTATGATAAATAATTAATATTGAGAATATTATGTATTTTAGAAAGGTTAACTTTTTAAATATAATTAATTAAGTTAGTCCCAAAGTAATGCTTGTCGCTAACCTAATACGAAAAGTTCAATCCGTTTAGCAAATATGTGAGTACTAGTGCTTTAATTCGTAATACTATATCTGTGTATAATTCGCCTTAAATATAACAAACAAATTCTCTTCAAAAACAACGTCTTTTGTATTTACATAAAATTAATGAGAGGAATTTTTAACAGCTTTAAAAATATTTTCTGTTCACAAAAAGTGTCTGGTAATTCTTATTAAATAACTTCAACTTAAGCACACACCCACTCTGTTTAACTATAATAGAAATACAGAAAATATTATATCTCGAGAATCTAATATCCAATTTGCCTTCTTGAAATATAAAATGGCAGGTATTCACGGGTAGAGCTTATAATAAGCATAATTTAAGCTTAGTTTCTTATTAAATTTTATACTGTAAAACGTGTAATGGGACCGTTCTCGATAAGAACTAAGGTTTACGAGCTTCCTTCTTTGTAATCTCACTGTGAATTTCTATTGCTTGCTTTTTTAGCCGTCATATCTTAGAGGGAATAAAAAAAATCAATTACCTAGTTGTGTATTTCGAAGAACAAGGCAAGATAGGCATCACACATTTCAGTGATTTATTAGAAACGGGTGTGAAGACCAAATAATTATAATTAATGTGCGTGTATTTTTTAATTATAGCATGACACAAAAGACTTCTTAAAATCAACATAAATACTTCCAAATACCGCATTTAAACTTCTAACCGTTTAATCATTTTCCACAATTGTATTTAAAAGGCCCTCGAGGCATTTTCTACTTTTCTCTGAGTTTTGACCTTCACAGAAAATGTTTGTCGTTATTTATTCATTACTGCCCCTGTTTACAGCTTTTTTATTAACATACCTTTTTTATAATATTTGTCTAAATCTTATCTGAAAAAAAATTATTGAAAAGTATATCAATAACTCTGTAGTTAATTAAGAATAAAAGTTCTATTCAGAGTAGACCTGAATAACATGTATGGTTTTTAATTCCATATTAACCTAACGAAGGATTACAAGGCGACAAATTTTTCTTCTTTCTAGGAAAGAATTTAATGCTTTTTGGTGAAAAACACCTTAAAAGATTGCTATTCTATTTGAATTTTCCAAGATCCCAATAATAGTTCAAGTAATATGTTCATAATGCCGGGATCTCACGAGGACAATAGAGAAGACAATTTTATATTTTCCTTTACCTGCTCCGTGAACAGCCACAACTGCGTAGGGTAGGACAATGGGACAATACAAAAATTCTACCGTAGTTCAAACTAGGAACGCTGCGAAAATTAATACACGATGAAGCGCGTTACGAGCAAGTTCGATAAAAATATTAGGTCTTTTATACCAAGATGTATTCCATTTACGCGACATTTTGAAACCGAAATACCAGATCCGAGTGCCGAGATCCATACGCGTCTTACTCCGGCTATTGTCCTACTGTCTTGTCAAAATGAGTTTACACGGGCCGGGCGCAGTAGTGGGGGTAAGATACTATCGTGCGGAGATAGCTTGCCCTTCTATTTCCGAGTCAATGTCTTGGTTCATTGTCCCGTTTTCCAAACTAGTGTTCGCACTGGGACAATGGGTCCGGAGCTGGGACATAACAGTATCATTCTGTCCTCGTTTATAAATCCTTTATTTTGCAAATACAGAATACACAAGTATCTAAATTGGATAAAATGCAAACATATTTTTTCATCAAATTCTGAATGAATTATATTTGTACGTAATCTAAATTCCGGAATGTAATTTTTTGTTCGGTTATGAGGCAGATAATGAGTTGTTGAATTTTAATAAATCACACTCCATTAAAATTTGTGGTTTTATTATTCCCATTTAATGTAACAATCCGGAGTGTGTTATTAGGGGCAAAGTGGTCATTTACTTTTACACCGTAACATTGATCGATACCTTAGCGACATTTTAACATGGTTGGAACACCGTCCATTTCATAATGCGCTCTCTGTTTGTGCACGCGAGAAAGTATTCCAACAAGAAAAGCTTATATACTTCAGGACGAGCTGAATTCTTAACATGAAAGAGGATAAGAGAATGGATCATGAACGCGAGAAGTTTCATTTAAACGAAAGTAAGCATGTAAAATGAAAGTAAAAATGTTCCCACTTCTAGTCGAAGGTTTGTAGATGGTTTAAGATAGGGTTGCATATAAATAATAATATTTTTTTATTTTTTATATTGTTGTTTTTGTAAAAAAATCACCTTAATGATCACTCCCAGCAGGAAAATTTTATACGGTGGGAAAGTACGTAGGTACTCCCAGCCGATATATTTACGGTCAGGAGTAAGGCAGGGAGGGTGTATGGCCCCATTCTTCGGGTTTTCCAATAACAGGTGTTATTTTGATATTCAATCGTAAAAGATCAATGATTTCGTTGCTTGTATGGCACGTAGCGCCGTTTTGTTGAAATAAAAACGTTGTCCAGATCAATACCATCCAATTCTGGCCATAAAAATCATTAATTATCTCTCGATAGCGCAATCCATTCACTGTAACTGTGGCTCCAGCCTCATTTTCGAAAAAGTAAGGTCCAATGACTCCGCCGGACCATAAACTGCACCAAACAGTCATACGTTGAGGATAAAGAGGCTTTTTAACAATAATTCTTGGGTTTTCCGAGCCCCAAATGCGACAATTTTGCTTGTTCACGAAGCCACCGAAGTGGAAATGGGCCTCATCACTCAAAATGATTTACATTTGATTCAGTCAAGTGAATTTTGATAATTTTAATGCGTTGTTGAAGCATTTATCGTTCCATTTTTATTAGTGGCGTAGTTTTTACTTGTCAAATGTCAAAAAATGACAGCTTTAAAAGTAACATCTACCGAATTAGCGGGCTATTCAAAATTATACCTCTTATTGGAAAACCCTGTATTTAATGTATACATAGACGAGTTGTCAAGTCGCATGGACATCAGAGCGGACTGTCGTGTTAACAGTATATGTATGAATCATATAAGCTACGCGGACGACATGATCCTCCTAGCTTCATCGATCAAGGGATTAAGATTACTGCTAAACACTTGTGAAGAATGTGGAAAACAGCATAATATGATGTACAACCCGAAGAAGACGGAATTGATTGCGTTCCACCACGGAAAAAGTCAAGATACAAGTAAAATGCTCCCCGTATACCTTAACGAGGCAAAAATAAATACATGTTCGAACGTGAAATACTTGGGGCACATTATAAATCAAGAACTATCGGACGATGGCAATATCGAATGACAAAGGAGAAGCCTAAGCATAGTGTCTAATATGATTGCCCGCAGATTTTGCAAATGCAGCAATACTGTTAAAAAATTACTGTTCAACGCATTCTGTACTGGCCTCTATACGTGTGAGACATGGCGTCACTACCGAACTTGTTCGATGGAACGACTCCGAATTCAATATAATGACGCCTGTAGAATCATACTTGGATACCAAAGATACAGCAATTGAATGGATTTGCCGGCCTGATGATACACCGGGTCACTGGAGCCGGGATGCGGCTAGTGGCCTCCGCCAACACGTTGGTGACCGCAGCCTACCAGCACCAAGCGCCACTCCTGTGTGAGCGCTGGGCCCAAGCGAACTCAAAACCACACCCTGCACAGTGGTCCTTATTTGTTAATTTATTATATCTATTATACAAAAAAAATGTATATCTATATTGGACGTGTGGGATTGCACTAACCTGCCCACATTCTGGAATAAAATTTTATACTATTATTACGCTATCGTCTGGACGATCTAGGCCCTCTGATTGGTCGAATTCAAATCGTATGTTTTGGGTAAATCCCGAATAGGGGGTCTGAAGGCAAATTCGACCACTCTTCCCCTCTGGCGGTATAAGAACGAACCAAATGACTTGCGCGAATATTTAAATATGCAGCTAACAATACGCATAGTTACAAAAAATACTTGACCACTAACAAGCGTTTAATAAGAAGATTTCTTCTGGAAGCTTTTCACTTTGTCTCTTTTTTCAAAACACAAATAACTTTGTTTACATCACTTAATAACATACAACCTCTACATATTTCATTTTTATTTTTTATTTTTTTTTTATTTTATATTATAGAAACAAACAGTACATGATTTACAGAGATGAAACAATATACAGGAATAAGATACTTCATGTTGTGTACCTATGATATGTTTCCTTGCAATGTCTGGTAAGTGGTATGTTTATTCCTTAACTACCAGGTGACTTGTGTAGTTTATAGGTGTGTGTGTGACGTGTGTAATGTATGTGTGAGAGGGTGTGTGTGTGTGTGTGTCTGTATGTATGCGCATGGAATTTTTCAAATTATTGATATGATGCCACGTTTGAATTTGGGCAGTGAATCCGAAAAAATGTCAATGTTAGAGTTAAGACAAATATTATTTAGAGTATGAAGAGCTCGGTTAATTGTCGAATTAGATGCTGCATTTGTTTTATAATTTAGCGTGTGGAATAGCACTGTATGTCGTGTACGTCTCAAAGGTATGTTAAAGTTAATAAGGGACAGAAGTTTAGTACAGTCAATCACATTGTTTAAAATTCTGTGTATAAATATTGAGTCAGCTACTGCTCGTCTTCGCTGCAAAGTTTCAAATGTACACTCTAAATTATTTTTGAATCTGTAGGTAATATATTTTATAATTTTTTTTTGGATTCGTTCTATACTATCTATGTAAAGTTTATATTGTGGATTCCAAATAGGCGATGCATATTGCACTGTACTTCTGACTAATGCGACATATAACATTACAATTGTACGTGGATTACTTAATATTTTACTTACACGTAGCACGAAACCAAGCATTTTATACGACCTTTTAACGATTGAGTCAATGTGCTTATTAAATATAAGTTTGCTATCAATGTAAACGCCGAGGTCTTTAAATTCCGTTTTAGAGATGACAGGTTCATTGTTGAGTGAATATGAGTACTTAATTACGAGTTTATTTCTGGTGAATGTCATAGTGTGATATTTAGAAACGTTTATATCTAGACAGTTAACTTTACAATATTTGCAAAGCCTATCTAGGTCACTCTGTAACGCTTCGCAGTCAGAAAGAGAACGAATAATTTTGAATATTTTCATGTCATCGGGATAAAGTTCATATTTGAAATTTTGAAAACATGATCCAATGTCATTTATATAAATTTTGAACATTAGCGGACCTAGGTGGGACCCTTGGGGGACACCAGATTTTACCTCGATAGATTTTGAGAAGACACCGTTGATTAAGATTACTTGATTACGGTTACTAATGTAAGATTTGATCCATCTAAATAGGTCACCATGAACGAATTTCACCTCATCAGGAGTAAGTATACATTGAAGTCAAAAATTAAATTACTTTACTAAAAATTACTTACTCTTGATGAGGTGAACTTTACTCATGAAACATGTAGTGGTTGTATATAATAAAGTGATGTAAACAAAGTTATTCGTGTTTTAAGGAAATAAAGTTTAATAAGATTACATTATTTTTATCTATTTCCGTTCTATATCAATGCATATGTACGCAATAAAATGTAAACATTGTATTTATTTATTAATTGGACAATTTTTATAGCGCCGCTTTTGTGAGATATCACTTCAGGGGCGCTATATTGTAATAATCTATTTACAAAACTCACCCTCTCTCTGTGAATGACCTAATATCTACCTATTAAATGTAACTGTTGTTTTTTTTTTAAATTTTTTTTTATTCTAGATAAAATAAAATTACATTTTCACTTATTTAACTAGAAATAATATATATATATTACACATAAATATATTACACACCGATATTATTCACTTTCATTGTTTTGTTGATTGAGCATAAAACTGAACAATTTTTTTTAAATGTACTTGTACCTATACTTTTTTCATTTTTAATTTCGTCTGGGAGGCAATTATATATGTTGCTTCCCTCGTAACCAATGGATTGCTTGCAATAATGAGTATATATGGTGTTTAAATGTATTTTATCGTGTTGCCGTGTAAAGTGTGTGTGTACTTGGGACGTTTTAATGAGTTCTGTATTTGTATGTATGAGTTTATTATTTATTTTGTAAATAAGGAGACATGTATTATATTCATATAATTTTTTTAATTTTAATAGTTTTGTTTCAATATATAATTTTTTTGTTGATGTTCTAGGTTTGAAGTGAAATAGCTTTTTGATTACTTTGTTTTGTGTTACCTGTAGTTCGTTTATATATGTTTCACATGTATTTCCCCAGATTTCAACCAAGTAGTTTAAATGTGAGTGTACGAGGCTATAATATAGACCTTTTTTAATTTTATTTGGTAACAGATATGATATCCGGCTGAATACGCTAATTAAGGGGGTGATTTTATCTTTAATATCTTGAATATGCTGTTTAAAAGTTAGGTGTTTATCAATGCACAGCCCAAGATATTTCTCCTGTATCAGGATTTGCAGGTTGTTATTTTCAATTTTTAAGGGTACATGAGGAGGAATTATTTTACGAGTTGAGCTTAAAATCATGTATCGTGTTTTTTTTAGTATCACTTAACTTTTTTTGTTAGTATCACTTAAGCTGGGCAAAGCCCAACCGAGTGCCGACCGCAGGGCCTAGCAGAAGAAAAACCCGCGGAGCGGGTTTTTAACGGTTTTTTTTTTTTTTTGACTTCTGATTTTATGTCCGGGTTAAATCTTCCCCATAGGAAAAACTAAACCATTCCACACAATTTTCCACAAATGATCATCTAGTCCAGGTGTGGCGAAGCTAGGGCACGCGTGCCCGAGGTGGCACGTTTGATCATTTGGATGGCACACTAACGATTTCCAAGTTCTTTTTTTTTTTTTTTTTAATTTTTTGTTTTAAAATTTTTTTTTTGATTTGACCAATTGTTTCAAAAATATCTGAACAATCGTTCATATTCTTCTTTTCTTTTCAAATGTAAAAGTCATTCTGTTGATTTTTTTCAAACCAGAATTGGGTTGTTTCAACTCAAATGTAACTTACGTTACATTTGTAAATTTCATTCAATGTTCCCCGCCGAAACTGAAAATTTTTCCAGAGAAATCGATTAGAGAAATATTATCAATTTTCTCTTCTACATATGCTTGTGACATTATTTTCAGAAATGAATTTCATAAAATGTGATTCAAGAACGAGAATTTGTTGGTCGTGGGTGTGAAAAAGTTGGTCGTGTGTGTTACTAAAAGTGACGAAATATGATACAGATATTAAGAATTTGTCATCGAATGTACAACAGCAAAAATCTCATTGATAAATAACTAATATGTACATTTATTGATTATGACTTTATTTTTATGAAACTCTATTGTAATTTTTAAGCTTATGAATAAATAAAAAAAAAAACTTTTTATTTTATCTATTTGGTTAATTTTTTTTACAGCTTGGGCACGCCACACAATCTAGAAATAATATTTGAGGATTTTTGGCACGCGAGCCCAAAAAGGTTCGCCACACCTGATCTAGTCAATCAACACTATGCAAGTGCATTATTTAAGCAAAATAAATACAAAACAATACAAGAACAACACGTCAACTCACCAGAGATCAAATCGGAAAATAATTCACCCACTCCAGATATTTTCATATCAGAGGGTTCGGATCGGTAGAACTCCTAACAGGGCCTATAAATCCTACTGATCCCTCAGCATAAATATTTAAAAAATCTTTCGTTATCCTACATGTATTCAAAATAACCGACTTTTGCATCTTTATATATAAATTTTTTGATAGATCTAATACGCCTAAATTTTTAATGAGAGGGCCAGGTATAATGTCAGTAGCCGAAATAACAAATGGTAATATTTTTATAGTCTGAGAATGCCAAATTCTTTTTATCTCTTATCCTAAATCTGTTTATTTTCTTATTTTTTCATTTATAGATTTTAGAATATTACAAGAATTTGGAATAGCGACATCAATGATATAAGTTTTTTTTTCATGTAAAACTATATCGGGTCTATTATGACTAATCGTTCGGTCTGTTAGTATAGTTTTATCATAATATATTTTATAAAAGTTATTTTATAAAAATGAATTTCGTTCGTATTCATAATATGACATTATATTACGGCAGTCAATCAAGTTATGTTTAATTACCAAACTTTGTTGAATTATTTTTAAAACTTGATTGTGCCTAAATGTATACTTGAACGGTGCTAATATAGAATATCCCGATATAATATGTTCTATAGTTTCTGGAAAAGCCAAACAAGCCAACATTTTCTACATAGGTAAATCATCAATATGATTTGTATCTTTGATTATATGCTTCCTATAATTTTTAGTATTAATGACTTTATCCTGAATGGCAAGCATAAATCCTTCTATTTCTGCGCTCAACTCTCCAATACTCAACCATTTGTTTGACGAAAATTTGTTATTATATTATTATTATTATTAACCATTTCAATTTTATCGCATCTGCAGGGCTGCGAAAAGTTTTGATGAAAACATGTAAAATTGTGAAATTACTTTAGGTGTAATCGTAACTGAAGCATGTGAAGATCGTATGTGCATCAATTATTTTTTGTTTTTATTTTTAGGCCTGCGTCATATGACCATTTTATAAGGAAAGTAAAGTCTTCTTGCATACTTTTAATAGCAACGGATATGACAAGAGCCGTGTCGTCTGCATATACAAAGTGTTGATGATACAAATACAATATAAAGGGTGGGTCCCAAAATTGACCCCTGGGGGACTCCAACAAATATTTTTTTCTCACTCACATTTTCTAATATTTCTAATCATATATTTGTATTGAATAAATATATTTATACTATGTATATTTCTTTTAAACACTTGAGTCTTATAATATATAAATGAATGTAATAATTTGCGTAACGACTGACAAAAATCGAATGATTTACGACAAAAAATTCAAAGCTTTGACTTGAGTTTACAAGTCTTGATATTCTGAACAAAGAGCTTATTGAGGAACAGAAATTCTTTATTTCAGAGGAAGGGGTGTTGAACGGGATGAGTTGTAGCCAGGGCAGGATCTGAGTCGGTGATAACATTGATCACGATAATCTTTTCTAGGTTTTTTATGAAAAATATACAACAATAAAACTGTAGTGTTTCAACATTTATCTTTTGTAATTTCATTTAAAACTAACTTTTAAAAGATTTCATAGAGGGCAACAATGAGTAGATGCATCACAAACCAGACGTTCGAAATTGAAAAAAAAATCAAATTTAAACAATATAATGTCAAAGCACAAAGTGTACTTTCAATGAACATTGAAGCTTATCTCTGTCACTGAAAAATATCGAGAAATTTTTAAAAATTTTCTTTTTTAGAAAAGGCAATAAACACGTAACCGTCCTTGAGGTGATTTTATCGGTAAATGGCGCTATAGAAAATTGAAAATTAACAATGTAATAATAATTCAATATTATCTACAAATGTCATATAGATACCTTAATGTTTCATAATAAATGAAACCAGCGGAGAAAACTTTAACCAAATAATGGCCTTACATTTTTTTATATCTTGTGTCTATATGTGTTCTTAAAACATCCTAAAAAATCCTACTTCAATTAATAAATAATCTCCAATTTACAAGCATATTTTTTTCTTCCAAAAATTTCAAATTAATTAAATCGTTAAATCAACAGTTATTATAAAGTTAAGGCGAAAGTACTGTAACTCCACTTCTATTTTTTCAATGTCGTGTCGTTTCAGAATAAGAATTTCTTCGCTGTGGAATTTACGAAAGCGCTTTCCTTCCAGTCACGCATCTGCATACGGCAAATACCACAACACCACTTCCCACCACCAATTTGGTATTCACTATATTATTCGCCATAACTACATTATACGCCATTTTAGAAAAAAAACATTATTAATGAGGTGTTATGCAAATCTAGACAACATTAGCTAAAAATTTTTTCTAAATCTTTTAGTTAACTTTAAAGTGTCAGCTACACTACTCGCTTCGACGCTTCGACAAAGTCCTCGACGAAGTTAGCCGAAGTTCGAAGTGCGTGCCCACACACTCGTGCAACTTCGCGAGTAACGCTTCGAGTCCTTTGACTCGGGCGCATTTACCGACAACAATCGGAAGTCGGGCGAAGCGAAGCGAAGTTGCCCGAAGCGAAGTGAAGTTCGTGCCCACACTATCGTTTTCGGTCAACTTCGATCAACTTCGCGAGTAGTGTAGCTGGGCTTTAAGAAACTAACAACGGAATTTGGAGATGCACCAGTAGTAACGAACAGTTGAATGAGTTGAACAGTTGAACAATTGAAAGAAGTAATCTTCCCAACACGCTTTCCATGGATGTGCCTGATGTAACTCTAAGGTCTCTAAATGAACAGCTCAGGCACGAGCTTCCATCGAAGCCCCGAAGGCGTCAAGTTGAAGTCAAGTCTCTCAGAAGCTGGACATACTGAACAGGGTCCGCAGATATGTAAATAGTTCACAACTGCTGACCCTGTACAAATTGCAAGTGCGCCCCGCTGTTAAATTTGGCAGCCACCTCTGGTCTGGATCTCTAAAAGTCCTTCATGAAAATCTTGACTCTGTGTAGAAACGGGCGGTAGGTACTTTTAATAGATTCCCCTGTCTTAACAAACGGATTTGGAAAAATTTAACAATAAAGACATTCGCACATGAAGCAGGTAAAAATTCAAAGTATATTGGGGCTCCAGACTACAGGTGACTACCGAATTCAACAGTGTCAGCAGCTGTTTACTATGTAAGTATTTTATACGTATGAATTTTTAAGCGATAATGAAACAAGAAAGGCGTGTCCATAAAATATTTTGTGGTGTTTCATCATAATATCTTTCTACACCTCTGAAATGACGTGGAGGGTTAGTTAATTTATCGGTAAGTTTTTTTACCCTACAGCATTTTCTTGAATAGTATCATTGTAGGAACTTCTTTAAAACATTATAAACATCTTTCAGTCCTTGATGAAGTCTGAGACACTGGTTTGAACTAGTCACTGGTTTTAACTAGTCGAGTACAACTTTGAACTAAGATTTACACTGTTTTATGAAATGAAGTAGTGTCATTTTAAAATAAATTTGCGTGTTTCTATCATAAGGTACTCACTCACAACAAGACTTTATCGAAGCAACACTACGTCAACGGTTGTTGATGGCGACCTATAAATAATAATTTATCACCAGCGCGAAAGTCCTACCCGCACAGGTAGCCTCATATATTTGCGGGATTCCAGCAAAGTGGAGTAATTTGCGTTGTTTGTCTTTCTGGTGATATAAATCATAATAGTTCCAGACAGGCAAAAGGCTGAGTGTTCCAATAGGCGATAGCGGACTATACGTGCGTTCTCCAGCAGTATGAAACGGCGATAAAACGAGCTCATTCTTTTTCACTAAACTTGGCACTAAAATCCTGGCACTTTTTTTTTTTTTTTTTTATTTATTCACATTTAAACCCGCTAAACTACTTATGTAGTTTGTCAGCAGGGACATAGAGACAACATTTATACATTCATAAGATACAATTTGAACGGTACATAATTACATAAATTGGTTACATTGCAGAAAAGTTTAAATAGTAGCATAAAAGCCTTATATAATAAGCAAGTAAAAATAAATGTATGAACAAATTAGTATTATCAACAAGTACATCAATAGTTTCATAAATAGAGGTAGGTAGTCAGGTATTACAAAATAATTGTTTTTCCATTTTCTAAGAATATGAATTCCATTTCAGGGGCATCAGTATAGATCATTATTATCCAATAACCATTTCCTTAGATTATATTTAACATTAGCAGTATACATGTTATTATTTTTAATTGTCATTGGTAATAAGTTAAACATTTTGGGTACTATATAGTTTAAAGTTCTTTCACCATATTTATTAGTACATTTCGGAACTACCAGTCCTTCATTTTGAGTGAATCTTGTGTTATGTTTATGGCAAACTCTTTCCCTATACAATGAATCAGACAATATAACATGTTGACTTACAATATTATAAAACAATAATCCTCTGACAGGTAAAATATTCAGAGACTTGTACATTAATTTAATGTTACTTCTGTGTTGATTGTCATATTTATGGATTAACAATTTTATAATGGAGTTTTGTAATGTTTGTATATAGCTTACATTAGTTTTACAAGAATGTCCCCAAGAAGTAATTCCATAACGTATAGTGGATTCAGCCAGAGATAAGTAGATTAACTTTAAAGTACTTATAGGCACGAAATATTTTATTTTATAAATCCTACCCACAATAGCTCGTAGACGTTTACAAACATTAGCAATTTGTACATCCCATTTCATGTAGCAGTCAATAGTAACACCCAAATATACATAACTTTTGACAAAATCAATGGTTTCACATGAACAGGGCTGTGCAACATTTTTATGTATGCAGGCAAATGTGTGTGTATATAATGAAGGAATTACATTACATCTGGCGTGTGGAGATCTGATGTGCATAATTTTAGTTTTTTTGGCGTTTATAAAGAGGCCTGCATCATGCGACCATTTCAGTAGGGCAATAAAATCATGTTGCATAAGGTTCATTGCAGTAACCAGATCTTCGTGCGATATTACGAGCGCCGTATCGTCTGCATATACAAAATGTTTAACAAATGAAAACAATTTTCTCATAATTGAGACATAAATAATATAAAGGGTTGGCCCTAGAATTGACCCCTGTGCAACACCTGTTGAGATATATTTTCTTTTGCTAAATTTTTTAAGAATTTTTACTCTTATTTGTCGATCAGTTAGTAAATTTTTTAATAAAACTAGCAGCTTTCCTCTAATTCCTATTGCCTCCAGTGTTTCTAATAGTTTATTTGTATCAATGGTATCAAATGCCTTAGAGTTATCTATGAATAAAACCAAAACTTGTTTTTTTAGATTTAATTCATAATTTATGTGATTTGAAAATTCCTGAAGCAGCATTTCCGTACTTTTTTTCTTTTGAAATCCATATTGGTTGGGATCCAACAAAGAGAAAGATTCTAGATATTTATTAAGTTTTATGGAAATGTATTTTTCAAGTATTTTTTCTAGGGCTGGCAATATGCTTATTGGCCTATAATTTTGAATATCTGTATGTTTGCCCCCTTTGTAAATTGGCCTAATGATGCTACTTTTTAGTTCATCTGGTATTACTGCTTGCGATAAAATTAAATTGATAAAGTGTGTTATAACAGGCCCTAAAATATTAATATGTGTCTTAATGTCAAACATTCGAATGTTGTCAATCCCTGGTGACTTTGAATTGTTTAATTTGCTAACAATAATATTGATTTCTTGGCAGGTAGCTCTGGGTAGGTACATACTATGTTGCACTTCATTCGGCCTGACGGTCGATGCTAAATAATCACATTTATGTATCATAGAGTTAACACTATTTGTAAAATATTCAACAAACTTATCTGCTACGGTTTCTCCATTATTCGTATTTAACATATATTTCGAGATTATTTCGTCACAACTACTTTTGGACTTGCGTCCTAATAATTTATTTATTTCATCCCAAGTTTTTTTTGTATTTCCAAAATAATTTTTGAATTTATTGTTAAAAAAGGTAGACTTACATTTAATAATTTCTTTTGTCACCTTATTTCTGAAAGTTTTATATTCCAATTCAAAGAATTGATTGCTAGGAAAATTCTTCCACCTTCTGTACAATGAATCTTTTTTTTTAATGTTTTCTAAGATATTAGAAGTTATCCAAGGTTTTATTGACAGAGGTCTTTTTTTGGGTTTATAATTCATAACGATTTTACTCTGTTCATACAAATTCTTAAAGTTGTTTTTAATTTTACTATATAGTATATTGCAATCTTGTTCCTCAAGCAAGGAGTGCCACTTAAAATTATGAATGTTTTTGTCGATTTTGTTTTGCGATAAAAACGAAATTCTTTCCCCGTGTTCTGGGGCTTCTTTCCTTGCACTATATTTAATATTAACTGCAGTTAAAAAGTGATCCGCTATAGTAATATTATTACATACACATGAGGAAAGAGAATCGCTTTGTTTACATCCACTGTTAAATCGGACAAATATGTGGTCTAAACAAGTACGAGTAACTTTTCCTGCTAAAACTGCTTCTCTAGTTACGTCACAAATACATTTGATTAAATAATTATCCGACATTATATTTTCATATGCCATAATAATAGGGTTTTGACAATTTAACAAGTCTAGATTAATATCTCCTATAAGTAAAACATTTTCTTTGGGGCTTATAGTATGCAGAATGGCAGATATTTCATTAAGAAATTGTGGTTGGCTAGAGTTGGGGGGGCGGTATATTGCTATGATGTTTAAAATACTCTTGTTTGGAAGTGTCATAGAGCCAAGCACACATTCAAAATGATTTGTTTCTATTGTTTTCTGTTGAAATGTGAATTCATTTCGAACATATAGCAATATACCTCCTCCAGATTTTTTAGTTCGGCAATAGTTGTAACAATTAAATCCAGGAATATTATACAGACAGACAAGATTCGGTGTTATAGCCGTTTCACATAACATTAACACATGAATATGCTTCCAACAAGTATTTATATAATTATAAAGTATCGATTATAAATTTCTCAAAACATTTTTCAGATTGTTGACAAATCACCAAAAAGAAATTTATTGGGGCTTTTTCGTTTTATTATATTATTTTTCGTCTTTCATAAAAGGTTAAAAAATAAATAAAAAAGATATGCAATATAATTGGCCAACCTGAAATATTTTTTTTACTAGTGCATAGACTTAAACAGACTCTGGAACTTGTTATTGATTAAAAAATACAGGACTACAATCAAATACACAATCGATAGATTAATGTCAGATGGA
This sequence comes from Hesperophylax consimilis, assembly GCF_061612785.1. NCBI lineage: Eukaryota > Metazoa > Arthropoda > Insecta > Trichoptera > Limnephilidae > Hesperophylax > Hesperophylax consimilis. The sequence goes on along the minus strand of NC_142844.1, from coordinate 32,040,744 downwards.
TTTGAAGATTTTTTTTGGTTTATCTAGCTTTTCGTAGATATGACATCAATAATAATGTGACAATTTTAGATTTTGTTAGTGGAAAACTAACATATATAAACCCTGATGTGTAGAATTTAGATTACCGCAATTTATTACAGTAACGGAGGATTATTTCAAACTCAATTCTGGAAAAAAATTATTACTCAGCGTTCATGTGTAACATTTCCAAGTAATTTGACTAACATGGTTTACTAAAATAAAGAATAATTGGAGCTAGCCATAGATCTTTTATTAAATTATGACTTGCGGTAATTCAATAAACCCTATCGGATTTGCCGTATAGTTTCATTTCCCTTGTTAATAATGCATACTGAATTTCAAAGTATATAAATTTAAAATTCCTTCAGCAAAAATAATGTTTTCTATCACCAACTTTAATTATTTGGTTTTCATTTGTTATAACTGGAGTCAAATTCGAAGTATTTTCAAGCCAGATAATAAAATTCATATGAATTATTAATGTCATGTTAGAATATTTTTGCTTTAATTTAAGAAGCACGACATAAAAAATATATCTTTAAATTTACAAATTTGACCATAATTATGTAGGTACCATTTTGTCTGCAATTTATTTATTTTTAGTATTTTGAGGTGGGTGTATTTTTTTAATCGTTTAGTTACATATCTATAACAAAAAATAATTTATCTCTTTATAAATAAAAATTACTTCTTTGTTCAAGGCATGAAAAAAAAATCATGAAAACTTTTTTAAAAATAATTACTTGTCCAACAATTGTTACCTAAAAACATGGTATAATTAAATATTGTTTTAGATTAGCTCCGCACAGGAGAACCTGATTATTATTAGTTACTTCATATTTTCTGCGTACAGGGTCTTTGGGGGAAGAAGAGGACCTCCTAGGAAGTACAAAGGAATGAAGGGTAGGTAGGAATCTGGGAGTCAGTGCGTCCAGGAGAGACGGACTTATGTATCCATCCCTCCCACTGCGGTGCCAGGCGATAGCGATGGGTCAAGAGAGTTCGGCTGGTGAGTTTAGAATGTTTTCCCTCAACTAGTCTCTCCCGAAGTAGATTTGATGCACCAGCTGCCAAGACCTGGACAAACCTCACTCTATGCACCCGGGCATCCAGGCTATTACACTAATCCAATAAAAGGTTCGAGGGGTGGCGGTATCCATACCTGAAGATTAATTAAGTACTTTATTTTTTTTTTCCCATAATATTTTTAACGTGGTAAGAAAAATAAAATAAATGTATCTATATGATTCTTCCTATGTGATTCTTCTATAATATGATCTAGTATCCTTCTTGATCGAGCCGTTAAGATCTTCTACTACTAATGTCCCAGCTTCCGAAAATAAATTGTATGTGTGATTAATTTGATTAATAAGTACAAATATTAAAAAAATATATAGAAAACTTGCGGTACTCCCTCCCCCACTACCTTTCACACAACATAACCCATTTGCAGATACCATAGTCAGACTGGCATCGGATATTTTGTAGCAACATGTATTTTATTTTCTCATACTCTTACGCAGTATGGTTTATGAAATATATATACAAAATATAAATAAAAAAAATCAACGAATTGCAAAAGGTATCTAGTTATTTAAAAACTTCGTGAAAGTACGAGAACTTAATAAAAACGGCAGTAGTACATATTTTATTGTTACAATAGAACGCATCGTAGGTAAATTTTCGGTCACCCCCTTGTAGAGAACACTTTTTCAATCTATGTCACCAATAATTTTTCTATTAAAAAATTACTGCTGATTTCATTTTTTTTTATATTAAACATCTACCTACATCTACTTAAATAAGGATAATCTTCAAACCAATGAAAATGTTGATGATTTCAAAAGTTAACGTACGTCGAGGGAGTTGGTTGGTTAAAGCGGGGCGGGCGGCAGGCGGCGGGTGGCGGGCGGCGGGTGGCGGGCGGCGGGTGGCGGACGGCGGGTGGCGTGCTGTTCCCCCTACGCCTTATTCGGGCCACTGTTAAACCTCTCATTTTCCTAATTTCCCGGAAGGCTCTGTTGCGGTGTCACAGTTTTATCGCAGTTAATGTTGCCTAATACGAGTACATATATGGAAACTTTTCTGTTGGTTGCACGATTATAACTTTCTAGGTAGTATTTTATAAAAACATTTAATACCAGGGGATCACAAGCAAATATTTACTCGCAAAGTGGCAAAAGCATAAACGAATGTACCCTCTCAACCGCACACGCAATCTAGCTAGCTCTTGCATTTTTAAAAATATAATATGCAGAGTAGTCTCTCAGGAGGCAGATACTGAGTATCTTTCTCTTTGAAGGAAAGGCAAAATATTACTTCTTTTAATTTTTTAAACGGTTTTGTGAAATTATTAATTTCCACTAATCCATTTTTTTCTAATTCGTGCACACCCTTATTAGAGAGATCTCCTATCTAATCCTCAACATTTGGAGAATTGTTGCCAAAATATTTTCAATATAAGTTGAAACCACCTATAAGCGATATATTCCACAAAACGTTAATGTCTAATTTAAATCTTCAGTCCTTTTCCACCCGGAGAACGATTAATGATATTGGATAAAGTTTAAACTTTTTGAATTACTGAATAACTTCATGGACTCAAATGTTAAGTGCTATATTTTAATTTCCATATTCTTTTAAGACCTTCTTGACTTCGCTTCTTTTCCATAGTGACAACTACAGAATGAACTAATCTATTCATAGAACTCAATACTTTACTGAACAACCAATAATAACCTTTTCGACAGATTCAAAACATATCCGTCCTGCATCATATCAAATATAAATAGTTTTGAATGTATTTGGTATAATATGTATTTCTTTAATTTTAAGTTCTTAATGTAGTTTTTTAATGTTAATCAAATAATGTACCGACTCGTGGTTTCTATATTATTGAATGACAGAACTTTTCCTATCTTTCATAGGAAAAACTTGCCGTAATATCTTTATACCTGCCATCGAAATTTAAGGACATTATTATTTTGATGATTTTTTGACATATTATCAAATAAATTACCTAAATTAAGTTTTTACTTTGGGTAGTTTGGGTGGGTTTTTACTTTACTGGTAGGTATCAAATGTTGTTTTCCACGTAAGCACTAATCAGCGGATATAATATATTATGACAAGTAGAACCCTGTGATACTGTGAATTGCTAACCTTTTCAGGGATTATGCTATTAACTGCTATCCTTTTCTGGAGTTTAACTTAATAACTTATATTAATAAAAGTGCTCAGCTTTTAAGGACCTACCGAGAATCTGCTAACTATTAATATTTTCTAGGTTGATTAATCCACTATAAATACTCCGTCATACCACATTTTTAACGCAGTTTCAATCCCTGATTTCCAATAAGAAAACTTCAACACACCAATGAAGTAAAAATGTAAGTGTGTATGCAAATTTTCGATTTATTATGACAATTTAGAATCATTTTTTTTGTGTGCTTAGAAATATTTCCACCCTTCAAAATAAATGCGTATTCATTGGGAACAGTCAACTTTTTGTAAGCTAGATTCAATCCCTCGATTTCATTACTAGCATGAAAAATATAAAAAAATTATTTGTATAGCTGAAAATTCACTCACAGTGTGCTTCACACGATCCATTATGAGAATAATAATTCGGCGTTTATAAAAATCTATTAAAATTGTCAGTGCCAAAATAAAGTATTGCCTTCATAAAATACAAAAAAAATAGGAAAAGAAAAAAATGACAGATAAAAAGTGATAATTGCATAAAAGGATGGGTACAATGATATTTAATGAGCATTTTTTCTTTCTTTTGAAATATTTTGTGTTGTATGTCATTACTTTATGTTTGTGATTACTCTTTGTTTGTGATTACTTTATGTTTGTGATCAATTAATATTTGTAATTACTTTATGTTTGCTTCGCCCAAATTTTAATTGTTAACCTCCATACAGGCTTAGTCCTAGTGAGGTTGATTTTTATCAGAATAAACATGATGTATGTACAGTGAGATGTAATAAATAAATAGATGATCCATCCAACTATGAATTATTAGAAAAATTAAATGAAATGGTTGAATTTTTTTGACAATATACACGGAGAAAAATGAGTATTGCTAATTTATTTAGAATCTTTTCAATTTTTTTTTCTTTACATATCGCCCATATGAGCTTTTATAAACATTTGATAATTTGCACACTGTAGGTACATACTAATTTAGTGGAAGTTAAATTTACATTTAAAATAATATAGAACCCTTAGAATTAATAGTACTATGCTAATCTTAATTGTTATTATTACCAAGGTACGTTATTACAGCCTTCTTGTAACTATATTCCATGTATCTGAACACATCTACAATTTCTGCGAAAGTATTGCCAACTGCATGCAATCTAGGTACAAGCGAATATCCAAATGAATCGGTCCTGATATTATTGATACAATTAAAAAGAAAGAAAAAGAAAGTTGGTATGTTGAAGGTGATTAAACTCAGTATATCAGGACTGTCTATAATTCCATTAATAATTTAAAAAATAAAAGTCAAATCTGAAACAAGTCTTTCTTCTATCTGAGTGTTTTAATCATTTTAATTCTTTCATCAAGTGGTTGTAATTTATTATTTCTATTGATTGAGTTTATAGTTAATTTACCTTTTAAAATATGCTGATTATTTTCAAAGGAATCGGAGTGGATTTTCAAGTGAGAGAACCAGGGCCTCGAATCGCGACGAAGTCATTCCACTCGAACGAGTGGTTCGACACCTTCGTTGTTCGAGTGGAATAACTTTTGACGTTCAACGTATGTGCGACTAAGTGTGTACCTTCAACGAGACTTAAGAATAAGGATGTAAACCAATGTATGAACTTTTGACGGCGATTGCGAGCGGCCTGGTTTGGAGAGTCGATACCCTAACAGAAGAATTATGTACGACTTGAATTCTAACTAAAGAAGGATGCATAATGTTGACATTGTTTGCCGTTAAGGTGATTGAATCTAGGAATTTTAATCATTTATTTGTTACTGTATTGATGTGAGAAAGAAACAAAATTTTGAATCTAAAATAAGGCCAAGATGATTGATTTCATTGACAGAGGTGAACCATTGTTAATTTTATTTGAAACTTGAAAGGTTTTTTTCTTGTGAAAAATCTTTTTTTATATGGCGTTTGCTTACATTTAGATAAAGATTGTTATTTTTGCAATAGTCTTGTCTAATTTATTTGAATGTGATTAGAATTATCCATATACATATATCCGCCGCCCCGGGAAACATTTATTGGATTACCAACATGGCGAACCACTCGGGGTAACCGATGGCAGAGATGTTGGTTATCCAATAAATGGTTAAAAAAAACATCTTGGTAACAATAATTATAGATTTTAAATACCTAATAACGTTATGTATTTACATTCTTTTAATATATACCGAGTGCAGCATTGTAAAAAATTATTTTCTACAAGAACATTATGTGACATCTCATAAGATTGCCCCTGCTTGAACTGTGCAAAGACCGGGTAACTATATCTCTACCTGATAGTAGGAGGTGAGGCAGCTTAAGGAAGCGGTTGAAGTAATATTTAAAAAAAATAGGAAGATCTTGGAAAGACCAATAAAAACGGAAGGAGGAAAAACTAACGTCGGCAGTAGCAACGAATGGGAGAATCTACTATTTCTGCCGAAATGAACTGCGAAAGGTGTTCATTCGTTGCTCGGCGGTGCATCGGTGCAAAGGAGTGCAAATAATACATAATCTATATTATCGTACGGCAAGTCGTATTGTCCTTAAGTGTCTTAATATTTAATCATTTTCTATTTATTGACTGAGCGTGGCAAAGTCCTGCTTATATACGAAGTTTGACTTTTCATCTGTCTGAAAATATGTCTGTTATGTTCAGTTTCCAGTTCATGAATGTTTCCGTATTGGATACTAAATTTTATACTGCCAGAGTTCGCATGAGCGTGGTTCCTACTAGGTGCTTTCAAATCGAAAAAATCAGTATTATTGTATCTAAAGATTGAAAAAATAATTGTCATTGAGATGGTGACGTTTCTTTTAAGAAATTTTGTGATTCCTTATTTTTATTACATAAAATATATTTTTATAATTAACAGGAAATTTGAGAGGTTTGTGAATAAGAGGTTTGACACGAGGTCTACAACTGTTCACGGAACTACTATTCTGTAACTATTTCGACTTTTGGTAAGAAAAATAACGCCTTTATGCAATATTTAATATTTTTTTACAACAAATCATAATTTATACAACACGTATTTACAGGTTTCACAACAAATTATAATTTATTCAATGCGTACTTATAAATTTTACAACAAATCACAATTTATTCAATATGTACTTATAGGTTTCACAACGAATCATAATTTGTACAATATGTACTCAAAAGTTTCACAACAAATCATAATTTATACAATATATACTCATAGGTTTTCTAACAAATCATAATTTATACAATATGCACTTATAGGTTTCACAACAAATCATAATTTATACAATATGTACTTATAGGTTTCACAAGAAATCATAATTTATACATTATGTACTTATAGGTTTCAAAACAAATCATAATTTATACAATATGTACTTATAGGTTCCACAACAAATTATAATTTATACAATGTATACTTATAGGTTTCACAACAAATCATATACTTATTAATCTTATACTTAAGGTTTCACAAGAAATCATAATTTGGAAATACTGCAGATTAATATTTGCTATAACATTTCCCGTTCCTTTTAAATCTGTATTTTAAAATCCTAACAAGCCTTGAATACGTTTTTATTAAATTTTCCGCATTCAACGCAGTGAGCTGTGTTAACGATTCCGTGGATAAATCGGCGATTATTCATCTCACGCGATGCAGAAGGAGGCTAGGCAGGAAAAACAATGCATTAGCATGAGCTCCAATTTTCAGTTTCCTTTGAGCGCTCTTTGAGCATTTCCCTCCAACACGATTAACGAGAAACAAAAAATCCCCCGAAAAATGACGTAAACATCCAAAGGCTTTGTTTCTGAAGCTTTTCAACCGTTCGAATCGTGAAACAACGCAAAAATAGAACGCCAACCCTTTCATCAACGTTCACTCCATGTTCTAAATTCCAGAAATTCATAATTCGAACCGGAACAAGTTTTTTTTCCTTCCTTCTGCTGTCATCTGTCAGCTGTAGCCCGCGAATGGGCGAGAGCGGAGCGGGAGCGGGGGCGGGAGCGGGTAGGGTAGCGGTGGCGGGTCGTCAGAGGCGCATACGGCAAGCTTCCTTCCCAACTGGGAATGGTAATCCCTGGCGATATGTTTTCACTTCATTCTGAGCCATCAGAACGGTCAATATACTAACGGCGTAACGCTTTTCACCGTAGTTAGTAGGTAAGTATTTATTTTCTACTAGAAATACTGGTAAAATTGCTGTACCCGGCTTTGCCAGTTTTTTTTGTATTCACCGCCCAAGCGTCTCAACTACTTCCAACCGTCTGTAGCTAGTGAGACTATGGTATCCCCAATGGAGTTTTTTCACAAACTATGAATACCTTTAAATAGTGTGGAATACTAAAAGTTTATTTTCTGATAGTTTCGTACTAAAAATAAGTCATTCTAAGATTATTATTCATAATTATTGATCAAAAACATATAAAAAACGCATATTCCAAAACGGTTCCAACTGACTACAACGTCATAATGACATAGAAAAAGCTAATGTATGGTAAGACCAATGTCGCCCAGCGTGACGTAAACGCCGCCCAACTTGGAATAAAACTAACACCTAGTTTTTACTGCAAATCGAAAATGGCACATTTTTAATCGTTTTTCAGAATTTTTTTTAATTCTGAATGGTGATCTTACACCAGAGCAATACTGAGAGAATCTTCCACTCCGGATTTGCGTGCCGCAAATATACTAGTCGAAAGACTTACCCCTCCACTTCGTCGAGGCTGCGTACTTTCAAAATACGTTTTTTTTTTCGAAATACATTAACATAAATATGTGAAACAAAGATTGGCCTTTATAAAAAGAATAACAAATTACATCTCAAAGCTCCGTAGCTTATGGTTAAATGGCTATGACTTAAGGCTCAGTAATACTTGGTCCTCTGATAAAGATATTAAATATCTCAATTTGAACGCCATTTCTCATATTTTCTAGTATCGTGACATCATCAGAAATGTCGTAATTTCTATTATTTGTTATTATAATAATTATTCGGTTATTTTAATAGCGTCGTTTTTTTCAAAAATCACCTCAGACGTAAACTGTTTACACGATAATTCAGTAAAATTACATTTCAACACCTCTTTAAATAGTGATATAAAATCATCAAAAGCAATGAATAATAACTAACCTACCTAACCTGTTTCGTTTCATCACTTTTTATGACTTTATATGAGTTTTTTAAAGATGTGTTGAGTTGTCATTTCGATGAGTTATCCGGTCACCAACAAAATCAATGGACCATTTAAAAATATCACTCCACTGGTTCGGTTGTAATCTTGACTTGAATCATTTCAGATAAAGTGGATGTCAGATAAATTCGCGTATAAAATGCAGACAATCAAAAACGTCCCTTCCATACCTGTCAATTAAAATGTTGGCAAACATTCCCATCGAAAAGCAAAAATATTCAAACGAGGCAACCAAAATATGTATTTCATCACGGAGCGATTGCAGAGCTCGTATGAATCCCATCCACACAATGACAGATTGAGCGAGAATTGCAAAACAGTATTCTTAACAAAATATATATTTACCAGAATACAATTTTTTATTTATATTACCACTCACAATTATTATGGTAAGTACATTTGACAGAAGTTAAGGAAAAACCTCAGCGTATTGGTGAGAGGCAGATTCCGTTTCCGGGATTAACGGGTTTCGAAGAAAAACAATCTTGTATTTTTAAAAGTACTGTAAGCTTTCTTACGTAATTTCTTTTTAATTTTTATATTAACTCCACACAGGAGGCCCTGAAGAAAATAATTTCCCTCAGGGCCTATGTCATCTTTGGGGATGCTGTTTGGAGGGTCTTTTTGTGGAGAGGAAGGCGTGAACATGGGTCTTGAAGAGTCCCATGTTGTAGGAGGGAGGAAACACAGAGGCCGGCAGTTCGTTCCGAATCGTAGAAGCGACCCGTTCTCATGTGACAAATGTCAACCGTGTACAAATGTTGGGCGCGCGTTTGGCGTGTATCCCGACTACGCACCGGTGCCGAAGGGATCAATGACGCTAGTTCCTCAGAGCATCTTCTATTGTAATACCGATAGAACAAAGACAGCATACCTACCTGACGCCTGTGCTCTAAAGATTGCAGTCCGTTTGTTAAGATTGGGGAATCTGAGGAATGGGCAATATCAAACGGACCGCCCGTTTTTGCACAGAGTCAAGGGTTTTTTCAGGTATTTAGGGGCTCCGGACCAGAGATGGCTGCCAAATTCGACAGTAGGGCGCACTTTCAAAACAATGGGATTCTTAACATTTAGAGAAGATTGTCAGAGGCTCTATGTATATTAAAATCTCGATTCATTTGTAATATGAACGAACGGAATAGATCTAGTTTTATTATTTCTTTAAAGATGATACAAAGAAGAGTTTTGTGCGTATATAACGAATATAAACTCTGAAATGAAAACGAGGACTATCGTGAATGAGTCTTCTTCTTCTTGTCTTTCCTTTCAAATGTGTTTCCCGAACGCCCCTGCGTTCCGCGCGCCTCGGGAAATCAGTGTTTACGATGCAAAGAAAGAGCTCACACACGGCGCCACACTGGGTGCTAACTTGCGTTTCATGGGAATCGTAATATGTTTTTTTTTTTACATTTTGATTCTAAAACCATGTTAAAAATCTGGTGTAGAGTTCAACACATTAATAAGTTTATTCAACTTCTCGCAAGCTTTCACTTAAATGTATATACCTTTCTCTTATTATAGAACTTCTGCTCTTCTGCCTGTCGCTCTCCTGCTGTCCTTAATATTTATAGAGGCGCTGTTGACCTCCACACTGTCCTAAGTTAAGATCATCCAAAAAAAAATCTCTTTGAAAGTCGACCATAATATTTCGCAATTCCGAAGGGGATAAGCGTATTTAAGTCAGTACAAAAAATGAATTTTTTCAACGGTTTGTTCATCCTCGTTTTGTAATTCAATTCAGCGAATTTACCCAATTTTTTTATAAAAGCAGAGTTCGTGTATTTCCGCCACATTTCGGTGTTGCTAAAACACTGCCTGGACTGGGGAACCAACCCCCGAAATAATGAGGGTTGTTGGATTTATTGAATCAGAGATTGTTCTTTTGATAGTTTTTCGAAACATTTTTCCCTCCCAAACGTCTGCGAATCCATATCCGGTTTCCTGCTTGTATCGTAACCCAATTGCTTAGCATTTAAGGATTTATTGTTGTTGTATTTAATACGTTGAACTCCATTTAATAAGAAAAATATTATTTTAAAATCATATAAACATAAAAACACATTTGCAGCTTCGCTTTTTGAAATGGATATAGTATACTGTCACTATAGTGATAAATTTTTGGGGTATTATGCCATGTTACTCAATTCATTCATTCATACAGCATTACAGTGTCATCAGTGTAATATTCTGCCCTGATCATGAACACTGTAATGCTGTTCGAAATGTTGGCTAAAGAAGGAGGTAGCGCAATTTCGTATGAAACCACAAATATAAAATTAATTTTAAATGAACTTATAAATAATTTTTACTTTTACCATCATGCAAAATCACCTGCACTTTATCCCGCACTTTGTGCACTTTATCCCGGATACCCTGTATATCAAAGCTTCTGGGTTTACAACCTTGGCTTCTAGGGCTATAACAATTTATATCTCTATAAATTGTTAACATTATGAGACAAGCTTCTTCATATAAACTTCGACCTATCGGAAAATTACGACTTCGAGAAATATTATACTACGGAGCGGAATTTTTTTCAAGGTGAGATGAAAACAGTTTTTTTTTAAATTTAAATTTTCGATAACAAAGGTGGTAAGCCTGTTTATAAAAAAACCTAACTAGACGTTATAAAAAGCAATACCATTTTAGAAACTAGATAAATGACCAATTAGTTTTTTATTCGAAATATACTTTAATGCTTAAAAAAGGCAATACTTTTATTTCAAACACGAAGAAGTCTGAATAAAAACAAATATTTGTACTCCAAACGTCGAAAAGTTGAGAGAATGCGAGAATTTTTAAACAAATTACTTTTGTTTATAGAATCTTTAAGAGAAATCAAAATTCAAAAAACACAAAAGTTTCATTTGTGGAGTTTGCAAGACAACGGTCACCTGATTTTTCATCATGCAGTTAGAAAAAAATATTGGAACTTAATTTTAATTTCCTAAAAACAACATTAAAAAAACTGAAATAAACACTTTGCTTGCACATTTTAAAACGTTTATTTCTTTGACACATGGTTACCAACACGTGCATTAGGCATTTATGTTATAAAAATATCAGTTTAAAGAAAAAAAAGTTAAAATCCAATTGGAATAATTGCATAACCTGACATGAAAGTAGTTTTAACAAATAATATTATTAATATTATACTTATCTAAACCTGTCGAAAAATAATAAAAATATGTTGAATAACGAATATGAAATCATTTTATGAACAAAGCACGTTCTGTGATAGACATAAAAACAGCGGACAACCGCGGCTTTGGCGCTCGCAAAATATTTTAATGCGAAATTTAAAAAACAGAATTAAAGATGATTTAAGATTTTCACGGCCAAAAGTATTATAGCGATTTTTTTTTGTGGTATTATGGCTTGTATAAAAATTCTCAATTATTTCAAAGGTTAAGATGTATTCTACTCGCAGTATTTAATTCAAGCATCTGAAACATTTCTAGGCGATCAAAATTTCAAACCAAAAACACATGATTTTGCATTACTACGTATGGCATCGCCTTAATGTTATTGTCATGTAGAATCACTTGCCGAAGTTAGTGCACTTTAACCCTTTAATTTATATATATTTTCGGAATAATTATTTTTTTAATGGCAAATGCTAAATTATAGAGAAATTACATAAAAATACATACCAAATACATATAATCTTATTTTAGAGTATTTAAAATTGATTGTTATTTTCTTATAATAAAATTTTCTTGTTTGAGACATAACATTCTAAATTTGCTGCAATAGGTAGTTCGAAATTTATTTAACCCCTTTAATTTTATCCACTTACCTGCTCGCTCAAAACCGAACACGACAATTATGATTACAAGAAGCGGTAAGCATCGGGTCAAATAAACACCTAAACGTTATGGTTTGCGGCGTAAATACCGAAGGAGTCCCATCAACCAAAGTTGCAGGTAATTAAAATTTAAAGGGTTTGAATGAGCATTGGCCTATTCCTGGATCCCTTCCTTTCCCCTGGTGGTGACACGCGAAACGTCGCGGTCGACATTTTAATAACGAAGTGTTCTCAGCTCACGCACTTGACTCGCCCAGGAAAACGTGCCAACGCAAATCAAACAATGGGAGACTTGTTTCATTTTATTTCGCCAACCTCCGAGTATTTTCTATACAAATGTTTGTACTTGATTTCGTTAAGGTGGATCAAAGGAAGGTGGTTATTATATAACCAAATACAATTGTTTATTTTTTCTTTTTTAATGACAACATCAATATCAGAATTGAGTCAGTTAGATGCTTGCTTGTACGATGATCACATGTAGTTGACTAAACTTTCTCAGAAATAGAAGTTGTGTTCAACTGCATCCAATTTAGTTACAAGAAAGCTATAATAACATACCTCATAAATGAATGTTAATAATAGCTTTAATAATATTTTGCATGTGTTCTATTTTATAATTCTTTCAACAAATTTTAATCATTTAATAACTTTAAATTATTATAAATATATAATAATATAATAATTATAATATAAATAAATAATATGTTAATAATGGTTTAAAAATGTGCTTAAATAAACATTGACATTTTATTTTCAAAATCATCAAATAAATACGCACGTTTTTTTACTGCTTAGTATGGTGAGTTCGTTCTATTAAATAAAAAATATATATTTGCATAAAAACAAAATTATGTCTAATGGATTTCTGGAATATGAATTATAATGATTTTAATAGGAATTTTATTTTACTACGTATCAACAACAACATAACTAATAACCACGAAAAAAATAATATATTGCACCTGCACAACAGTAAAAATACCTTTCAGATTGGAAACAGCTCGAAATGGCTCTAGGGATATTTTCACACCAATACATATCTTCACATTGATCCTCTACTGCTTATTGTTCCTCTTCAAAAATGATTTAAATATGATGTGACCAATTACTGATCATGGAAACGATTTTAGCAACTTTTTTATTACCATTATTAATATACAATATTTGGTGGTGAGTTTGCAAAATAACGAAAAAAATCTTTACGGTAGTAGGCTTTGATATTTCTGCAACACACAAAGGAAAGACCTAAAGAGCGGAGGAGCTAATATCATCCCCTCAGACATCTCAATACCCAGTCACCAGCCACCCCTCTCGTAGCGACGCATAACAGTAGTGTGCATTCAATGAACAGAAATTTTATGGAAGTGTGATATTTTTATTAATTACTATATCATTTTGATAATGTGTAAAATACAAATGTTAAAAAACATACAGAATAATATTTCTTAGTTCTCCTCACTAGGAGATCCTGTGCGTAGGCGAACGAGGTTTTGGATAGAGGGTTATATAATTCATCTTCAAGGTTTGAGTAGGGTATTTTCAGTAACTTCTGTGGCCATGTTTGTTCAGGTCTTTTTCTGATAATTCCTTGATTACTCTATCGAATATACTCGTATATGGTTATTATGTAATTGATTTAATCTGTAGTAAAATTATAATTATGTAGTTTGTTGTATAACTTTACTACCAAAAAATTCTTCTCGTTTCGTTGCTTGAGGTAGTAGCCCCAGAGAGAAGTTGTACATTACATCATCGTTCGGTCCCATCTTATGTCTTTTTGTTTTACAAGACGAGTGAGAAGGAAGAGACATTGATGCGTAGACATAGATCTAATTATGTTTACTTCGGGCACATGGACACGCCCACAACCCATGTCTATCTGTTTATGTCTTCGGTGTGTGTAGTAAGTAGTGAGCACTGAGCGCCTCAACAACTCGGCTTGCAGACGCAATATAATATGACTTTTTGAAAACGCTCTTCAAGTACCGGCATGTCGACTCGACTGCTGAATTTAAATGTAGGTACCGAAAATCCTTGAGTTCTCCTTTGTCATCATGCCATATCGGCGCACTGAGTGGGGTATGGTATGTGGGATATTTGAACCCCGTTTTGGCACAAGTAAAGGAATATTTTATAGAAGAGTTGGTTATATTGTATTCTACCTACTCTGTTACAGAGGCTTTTTATGGAACTTCGAACTAGACGCTTTTGATCAAAGTATTGTTAATTTCCCAGTATGTCTTTATAAAATAATTGGTAAAAATACCAATTTCTATATTCTCCTATTACACATTTTTTCTAAATCACGTAAGTTTAATAAGCAGGCCAACAAACCTACCACCAGAAAAAATGTTGATTATTTCAATAATAGGAAAACCTCCACAGTAAATTTGAACAACTTTTCGGTGTGCAATTTCTTGGTCAACCTACCAACGTAATAAATATATATATATATTTTTTTTATTTTAACTCCACACAGGAGGCCCTAAAGAAAATAATTTCCCTCAGGGCCTATGTCATCTTTGGGAATGCTGTGTGTAGGGTCTTTTTGTGGAGAGGAAAGAGTGAACATGGGTCTTGAAGAGTCCCATGTTGTAGGAGGGAGGAAACACAGAGGCTGGCAGTTCGTTCCACAGCCGAGCTGTTGAACTTAAGAACGAATCGTAGAAGCGACCCGTTCTCATGTGACAAATGTCAACTGTGTACAAATGTTGGGCGCGCGTTTGGCGTGTATCCCGACTACGCATCGGTGCCGAAGGGATCAATGACGCTAGTTCCTCAGAGCATCTTCCATTGTAATACCGATAGAACAAGGACAGCATACCTACCTGACGCCTGTGCTCTAAAGATTGCAGTCCGTTTTTTTTTTTTTTTTACAGTGAATACCTCACAAGAGTCCCAACTGCTCCCGTCTGGGGCCAGTGAGACTATGGCATCCCCAATTGGGGGATGTTGTGAGGCTGAAGGTAAGTGGAGAAGGGAAAGAGGAAGGTGGGGAAGTACCTGGCTATTCAGATCTAGTCACTAAACACGGCTAAAGCCATTTGGAGCAACGTTTCAATTCTGAATGGTGGTCTTACACCAGGGCGATACTGGTAGTATCTTCCACTCTTTCCGTTTGTTAAGATTGGGGAATCTATCAAACGGACCGCCCGTTTTTGCACAGAGTCAAGGGTTTTTTTCAGGTATTTAGGGGCTCCGGACCAGAGATGGCTGCCAAATTCGACAGTAGGGCGCACTTGCGATTTGTACAAGGTCAGCAGTTGTGTATTATTAAAATATCTGCAGGCCCTGTACAGTACGCCCAGCTTCTGAGAGGCCAACTTTACTCTGGCTTCGATGGAGCCCCCGTACCTGAGCTGGTCACTTATAGTTATACCAAGCATATCAATGGACGGCCTGTTCGGAAGATTGCTTCCGTTGAAGGAGACTAGATTATCATTTGGATCCCTTTTAGACGTAATCAGACAGGATTGGGTCTTTGAAACATTAAATTAATAAAATAACTTTAACATTAAATAACCTACGGAGGCTCGAAATATCCGTTTAACTGTTTACAAATAAAATATAATAAGGCATCATTCAAGTTGCTATTTATTTTATCGATCTACGAGAAAGCTGTACCATTCAACCCGCTGGACCCAATTATCTTGATAAATATTGTTATTGTTCTTAATCTGATAAGATTGTAGCAGTTCACTTTTGCCCCGCTACATTTATGGTAATTCTTTCCTCAACTCTATTTACAGACCGCTTTCCTCTATGGGACGCTTGGTCTATGGTTGATCCCAGAACAGCGCGACTGACGAACTCCGGTGAATTCAGAACCAAACGGGCAGCCTCGGAGCGAAGACAGGACAGCGGGAAGGATTCGAGCAACTGCTCCAGACGACAGACTTTACGGGAGATTTTGATGGCTGATTGGCTAGGTGTTGTAATCGCTGGTCATCGTGTAAACCTTTATAAATTTTACAATTCTAATCTAACAGCTGTATGACGCCCTTTTGAACAGGTCAGACAATATTCTTTGTAATCGTTTGTCAAAAATTTAACTCATAAATTACTACGATTAATTAATTACCAACTGTACCTACTAGTGATCTTCGTTTCACTGCAACACCTTGAGATAGTGTAATTCATGCTAATTTAAGAGTCTCATGTTTCTAATTGTCATTTAATAAATGCTGTTAACTTCATCTTTTTTTTTATTCTTCAACGATGCAATCCTTTCTGATAGTAAACCTAATCTGTTTTTTTTTTTTTTTTTTTTTGGTTTTAGGCATTTCACCCTGAAAAGAGTGCTTTGTGCCGGTAACAGTTAAAGTGGATAAAAAAATTCGGTTAATCTATTGGCAGAATAATAAAACAAATTAAACATTGGACTCATTTAGATCGCTAAAACAAATTAAATGTTGAATTCATTCAGGTTAATAAACTTACATAAAGCTGTATGAACACGAGAATTGTTAGGAGATAAAAGGTATGAAATGTTAAGGGGGGACTGGTGTGTGATTTTAATAAGACGGCGGTATATGTTCTTGAAAGATGAATGATTTTTACAGTTAAAGAAAACGTGGTCGAGGGTTTCCTCTTCCACGCCGCACTGGCAGACCGGATCATCCAAAACTCTAATTCTAGCCAAGTGGGATGCAATTGAACAGTGACCAATTCTCATTCTCGAAATACATGAAATGAATCGTTTTGACAGTTTTTTACCGTGAAACTATGGCTTAGCAGGGATATGGTTTTGAATTCCAGCATAGAAAGATCCAGTTCTTATTTTGGAGACTGCCCAATTTTCTTCCCAGGCACGAGTCATGTTGGATTTAAGAATCGGGAAGACATCGGAGATAGGGATTCTAAAATTTAGTGGGATAGTTCCGGAATCTGAACCACATTAGGCGAGAGAATCGGCCATCTCATTACCCTCTATACCCAAATGGGCAGGGACCCAGGCCAATATCGTCTCAAACCCAGATTCACTTAAAGAATTGAGAAGATTTTTTATTTTACATATAATATTGTCTTCCGGATAACATAGAATATTTGACATAATTTTAGTTAGAGCACTTAGCGAATCAGTACATAGTAAGGCTCGATGAATGTTGAGAACCTGGATTTGATTTAGCGCTTGTTCAATTGCAAAGCATTCAGCTGTAAATATGGAAACTTCTTTCGGTAATTTATAAGTGAGATTGATGTTGAATTCTGGACTATATATCGATGCTCCACATCTTTTATTTTCAAATTTGGAACTATCAGTGTAAAGGATGGAAAATCCAGGGAATTTTGAAGCCACAATGCTTTTAAAACAGTCATCCACATTATGAAATTTATTTTGTGAAGATAAAATATTCTTCCGAAAGTCTGATGTTATTGTGTTCGGCATGAAAGTGATTGCCTTAAATGGAATATTGTATATAGGGAGATTGGGAACTTCTTGAAGATATTAGAGGGAAGATGACAGAGAATTATAGAGATGAAAACTTTTAATTAGGAGAGGAAAACATTTTTTTCACTCAATCTTTTGTTAGAATT
Source organism: Hesperophylax consimilis (assembly GCF_061612785.1). Lineage (NCBI taxonomy): Eukaryota > Metazoa > Arthropoda > Insecta > Trichoptera > Limnephilidae > Hesperophylax > Hesperophylax consimilis. Next base: position 32,022,984 of record NC_142844.1, on the reverse strand, counting down.
CGAATTAACACTTAGCCGATTAAGACTTTGTTTAATAGGATGATGTGATAGCGATAAAGCCTTTAAAATATATTTATTGGCAAGGAATTGCCTTCTGAAATATAATGGAGGCTCCCCACATTCCACCTGAAGCGCATTAATTAGAGAAGACTTCATAGCTCCAATAATCATTCTGAGGGCTTTTGATTGAATTCTTTCCATTTTCTTATCTAAATATTTAGGGAGGGGGTCAAAAAGGAATGTGCCGTAATCCAAGTGGCTCCGAACTAGGGAATTATACATTAATTTAAGAGTTGTAGGATGAGATCCCCACCATACTCTGGAAACTGCTCGCATCATATTAAGTCCCTTTTCACACTTTGTAGAAATTATCTGAATGTGTGGAAGCCAGGAAAGTTTATGGTTCAAAAGAAGACCAAGGAATTTGATTTGAGTAGCGGTTTGTAGAGGCACATTATCAAAAGAGATTGAGAAGTGGAGAATTTTTCTTTTGCGCGTGAAAGCTACGACCCTTGTTTTAGATGCCGTCAGATTTATCCCATTTATTGACAACTAGCTTTTAATATATTGTAAAGCCAAATTCATTTCCTTAGCTGCAAGAATAATATTTTTATGTAACAAATATATAAGTATATCATCCGCAAAGTAAAGTCGCTTGATAGAAAAAGGAATTACTGAGTCTAGGTCGCTTATATAAATATTAAACAACAGAGGACTGATAACAGAACCCTGGGGTAAACCTCTCCATAGTTTGCGCTTTAAGCATTTAGAGGAAGACTCAATAATAATGGACCTATCTGTGAGCAAATTAATAATAAATTGGACTAGTTTCGGGGGGATTTGTTTTTTAATTAGCTTTTCTTTCAAAACATTCAGTAAAACATCATCGTAAGCTGATGAAAGGTCAAGGAATGTGGCCAATGTATAAGAATTTAGTGATTGAGAAACTCGGATATCAGTTGTGAACAAACTTAAATTATCCATTGTAGATTTCTTTTTCCGAAAACCATACTGATTTGGTGAGATAATATCTTGACTTTCAACAAACCACTCTAGTCTGTTTTTTATCAAACGCTCCGCTACTTTCATCAAACATGATGAAAGAGCAATAGGCCGATAAGACGAAATTTCAGATGGATTTTTTCCAGGTTTTAAAATGGGAATGATTTTTTGAGTTTTCCAAACATCCGGAATTAGTCCTGTTTCAAACATATTATTAATAAGAGATAAGAAATATTCAACCGCCATATCAGAAAATGATTTAATGAAACTATAAAATATTCCATCGGGACCCGGAGCAGAGTCCGAAAGGGCTCTTATCACTCGTTTCATCTCATCAATGGAGAAAGGAGCATCTAGCCAGTTAGAGTGAGATGTATACGGCTTAATAGAAGGCATTTCTTCACATCCGGCAACTGATGGGGGGGCTATTTTATCCGCAAATCCTATAAGAATTTCTTCTGATATATGTTTGATTCTTGGCGGAGAATACGATGATCCAAATTTTTTTAAGCTAGACCAAACTGAAGACTGGGGAGTTTCCGGAGACAGGATTTCACAGAACTTCCGCCATCCAGCGCGCTTCTTATTTTTCAAAATTCGTTTGGTTTCTGCCTGGGCTTTTTTAACTGATAAAAAATTTTCTAGTGACATACACTTACGAAAAGAGGAAATTGCTATTTTTCGAGAGTTGACGGAGCGAGTGCATTCCTCGTCCCACCACGGAGTAGAGTGTTTTATTTTAATGTTCGCATTGCGTTTCGGGATGGATTTTTCTGCTGCATTTATAACCATAGAAGGAAACGTCTCACATTGCATTCTGATGTCTCCCGGGGACGATTTTGTTAAATTAATAAGGTTATCTAGTTCAGAAGAGAAAGTGCTCTAATTCGCATCTTTCGTTCTAAATTTGAGATTATTTTTAACTGGGGGGGAAAAAGTGATAAATTGATGGTGGAAGCGGATTATAATTGGGAAATGATCACTAGAGAGGGGATCGTTTAGGATGTCCCAAGAGCATTTAGATGCTAACGAATACGAACAAAGAGATATATCAACAGCACTTTTCCGTTGGTGAGGGGGGGGTGAATGTGGTTGGAGATCCGTCATTTAAAAAACATAGGTTATGGGTATCAATAAAATCTAAAAGATTGCGGCCAGAACGATTTGTTATTTCGCTACCCCAAGAAGGGGAATGTGCATTAAAATCTCCAAGGATCATATAAGGGGAACAAATCTGGGTTAAGATTGGTGCCCATTCATTTTCAATAAAAGTCGTAGAGGGAAGAATATATATTGACAATATTGTGATATCAGATAAGACAGCTGCTATTATCTGGATATCGTCGGAGGGAGTATGAATATTAATTTCCTTAAACGGGATAGAATTATGGATTATCAGAGCCGAGCCGCCTTTACCATCCGGTCTGTCGTGTCTGAGACAATAATAACCTGGAATTCTTAAGTGAAAGGAGGGTTTTAACCACGTTTCAGAAATGGCGGCTACTGAAACGTCGTGTTCGTCGAGTAATTGAATTAGGTCAGATTTGTTAGCGAAGAGGCTTCTACTGTTCCACTGAAGGATTTTGTTCAGTTTCGAAGCCATTGGGGAGGCAAGATAATAAAGATTTAATGTAATCGGCAGCGTTGGACGGTACAGTATTGTTGTTTGTAAGGATAGAAATTAAAAGGGTAATTAAAGTGTGTATAAAAGAATTATTATTCATTATTTCGGGGAGAGCAGGAGGGGAAGAATTACCATTAATGGCACACCCATTGGGCGTCTGGGATTTGGCATTCCCATTCGGGCTGGCCAAAATATTATTCAATTGTTTTTTATCAAGGAAAGGTGTATATTTTGGGTTTGGTTTGACTGGCTTGAGAATGGTTTCTCTGTGAAAAGATGACGTTGAATTTAAAAAGGTGGTTGTTTGGAAAGTAGCTGAGGACGATGTCATCTCTGCGAATGATTTTTTTGCAGGAGAGATTAACTTTGAGGCCTGGAAGTACGAAATGTTGTCGGTAGCCATTTTATGTTTTATGTTCTTCTGTCTTGTTAATTCCGGACAGGCTAGACTGACCGCGGTATGTGCACCCGAACAGTTAATGCAAATGAGATCATTGGAAGATTTCGGACATTGATCAAATGGGTGACCTTCTCCGCAATAGTAACAACGTGAGGGGGAGCGGCATACGGATTTCAAATGTCCGAACCGGGAGCAGTTGAAACATTGAATTGTTGGAAATTTATAAACTTCGACGGGAAGCGAGGTATAATAAATTAACACACGAGACGGTAGGGATTGTCCCTCAAATGTAACAACAACAGACTGGGAAGGTTTCCAGATCGTGTTTCCGTCAGTAGAATACTTGTAGTTCAGTCGACGTACTTTTAATACTTTCGGTGTTCCGTGAGAATTATTCAAAGCATCAACAATTTCAGCCTCTGGGATCTCCGCGGGAATTCCTCGCACAAGACCCATTCTCGAAAGGTTAAATGTAGGGATGAACGATTTATATTTATGATTTGAGAGCGAGTCAATTTTTTTTACAAATCCATTTGCGGAAGCGGCAGTGTTAAACTCGATAGATAATTTATATCGCCCTTTCGGTTTAATTGAACCGTTAACAATACCAAGGTTATTATTTTTTGAGTCAAATACGAATTTTCCAAAATCTAAAGGATGAATAAGTTTTCCCTATTCAGTTCTCTGAACATTAACGGTAAATGGACCGGAAGCTGAAGCAGGATAAAGTAATTCAGTACTTTTTGCATTATCGCTAGTTAAAGTACTTGGCTGGATGTTACTATTGGTGTTAAGGTCGTTAGGGGTCGAGGTTTGTTGAATCGGCGGTATAGATTTAACTTTCGATGGAATGTGAAGGCTATGCGATGGTCGTCGTTTACGAGATGGGAGCGTAATAGAAACCTGGCTCGTATTAGATTCCGAATCAGAAAAATCCAATATCGACCCTGGGTCGGGAGGCCTATCTTCATCTTCCTCCATTATATAAAGAAAAACTTAACTTTTAAAAATTAAACTGAAAAAATAATACGCAGTCTATTTCATTGACTGTACAAACATAAACGGATTAGCCGTAAGCAGGAATGCAAACAAATAGGTAAACGATAAACGATATTAAATAAAATGTAACAATAATCTCTTGACTTACTATTGCCTAGTGCGAACGGCACTAGGCAATAGTAAGGTACACACAACCACTGTTGACCGCGGCTCGAATCGGACTCACCTAATCTGTTACAATAATGCCGCAATCGCGGGTTTGTCATCTCATAATTGATAATTATCTATTACTTTTGCTTGGTAATGATTTTTTTAATACTATGGCGTTCAACGTGATGAATTTAAGTCGACGCAATAATCTCATTGTTACAAGTTTATATATGTTGTTACAAGTATTTGTTTTTTAGTAAATTTTTTTATTCATGAAAAACACAAAATGAACTATGCAGAGTATGTTCAAATGTTTTTGTAACATTTTATCAACATTATAATGCACTTTTGTCTATTTTTGTAAAAAAAGTACCCTATAGCTATTCTTGTATGTATGAGGGGGGGTGTTATTTATTTAGTTGTTAAGAAGTTTTGAATTATTATGTTTTTTATTTAATTTTCTAATTAAATTTATCATTTTTAGATACCAATATATTCCTTTAGTTGTGTTTTTAATTCTTGGAAGATATTATTAATGGATATATCTAGTCTGGTAATTTATTAAAGAATTTTGATCCTAGGTTTTGTTGACCCAATATTTCTTGACATAATATGTCGGAATCGGTTGCATTTACGTATCAACACACAAAGCAGTTGTACAAATAGTAAATAATATGTAATTCACATTTTTTCAAGAGTTCACATAGCACATAGGTAATGTACCCACTATATAATAAAAGATTGTTGCTTGGTTTTGCAAATTAAATTATCTTTAAAAAAATCATTAAACAATCATTAATCAAAATTAAAATGTAGGCTAGTTTAAATAGTCAACTAAATTTAGCATCGTATAGAATCTCTTGTCTGCAGACCAACGGCATTTATTAGCCCTCAGCCTTATTAGCTCTCAGCCTTATTAGCTCTCAAAACTAGAATATTATACAGAGATTGTGGCAGACAATAAGTTCAAAATTAGTTTTTAAAGACGTAATTAGGGGTCTCTTTCAGTAGAAACTCATTTTGTAATGTCTTACCATCTGAAACATCTCACTTAAAAAAAACTTAAGGATAAACCCCCTTAGACGTTCAATATCAATTTTCAATATTTACGTCCGTGTACGTCATTTATGCTATTGTCAATTTTGCAGCTTCAGCGATTGACAACAGTCCGTTCAATTGAATTTTTATACATACGTGGATAGTTACATAAAATATTGAAAACTATATAAAAAATATTGTAATAAATGAATGTAATTGAAAAAAAATCCCACGTTGTCGAAGCCTGAGTGCGGGTATTATTTATTTTTATTTTTTGTTTATTAATTCAAAATACAGTTTTTAACATAAAAAAATACTCTGCACATCTCACTAGGGCATTCCTGTATCAAGATGTGCAGCTTTACAATTACATCATTTAAAAAAATACATATATATATGTAAACTTTATAATAATAACATTAAATTAAAACCCAAAAAAGATAAGTTAATGACACGGTTGTTTCGAGACCGGTAGACAAAAATAAACAAAATTTTAGTAACAAATGTACGAAAAATTAAACGAAAATTTAAAAAAAAATAAGCATTGAGCAGTACGTTTATAGTAAGTTGGCAACAATAATTATCTTCTGTTAACTAAAGTACAAGGTACCTGTGCTGGCTTATCAGACACAAGCATAGGGTAACCATACTATCAATTACAAGATGGATAGTTTGAATAATAAATTATAAGAAAAAAAAATTAAAAAAAATATATATGTAAATTACTCTATCTATCAAGCCCTTTCAAACATTTTGTTTCGGATGAACTATGAAGTGATCATTATATCACCTTTAACTAAAATAACGTATTATTTTTTAATGATAAACTAACGTTTATAAGACAAGGTTTTATGCATATCATAAAGCATAACAAATAATTATAAGCAATAATTAATCATCCGAAATACTTATACAAATTGAAAATATCTCCCGAATAAAAATAAATTCCACCAACGGGAATTGAACCCGTGCCTTCTGATGAGAGCACCTGACCCGACAAGAGAAGGCACGGGTTCAATTCCCGTTGGCGGCATTTATTTTTACTCGGGAGATATTTTCAATTTGTATTAGTATTTCGGATGATTAATTATTGCTTATAATTATTTAAAATAACGTAATCATACTTCGAGAAAGAGCTTTCTATTCAGTCGTTAGAATTAGCAGACGACGCCCTGGATTTGGCAATCCCATGTTACGCTGGTGCTCGCTGGATACAGACATGTGTAATCAAATATATCGTGTTGATTGACGTGTGACAATTATTGAGCAAATTGATGATACAGGCCCTGCCTGGTGCTAGATACATATCACAGTGTTAATAGAGACGCAGGCGTCAAACTAAACAGATTATATCTCCATAACACCCCTTAGGAAAGTAGTTTGGTGGGAATTTTACTTAAACCTAAAATATTTTTTTAATGTTTTATAAAATAAGCTACTTTTCTTCTGGTATGTGTTTAATTTCGTTCGAACAATTGAGTCGTCGACTTGCAAAACCTGCAATGGAATTTCCTGAAAGTTTTGATAAATTCACAAAGAGTGTTTAAAATAAATTGTTCATATTTTTCGCTAAATATTAAAAGAATTATTTGTAATTATATTTTATTTCATAGTACTGTTACACAAACGATGAATTGAATTCCGTAAGTCTAAACTTAAACTTCAGGGTGCACAGTTTACACCCGCGCTGTGCAAGCGTGTTCCCTGCAGAGCATCGGACCACCCCAATTAGTTGGTATTTAGCATTAAAAAATGTATTATTTTATATTCAATCACATTTTCGTAACATTCACAGATTTCAGAGAAATTCCAGTACGGGTTTTGCAAGCCGATAGCTCAATTATTGTACGCTGAAGAAACAATTATCATTGAATAAAATTTAATGGCATTCACGTATTAATACTATTGAGTACTTATTATGTTTTCTGTGTAATTTTGTAACATGTTAAGATATCCCATTTCTATTTATTTATGCAATCAATATAAATATATGTCTAATTTCAAACAATAAATGAAAAAATATGCATTTTAGTTCTAAATACAATTATTTTTTAAATATCTTTTTTCAACGGCTTCCGATAAATAATATTAAAAGCATTGACTCGTAGTTCTTATTTACATATTTTTCAATCCTCCAAATGACAGTTACATATGCAATTTTGTGAAATTAGTGAAATAAATAAATGATAAATTGAAATGTATAGAGATTTATTTCATTTTACGCCCTGCTGTGCTTTTACGTAGAAAATTAGACAGGAATGTAACAGAGCTGTCAAAAATGATGTAAAGAGTTTTTAAAGCATATAGCTAGTTAAACAGTAATGTAAAACTGATAAACCAAATAATGTTGAACGCGCAAACATAAATTTAAGTAGAAACAAAAACAATATTAGATTTCAAATCGAATAGAATACGCTTTTGTCAATAATTTATTTTTATACTTATTTGTGCAGCACAGAAATGAGTCTAATAACCTTTAGACAAGTGCGTAGACCACCACTAAGTTATGAAGGTAGTAGTAGGGGTTGGGAGTTCAATTGACAATGCAGAGCTTAGAAAATATCGCTCAAAAATGGCCTGATAATAAATTATTCACCATTCGAAAGTTTATTCTTCAAGGCGAGAGAACAGAAAAACTTAAGCTGCGTTCTTCTAACTCAACGAAGAAACGTTACGCCATACTCTATCCTACGACGAAATGGCTTAAAACATAATATTATTTAACACATAATGTAAATATTATGCCACATTAAACACACATCCTATTCTTGAAATTACATCGAGAGAGGGTAGTAAAAAGTCGATAAAAGCTTCGCGCTTTAAAATTTTACATTTCACCTTTTTATGAGAGCAACTACCTGTGTACTTTCACAACCAATTAAACATTATTATTCTGGTTTCCCCGGTAGCTTTTTTTGTTTCAAACCTTTTTAAAATATAATTTCGCAGTCCGTTGGAGTGTTCTTTGTTAAGGAATTGTAAAGATCTAATTTAAATATTGTATTACAATTAAAATAAATAGTAATTATAAAGTCTTTACAGAAACAAAATAAAAATACGCATGGTCATTACCGGTAGCTAGGAGTTGAAAAACTGCATTTATAAATAAAACTCCTCAAAATAGGCAAAGTTATTTTTTGGAACAAAACGCATCAAATCACTAAAATATTAGCGTTTATATCTAAATAGTAAAAAACAAAGTCGCTATCCGCGTCTGTCTGATGTGTGTTTAGTTCTTCTAAACTACGCAACGGTAAGGAATGCAATCCCGGTATACCGGGATCCCGAAATACCGAGATCCCGCAGACATTTTGCGGGACTAATCTCGGTCGAAAATTTTGCGGGATCCCGCTGGACTGGCGGGATTACAGAGAAGCGCAGCTCATACGTGTTACTCTCCAGCGTGGAAGCTGAACGAGCTTTTTCAGCCGCTGGCTACCTTGTGTCCAATATCAGAAGCCGTTTATCAGATGACACAATTAATACTTTTACTTTTTTACGAAGCTATTTCGAAAATAATGTTTAATTTAAATTATGATGCTCATTGTACACGAATATTGTTTATCGTCTGAACATTATTATTTAAATTTAAGTTTCAGTTCAGTTTCAGTTTCAGTTCCGGCAATCCGGGCGTTTATTTTATTTTCATTTGTGTACATAAATTTCTTTTACCCACCTCACTAGACTAAGTCTGTTCCGAGGCGGATATGTTATGTAAATTTATGTCTTATCATATTCTTTGCCAATTTATGACTTTAACTTTACCTATGTCTAACTAAAGGTATACCTATTAATAAATCATTTTAAATGTCCCAAAGAACTTGTTTTATTATAGGTATAAATTTAAAACTCTAAAAACAAGGTTGGTAGATCGAGGTATTAGGTGTTTATTATACGATTGATTAGATATCTAAGTCCACTCTGTTGGATCCCGCAAATACCTGGATCCAGCGGGACTAAGATTGTTCAGTCCCGCAAATACCTGGATTGACATTTTCTTGCGGGATTGCATTCCCTATGCAACGGGTTTCTATAGGGTTTTAACATTTAAAGTTTTCTTTCAGGAAGGTTTCTATGTATAATACATGCATATTATTTATTTTTTTCTATAATCCAATTTATGCTTAAACGCCCTTTTTAAATACATCTAACATCACTGTTATTTTCGGAAATGAATGAATGAATTAATGCAAATCTTGGATGCGGATATTAACCCACTTTCTGACATCCGATCGAGCTGATATAGATGGACTCGTTGTCGATGATAACGCATTCTATTAACTATAGCTTATTGGCGGCAATCACGTACACACATGTAGACATTTCTCTGAAATTGGATAACATTACACCAGTTAATATACGAAATAAATGTCGGTCCTAACCGATTGGCATTTGGCGAGGTTAGTAGAATTATCGACTCCAGTTCCTGGGTAGGAAGGTTGAATAATCTTAAAACCAAAAAAATGGTAACCGGATAAATCATCACAATGATAATTCATAACATCTTTAAAAAGTTATATAAAGTCATGGAAAGTAATGAAACAAAAACTTTATTAATTGGGTTATGTAGGTTAGGTTAGGTATGGTTAAAAAAAGTTTTTCAGCGTTTCTAATGACTTTATATCACTTTTTAAAAGTGTATTGAATTGTCACTGTGTTGAGTTATCATGGAACCCTAAAACATGTTTCAAAAGACATTTAAAAAAAGGTGTATTAAAGTGAGAATCTTGGTTTTTTACGGGTTCATGTTTAGCTTTTGTGGTGACAGAATAATCTCAAAAACACAAACGGTAAACTTAAGAACTTTATATCTCATCTTTATCTAAAAAAAAGACTAAGTACTTTATTTCTCTAAAAAAGTTAGCAACAACGGTAAAAGAAGTAAATCCCTACATCAGCTGCTGAACCGTAATATGTTATCGACCTATTAACCTACTGAGGGTGAGTTTGACGAACCTTGACGGGTTCTCGGGTGACCCGGGTAGCTCAGTTGATGTTGATTGAGCTGTTATAAGAATTGTTTTTATTTTGTCAACAATGTTAAGAATCGAACCGTAATGGATATTCAATAAAGGTCGTGCAATATCCAGTGAACTCACCCAAGTCAAAGGAACCTGTAAAACGAATTTGTACTAGCAAATAAATGGTTTTATCTGACTCATTTATACACAGTGTATTAATTAATGTCAAAATTCTGCTTTAATACAGATTTACCTAGTGAGGGTGGTTTGGTTCAACATAAATATATCTAATATAATCTTTATTACTGTACCATTACACATTTTTCTACGACTGTTCTTATATATTTAATGTTACTTTGCATAATATGTAAGTTAACATTCCTGTTAGGTAAATAAATAACAGCCCATCAAAAGTCAATATATGCAGAACACTTTACGGGAAACCAGGCTTCAAAAAAGCTAAAATCTGTAATGAATGAGTGATATTTCTGTAATGAATAAGTGATTTTTCTGTAATGAATGAGTGATATTTCTGTAATGAATTAGTGATATTTCTGTAATGAATAAGTGATATTTCTGTAATGAATTTGTGATATTTCTGTAATGAAGGAGTGATATTTCTGTAATGAATGAGTGATATTTCTGTAATGAATGAGTGATATTTGTGTAATGAATGAGTGATATTTCTGTAATGAATTAGTGTTATTTCTGTAATGAATTAGTGATATTTCTGTAATGAAGGAGTGATATTTCTGTAATTAATTAGTGACATTTCTTTAATGAATGAGTGATATTACTGTAATGAATTAGTGATAATTCTGTAATGAATGGGTGATATTTCTGAAAAAAAGTACTAATTTACTTTGTGGCGTTACATATTATTAATTGAAATCGCCAATCCAATTAGTAGTGAAGTGTTATATGATTTGAAATTTATTAATATGTTTTATATTGATTTATTTTTGGGGTATTATTCGGTGTTGCGCTACCTGCTTCTTTAGCCAATGTTTCGGATAGCATTACACAGGACAGGTGTGAAATTACAGATCTGCCCTGCTAATGGACACTGTAATGCTGTCCGAAACGTTGGCTAAAGAAAGAGGTAAGAGGTAAGAAAGAGAAATAGCTCAACACTGCATACTACCCTAAGAATAAATCTCCATAATAGTTAAAAAAAGTATTTGTTTATTTTGATTTAGTATTGCTATTTTTTTAATAAAGCTGTTTGAATTTCACTTTGTTTTACATGAATGAATGCAAATATTGGAAACGAAAATCAACCCACTTTACGACTTCCAATCGATCTTAAACTCATCAGATAGACTTGTTGTCGATGACAACGCATTCTATCAACTTTTGGCAATCACATACACACACGCAATTCTTTCAATTTGGATGACATTACAGCAGTAACCAGTTCAGCGCGAAATAAATGTCAGTCCTACCCAATCATGGTTTAGCTCAGTTGTTAGCGCGGTTCCCAGGGACTAGCTATTGAATGTTGTAAACATTTAAAATTTCATTAAAAAAATAATTTTTTGTACATACTTATTTACCATCGTATTAGACAAAAAAATTATAATTAGACACTGGAAAATTTTAAAATAAATATCTTTTTTATTCTGCGCTCAATTATTCCAATGTGTTGTTAAAGCCGGTGTTTTAATTGAGCCAATAAACGTAGATAGTCTGGAAATAAAAGAGATTTCCCCTCTCCTCTTAAGTCCAGTAGTCGGTTTTGCTGACAAGTCGAGTAGCTGAGTGACAATTATTATTCCCTGCAATTCCATTTTATTCTGCTCAGCCGGAAGGGGGCGAAGTGGTTGCAGAGGGGCGCTGGAGGGGGGGGGGGGGGTTGGGTGCACTCCCAACATTAGTCAATTAAACCGTAGGTAGGTCCAATTGAACGGGAAATAGCACCTACGTGGTTTACGTCGTTAAGTTGAGAGGAATTTTTATTTACGGGAGAGAATTAAATGGATGGAAGAACGGTAATTGAGAGAGTTGGAACTGAATTCTGAACGAATGTATCTGAACAAATATAGTATAATAATTTATTTTTTTATTTAATAAATATTTACACTATGATGCAGTACATTTTCTTTTGACTATCACACTAGGCTAATGCCCGTGTTGTGATAGTCATACATAAAATACTTTAAATAAAATATAATAATAAACAACTAAAAAATAATAATATGAAAATAAGAATATCTAAGATAAAAACATATGAGAATAAATAAAACTAGGTGTATTCCTATTTAACAAAGGTGCAGCAGGTTAATTAATGAAGTACTGCAATTCACTCACTCCACTAATTAAAATAATTTACTGTAAAAAATACCTAATCAGCGTTCGCGAACTCGATGATATACTAAAGCAATTCATAGATTAAAACCTCCTGAAACCATTTGAATTCACCGCGCACAAATGCCAATGTGTGAATGTTATAGCGCTAACATTGTAAATTAGTATTCATATACAAATTAATTTCAGACGTATTAGATTACGCATGACCAAAGTTGTGCAAAATTTTCTTGCTTTGAAGGCGCTTTTGCGTATGCGTCGGTAGTGCACGGGATGTGTTACATGTGTACACTGCTCCAATACGTGATTTGGCGTTATGGGCGTAATCTTTATTGCTCATGTCACCATTTTGGCCGATCGAACTGTCTTCGATACCGCCCGATGATGTCCCCATATAGTTATGGCAAAACAACGTTTTGTGCACAAGGAAATACACATGAATAGTTCGCGATTGCACGGGAGTCTTATATTAGAAGACAGCCCAAATAATGACCTGGCGGGAGTTATGATGCCTGGAGCGCACTTTTGTATATTGAAGGCTGGGGCACAGATTTTATTGTAAGTTATGTGAAGACTGAAGACTGAAGACAATTGATAATAAAGAAAATGCATAAATCCTCCAATGAACCGCCTCTGGTAGAAATCACTAGTAAAACTATAATAAAAAAATATTTTTGTCATAAAAACTGGTGTTCTTATCATTAATAAACTTTCTTCACTATTATGTGGCCGACAAATATTTCAACAAATTACCTAATGGTGCATCCAAAAAGAACGTGTTATTTTGTATAGAGAATATAAATATGTATAAGGTGCACCTTTGATAGAGAATGCAAGAGATGTCCCCTACACTACCCTTTACTTAAATGAAAACATACACATGTTTGCAAATAATAAAGATTATTAATTATTCCGTTACCCAGCAGCGTAGCGTCAACATTCCGTTTAAGAAGCCTATTAACTTGGCCCTGTCTCTTCATACAGTATTCAACGCCGTAATTGTTTATGTGGTGCTAATGTTATTTTAATATTAACTTCACATAAGACTAGACCTCAAGGGTAATCTCAAAATCTGTATGTTCCTCGGGGTTAATGGGTGGAGGGTAATTTAAGGAAAGGGAGGAATCAAAATACATAATAAAAAATCTATCTTTCAAAAATATCTTTTCTCCGTTTATTTTTTTTTTATATTAACGGTTCAAATCACCGTAGAGTAATATAATATGTAGATCTAAGAACTAAGAACAGGTATGATAATTACCCGGTGTGGTCTACGTAACAAAAATAATAATCAATAACTCTTTTTCAATATAAATAAATATAAAAAAAATCATCTTATTAAGAAAAACACATGAGTTGACTGTGCACAGGTTCCGAAACTATAAATGAAACCAGTTCTATCACAAACACCTTTTATCGAAATAATGAAACAAATAGAAAGAAAAAAATGAAGATATTAAAAATTAAAATTAAAATAAAATTAAAATTAAAAATTTTTTTAAAAAAGAAAGACAAAAAACGTTCCCGGGTTACGAATAACCTGACAATATTTGAAAATCTCCCACTACCACCACAGTAAGCTGAAAATATTGCTTGTGTTGTGATGGAGGACTTAGCCAGCCGATGAATTGAACACACTACGCCTGGGTGGGACCCAAACGCGATGTCAACTCGGCCACCGACCGGTATATATCATATATCTTTATAATCGTATTTCAAGCAAGTTCTTTTCAAAAAATTTATGCTGTGCCTACATAGTTATTTTCTGAGTGTGGGATAGGCATCCCTTAAAAGCCGTGGATAGAGCATTAATGCAGTTTCGTAAGAATTAAATTTTGTAAGCACTGAAGCCAAATCATGGTGAAGGGAAATTGGTTGGTAGGAATCTTGAATGACTAACTTTTGAATTCATTTTTTTGCAAAGTGGTGCATGATGAACTATTATTATTTTATTTTTGGGTTGTAACGCCTTATGATTTTTCGATGAAACAAGGAATGGGAAACATCATTAAAAAATTAAAGTAGGTTTTGGAATTTTTCGTTCACCTTCCCCCTCACCCCGCGGCTTCACATTGTTCTCGAAAAGCTTTTTAGGTCCTTGGGGATATGATTGTGCGGTTTACTTGTATATTTGAATGTCCCGGCGAGGGTTCCTTTTAGACTAGTGTCCCGGGGACATAGACTGGAAGAACGAACTTTTATTTGTTTTGATGTCACTTATATTATATCGATATTCCATCGAATCCCTTCGTGCAAGGCAAAGGAACTTGGTTTGGCAATTTAATGAGTCAGAGTTGTAATATTGTAAGTTGTGGTTAAGTAATATTGAATGCGAATGGTAATAAATAAGTTACAGGTATATCTGAACTTAGAAATTCACAGAGATTTGAAATGAGTATCACTCACTTTTTAAAGATATTTTCTAATTATTAATAATCCGGTTAAAAACGGGATTTCAGGCCGTTTCCTGATAGACTTTAGTTAAATTCGTGATAATATCGGAATACACCTACATTTGTCTATAGTGAAGAAATGCGAAAATATTAAGATTTTTATGAAAACGTGTTCCGCCATCGGGACAATACATGGTATTTTACTAAAAGTTTATCAGAAAACCTATCAATTCATTGGTTAAGGCCTGCAATCCCGTTTTTAACCTAATCTTTTATCCGTGCAAATTTTATAAGACATCATAGAAACGAAACCAAAAATCAAACGAAAACAGGAGGTAGTAATTTTCAAAGTGATCATGTACTTTCGATTTCGTGTTGGTATTGAGGTATATCATTTTCAACAGCCCTTCTGTGTCAGGATAATAAAAAGATGTTTTAACAACATTTTTATTATATCAAAGAAGATAATTAGACAATGTTGACATTACAAAGGTCACCAGATAAAGTTAGCACCAAATTGCGATCCAAATTCGATCATGCCAATTCACAATAGTGAGAATATTTACAAATTGGATTGGGTAGGATATATTATTATATATTTTGATACGATAATAATTTGTTATCTTATGAATGGGAATCAATCATGCGAAGGAAGCTCACATAGTAAAAAGAAGTATCTACGCCATATTCACTAAAAACGGTATCTGAAAAATTGTGTGATGGAGAAATTCCTTTCACCGGAGAGATCTAGAGCTTCACTACATCATAAAGATCTGGTCGGAATCACACAAGCCTATCCGGTATTGCAAAGATTGGCCAAAATGAAAAATAGTTTTAATTCCAAATTTGGTAAGCTGGTAAATAAAAAGTCTTAACACTGAGCAAGGAGAAAAATCAGTATTACTAATTTATTAAGAATTTCTTCAAATTATTCGTAATCCGTTTGAAATGGGATTGTAGGCCCTTAATGAATGAATAGATAGGTTTTCTGGTAAAATTTTAGTAAAATACCAATTTATATTATCATGATATCGGAACGAAATTTATATTATCATGATGATTATCATGAAATTCATAACATTTTCGCATTTCGTCGTTATATATTATCAAGACAAACGCGGGTACAAGAATCTATTAAAAACTTATCAGGAAACGGCCTGCAATCTCGTTTTTAACAGGATTAGCAATAATTTGAAGAGATTCTTAATAAATTAGCAATTTTCATTTTTCTCCCTCTGATTGGGGTCATTTCAGTTCATGCTTCCTCGGTTCATTGATTTTTAAATTGGGTTTCATCTCTAAATAGTATAAAATAAAGTCGCTATCCACGTCTGTCTGTTTGTGCGCTTAGTTCTTCTAAATCACGCGAAGGATTTTTATAGGGTTTTCACTATCATTTAGAGATTTTTTCCGGAAGGTTTACCTATATAAAACATGAATATTATATTTATAGAAAATAGAGTCAATGTTTATCCTAGAATTCAATAACTCAATTAAGTCATTCACAACCACGAGCAACGTCAGGTACACATCAGCTAGTGTTTAATAAAATTTACACTTTGATTTTTGTTTTTATTTACAAGAATT
Organism: Hesperophylax consimilis; assembly: GCF_061612785.1. Classification (NCBI taxonomy): domain Eukaryota; kingdom Metazoa; phylum Arthropoda; class Insecta; order Trichoptera; family Limnephilidae; genus Hesperophylax; species Hesperophylax consimilis. Next base: position 32,006,523 of record NC_142844.1, on the reverse strand, counting down.
TCACATTTACGCTGTGTATGTATGTACCAACATTTAAAAAAGTGTGAATTCTCTGTATTAACGTAAATTCTAAAAATGATCAGATAGAGACTACAATAATATAGAGAAATTTTACAAGAATTTACATTTTTGAATATTGAATTCAAATACTAGGGATTAACAAAATCGCTGTGTATCAAAATGTTTTTGTTTAAATGTCATAATTTCATGTGCTGTCATACGGTGCCTAACCATTTATATCATACTGTGCCTAACATTATATGTCATACTGTTTTTATTATTTATTTATTTCTATACATACATTACAGTGTCTACCAAATATTTACATTTGTATATAATACCTAAATTAAGAACTATTTTCAATATGGTGTTTTTTTTTTATTTTTTATGCTGGGTGTGAGGTAGGTTTGAGTAGGTGACACTGTGGTGGGTAGTGTTATGTGTTTCGAGAACACCTCACTGGGAGAACCTGTGCTGAGGTGTTTACGTGGTTATGTTTAAATGGTACATGTATTTATGTGTATTGGTTAAATTTTCTTGTATAAGTGTAAGTTGGGATTTTAATTTTTTTTATAGGTTATTGTACATTGTTATTTAAAGAAAAAGGAAAAAAAATATTTATTTATATGCACATATATACATACACCCATGTATACACATACATACATAAATACACATATATGCATGCATACACACATATGAATAAACACATGTATACATACATACATTCACATTCATCCATGATTATGTTTGGTTTGGTGTTATAATGTTTTGTATAAAGTGGATATCTTGTTTTTTGATCCAGGCTGTGATCAGTTTTTTGTGAATGTTTGTGTATGTATTTCCCATTAGTAGTAGTTTCAGAGTGGTGGGCATACAATAAAAAAATTGTAGCGTTATACTGGAAGTGTCTTTGTCCGTGTGTGGTGTATGTTATCGGTATGTTCAGGGTATTGTTTGTTGACGACCTTGTTTTTATTGTTGTTTGAGGTGGCATTGGAATTTGTAGTTTCTGTTGGAGGAAATTTAGTAGTGCAGATTTGGCATAAAGTTGTCTTATTGACATGACGTCTAATGATTTGAAAATTTCGCTTGAATTTGTGTAGAATGGTACTTGCAAGATGATTTTAATAATTGCCTTTTGAATTTTTTGTATTGGGTCGATTGCAGTGTTTGTAGCGCTTCCCCAAGCTGTGCATAGGCACATAGGATAGCCTTATATGTCATACTGTGCCTAACCTTATATGGCGATACATATAAGGTTAAGAAGTTGTGTTCTCATTTTTAATTACTCTAATAATGGTTTTCTTCATAATAAAAACAACGTACAACTATGTCATAAAAATATTCGAATTAATCAAACTATTAAGGTGTATGAAAGATTTAACATCGATACATACTAATTGATTGAAAAATAACTGCACTATGAAAATTATTTTAAAAATTACGAAAATATATATAATATTTTTTTATAAATTATTTGAAACTCGGTAAATCCTAAGAGGATCTGAAGCAACATGAATGTCTACCTATTTTATAAGTGCCTACATCAGGCGCCTTTGAGTTGATTTTGCACAAAAACGGCGATATATAAAAATCATCCAAATATATATTTCTTTTTTATCTGTTTAAACTGCACATTGTAGTCATTGCACTCTAGGTCGAATAACTTTAGGCAACCCCAAAAAGTTGGGGTTTCCCCGGCACGGAGGTACTCGTAGAGGCTTCAATAGGAACAGAGAGACAACTGCTGGCTCTACAAATCACAAGTGTTTTGGCAGCAGTCTCTTTTGGACTGCAGCCTGAAAACGAGCAATCCCTGTATTAATGTATTCAGGAAAGCAACTCACTAATTCAAGGTATTATGGGGAAGACTTTGCACCAATGTTTTAATCGAATCGTTTCAGTTATATGTAGTGCCTTCAAAAACTGCAAATGTGTTAAATAAAGAAACCTTATAATATTGATGCTTTAAATTGAGTACGTTTTCGACAATTCATATTGAATTTACATTTTTAAAGGAAGAATGACAACACTCCCAGGCCATGAATAATCTGAAAATATTTTAAAATCTCACACTACTTCTAATAAGGAATTACTATCGGTATTACTTTAGAACCCAGTATCCACCTTTCAGAACTGAAAAGCTCCTAAAAATGGTGTATGTATGCTTGTTTTATAAGAGAATTCAAACTGTGGAGAACTTCCTACCTTTCCTCTTCCCTTCGTTTAAAAACATTCGGCCAATCGGGTTGCCATAACCCCACTAACTCGGGAAAGTTAAACTCTTTTTGAAACTCACGTAAAAATGCAATTATTTGCTCTATAATCTCAAAGATTTTTTATTCCCCAAGAGCCTGGAAGCCGTACACTGTTTTCTACAAACGGACATATCTCTTCTTTCTCTGTATTGTTTGAAGATTTCAAAACTCGCCATGTCACTCGGATGAAGAAGCAAAACATCCCATGCCTTAGCGAATAGAATCAAATATAACCTCGGTTACTGAACCAATATTAATATTAAGCAAATACTTGAATGGTTGTGTAACTAGGGCCGTCGTCATAAAGACGAAGAAATGGAGCGAAAACGAATCAAGCCCTTGAAATACACGAACAAAGCCGAATCGATGGGACTCATTTCGAGAAAGAATTCCCATTCACATAACATAAAGCATGCCATTCGTCAATAGACATACATAGAAGAGGTCCGTGATCCATATTACACCGGTGCCAGTAGAATTCATACATCCAGTTAGGATAGTTGGTGAAATATATATAAGACCATGAATGACGATTCATTCACATTAAGTACATTATTTGGTTTGAGGACATATTTTATGTGTTGGTGAATAACGGCTACCTCAATTTGATCTACTATTCCATAGCGCCCTGAGGTAGAACTTCGCACCAGGAGGTTTAGCACGGACGATCAATAAACCCATGTCAATATTATATTGTTGAAATCCATCATCTATGGTTAGTTAGCGATATTTGCGAGCATGGTCAGAATATGATTCCGATAGTCGTTAGACAAAATTCGCTACTCTTTGCGCTGCCTCCAAATTGTCGGATAAACTATCAATAAATGTAACTTTTTGGATAATTTCATTCTTGTTATTAATGAATGGAAGTGAACTAACTGAAATCAAATAAATCGAATACACGATCCATAAAATTAATTAATTCATCTAAGACGCGATCAATATATTCCGTTCCAACTTTGAGAAACAAAAGTTGTTAGTCGTAGTCATAACTAAAGACTTCATGAACTAATTACCACCCTTTTTAGCGTCAAAAGAACATGAAAACTGATAATATAAATCGAAGTTATTATTTCAATTGGACATTGTCAATTCGTTAGTATTTTTAAACTTTTAAGTAGCCGTTTGACTTATAGGAATGTCAATTTATAGACAGATGCGACAATGTCGCCAACGTGTGTCAATTTGCATTACCAATATCGGTACCAATATAGGTACCTATCAACTTCCCAACCGCGCTCGGGAAATCGTTAAAAAATCATCGGTATTTACGCCTATAGATCCGAAATTGTAAAGTTATCGATTTCTCTGTGCTAAACTCCCTGATGTGCAGAGGAGTGACGTTGATTTGGCATATACAGTATTTAATCACGAAATGTGAGAATGCGATGGGAGTGAGCCCATATTAATATCCGATTTTGTATTTTAAGCGGATTAAAATTTGATTACGGAACCTTTTTTTATAAACTGGATATACCTTCCAGAAAAGCATTTTTTTTATACTTAAAAAATACAACAACAAAATATAAAATTTAATCATAACGAAAGGAAGGTACACCTTTATTTGTAATGCTAGTAGAAGATGATTTTTTTATCCGATATAAAAAGAAAAAGTCCCATGTTCTTTCCCTTTTCCTCGTCCACCTATATCGTTCTCACAACATTTCCCCAGTGAAGAGTGGAAATGCCATAGTTCCACCGGTTTCGAGCAGTTGAAACACTTGAACTGTTTTAAGTTAAATGTGTAAAATTGAATTTAATTTGTTTGAAATGTTTTTTTTTTTCTTTAAGCTGTTTTCCACTTTTAAAATCAAATTAATATTTTACGGCCTGTGCTAATTTTATAATGTTTCGGCTTATTTACCAAAATAGAGAGCAAATTATTTATAGATAGCTTCGAGTTGCTGCTATTGAATAAAAGTGAGAATTTACTGTTAATTACGAGAAATTTAACAGATTAATTTAGTAAATTTAATAACAACAAACAAAGCAAAAGTGTATTTATTGTTTTTGTGTTTAATTCGTAGAACTCCATTTAATTTTTTTTATAAATTTAATTTAGATTAAATATGATAATATTATTGACAGTTTGAAAATGGCCTTGTAAGCCGAAACAGCTGTCACAATAATAAAAAACTAAAACACTTGCAGAACTTAATAATAATATTATCAAATTTAATCTAAATTAAATTTATTAAAAAAAAAATATATAAAAAAAATAAAAAAATAAAAAAATAAAAAAAAGGAAAAGTGTCCGTGGACTGGGAGAAACCAGAATAACTATTAAGGTTTTAAGTTATAAGAAATTTTAAGCCTTTTTTTGTTACATACTGGTTTTCACCATTGAAGTAATAATCATGTATTGTTTCATAGTACTTTTAAACAAACGAAGTATTGAAGTCTAAACTTAAACTTTAGGGTGCACAGTTTACACCCGCGCTGTGCGAGCGGGTTCCCTGCAGAGCATCGGACCATCTCATACTATTCATGTATTAATTAAAGATTAAAATATTATTAAAACATCTTCATGGATTCATCAAAATAATAACTATACAAATATATATGGAAGTTCATACGGATAATAATGATCCTGTTGAAAAAGTGACAGCATGCTAACAGTCATATCATTCAGAATATATCGAGAACACGTGTTCTCTTCCGAATAGATATCGTGACGGAATGCTACAATATCAGTATGAATACATGTTCCGTCGTCTGCATTAAATATTTGCTGTTAACTGATACTTTGTTACGAACTCTTTCAATTCATTCGTAATGATATGATAATGATAATAATGATTTATTGTCTTCTTTTCTTAGTAACATATAGAGATAATGATATCCTCACTGGGATCTCCCGTGCTGAGGATTTCATTTACATATTATAATTTTAATTATTAGAAATTCATATTACAACAAAGTAACATATGAATTTAATTATAAACATATATCACGTAGCATAATTTTAAAATAAGTAAGATAGTGTTTTTTTGTATAGTTTAGTTTAGTAGATTCGGTTTTAGTCTGTGTTTGATATCAGTACATTTTGTATTTCAGATCTCCCTATATTAAGTATCGAGCTTTTTATTTGAGATTTAAATGTTATAATGTTGAGGTTTTTGAGTGAGAGTGGTATTTTATTGTAGAGTTTAATATTATGATATAAGAAGCTTTTTTGCCAAAAAGTTGTATTAGTAGTTATCTGTTGGATAAGTTTTTGTCCATGAGATCTAGTGTTTCTACTGTACGTGTTTATTGTTATTTCTTGGGTTTTGTACTTATGAATGTAAATGAGTATAGTTTTAGAATATAGTTGTTTAATTGACATGACATGATTATAGGCCCGCAGTCCTATTTTTAACGGGAAAATGAATAATTTAACCAGATTTATTTAAATTACAGTATTACCTATCAATAAGTTTTCTCCTTGCAGAAAGCACAACGCGTTATTTGAACTTGATTCATCAACTCAAATGATTCTCGGCATACTGTTCCGAGTTTGCAAAACGTCTTAAGTTATCGCCCGCCATAATATGTCATTTTTTACTAGCAGAATTCGCGCCCTTTTGACTTTTTTAATAAATCATAAAAACTTAGAATAAACTATAAAATTTAGGTGACTTCATTGACTACATAGCATTATAATCAAATAATATGCCGCTGTTTTAAAATTCAGAGGCATGGTTTTTTTAAATTAGAAATTTCGAACGCAAATCACTCAACTCATATTCCAGTTATTGAAGCGAGCACTTGAGTGGGCAATTCTAATTTCTATTGGTATAGTTTATTATAAGTTATATTATATATAAGCCGAACGGCCCAAATGATAAAATAAATAAATAACAATACTCGAAAATGAAAAGACTGAGAGAAGCTTTTATAGGTATAAAAGCTTATTTTTCTTTTTCTTCTTATTTTTCTTCTGGTTCTTTTTTTTATTTGACTAAAATTTATAGTAGGAATACCTAATCTGAATTGGTATGCAGTGTACCCTACAATTCCCTACAAAGGTACATCCCCGTCACATTCTTATTGTGCAAACCACTTCCCTTATCTTAGGAGAAATTCTCGCAACGGATTCCAAGCGGAATACCTGACTACTGGGTACTTGGCTAGTGCAAGGGTCGCTCCATGAATTACTTTAACTTTAAAACTACTCAATTAACTATAAAATATATTTAGGACTTTGGTTGTAAATACCTAATAATATTAAAGATGTGGGTACAAAGGGGAGAATTACTTATTTTCGTGTTTATCCTATGTGGGTACATACCAAAAAAGTAGTAAATAAACACATATTTGTATATATATTTGTTAAAGTCAGGTTAAGTCATATAAGTGTATTTTAATTTCAGTGGGTTAAGGCGATGCACCACGTAGTAACAATTTGAATTGAGCCGCTAACAATAACACCCCTTGAATATCCGCTCATTGGTTCCAGGATAACTCAACACAGTGACAATTCAACACACTTTGCAAAAATGATATAAAGTCATTAGAAACGATGAAAAAAAAATGTTTTTAACCTAACCTAACCTACTTAACCCAGCTAATAAAGTTTTCATCACTTCTCTGACTTTATATAACTCTTTAAAGATGTGATGAATTATCATTGTGATGATTTATCCGGTCACCGGTCAAACTAAGTATGGGGATGTTCGAAGATGTTATTTTAATACCTTCGGATTTCAAAAAAATCGACATATAATAATTACAAAAAATGTGATTTCTGTTTCGCATATCTGATATCTTTTTAGAGTTTAGATACATAGAATAAACAGCTTGTTTTCCAAATCTTTCGTTGCTTTATATGCGTATTAATTGAATAATTTGTAGAAATTCTTTTTTTTAAATATTTAATGTATATTCAATTTAATAATGTTATTATCAAGTTCTGTAAGAATTTTGTATATATTAATGTAAAGGATTACGTTTCCGAATAGAGTTGTTTGATCGTTGAGGATTACGTCAGCTCTAGTTCTTACAGGGATTATATTGTACACACTTATGATCCGTCCATTTCAAATTGTGAACGAATGCATTTTTCAATTTAATAAATAATTGATCTACTCTACCTATAGCGCCGTTTAAAGCAATTTATGTAGGTTATTGTATATTACATTGTAAAGGATAATACTGTTGTTTAATTTTTCTTATCTATAAGGGATATTTTATTTAACTAATTACGAATGAATATCATTATAAAGTTGCATGGGCTAGTAGGTCGGTGATTTTTGCGTGCTAGATTTACTCCGTATGAGTAATATTATGCATTTTGCTTTTCCAGTTACGTGTCCGTGTTTTACATAAGTATGATTAATTTTCCTTTTAAACTGTTTTTTTTGATTAAATATGTATAGCTACAATTTAATAAATAGTTCTTGTACTAAACTGTCGCGAAATTCAACCCATTTTAAAGTATCTCTCAGTATAGTCGCTCTTGTGCTTCTGACCTTAAGCGGACCACAAATAGCTGTGCACGAAGTCTGACAGTAAGATAAGCTATGTGGTCACACATAAGTAGTTGAGCTACGCCACGAAGATGTCTATTTTCAGGATGCTTTTTAAAATAATAAAACTCGTTCAAGCGCTTGGGACGATTTGAAGAGTTTGAAAAGCGGGAGCGGTGGGCGGGGGAGAATCGTGGGTGCAGCGCGTGTCCATCTGACGTCACATATCCACGTAGCTTGCTATGGCAACTAATATTGAACAAAGCTAAAGCCACGTGTGAAACATTGCCATGCGCAGCTATCTGTGGCCTGCCTTACCTGTGAATATATCAGTTAGATACATAGAGTTTCATGTTCATGAAACATAACTTCAGAAAGATCACGAAAATGATTCACTAGAATCCCCCTCATCCTTGATGATTCATGCCAATCTAAGAAGAAGAAAACTATTTCAGGCGGGGCAAGGAATAGTCGTACACTTTACTTACTGTGGTTAAGGACGTCAATCGCATACAGCATCACATCAAAACTTTTTGATTACATGGATGGATTACATGGATGTTCGAAAGTAAATTTTATTGGGTGAATTTGTGTTATTTCACAATTTATTAAATTAAAAATAATATGTACTTGCGGCACGTTGCAAAGTGGAAAATGCTATCTCTCTTCTCCATCTCCTTCCTCTCCTCACCACTTTCAGCCTCACAACATACCCCAATTGGAGATGCCATAGTCTCACTGGCTCCAGATGATTAGGAGCAGTTGGGACTCTTGTGCGGTAATCACATTTAAAAAAGGTAGCAGTTAAAAAAAAGACACGGCTTATAGTAATTTTTTTTTCTGGACTTATTGGAAAATGCATTTTATTCTTAGATTTTAATTAATAATCATCATTTGAAGCTTTAACGTGTAGATGTAGTTATGTGTTGCGAATGTGATAAATTAATAGCATTACTTTTTAATCGGGAATGTTTGTTAAAAATGCTATTTTAAACTGCTTCATAAACAATATTATGAATTATAATAAGTGTTAAGTTCAAGTCGTTTTGCTCTCCTGACCAAATTCTAAAGACATCTCACCCAAAACAAAGGCGCTTTCGCTTGCCACGGGCGGCGAATCTTAAGTTATGCAGCCTCTAACCCCGATGGTGATAATAATATAAGAAGTCCTCCTTAATATTCTGTGTGTATCGCGGGGAGAGGAGTGGGGTAGAGGTGGTAGCGCGGGAGGGTGTCCAAAGCACCCTCACAGAGCTCCATAAATCATTTCCCGGTGTTAAACCGCGGAAGACTCCGATTGTGAGCCCAGTGCACTTGTAAGGAATCTGATAAATAATGTAACATTTTGATATATGACACCTTTTTTTGTTAACATTAACCTCACGCTGGAGACCCAGAGGAAAATAAAGTCAGTGATCTCCGTCTTATACTGCCGTGATGCCGATATACACAATACGCATGCGCGTGATTATGATATTTTCTACTAACCCCTTCTTATTCCCGTAACCGTCTTACTTATAAATGTTCCCTAATACGCTTCTGCAGTAAACTGCTCCGTTTAAAATATTTACTAAGATTTTTTTAGACTAACACCACTTTGTTTCAATTTTCAAAAACACGGTCATTTTTTAATTTCGCGTTAAGTTGCTAACTTCACGTTTTTTCAGATGTCATTGACCCGGTCTGCTTTGAATTGCTTAGAAATTTGGCCAATTTGATCATGCGTTCCGTATTTGCTTTGGTAAATCGATATTTCGATTTAAAATATTCTTCTAATATTGTTGCCAACGGGTTTTACTATTTTTTTACATTTTCATTGCGCGATCGATAGATGTTTGTCAAATCAAGCAAAGTCTGCGACCTCCGTCTTAATCCCATACGTCACTGATACTGGAGGTCGGGCGGTTTAAAAATCTGTCAGCCACTAATACTGCGGTATTACGGCCGGTATATAGAGTACGCAAGCCCGCGATTATAGTTAAGGTTTTTACTAATCTGTTCTTATCTCTCCGTATTATCTATTATGAGTAAGATGGAAAAGGATGGACCTAAGGGAGTAGAATACGTAGCTTAGGTCGTGGATTATTGTGATGTTAATTTCAACCTCCCAACGTATCTTATCATCTACAGCAATTCCCAGGTATTTAGTTTCTTTTTGTAAATGAATACATAATTAATAAAATGAAAATGAGAATGTGATAAGCAAGTGTTGTAGATGTCCACTGGGAGTGGCTACCTCCACGACCGTCGCATATCCATTCATGCGATGAGCAATGAATAACAGGATATTCTTTGTCCGGATATGTCCGGAGTTTGCATAAAGATCGATTCTTTATTTTTTACCACGCAGCATTGAAACAAAGGAAGAAAAGTAAAACAAAAGAGGATTGGGTGTTAAACATAAAGAAATATTCGTACCTGGACAGAATCAAATTGAACCTGCATAGCGATAAAAAATATTATAAAGCATTTTTTTCTCCACAAAACAATGTTTTACTCCGTTCTGTGAGGGTTTAAAATGCGACGCTAGTAAGAATACGATTTTCTGAACGACGTTTTAGTATATAGAGGCTCTACGATGGACTAAAAAATAGATTGACTAATAGTATAAATTATATGATCATTTTTTAGCAGGCTCTTTTTATTCATTTATACATAAAAGAATCGTTTGTTTTGTGTATTGTTATAAAATATACATCAGTTTACGTTTACTTTAAGTGTAAAGGAACATTATTAATATACAAATACAAAATACTTTAATGTGTGGTTTTTCTTCACTCGAAACGTGGTTCCAGAAAAACTATACTATGTAAAACAAGGATCAGTGACCTATTGGTAAAACATAAAATAGTGCTGAGCAACAACTATGGGTGATGATGAAAAAAAAATACTAACTTTGTAAAAATACTAAAAATTGGTGACACAACACACAACGGACTTTGTAATCGAGTGGACACTCTTAAATAAAAATAAAAATTAACAAATTATATTCGATAACATCTTCACAATAAGCTAGAAGAAACTCGTTTCGCTATAAACGATTTTTTTCAAGAATGTTGTAATATCTTCTGACGCTTTTTTCATCATCAACCCTCTTACTAAGTAAAAACTCTACAAATAAGCTCACTGTAAATATATTATATATAAATACATATATATCGTGAGCAGCAACCAATGCTCATTATCGGAGATGCTGCGTCACTCCGGTATAACAATGGCAATGGCAGTTGTTAATTTACTTTTCTATCCCAGAAGCTGGCTCTCGGGAAAAGAATACAACCTTCCATGTTATTTGTGATGTTTTTGAGCCGCATTCGGGCTAAATTCTATGGTCCTCTATCATTCCTATTTACGCTAAATGATTATTAAGTTTTCAAATCTTTGTTCTATTTCTGAACAATAGTTGTCCTAGCTGCTACCAACAAACTATTAACTCTATCGATGAGACATTATTATTTATGTCACTCCTTCATTTGGCAGCAACGAAAGCTTGAAAACAGCCATTATAGCGAATTTTGTTTAGCTGATATTGCTTAATTTTTGGCATGAATCGCATATTCCTTGCTCCGATTCGGTCTTCCATACAAAGAACCTTTCTCAGTCAGCTCAACTTAGCTTAGTTCAATAGGACTAAGCCATTGGTATATAAGGCATTAGATTTTGGTAAATACATGTAAAGTATTCAATTCTTAATATATTTCAGTAGTCGGTTGCCAAGCTACTTACGTAGGTACATGATTTTACTTCTCGTCAAATAATGCTAAAGATAATTAAAGTTATATGTTCATCTGCAGCAGTTAGTTGCACGCTGTTGGTTACATTTCTTTCATGATGTTTATATGACAGTAAGTTAATAAACATTGGGCATCATGTTATGCCAAAATACACGTTGCGGCAAAATAGACAGCGCAAAAACACACAGTGCAGTTTCGAAGGGCTATTAAAGAAAACCGAGTAATATACAGAAATGGGGTTTATTTAATTTTATTTTTTATACAAAATCATGCCGTTTTATGTATTTAGTCTTGAAGATAATATCAGTGAGATTATGCCCCCCAGTAGCAATACATTGATGAAAGTATTCGGCCGCATTTTGCACATCTCGTATACCGTCGTTTTCCTTCCGAATTCGATTCTTGAGTTCTTTCAAGGTGTTAGGTCAATGTTTAAAAACATTTTCTTTCGGGTAGCTAAGTCGCAAGTTGTAGCCGGAAGGCCCGCTGGGTGGCGACGAAATAACGGCCATTTTCAAGAAACATGCGGACGGCCAAGCCCCGGTTGTTGTCCGGACAAAGCCATGGTAACGACTGAAAACGTCACGACCCTCTTGGCACAATGACTCCTCCCAGGTTCCTACCCCTACCACACGGAATGTACCAGCCGTTTAAAAATGCACTGTCTGTTTTGCTGCACCATGTATGTATGTAGATATGTATATATATATATATATATATATATATATATATATATATATAGGTTTATGATACGGCACTTTGTACATCTTAGCGTCTGCAAATAACCGGAACTATTGGATCATTTCGACTTACTTGATCATTGAGCACTTACTTGATCATCGACAAATTGAGATTTAAATGCCATTTTAATCGTCTCGGCGAGACGAGATCAGTGGCATTTTCAACTCAATTTGATGTGACAAGTGCGATTTTCGTGAGCATTAGATATGCTCCTATATGCGATTTTATCTCAGATATTCAACCTGACTTTGTTAATTATTTCTATCGTATGTTAAACTAACTTCATTGATCTCAAAAAGCGACGTTGCCATCGTTATTTGTGTCAAACGCAGGTGTACAAATAATTTTCTAAAGTAATTAAATGTTTTAACAATTGTATGCAAAAATAGCCTCTAAAGTAATATTATTTAGAGCTTATTATCGTACGACATTGCGTATTGGTCTAAACAATATTCGAAAGGAACTATAAGGCTCAAGAATTGTATGCAAAATTAACCTCTAAAGTTATATTATTTAAAGCCCATTATTGAATGATGTTGTTTGCTAGCACAAGGCTGGTTTGTTTGTATTGGTCCATTTGAAGCTAGCTTCAGGTTAGTTTTCTGAAACACTTAATGACTTGTAACTGGCTAACAGATAATATTAAATATTACCGTTATTCAATGTTCGTATATCACGAATCAGTTGACAGGTTGATTTGTTTTTGCGTTTTATTAGCTTTATTACGAAGGAGATTTAATAAAATCTTTCAGCTTTGCGAAATGGATTTTAAATACGGTAAGCTATTACATATTTCTAAATAGGTAATAACCTTAATTGTAAAATATAGAATTAATATAATAAATATAATATTAACAATTTTAATCTATGCTTATCAAATGAGTACAGAATAATTACCGTATTTTATTATATAGGTCATGATTTTTTTCTTTCTTTTTTGAGAACCCAAGCAGTAAAATTATTTTGAATAATAGATATATATTATGTATTAACAAAATTCAAAAAAGCTAACCTAACAACTTGTGGTAAAAATGTCAAATCAAACTAAAGCCATATTCCTATACTAAAATATGCATTTAAAAGCATGTTTTGTTTTCAAACAGTTGTTTCTTAAAATAATTAAGTTAAAACGAAGTTTTACACGTCGGATAATCACCCATTAATTTGTTCATATTCAAATTAAACAAATTCCTTTGTGGAAATAAAATTTGCAAAAACAGAAAACTGCAGGTACATATATGTATGTTTCAATGTGTTTGTTCTTGATATTTTATAGATGTTCCAAGAACCAGTGATTTACGTACATCAATAAACAGTACTGACGACATGATCTCGTCTTCACCCTTTTCGCTAATTTCCAAAGGACAAAGTTTAATCATCAGCAATATGCAGAGCATACTGGGCGAAGAAATTAACCATGAAACTTCCTCAGATTCAGGTAATATTTACTGATAATAATCTGAAATATTACAGAGCTACCTTAGCTTATAGTAAATTGTTATAGGTAATATCAGAAATGCTGCTAATTAAATATTCCGTTGCAAATGCTTAATTAGTCTGTTGTTTTGTTATTATATTAGGTTAGGTTTCATATTTGTGCACATGACTTACTTACTACATTGAGATATTATTATTGGATAAATATATAATATATTTTTTATTTTTTATATATTCAATAATATTGTTATTGGGTTTATAAAAACAGTTTATTTTTAAACAAGTTCTGCTGTGTAATTATTATTACGCGTGACAGCTGTTTCGCCCTCTGAAGGCATTATCAGTTTGATAATGCCTTCGACAGTTTGATAATGCCTTCAGAGGGCGAAACAGCTGTCACGCGTAATAATAATTACACAGCAGAACTTGTTTAAAAATAAACTGTTTTTATAAACCCAATAACAATATTATTGAATATATAAAAAATAAAAAATAAAATGGAGTTCTACAAATTAAACTTAATAACAATAAATATATAATATATTATGCTTTATTTTAGAAACCAAAACTGAAGTAATGTTAGAAAGGAGTCCGCCGACGTCCGAAGATGATTCACTATACAAACCGAACAACGTTACTTCTTCGATAGAATCAGGTATCTACAGAAAACATGTTTAATACTCTTGAAACAATCAATACGTAACATATAATTTGATTATTATATGGTCAGAGGTGCGGCCCAGAAAGCCGAAGGTCCGGTGCGAGTCCCAGATGTGACCGTATCTTTTCTGTTTCAGATTTTAGATTGAGTGATGCTAATATTGTCTTCATTTAATTAAATAATTTAATTTAATTATAATTATTTTAAAAGCAATAATTATTCGCCTGAAACACTCATCCACATTGAAAAATCTCCTGATAAAAGATACTTTATTTATTTATTTATTTATTTAAACGCCCATAGGGCTTTTACAGATAATAATGTACATCTTTATTTATTTATATATTTTTTTAATTATACAGATCTTATATCTTATATGATAAATATATGTTATACAAAATAATATAAGAAAATATCCGAGTTAACAAAATATAGGTACAAATAATTGAGATTTACATAACGCCAACGGGACTCGAACCCGTGTCCCCTCGATTTCCGGTCGACAGCTCTGACCACTGAGCTATGGCGGCTTATCGCTTATCCGCGAAATAATTCAATATATACTAGTGTTTCATTCAACAATGACTGCTTTCTTATAATTTGAGGTTTTACTAATTAAGTTTAAAGAAAGCTAAATAATGTATTGTTACTTTTTAGATATGAAAATTTCCAACGCCGATGATGAGCAACATCATTTAGAGAAGCAGGAGGCAATCGAAGTGTCATCGACTACAACTCGAAGCACTATTTCTACTAGTAAATGAGCACGAGTGCATGACCGTAAAAACTCATGTCCATATTGTACTAAACTGGTAACGAACATACCTTCAATTTCAACCTTTGATTTAGCGTTTGACCCTGTGCATTTTGATGTTTTTATTAAAGCCGTACAAATAAATAGTGGTTACGATGAAATTACAGGTTCTGTAAAAATTCCTAGCATGCCTCAACGACTTTGTACAATCTTTTATAGCCGTACAAAGTCGTTGAGACATGCTAGGAATTTTTACAGAACCTGTAATTTCATCGTAACCACTATTTATTTGTACGGCTTTAATAAAAACATCAAAATGCACAGGGTCAAACGCTAAATCAAAGGTTGAAATTGAAGGTTTCTGTTCTTTAATAACTATATACACCTTGGCTAAATCCCTCATCTTCGATGTTATATGTGTATTCAAATGGTGTTCCGTGTGATTACTTAATAATAAAGACCCATATGAACATATTAATGGGTCAGACATTGCTATTTTTGCAATATTATCATTTTTAAATACATGAAATATTTGAGTTTCTTAGAGATTCTGAAATTTCAGAATTGTCTGGGCATAATAATATAGAAGATGATTTTAGTACTCTAACACGATTATGTGGATTTTTCTCAGGTAACGTACTTTTTGTACATTTTAAAGATAATTACCTCTGTTTCTAAAGGATGAGTTGAATTTGCATTTTCTGGCTGTTCTGAAGGATGAGTTGAATTTGCATTTATTGTAGTGTCTGTAAAAGTTGGTTTTCTAAATATTTCAAAAGTATGTTTATTATTATTCTTTCCAATTGTTAGATCTAAAAAAAATATTTTAGCTTTGATCTCATGTTCGACTGTGAAGCAGATTTTATTATTAACAGTGTTGGTCCAATTAATAAAGATATCTAATTGACGGTTGGTGCCTTTCCAACATATTCAGATATCGTCTACATATCTGACATAGTATATTATATATTTAGCTAAGGGAGACTTAAGAATAATATTTTCAATATGATCCATAAATATCTCCGCTAGAAGTGGGCTTAAAGGGGATCCCATGGGAAGTCCGTCCAATTGCTCAAAATATGTATCATTAAAAAGAAAATAATTTGTTTGTATGCAAATTTTTATGAGCTGGAATAACTCTTTTCTTATTATTGGGTTGACATTAGATTTTTCTAGGATATTTTCAATTATTTTAAGGCATTCTTTAATGGGGATGTTGTTAAATAAGGATTTTACTAAATAAGGAAAATTAATTAGTTGAAAATGAATGCAATTTTTTTTTTAAGTGTGATTTATTTCTCTATTTTGTTAAACTCTGATAATGTCAGTTTGGTATGACGTTTTCCATATTATTTTAAACTGAAATTATGTAAAAATCATTAATTAATTATTTTTTAAGTATGTTTTATTTCAATCGATTTTGCTATTATATATTTTGTTAATATCTGATAATGTCAGTTTGGTATGACGTTTTCCATATTATTTTAAACTGAAATTATGTAAAAATCATTACTTCATTATTTTTTAAGTATGTTTTGTTTCTCTCGATTTTGCTATTATATATTTTGTTAAACTCTGATAATGGCAGTTTTGTATAACGTATTGTATATTTTTTAAACTGCAATTATGTAAAAATCATTACTTAATTAGTTTTAAAGTTTGTTTTAGTTCTGTTGAATTTCCTAATGAAAGTTTTTAAAAATGTCTGAAAATAAATAAATTAAAATGTGAATTTTTTCAAATTTGTTTTTATTTTACCAAACAATGAATTTGTGCAAAATTTTATTAAAACACAAGACTTGTTCAATATGTGGCTATGGTAGATTATACTACAGCTACTGCCGGGTACATTCCAGAGTGGAAGACGTGACTGGTAACCCCATGGGGAATGGCGACCATTCAGGAAAGTATCTTCTAATCTATTTACAATTTGGTACTGCCACCCCGGGAACCATTTATTGGATAACTACACCTCTGCCATAGGTCACCCCAAGTGGTTTGGTGACTGTGCCCGGTTCATGGGGTGAGGTTTGCTCGGGTCTTGGCGGTGGATGTGTCCTCCAGCTACGTGGAAGGCCGGAGAGACAGGTTGAGGGAAACCTTTCAGGCAGAACTCTTTGGGAACATCGTCTTGCACCGCAGTGGGAGGGATGGATTCATACGTCCGTCACTCCTGGACCCACAGACCCCACCCACCCACCCCTTATCCTTCCTCTCCTTCCCTTCCTTTAAAATACCCTCCACACAGCATCTTCAAAGATGACATAGGCCTGAGGGAAAATATTTTCCTCAGGGCTTCCTGTGTGGAGCTATTGTTAAACAAACAAAAAAATGGCTCAGTAACATAACTAGTTCGAAGGTCGCGGGTTCGAACCCGGCGTGCGCAAATAAATTTTATTTGATTAATTTGTGTTATTTCACAATTAATTAATTAAAATAATATATAGTATATTTGCGGCACGTTCCAGAGTGGAAGATACTACCAGTATCGCCCTGGTGTAAGACCACCATTCAGAATTGAAACGTTGCTCCAAATGGGTTTAGCCGTGTTTAGTGACTAGATCTGAATAGCCAGGTACTTCCCCACCTTCCTCTTTCCCTTCCCCACTTACCCTCAGCCTCACAACATCCCCCAATTGGGGATGCCATATTCTCACTGGCTCCAGACGGGAGCAGTTGGGACTCTTGTGAGGTATTCACTATAAAACAATTCACTATAAAACAGTTCTGAATATTTCAATTAATTGAGGTTAATGAGGGCGTACTGTACAGGGCCCGCAAATACTTGAATAGTACACAACTGCTAACCCTGTACAAATCACAAGGGCGCCCCACGGTTGGATTTGGCAGCCACCTCTGGTGTGAAGCCCGAAAATACCTGAAAAAACCCTCGACTCTGTGCAGAAACGGGCGGTCTGTTTGATAGATTCTCCCATCTTAACAAACGGATTGCAATTTTTAGAGCATATGCTTGTTCTACCGGTATTTCTATGGAAGATGCTCCGAGGAACTAGCATCATTAATCCCTTCAGCACCGGAGCATAGTCGGGAAACACGCCAAATGCATGCCCAACTTATGTACACGGTTAACATTAGTCGCATGAGAACGGGTCGTTTCTACGACTCGTTTCGGTGTTCAACGGCTCGGCTCTGGATCAAATTTCCGGCCTCTGTGTTTCCTCCCTCATATGACATGGGTCTCTTCAAGACACATGTTCACTCCTTCCTCTCCTCAAAAAGACCCTCCACACAGCATCTTCAAAGATGACATAGGCCCTGAGGGAAATTATTATCCTCAGGGCCTCTTGTGTGGAGTAAATGTAAAAAAAAAATCAAAGATTTATTCCACTAAAAAATAATAATAATATCTTTATTTAGGAAAGTTTACACATTACAACTATACATACATATTATGGTGTACATTGATTTGTAACTTTTATATTTAAGGTTATAAAATTAACAAAAATGAAGAACTATTAATACAAAATATGTATTAATAGTTATTATTATACACCAGCACAAATATTGTGTACAAAAATCGTTTTCTGAAAATCATATAATAGGTATTTTATAATAAAAGGAAAGAAAACAACTCAAATAAATCAGATTTTATAAAATATACTTCCAATAATACTGTAAACACAATACTAATATTATTGAACTTTGGTATTTTAATTGTAAATCAATCTACATTTTCAAATAATAAATTAATGCTATTAAAAAGATAGAATATCTTATAAAAGCCTGTCTACAAAACTAATTTTAAAATAATTAATTCAACTGTAAACGTAATATAAATAAGTTTTGATTGTATAACTTTACTTTTAAATAAACCCGCAATTTTAAATATTCGCGCCAAACGTTCCAATGCATTACGTATTTTCGAATATTCAACCAACAAATAAATCTGTTCAAGTCCGTCCAAACAGAAGCTCGACAGAAGGACAAAAGATTTGGCAACATTGCATATCAAGTAAGTGCTTTCATAAAAAAGATCAACATGCGTTCATGATTTAATGATGAAAATTTTGTGAGCATATGCATAAAATAGCTGTATATATAATAGCTGACCACATTTTAAATTTATTTCACAAAAAAACATGTTGCCACGTAATTTACAGCGTTATATATCACATGTGAAAGGATGATCAAGAAAGGTGGTTTACTCAAAGATGTTCCAATAAGTGTTGTCCGATATAAATGTATATATATATATATATATATATATATATATATATATGGCCAGCTGGGCTTTTACGGTATTTTTTATTATATTTAAGACAAAGAACATCTAATGAACAACAATATAATTTCGAAAAGAGTATATAAGATAATTGATAAAATCGGTAGTAATCGTTAAATTCTTTAAATTACCGTTCGGTAAATTTTTCGGTGTACGTTCATAAAAGTTATCAGTCGCACAATAAATAAAATCAATAAGTTGAAGCAGGGTTAGGCATTTTGTAAAATATTATGTAGGTATGTTTTTATATAAAATATACCCAATCGAATCGAAAGATAATAGATCAATATGCAATTTTTGTTTGTTTGGTGGCAACGCGACATCAGTGCTTAACATATTTGCGATGTTTCGTTCGACTGTTTACTGCAATTCTTAATTAGTGAATCCCACACTTTGGTGGGCTCTTCTAGGTAGTTTTTTCTCAATGAACTAAGCACAATAAATCTCTCAGATAGATACCCTCATTCCGTCATCAATATATATGGATACTTGCACTAATACCAGCCAAAACCCTCCAACAATAACTGGGGTGGTGGTACAAAAGTAATATAATCTTGACACAATGTACTTCTTCATCCATTATTTACTTTATTGCTTTTTTTGAGGGGGCGAGATGATATTGCAATTTTCTAGAGGATTGTGACTGGCGCCTCAAGTGCGGGAGGAGTAACTTGTTTATTTTTAATCGGTAGAAATCAAACATCACTGACAGTGTTTAACCACTTCGCCAAAAGGTATTCTTATAACCACGAACATTTCAAAAGCTTATATAAATAACGCATACTTTTCTTAATTTACATTATTTATTTTCCTCCTGTTATTATAAAAATATTAAGGATCTTTTTGACGAAAGCCGAAAGTCAAATGATTCGTGATCTTGTTTCAGACAACTGCAGAAAAGGGCATATTCAAAAGCGAAGCTTTTATTTGTGCGATTGTACTAACGAATTGCCCTTTTTATGTATTGTTGAGCATTCGCTGTTGGAGTGAGATTTTTATTTTATAATTAGGATATTACTAAGGATTCTTTTGACATACGCCGACAGCTTCCTGTCCGCAGGTTTATATGCAGTTGAAGTTACCGTGAATTATTTATAATATTATCAAATTATCGTGGTTTCTCATTCGACCGTAATTTATTTATGTAATATATTCATTTCCTGCTCATTTTATTAATAGTGTATCATGCACTGTGCATGCAAGATTAACGAGATATACGAAGTTGTAAAAATGGTACGGTTTCGAGAATAACTGAAGTTTATAAACAAACATATATTTTTAAGAAATATTTATAACATGTAAGAAATACACGATTCAGTGCACGAATTTAGTGAGCAAATTCAATAGGATAATAATATGAAAAGAAGAATGAACGAGAAAGTAAAAAGAACACCAAAAGATTTGTAAACAAGACATTTAAAATTAAATCACGTTCAAATGAATAATAATATTTGTATACAATACATTTAGAATTATACCACATTCAAATTAATTAAAATATTTGTGTACAATACATTTAGAATGAAATCACATTCAAACGAATTAAAATATTTGTGTACAATTCATTTAGAATTAAATCACATTCAAATGAATTAAAATTTTCATCACCACGGCAAAAAACAAAATATCCAGATATTAACAATTTTATCGGCATTTTGTGTTAAGGTGCCTGAAGAAATAGCATCATTAACACATTATATCTA
Source organism: Hesperophylax consimilis (assembly GCF_061612785.1). Classification (NCBI taxonomy): domain Eukaryota; kingdom Metazoa; phylum Arthropoda; class Insecta; order Trichoptera; family Limnephilidae; genus Hesperophylax; species Hesperophylax consimilis. The sequence continues at coordinate 31,985,539 of NC_142844.1, read as the reverse complement.
ACCGTCACTTCTGCACATACTGACACTCCCCTCCCCCAATTCCAACCCTCCCCTTAAACCTTTTTTCGTTCCCAAAACGTCCTCTCCTTCCTTTTCTCAAAAAGACCCTAAACACGGCATCCTCAAAGATAACATAAGTTCTAAAGGAAATTATTTTTCTTAGTCATACTGTGTGAGAGTGAAGTGGAAGCAATGTAAAAAAAATATTACCGTTAATTTCTATGTTGAAAATAAACAATAAAGTATCGTGTTGAACTGTCAGTCAGGAAGCCATAATAGAACCACGTGACCATGACAACCGCACTCACTTGTTTCACACATCCCCTCATTTCCGGTCGAAAGTACTTACCTTCCTACTACATGCATGTTTGTTAAAACAGTAAACAAGCACCACACGATGCAGGCGATAAAAGGCAATATTTTATTAATTTTTTAGGCATATTCGAATCATTCCACTTTTAAAAAGTTACACTCCCTCACTGTTACTAAGGGCCAGTTGTTTCAAGAATTTCAACTATTTCTCAAGATTCAAAGTTAATTTTCAAGTTCTCTAAAGGTTCTATTCAAGGTCAGTTATTATATAAATATTGGCCAATTGTTTCTCATAACTGAAATAATAACTTTCACATGACTTTAAAATTACCTATGAAACTTGATGAATCGTTCAAGTTATTTGAAATTGGCCCTAAGTAGTCTAATGGATTGTAAATAAAAAGTTAAATAAATTAAATAGCGAACAAAACTTGAAAAAAAGTGAGCATTTCGTAACATAATTATTTTTGTAGTTTGCTTCTAAAGGTGTCAGTATATAATATATAAATATATATATATTTTTTTTTTTGCGATTTCATAACAAAAGTAAGTCCTGAGAAAACAGTACCCCCTGGTGCACCAGTCTCACCGGGACAGAAGTGATCCTGGTTGTGGTGGTAGAATCATATCGTTGAGAACAAAGTTATACAGAATTATCTTCCGAACACCGAAATAATATTTCCAGAAAGAAATTTTCATTGTTCCGGAGTCAATATTATTCCAGAAAATCGCTTTTCTTAAAAATAAATCTTGCTGAAAATACTAAATTCACCATAAGCCTTGTAAATATTAAAATTAGACATCAGCCCTTTTAGAAGCAAACCAAAACACAACACAAATTTATTTGAAAATTTGATTTATACCTAATTTGCCGTGCTGTTGAAGATGACCACAAAGTGCAGTCACTGCAAGGCTTTTCGAGAAGTTTACTTATTTTTAGACAACTTCATTAAAAAAATAAACAAACATTAAACTATTTATTTATCAAATATATTTTTGAAAACACCTGTCTCTCGTGTTTACAAAATCCGTCTTTTTAACATTTTAACAAATTGATGCAACATGTATTGTCAATCAGGATTATAATAATAACATGATGTTGTAAGCTTTCATCGGTAAAACATCAGCCATAAATCAAGTAATAAATAGGTACCTAAACAAACATTCCACCGATTGCACCATCATTTTTGTACAACGTTTAAGAAATATCTACACAGATTTAGTCCAAGTAAAAATGTCACTGTGATATATATTAATCGAATTCTTTTTTGTGTCAAATTTATTCAAATTACTTTATTAAAATTGAAATAACACTTCGTTTCAACTTAACTAGTAAAAAAAACAATAATTATTTACGTCGGGAAAGATGGAAAGCAAATTATATGTTTTGTAAAATATTAAAAATGTTTCCGAATGGAAAAATTCAAAGCTTTTGTCCCCAAAAGTTTTAAAAACAAACGAACTGTTTTGTACTCTATGTTTTTTTATAATTAGTTGACGGTATTAAATAAGTTGCGAGGTGTAATTACTACTTATTGGACAAGAAATTGGATAATTTTAATTACATAGTCTGGAAATTATATTACCAAAGTAAGTAATGGAAATATTTATTATGGTTGATACACATTTCGATAATTAGTAAAAATGATTATAGTTGTTAAATTGGCGAAGAGGTACCAAACGCGTCTTAATATTGTATTGATAAAATGATATTTACTCAATCTGAGTACTTATCTATAGGTGTAATATCAGCTGATGAATGTTAATGATAGACAATAGTTTGAAATATGTAGACGAACTTGTTTTGATTCGATTTATTACCAATTGTGTTGTTCAAAAAGTTTGCTTACTTGATCATTATCGTATTCCATTCAATATTTTTTGTATGAATATCGCACCAGAGTCCCAACTACATCCAAGCGGTTGGAGCCAGTCAGACTAAAGCATCACCAAATGGGGTATCTTGTGAGGGTAAAGATAGTGGGGAGAGGAAAGAAATGGGAAGGAAGGAAGGAGAAATAGTAGCTGGTTATTCAGATAACGAAGGAAACGCAGCTAAAGCGTTTCAAGCAACGTTTTAATTCTGAATGCTAGTCTGCTGCCAGAGCGATATTGAGTATCTTCCACTTTGGAACGTGCTACAAATATAGGTACTATTTCTTACTATTTCTTATCTATTTAGTGAATTAACCGTGAAATTAATTATGCGACCTCCAAATTCATAGTCGCGAGCGTTACCCCTCGACCACGGAGGCCGTCGAAATCAAAATATATAACATGAAAGTAATTGAACACAAAAGCAAAATAAGAGTAGAAGACATATTCATTTTCGCTCAGGTGAAAGAATACCATTCCGAATTGAAACATTACTTGAATTGACTTTTTCTCGTATGTTTACATATTGGATATGAAAAAAACGTGATGAGACGAAAATAGTTTCTTTGAAAGAATTTGTAATACATCAAAAAAAAAAAATAAAGAGTAAACAATTTTGGAGTGGGTTATTTTCGAGGAATAATGATGAAAAAATGTATGAATCCACATTCATACATTTTTCTAATAATGTACTCTCCTTCCAATTATTATAAGCATGGCTTAGGGTTTTGATTGGTGGATTTATTGAATAACCTACACCTCTGCCATATGTTACCAGTGGTTTGCTCCGTTTGGTGACTTAGCCGGGTGCCGGGTTATTGGGGTGGGATAAGGCCAGATAGCGTCACTCCTGGACACACTGACCTTCAGATTCCTACCCATCCCTCTTGTATTTTTTTTTCCTTAAAAAGATCCTTCATCCAGCATCTCTAAAGATGACGTACGTGACTGTAATCGTTTGCTATAAAATAGTGTGTTTTCCGAGGCCATTAATTATATAAATTAATGTACATTGTACATAATACATAATTAAATTTATAAAATTTATCTGTCGGATGTCATATTGTTTTATTTATTTGTTGCAAAGTCGTAAAGCAGATACGACTCTTGCTCGATATCCTTATATTTGTATGCATGTACACACAATGTGTTTAATTGAATACACCACCCACCATTTGATTATAAACTCATACATGTCCACTAGGGTGGGCCGTCGAAACTTTTTCTTATTTGGATTTCAGGAGTCTCACAAGTACTACTTGTGAGACCCCGTCATTGTATTTATATTTTTTTATCGTATAGAGGCCAATATTTTCAAAATCATTCTTTTTGTGTTTAATTTTTTCAAGTTCTATTTTATTTTTCGACAAAGCTAGATTTATATATTGAATAACATTCTCAGGAAATAACGCATACCTAGCTAAAATGAATCATTTTTTTGTTTTGTTTTTGAGAGCTTAACTACGTTATCTCTTTTTTGTGTGCCTCTTGGTATTAGCAGTAGATTGGAGATTTTTATAAAAACGGTGGAAATATTAAGAGAAATCAAAAATAGTGTCTAATCAAACTACGATATTTCGTCTAAGGCAATGGCGAAAGGTAGTTAGGGGAACCTGTGGCGGAACGGGATACCAGGGCGTAACGGGAAAGGAGAGGGGGCTCGCCACGGACGACACGCTCGCTCGCCAAGACGCGAGACTTTGAGATTTTACCGAAGTTTGGAGAAAAAACTAACTATATTCTCGTAATAACCCAAAGTCAACAAATACAACGGCCAAAATACTCGTGTTTTGAAGAATGTTACGTCGGGGCACAATGAATGGGACGCAATGGGGTATACTTCGTTTATATGCACAACAGATGTATGCATAAACCAGCAGGAAATCAGCCGGAAGTCCTGGTCAGTGAAGGAATGGGATACAACATGGCGGCATTGAATTGGTATGAAGTGCCATCATGAATATTAGAGAGGTGTGTTATGAGAAGACGAAAAAATCTAGAACCTGTTGTTGAAAAAACGCCTGGGAAGTATCAGGCCACGTGGCGTTTATTGGTCCAGACAGTGATGACGATGACAGTATTCCCGTCTTCGAACTGTGCCCCTGGTTTATTTCCCATTACACCTTCGGGGGTTGGACAGAATGAGAAATTTTTTTTTTTTAGTAATTGTTCTATTAGATAAGTTTAGCTTTAGTTTATTTGTATAATATACTTACAAACAATGGTGTTATAACTTTCAAACTCTCTCAAATTGTTGTCAAATATTTCCCTATTATTGAATTTAAAAATTAAATGTGAAGTTATAGTGAAAAGATTCGTGTGAAAGGAGAACGTTTACCAAAAAAAATCCTTTGAAAAAAAAAACATTGACGGCCCACCCTAATACACGTGTATTTTCTGGCGTATGTTCTTCTTGATTACACTCGTTGGTGAATACTTTGTGATAAAGTAGTATATTGAATGTAGGAACTGAACAGAATATCCCTAGAAGGGAGACCTGAAGCATGTTGAAAGAAAACTCATGTCTTTTTTGATTTTTCTTCCTTTAAAAATACAATCATTCCAAGGTTACGAATAAACAGGAAATATTAGTTTTCCTCCTAGTACCATCATAATAAGTGGAAAATGTTGCTTATGCAGGGATGCAGTACTTAGCGAGCAGAGGATTGAACCCAAGTCGCATGGGTGAGAATCTGACGCTTTGGACCGTTTGACTAACTAACTGATCAAAGGTCACCAATTTAAATAAGACAATTCATGGGCCCCAGAAAGGTCAATGAAATTATTTAGATAATTTTTAAAATTATTTTTATGCTCGAAAATGTTTGATCAATTTGATAACCGTTCTAGCCAAAGGCACTTGTATATTTGCAGTACAACATTTCAAAACCAGATTAGCCTAAAGCTATATTCATTTTACTGTCTTTAAAATGTTCAACACACTAATTACATCTTTTTATGAGACAGTATTACGTCAAGACATTAATAATTATAAAAAACGCAACAAAATCTTGACTAAAATACACCGCAACAGATACAATTTTCTTATACATCCACAGCCATCCGTATTTTTACTTACTACATCGGTTGTATAGTGCCATACATTCTCACTTTGATTTGTTTTTGATTATACAATTTTTTTGTTGATTACAGAATTTTTGTATGGTTCAGTAAAATTTCTTCTTTCTAAGACGAGAAGTTTTCGCATATTGTTCCGACATGACGTATTTTGGTCGCTCTGAGAGAATATGGTTGAAAGGGACCAACGATATAAAATCGTTGGTCCTTTTCAACCAATCTCATTGAAAATGTGTCAAAAGACGTTTTTTAGTTATCGATTTATGATTTGATAATTTGGTTTTGCAAAGTTGCAATTGTGGTAAAAATTACAAAGTTTGGAAGTGAATTCGAGTGAACACAAAGGATTTTTAAAAGAATCACTTCACAAGATAAGACTACATTTATTCACTTTTGTAATTACTTTGAATAATAGTGAAGATTGTTTATGTTAGCATATTTCGAAGCACTGAACTCGGCAAGGTCCATAGCAATCTCACAATAACATAAATAATGTCACTTAGAGAGCACATTTTATCTATCCATTTCTTAATTGCTTATGTTTTGTTTTGTTTTCTAGTCGGTTTTTATTCATTAAATTTCAGAAGAGTTTCATTTGTTTGTACACGTAATATGTGAACAGATATTTAATTTATTTTTCTTTTGGTAAGATTTGTGATTTATTTTATTTAAGTTTTTCATGGATACCTACTCATAGAGCCAGGAAGAAGCAAGAAAAAAAAGAAGAAAAAGTCTGCTAGAAGAGACAGGACTGAAAAAGAGACAAGGTGAGCCTAAGAAGGTCGAATAGATGCAATACGAGGCACGAAGAGCCATTACGAGATTAGAAGAGTTGAAAAGCAGCAGTGAGAAGCAAGAAAAACTGTCAAGAAGAGACAAAACTGACCAAGAAAGGGCGAAGAGTTACAAAAAGAGGCAAGAAGAACCAAGAAAAGAGACTAAAATATGCAAGAAGAGGCAGACGGTTGAAGGGTCGAGAAAATGCAGTAAAAGACTAAAAGATACTAGAAGCGATGGTAAGAAGTAAGAAGGTAGAAGGTAGAAGAAGAGAGGAAATTCACAAAAGAGGGTCGAGAAGACGCAAGAAAAGGCAACGCGAGGCTGGAAGAGGCAAGAAGAAACAAGATAGACCAATATGGTGCGAGAAGTTGCAAGGAGAGGCAAAAAGAGCCAAGAAAAGTCAAGAAGATGTAATAAGAGGCATGAAGAGAGAAAAATAGACGGAAATAACTAAGAAGAGAATAGGATAGAATAGAAGAGAAAAGAGGGGGCGGTAAAATGTAAAAATATTCAAGAAGAGACAAGACTAGTCAAATAGGGGAAAAAAGATGCAAGGTGAGGCAGAAAAAGATTAAGATAGAATAAAAAAGACAAGAGGGGGTTGCAAAACGTAACAATATGCAAGAAGAGACAAGACGAGCCAAGAAGATGCGAAAATACGCAAGAAGATCCAAGGCGAGCTAAAAAAGCTAGGAGTAATTAGAAGAAACAAAAAGAACCAGGAAAAGCCGAAAAGAAGCAAGGAAATGTAAGATATATACAAACATGAAAAATAAGGTTCAATCAATTCCTTTTCCCTACCAACCCTAAATTTCAATGTTGGCTTATTAGGTTGCAATGTATACCGTCGATTAAACTTTAATATTATGGTGATTTATTTTAGGGGTATAAGTGCGTGGTTAGCTACCTTCTTCTTTAGCTAACGTTTCGGACAGCATTACAATGTGCATCTTCAGGGCAGATAGATTTTTTTATTTGCTAGGTTCTTATTTTCCATGAGTTTACCGAACTTAAGGTTAATGTTCTTTATACAAATAGAACGGCGTCATTGCGCCTCACCATTTTACCTCATATGGGTGTTTTAAATGTTACCTAGATATTATAGACTTAGAGGCCTTGTATTTTCTCGGCAGGGGAAAAATATTGTTACTTAAAAACCCTACTAAAATTGCATGTTTTGGAGTTTGTGTAAAGGTTGTGGTGATGTTTGTGCTTATGTATATAGATGTGATACCGTGTCGTCAACTCCACTCCTCTAAGAGCTGGTAATACATTGCAATTTAAAATAGTTTTTTTCGTTTAGTTTTGGTGTAGCCTTCAATTATCGGATTCAAAGAACTATTGAGATTAGCCCCATCGTCTTTGTTCATGGGATTTTTGTGAATTTCAATTGCTACCGGAAATAAGTATGCTCTATTAGTTTTGGGTTTTCCCAAGATTTCAGGAACAAATCCAAGGTAATGGCCGGTTTTAATCAAATGCTTGGCAATTCTAATTTTTTTAGGGTCGGTTTATTATTCCAATTCTGTATCAAAACATTCAACAATTTTTTTTTTTTTAATTCACCCTGAGAGAGACAAAATTGACCATACGGGCACACATACACGTCCTCTACTCACTTCTGTTGGTTTACATCTTCACTGTATGTATATATGTATGTTGTGATGCCTTACGCCTTCATTACGCGACTTCCACTGTCATTTAGAATCGAGGGTAGCGGCGTACAAAGGACCAGAGTAAAAAATAAATAAATTATTATTTGGGGCCGCGCCACGCTCGACTGATTCGTGACAAATTCTTTATACCTACCCCACTTTTTATCACACGGCCGGCGGCCGCCAGGTTCACAGACATCGCGTTTTATTGTAGGCCGGATTGGACCGTGTAATTTATTTGAAATATTACTAAAAAAAGTTTATGAATAAGTTTAGGTTAATGATTTTTAGGTTATAAATTTGTTTTAATTATCACAGGACAATATACTAGATCAAACCGGGCTATTCATTGCTCTTATATCATTTCACTATTGAGTGCCCAAGGTAAACTATACAACCACGGCATTGGGGCATTTTTATTTTTTATTATTATTTTAGAATTTAGTTGTTGCAAACACTAAAACGAATGACGGGAGCTTTCAAATAAAACAAAATGAGGTGAAGTTAAGGTAATTATTCCTCCATATGTTTTTTACAGGTAGTGTCGGTTAGTTGGTTGAGTGATTCAATTTTTTGGGTTACCACCTTGCCTATTATCAGCCTAGCTAAGTTCTCCATCAATGCACAAGCAGAATTTTCCATAATGGTTGTAGTATGAGATAGGAGATACCCAAATGTTGCAAAACAACTGGCCCTAAATGATCACAAAAAATGTAATGAGAATCGAATGATTTGCGACAAAAGTGAACTAATACGATAAGATGTCTCAAACTCCCATATTTTCTGTCATACCCTTTCTCACACATTATTTAATCAGTAAATTATTTAAGGTGGTGTTAAAGTCGAGTATTCCTGCCATTACTTTTTATCCTGCAATAATTATTTATTCGCATCAACACCACGATTAAAAAAAGGATCTTAAAAAGTTAATCGTTACCATTCTTATCCACTGATGGATCAATCAGTAACAGTAATAACTAATCTTAATAAAAACAGCGGCCCTGGTGATTTAGAACCCGTTTGGTCTCGTCACGTCACGTCATCATCAGTCACTGTTCCAACAGACCCCACCTGTTCCCTGCACGGTCCGTCGCCTCTGGAGGCGGCTCATTTGGCTCCCTCTCCCCCTCCCTCTACCCTCCCGGCCACTCGACTGCACAGGGAACAATACCGGCGAACTGGCAACTGCGGCAACTGCACGGTGCACGGGGCACATTCCACCCCTGATTAATGCACCCCGAACATGAACAGGGTCGTTAACAAATTACCGCAATGAGAACAAAGAATACGGATATTGGGTAATTCGTTTATTAAATTTTTATGGGCGCTCCTTGAATTCTTGATGTTGTGTTGAGGGATGTTTATTGCTTAACCTTAAAACGTTTGCATGCCAAAATCGTTGTTTACTTTAACCCAAGTGGTGACTGATAATATTATATGAATGATACTTGAGTGAATCAAAAACTTGAGTTATATCATGTCGAGTGTTGGTATAGGATTATGAATGAATCTGAATAATGTGTCGCCCTGGTGAAAGCCATAATTGAACCATTGCTTAAAATGATAATAAGTGTTTAAGGACCAGATTTCAAAATCCAATTACTTCCCAACCTTTCTTCTCCATATCACCTTCTTTCTCCATTTTCCACTGACTAAGGCAGTTACGACTAGTTGAGACATTTGTGTATGCCAAAACAGAGTTTTGTGGCGTTCCATTATTTTTGCCTAACCCAGTGAATAAATTGCATGATGGTTAGAGATATTTAGAAGTGATAACCATGATGCCAGCTGCTAGCGAATGGTCAGGATATGGTTACATTACCTTTTTACGTTCTACCCACCTTCCAGGGGCGCGAACTCTATATAGACACAAAAGCACTGCCTACAGTGCCTACCCTACCACACTCATATAAATATTTTAAAATTATTGCAAGAAATTAATCTAAACTTTAAAAAATACGCTCGAAGTTGCAGACAAAAATCGCAGCGCCGCGCGCCCCACCGCCATACTTGTAAGTTACATATTTTTGACAAGTTACAAGTGGTAACGTGTCAAAAGCCGGAACTAAGTATGCAAAATGACGCACATTCTATATGAAAGTGCGGACTGTATTCTAAATTTAAAAAATGTACATTTGTGCTCAATGCCCATTCAATGGATAACACGTTGGTGTTATAGTCGAAAACGCTCTGCCATTCGGTACAAATTACAAATACGCAATCGGTGTCATCTGTTGGTCCCTCCATTAGTTAACACAACTTTACCATCAAATTGGTATTGGCTGTCATTGAAATATATCCATTTTACACATTTTGTCCAGTAATTAGCTAGTAATATGCAAACATGAAGAAGTTATTTGGTTATGTAGATGTAGCGCCCTTGAGGTGTTTTTGCACAAAAACGGCGCTATACAAGTCATCCAAGTATTATTATTTATTATTATTATTAATTCTCATCGAACATCAAACCAGCCACTAGTCTTTTTAGCGAAAACTTAGCTTTGATAACTTTTTTTAATGTCAATTAATTCGTTTTTTTTCCTATTGACTGCTCGACTTTCAAATGCTCTACTTGTGTGATTTTGGTATTTATATCTCTGGAAAATTTAAATTGAAAATGTCGGACAAATAAATTGGTGTACTCAATCTGTTTAGTCATTTATCCATACGTGCATTACATATTATGAATCGACATAACCTAAAATACGAAGACAGGTGGTCTTTTCAGTTTGCACACATAATTTTGTTTAAAGAACCTGTGATATAACTTCTAAGTCAATCCATGGTGTAAACAAAAAGTTTCAACAACTCAACATTTTCTACGTGTTTTGAAATGTTGTGACAGAAAGAACCTTTAAAAAAATGATGAAGGTTCAGATTTTTGATTGATTCTTTAAAACTTATTATAATTATGCACTGAGGATACAATCTTCCTAATGATTCTTCGACGAGACAGATAGTTCAATGTATAGTCAAAAGAAAGATTATTTCCAATTATTTGAAGTCAATATCCGTTGTAAAATTTACGCGTGAAGCCCAAAATGAGTCAAAATATGCAGATATAAGTCAATACTAATTCACTAATATTAAATTAATTACTGAAAAAGCGTTGCATGTTGTTAAGGAAAAAATATAAACTGCTTCTAGATTAATATACAGGGTGTATCGGCACGTACCTGACAAACTTTAACCAGCTTAGCACATTTGGAGTAAAAAATGTTATGGGCATTTTGCTCTCCGGTAACATTTTTTTTCAATTAAAAACGAAAAATGATAAAAAAATCCACACTCCGTCACTGTCATTGACATTGTTTCTTGTGTTCAACAGCTGTTATTAGCAAGTGTGTCAAAAATCGTGTTCGCTCTTTCATACACACTAAATAATAATAGCTAAAAATGAGACGAATGGTGCCATGCCATTTCGTTGTGATCGTAAAAGCGCGTTAATGTAGGTACGTACGTATATTATTCAACGAAACTCGAATAAAATATTGCCAGGTGGGTTTTCAAACTTTGACAAAGGATAAAACAGTGGTGACATGTGGTGAAAATATGAACAATAAATTATTATTTAAAAAAATGTTACCGGACAGCAAAGTGCCCATAACATTTTTTACTCCAAATGTGCTAAGGAATAGCTGGTTAAAGTTTGTCGGGTACGTGCCGATACACCCTGTATATATTAGATACTTTGGCAAGATTTTATTGTCACCAATATTGACATACTAATGTTTTTTAATGTCATGTACTAAAATGGTCCAACTCCAAATAATTCATTTGAATTATTTCTATCATGAGGGAATTAATAGCATAACTTTTGCCCACACTACAGATTTGTACGAAATTTGACTCTTAACTACCTAAATGTACAATTTTTATGGTGTGAATATATATTTTTATTGGCTTCATAATCTTAATGTAAAACCAAACATTTTTATTTTATTTTATTTTGTGTAATTTTAATATAATATAATTATAAGATTTAGTGATTGGATCAAAGTATACGCCCAAATTATTTACTTCTGTTAATTATTTATTTGCTTTCATTAAGTTGTAAAATGTTATTTTGGCACCAAACAAAAACTTTGGACAAGTTACTTGACAAAGTTTCATAGTAATCAATATTTCTTACAGCTAAGTATATTTTCAGATCTTCCCGAAAAACACAAAAAATAGTAAATGTAAAATTTATCCCAAATATGGCTCTTCGGAAACACCACTATTTGCAATGAACAGTTGCTATCGGTTGTATCTAAACAATAAAAGTAGTTAAAACTAAGTGATTATTACTTTTAAGTAAAATGGTGCAGCAAAATAATTTTAACTTAAAACATCAATTTTAACAGTATGTTTCATAAATAAATGTTAAATCAGACATTAAATACCCACCGGCATCAATGCCAAATTTGTGAAGATTTTTAACAATAATCAACTCTGTCGTACGATTTGCTGAATTTGGTATAAACAGAATAAACTTCATAGAAATGGGACGCGGACTCGGGTATACAGGTGTATCAGCACATACCCGACAGACTTTAACCAGCGATTCCTGAGCATATTTAGAGTAAAGATGTAGATGGTCAATTTTGCTGTGCGATTACTTTTTATTTTGAAACTAATAATAATACAATACAGATATAGATAACTTAGAACGATTAATTAAACTACGCTAACAAATTTTAATTGCCATAATCCAAATTCAGCTATAGAACGAATTAATTTTTAAAAATTTAGGAGGTAGAGGTATAGTCAAAACAACTTTTTTGAAACATAATCAGGTAGAAATGCTAAGAACATTTTTCCATGGGATAGCTCATAGCTCAGAAATGCACAAAATAATTTGCAAGGCAGATAGAAACATTACACCTTTAAATTTATACGACGAGAATGCCAACATTTTTATAAATCCCAACCAGGAATTATTAGATTCCTGGTCAAATAAAATTATACACGCAAAAAACTTCAATTATCTCAACCAAATGTATGTTGACAAATTTTCGTCAAACAAATGGTTGAGTATTGGAGAGTTGAGCGCAGAAATAGAAGAATTTATGTTTGCAATTCAGGATAGAGTCATTAATAATAAAAATTAAAGGAAGCATATAATCAAAGATACAAATCAAATTGATGATTTATGGAGAAAATTTTTGGCTTTTCCGGAAACTATAGAACATATTATATCGGGATGTTTTATATTAGCACCGTTCGAGTATACATTTAGGCACAATTTTAAAAATAATTCACCAAAGTTTGGTAATTAAACATAACTTGATTGACTGCCATAATATAATGTCATATTATGAATACGAACGAAATTCATTTTAAGAAAACGAATTTTATAAAATATATTATGATAAAACTATACTAACAGACCGAACGATAAGTCATAATAGACCCGAAATAGTTTTACATGACAAAATTTAAAAAAAATAACTTACATCATTGATGTCGCTATTCCAAATTCCTGTAATATTCAAAAATCTATTAATAAAAAAATAAGAAAATACACAGATTTAGGATATGAGATAAAAAGAATTTGGCATTCTCAGACTATAAAAATATTACCATTTGTTATTTCGGCTACTGGCATTATACCTAGTTCTCTCATAAAAAAATTAGCATATTAGATTTATCAAAAAAATTATATATAAAAATGCAAAAATCAGCCATTTTAAATACATGTAGGATAACGAAAGATTTTTTAAATATTTATATTGAGGGATCAGTAGGATTTATAGGCCCTGTTAGGAGTTCTACTGAGCCGAACCCTCTGAAATTAAAATATCTGAAGTCAGTGAATTATTTTCCCATTTGATCTCTGGTGATTTATTGATGATTATTTTGTATTTATTTTGCTTATATAATGTACTCGCATAATGTTGCTTGACTAGATGATCATTTGTGGAAAAGTGTGTGGAAGGATTTAGTTTTTCCTATGGAGAAGATTTAACCCGGACATAAAATCGGAAATAAATAATAACTAATAACTAACAACTAATAATTCACAAAAAATATTTTTCCATCGCACAGCAGGATTGCTAAGAGCGATAAAGTCGTATAAAATAAACGGGTCATACATTCTTAATTCGTTCAGCTTTGTCCTCAGTTCTCTGACGTTCTAGAAGAAAAATTTTCTTGACGAGTTTCTTTGAGAACGAATTTAGTGTGCCTATGTATAAATAAAAAATCCTAAATCGTATCGGAGAAACTATGGATGTGGTACAACGAAAATTACAGACTCATTTTATTAGGAGAAAGAGCCACAGTACTAGCTTAATTTTTTCGTACGGCTCAAAGAGTCGACTCAATTGAACGACGGCTCAATTGAACGGAAGCCGTGAGTTCAGGGCAAACGAGCAATGAGAATACTGTGCTCGCAGGATACGACTCCTCCGGTATGGGTCCCGGTACGGTTCCCCCGCCACGACTTGCCCGATACGGCTTTCAGCTCCAAGCGTAAGCGTATGAATGATCGTACGACTCTTGGTACCAGATAAGATGATAAGATGCAAGGTAGTTAGTAGGTGTAGGTACATATGTTCAAGTTCATATGTTGGACTGTCAGATGCGGCTCACGTCTCTGAGTAAGTAATAACAATTAATACTTAAATAATTTTAATAGCGCTATTTTTATAGAATATCTCCTGATAAAAAAGTAACCGTGGTATAGTTTACCGGGTGTCCTGCGAATACGATTCATCAGAAAAGCTAGCTCAATTGTGCGGCTCGTTCATGAACGACTCATCGCTAATGTGGTAGAAGAAGGATCGAAATATGTGGATCTCGATACCTTATTCCTACCCTGTGAGATATGTGTCAACTTATATAGATGAAGAGAGGCAGTATGAATAGTATTGAAAATTTTCGCGCATTATTAGATGGTTTTTCAACATGTTAAGATATATCCGTCACATGAAGTAGCGGTTTTAAAAAAAAAAAGTTGTTTTATAATTTAACCAAATTTTGCAACGCGTCATTGTAATTCCGTGCTAAAATCCTCTATTACCTATATTGAACAAAACCGAGTCCGAAATGAATCCCAAATCCCATAGGTGCGTTATGAATATCAGCACCTACGGGATCTTCCTTCATATTTCTTAGGATCATACAAAAAACACGAGTGACACCAAGGCAATAGACCTAAATGTTTTGGAAATCTACCAGGTCTGAGTGTGCAGCACCCATGAGATTTGTTATCTCTAAATTGGTATTAAATATATTTTGCAAGAAACCACAGATTTTGTGATTATCGTTTTTTAAGTTAATATTAAATTAATTCAATTATGAGGATGTTACTTTTTGTATTAAAGGCAAACAGTTTCTTGCGTCAATTATGTTTTTCGTATTTGAGTATTATTGTAACTTACGACATTAGGCTCTGGCACACGTCCACTTCCGAGCGGCGGCCGCCACGCAGAAAAGTCTCGCAATGGACTACGCTGTAAACCGTTACCTTACTATCGGACATTACTTTTCTGGGCGGCCGCCTGGAGAGGCGTGTGGTATCGCCGCCGCTCCGAAGTGTACGTGTGGCAGAGCCAATTATATTATTTAGCCATTAAGGAATTGTTTTTTTATTGCAAGGTTGCTAATCTCTGGTAGAGTGATGTAATAAAATTCTTTTAGATTTAGGAAAAAATAGTATAATAGAAAAAAGACAAACATATGTATTCATGTACTCTTTGATCTGTTGACTGCTAGAAAATGCATACAATATTTCTCATGTCAACATGGTCGGAGCATAAAATAATGATGTATTCAAAATGTATTCCAATATATCCTTTGCTTTGATCGCGGCAGATGCAATGCAAAATAATCTGTAAACAATTGGACTTTGAATTTAGTTTAAAGGAGAAAATATAAATGGGGAGGGGTTTCATTTTTATTCATTGTTTTAACTTGTTTGAATATGAACGGAAGCTCATTTGAATAGGCCATTACATGAACGGGGGTTCTCTTCCCCCCTCATTGTTCTTTTGATAAAACGGGATAAATAACGTTGAGCATATTATATTTATTTACGGTTTGGTTTCTAAACGACAACACAGTCTTTAGTTAGTTTTTTCACGTTAAATATTTGCTCTACGCTTATACATTAATATCTACGTAGTTTGCACTTCATCATAGTTTTATTAGAGATTAGTTAAATGGTTATCTACCAGGGGCGGCTCGTGACTCGTAGCTGAAAACCGTTTTTTTTTGTTTTTGTAATTTCGGTTTGTTGTGTGAAGATTTTCAGGAAATCGGTCATGAACTAATAATCTGCCAAACTAATAATTCTTATACAATAAAACCGAATTTTGAAAAAAAATATTTTTTTGATAAACATTATCAATAATGTCGAATTTTTTTAACTTGGCACTGAGTTGCAAACTGGTTAATCTACATCACATTTGAAGCGATTTTGTGGAATATATATTTGTTTTATTTGAGCTTTCGTTTTCGGTCGTTTATATCAGCAATTTAATTTATTTTAATAATGCGTCAAAGAGTAGATAGACCCGGCTCCAAAAGTTTTTTAACCCTAACGTTTTTTTTTCCCGACCAAAATATAATAAAACTTTTTTTTAATATATCAAAATGTATCGTGATGTAGATTCCAGATTGTACTTACTACTAATTTCCGGACACCGTGGACACTTTACATATATACATAAATATATTTTTTTTTTTATTATTTATTAATCAGTGTAACCCTTTTATTTCTTTTTTTAATCAGTGTAACCTCGGAGTACCACCAATGGGTGTGCATTAATGCGAGAAGTGTATATTTAAGATTTAATGAGTTTTTACTGATATGCTCGTAATTATATAGCTAATTACCATATTATTGAAGGCTGACAAAAATCAACGAAATGCTTAGGAATCGATTTTTTAAAATATCATGATAATCGAGAGGGTGTATTGTTTTGGAATATATACAAGGGCGATACAAGGAAGATATACAAGGGCGGAGCCGAGTACGAAAGTCAGTCAAGTTTAACTTAATGATAGATATGAAATAAAAACTTTATTCTTCTACCGAGAAAAATAATATTCGATGACCAAACAAAGGGATTATGTTCGTGTAGTATAATTGTCTCCGTTTTGAAGGGCATTATGTCGGCAATTTTATCGGTCTGTATTATTTCAGAGCAGAAAAAAAACCTATTTCCGGACATTTGTTACGAGCACCGAAGCGTTTCATCTTTCGATTTCTATAAAAAATGTGTTTATAAAATTAGTCGCATGAATTCTCGTTTGACGCATGTTCACTCTAATCAAATGCTATGCTTTTGATTGAGAAATAAATCATCTGAAAATGGCTTTGTTTTTTCTCTTTATTTTTCTTCCGTCGATATAAAAATAGTATTCCCGATAGATATTTTGTCATTCAATATAACGACATACTAAGTAGAATTATCGAGAAACTAATCATGTGAAAATACATTGTTTTTCTTTTATTTTTTTCATATATTCAATAGATTCCATATAATAAAAAACTTTCAAAAAATTCACTTGTTTATTATGGTAGCATTATTTTCAAAAGTCAGTATTTCTTCGATGTATAAACCTGGTTGGTATTCGGTGATCAATTCTAGTGAATATTTTTTTATAGGAAATTGGATGTAGCATGAGTAACTAATTGCATCACCCCAATTTCCATTATACATCTTCAGTTTTTTAGTAATAGTTTTATTGACCTCGAAGCTTTGGGTAAGTAGGTACATTACTAATATCATTCCAGCACAATATAAAAATTTGGAGTAATTAATTTAAGCCATAGTCATTTTGAGCTGTGTTCAGTGCCATTGGAGGAGCCACCTGGTTTGGAGCCCAAAAATACTTGACAACCCTCGACCCTATCTAGAAACGGGCGGTCAATTTGATAGATTCTCCTTTCTAAAAAACGAATTGAAATCTTTATCAAACAGGTTGGAATGTTGTCCTTGATCTATTTGTATTTCTATGGAGAATGCTCCGGGGAACTTGTCGGGAAACACGCCAGATGCGCGCTCAACATTTGTACATGGTTACGATTTGTCACATGAGATATTTTTTGTAATACCTGCATCAACTGTAAAGCGCCCCTGAGGTGATATCTCACAAAAGCGGCGCTATACAAATTGTCCAGTTAATAAATAAATAAATGGTTCGTTTCGACGACTCGTTCTGAGTATCCTATGTATTTACTCCTTCTTACAAAGTCAATGGAGTGTAGTGGAAGTGGGTATATTCACAGAACTTTTATTATTTGATTTATTTGTATGTGAAAACAATATTAAAAAAGGATATGTTATTTTAATGCAAATTTAATAAATTAATAAATATTAGTAGATAATGGAAAAATGAGCATACCAATTCTTCTTCGATAAATGTCTTGCGGTTTTCCTCGACGGGTTGGATAATGGTTGGGATGAACAAAAAATAAATAAGACAAAACGCATTCGCTCGTGACCGGCGACAGTCTGTGTAATAATATTTATAATACTCGGTGTCTTGCTAGAATTACTTTTGTCTGTTCCGTGAATTCATGTCAGTAATTATAAAGGACCACAATCAATAATTATAAGCAATAATTAGTCATCCGAAATACTAATACAAATTGAAAATATCTCCCGAGTAAAAATAAATGCCGTCAACGGGAATTGAACCCGTGCCTTCTGATGTCCGGTCAGGTGCTCTGTATCTACTGAGCTATGTCGGCTTATTTCCAACCCGGGTTCAATTCCCGTTGGCGGCATTTATTTTTACTCGGGAGATATTTTCAATTTGTATTAGTATTTCGGATGACTAATTATTGCTTATAATTATTTGTTATCCTTTATGCTATGCATAAAACCTTGTCTTATAAACGTTAAAGTTTATCATTAAAAAATAATAATATTCGACAAGTAAAAAATTATTTCAGCAATAAATGAAGATATCATATGTCTCGACGCCATCTAGTGAGAAATTTAGCACTAACAAAGCCTTTCCTACAAAAATAAAGTTGGTTGTTTACAGGTGAAAAAATATAATAAGCAGTAATTGTTGATTGAGGTACTAGTACATATTGAATCATTTGGCGGAAGCCGACATAGCTCAGTAGATACAGAGCACCTGACCGGACATCAGAAGGCACGGGTTCAATTCCCGTTGGCGGCATTTATTTTTACTCGGGAGATATTTTCAATTTGTATTAGTATCTCGGATGACTAATTATTGCTTATAATTATTTGGTATCCTTTATGCTATGCATAAAACCTTGTCTTATAAACGTTAAAGTTTATCATTAAAAAATAATGAACAGAATTAAACTTGCCATAGACAGAATACATAAACAGTATATTCTCCAATGTTTAATTGTTGGGTAATCGACGACTCTGCGTAAAAGATACTTAAGTTATAAATTATAAGATTCTTAATACCTACTTATGTTCCTAGGTACGTCAGTATATAACGCACCTCTGTCTATTTATTATTTGATATGAAGATGTGAAGGTTATTAAAAGTTTAAAATGTCGTTGATTTTGGATCTTGCTGCTTAGGAAAAGTTTAGCATTTAGAGATTCAACGAGAACTAGAGCTAAGTGAGCTTTACCAATGAGGTTTTTTTCTTACTTTCAGACCCGCCGTGATTATGCCAATACAGACATTAAGATTTTATTAATTATTGATTCACCTTGGTTAGCAGAAGATCCTGACGTTTTCTGTCACACCTATTATTTAACATTTTTCATTAATTACTAGTGGACCCCTTTCTGTCTTACTCGGGCGTCTCTGACTTCGTCCACAATTCACTACTCTATACCACAATATTACTGTTAAAAAACTACATTACATCGACTTAAATACGACTCTGTATTTCATTCTGGTGCAGAGATATTCCTCGGACGTCTCAGACTTCTTATACCATTCAAACCACTCCCTTAACACTCCTGACACTGTAATACCAACCTTTGAAATATTCACTATTCGAGTTTGGCGGGCTCAACCATAATCCAATACGCTGGCTGAATTTTTAAATATTAAGAAGATATGACGGGAAACTAACATGTTTTTTTAAAATTAGTACCTTTGTGGGTAACTGGGAAAATGTTTGAGAACTAACGATTTTTAAACAGAAAATACTTTTCAGACGGTATTTACTAATGTGACTTATTATTACACGTAAGTGAAAATCGACCAGTCATCATTACTCGGAGTTCAGCCGGCAACTTGTACCTACATATCTAAACGAATAGTACCGTTGGTATTTCTTAAGTTCTTTGAATTCCGTTGATAAATCTATCATGTCAAAATAGAGATACGTAATTTATTTATTTATTTATTTATTTATTGTAAGAAACAAACAGCAATTTTATACAGGATAAGTTATACAAGAGGTTAAATATGAGGTAAGCCAAAATAGTTTCTTATGCTAATGTTGGTTAATGTGATATAATACAAAATTGTAATTGGTTATAACCATTAACTGAAAATGAAATTAACAAAAAAAAATCATATAAATATATTAAAAGGAAGAAGGAATAGGAAAGGGCAAGAGGCAGAGGAAGATGGGATGGGGACAGGAGACGCTCATGTTGTACCTTTTCTATAACTGTGCATTAATTTGATTAACATTTGTGATCGTGCGCTTGACTTCGTTTCGGTATTTCACAAGAGTATTATTAAGAATATCGATATTGTTAAATTGCGTGTTATATTGCGCGCATATACGGGGGATTGGAGAATTTTTTCTAAGGTTGGTTCTGCACGCGGGCAAATGAAAAAAATGGTTTTGTCTGGTTGGCCTTGTAGGTATGTGAATTCTTAAATAATTTACGAGTTCAGGAGAGTCCAGGCCGTTATTCAGAATTTTGTATAAAAATATTTGATCAGATATTAATCTACGTGTTTGAAGTGGAGTAAAGTTGTGAAATTTTAAGGATTCGGTGTTATTTGCAAAGAGAAATTTATAATTTATGTGTTTAAAAAATTTGTTTTGCACACTTTCGATTCTGTCAATACATCAATACATCAATGCATGCTAAACATATCAGCCTTATTAATAAAAAATCACTTCACAACCGTTAAACGGTGTTTTTGTTACTCATTGTACAAAGACCGTACTATGTTTTTTCGTATTATTACCAATAAAAAATATCTCCAACTGCACGGCGAAGAACTTGCAACGTTGCATTTTGGCAGACTGCAAACTTCAAAAATTCACTTTTATATTGTGAATTGTGACAAAATGAATCCACACATGAATTTTTTTCGTTATTCTCTGAGAAATATAATAATTATATTTTTTATTGTATGAACGAGATAAAAATGGAAGTGACAGTTATTTTGCAATTTTTTTTAAATAAAAAGACTATTTTTCGATTTTTTAACTATCTGAAATTTTCCGATGTTTTGATTCAAAATGTTTGAATTTGAAATGAAATTTGTTCATGTTTAAAATTAAAATTTCAATTTTTAAATATTAAAGTAGATTTCAAATATAAAATCCAAAAGATAATTTTATCTTGATTCCAAATTAATATTTGATTTTACGACATCTTAAAAATGAATAAATATATTGAAAATTTTAAATACGTTGGAAAAATGGAAATTAGATGGAAAAATATTATTATTGTCTCAAGTTTATACAACAGATAAACAACCCTCTTTGACTGGATAAGCAATGTATACATCTCATGTATTTTTCCATGAAACTAGTTTATTTCAATTTCTTTTTTACGTTTCAATTAGAAGGTTTTCACACACACGGTCGTTTATCAATTGAATAAAATCTTCACAACGGTTTTTAATAAGACAGAAGAGTACAATTCAAAACAACATCACTATTTTCAGGAGAGCGATTTAAAAAAAATAGTTAGTACTTCTATTGGGTGATTGAGTAACAAACGCGCTTTTTTTTATAAAACAGAACTCTATTGCATTCCTAATTAGAATATGTTGGAGGCTGAAGGGATTAGGCAGGGAAGTACGGTTTATAAGAACTATTCATCAAATATGGCTAAAGTCATTTCAAGAAAAGTTTTGATTCTGTGTTGTGATGTTTCGCGAGGGTGATAACTAAGAGTATGAATAACTCCGTGGAATGAATAACGCAAATAATAAATTAAAATTCCAACCAAATGTATGTTTATTTACATAAAATAACTGCTTTATGACTTTTACACTTTTCAGTTTCCAACGTGAAATGTACCAAGCACCTTTCTATTTCATATTGT
Organism: Hesperophylax consimilis; assembly: GCF_061612785.1. NCBI lineage: Eukaryota > Metazoa > Arthropoda > Insecta > Trichoptera > Limnephilidae > Hesperophylax > Hesperophylax consimilis. The sequence continues at coordinate 31,963,653 of NC_142844.1, read as the reverse complement.
GAGTAAAATTAAATTTCAGTATTCACAACACATCATTTAGTTAGAAAGGAGATTACTGATTAACTGATTACCTATTAATTTTAGGCTTCTCCATAATTACGTTTCACACACCTCCAATTTTACTACTGGAGATATATTTATTAAACAACACGTAAAATGAAGGCCGAAGTTAACTAACCAGCTCCTTTCGTTATAATCCGATAACGCCATCTTTGTTTTAACTTTAGCCAAAGTGAATAGAGTTGAAAAAACGCCTCCAATTTCGTCAATCGGATTTTGGTTGAAGTTTGGGAATATTACCTTATGTAGATGTGGAAATTTAATGAAATAGAATTAATCAATTGAGAGGTGTAAGCTTTTGCTAAACGAAAGTTAAGGTTTTTTAAATTCTATTTACTAGCAAAAATAAAATCACTAAAAAAGTTAGCAATGTTTTCAAACAAATTTCTTTCTGTTATTTCTGTTTTAAAAGCGAAGCTTAGTGCCAAATCACTATTTTGATTAATCTTGAAAACGAATTGGTTTATATTATGAATACCAAAAATATGCTTTAGATAAATTGAAGATTTTTCTATCGTTTCGCTTGAGTAGAATACAAATGAAAAAATAAATTACTCAATAAAAAATATAAATGTAAACTGCAAAAAAAAAAAAATTTTTCAATAGAAATGTATGAACGCATAAAGGAAACAACTTTAAAAAAATACAATATTATAGTTAAGATTATCTGTGACAGTTTCACTTGATTGACTTTTTTGCTTTCTTATTAAATTATTTACAAAATAAAAAAATAAAAAAAACAGTTTTGTGATTGAAATCGAACGTTTGTAGACTCCGTTTTTGAAGCGATTTTAATGCCTATTACCTACGATATAAGGTATACCAAGAATATATACATTTTTGGCTTGTAGCTTCCTCTTAAACCCAGATCTGTTTACATTTTCTGAAGATTAAACATAATTTCCATCACGCTAGGAATAAAGAATATAAGTTATTAAACTGATTTGACATTACCCGTAAGTTGAAATTATAAAATTTCCGCATCTAATTACGAATAATATTTTTTTTATTTAGTAGGCACAGTATAATAAAAGTGTCTACAGGTAAAAATACCCACAAATGATACATTTTTATTGATAAATATATTTCATAATAATAAAACCCTATAAATGTTCGCGCAACACAATCAGCTCCCGCGGCAAACGAGCGTATGTTCCTGGCCATAAAAACATCTCACAATAAAAGTAATAAACTAATATAGGGTGGATTAGAACAATGGGAATTGTTGTGAAACTGACAGTCATGGCCGTAATAACGTAACCGGTAGCCTTCCCTTAACAGTTGTCCGACTGCCCCGACAGATGGGGTTGTTTGTATGGGTACGGCAATAATAATAAAAATTCGACAATGCAAAATACAGCACAGGTATGCAATAAAAAAGGGGATAATTTAGCGGCGGCAGACAGTAAACGGCCATTTTTTGTCCTGCGTAGAACCTTTTACCTTTAGTGGGGCCCTGCGATATTTTTACCTGCCCTGTGACCACATTAATATTTTAGTCAGGCCAGTTCCTCTTGAGACGGAATACCGCATCAAGCGAGAGAGAGAAAAAATATTTCAAAACGTAACTGGCTTCATAATTATAATATTATGGTCTTTGATTTGACAATCACCCAGAACATGGTTATGGGATTTTATATCAGAATTCAATATTATCAACTAATTAAATGATTTCGTGAATGCTGACAGGTTTATTTTATAAAGAGTTTGTAGTTCCGCAACTGAAGTTTTCTAAACAACAAAATAAATTACGGAATATTCTTCTGTTTTCTTGAACCAAATTAAAATGTCAATTAAATGGTAAAATTGCGTGTTTGTGTTTGTTCCACTCGAATGAAATTAATCCATTGCGTAAAATGAACATTGAAAACATATGAATAAGGCCGGCCCTCTGCAGGCGCCATGGAGCAGTCCGCTCGGGCGCCGAGTTGCCAAGGAGCCAAGGCGATGATAATACCTAACACCTAACACAGCGCCCTTAAGGTTTTTAATAGCGCCACGAATATTTATAATAATTCTTTATTTACTCTCTCCTTAAATGCTTTCAACGAAGGTCATGAAAAACTATTAATTTACTCTATTTCATTGTATAAAATCACACAGTTATAGATGCGCGACCAAAGCATTAAAACTGTGAATGCCAGAAGCGGTAAAATGCGTTCATTTCGACGTGTCTGGACGCATCGTTCTAGTCGCTGGGCCGCACGTAGTTCGGCGTAACTAGCGACATCTGTAAGCCGTCCGTGCGAGTCAGGCCGGGATGTGAACCCTAATATTCTGTACACAGCTGCGAGACAACTTTGCCTCCCAAGACACCGGCAATTCACGGAAAGGAAGATGGACATTCTATTGTTAGGGGGAAATAAAAAATATAAAATTATTAGAACTTTTGATGAATGACCTTTGCCTTTGAACTTGATCTGGAGGAGGCTAATATTGTGAGGTAGACGAAATAAAAACAAACATTGGCTGAAGGTAAACATTTATTACGAATTTTTAATATAGATAGCTACTCGACAACATTATTTTTTAGTCTGTGAGTGTTCGTGAGGTGCCTGTTTATAAATACCTAAGCAAGTACTTCACAGATAACTAATTTTATAATAATTAAATTTATTTATGAATATTGAAGGAATTCAATTATTCCCATCTTCATGTAATTATTGAATATTATTATTATCAGCGACATGGTCAGATCCAATTAAATTCTAGAAGTTCAACAACACAAAAATTAGGGCTGCTTCCGAAGGGTTCCTAGTGAAATGATCTATGCGTTGATGAGTCGGGAAGTTTCATGTTTGATTCCCTCTGCGATCAAAATATTTTGACGCCAACATTGTCATTTGATGAGGGGTAGTTTTTTAATACAAATTTGATAGACCATTCAGGATTCACGTCAATCTTTACTCAGATTTTATAAAAAGTCTAAAAGCCCCTACAGCCGGAGCAAGTGGATCAATTGCTTACATCAAATTTTGTTTTGAAGCTGAAGGAAGTTGGGGAGAGAAATTTAAGACCGGCCTTGTACAGGCTTGCCAAATCGCCAAGGATCCAAGGTGCTGATAATTACTAACACCTAATACAGCGCCTTTGAGGTTTTTACTAGCGCGAAGTGGAAGAGAAGTACCTGACTATTTAAATATTATATCAATTAAACATCTCTTATCCCATTTCATGCATCTTTTAGAATCTGAATTGTGCACGGAGAAATATGAGTATTGCCTGGATGAATTAACTGGTTTCCGGATAAACTTTTAGTAAATTACGAATATATTATCATGATATCGAAACACATGTTCCTGAAAATCCGAATATTTTCGCATGTGTGCGCAATTCACGTGCAAATGCCTTAATAATATATCATGACTAAATGGGTAAATGCCACTCGTGTTCCGACATCGTGATAATACATACGTAATTTACTCAAAGTACACATAATACACATCTTTCTCCGCGTGGGGCATCGCCAGAGTGATACTGAGAGTATCTTCCATTGCTTACTCAGAGTATCTCCCATCGCCAGAGTGATACTGAGAGTATCTTCCATTGCTTACTCAGAGTATCTCCCATCGCCAGAGTGATACTGAGAATATCTCCCATTGCCTACTGAGAGTATCTCCCATCGCCAGAGTGATACTTAGAGTATCTCCCATCGCTTACTGAGAGTATCTCCCATCGCCAGAGTGATACTGAGAGTATCTCCCAGTGCTTAGCTCTGAAACGGAGGCCATTGAAACTCCTGCATACATAATATTTTTTAACATTCCTACTCTGCACGAAACCGATTTTTCACGAATTATTCGTGAATTTTATGGTAGCGAGCAGGAATTTTATACTATGCATCGTTTTGTGTTCACACGCTTTGCGCAATAAATATTAAATTGCATGCATTTTTGTTGTCTCTCATCTGAGAGAACTTAATTTGACTTAAATGAGTTTTACAACGTTTTAAATTGTCGAGATTGTCGGTTGAAAGCAACTTTAATTAAAAAATATATTATTTCCTTTCAACATTTTTATTCATGTCGGCAACAAATAAGAACGGCAACAAAAAAGGATGTTTTCGAAATTCATAAAGTTGGACTTTCACCTTTAAACCGAATTACACTTGAAGTGAAATAGCACAAAACTGCCATATACAAATGTTATATTATTATGACGAAGATGTAGAATGGACATTATGCACACTTAGCAGCTGAATCTCTCCCCCGATCCCAACATAACATAAACAGACATGTATGTAGTCCGCTTCACCACCTGCATTGAGATGAATGGCGACTATGTCTAAAAATAGCTTATATATGTACTACGGTAACCATGTAATTTTTTTTTCAATAAAAATTTTTGTAACCTACACTAACTCAGTACACTTACTTTCTGGATACGCCTCCTATATAGCCGGTGTCTGCTGCTTGTGATGCTGAAGCAGAAGAATATGATGCTCAAAAACATGCAATTTTCGTAGGGTTTTTAGGTAACAACTTTTTTCCTACCGAGAAAACACAAGGCCTCGTAGAGAACATTAACTTTAAATGCAGAAAATTTAAATGATTCACCAATTCATGAAATTTAAGAATATAGAAAATCAAAAAAAGCTTAAAATATGTCGACTATTACCTAAAATTGTACGGAGATTGTGAAAAAGAACGTCACGATATTTGAACCGAAAACCCTTGAAGTTATTACGTTCATCAGGGAATAGGGTTATCAACGTTATTATGACGGTCTCCGTGGTCGACGGGTAAGGCTCCTGACAAGTGAGCTGGAGGTCTCGAGATCAAATCCCAGCATGCGCAAGTAAATTTTATTTGATTAATTGGTGTTATTTCAATATGTAGTACATTTGCGGCACGTTCCACAGTGGAAGAGACTCTCAGTATCGCCCTGGTGTAACACCACCATTCAAAATTGAAACATGGCTTGAAATGGCTTTGGTGGTGTTTGCTGACCAGATCTTATTGGCTAGGTACTTCCTCACCTTCAGCCTCACAACCTGCCCAATTGTGGATGCCATAGTCTCACTAGCTCCAGATGGTTGGGAGCAGTTAAAAATCTTATTTCCATTTTGGTATATTTCTGCTTATGTGTATTTGCACTTCGTGTTGTTTCTACTAAATTCCTACGGCTCTAAAGACTCCTGCTTGCATAACGAGACTGTTTTGAAATCTATTTGTATCCATTTTTGCAATTCTTCATAGTGAATCCAATTTCACATAACATGCCGGTAGGTTCACACGCACTTCCTCTTTCCGGGCTCAATGTTTTTTTCCCCTGAGCTTATTAAGCGATCCCCGTTCGATCCTTCGTCAAAACTCCCCCATCCAATCTATATGCCACGCGTCTCGCCACGTGTCGCAAGTACCCGGCATCTGCAACTGACTTCCACTCTATCGATGGCAGTTGCGTGTAATTTTTTTTGTTATCTCGGTACTTTCTCCCTAGGGTCCCATGACAAAGATTATAAATATACCCAAGTATATTATGTCGTTATAATATCTGTAAGCTTTCACAGTTCAAGCGTCAAATCTTGAGCTTAAACCACGGTCTAAACGTAATGAAAGTAACATTGAGCTCAAACTGTAAGTAAGTATTTTGTGTTAAATAATAATCTATCTATTAAATAGTGTTTGCTTGGAGAAATCAGATTTGCGGTATTATGTTAAAAAACATTTTAAATGCCATTATCAAAATTGGAACAGATTTGTTGAGAATGCAGATTATCCCCTAGATAAGACACGAAGCGAAAACTTTTATTTTTTTGTTTTATTTTTTTTATTTTTTTTATTTATTTATTTATTACTTCTTGTAAATTATTTAACATTATAAATGATAACAATATGCATATATAATTTTTTCGTTTTTTTTTTATTCTACTACTCCATAAGTTGAGCTCCAGGAGCTCGTGTTTATGGGAGGAGTATTTACATTTAGTTCTAATGATTTTTTAAACAATATTCAAAAACTTTTGATATGAATACAAACATAATATTAACATAGGTACACAAATTAGAAAAGTGTGTTTTTAAAGATAATTTAAATAATATATCTTCTTACAGATTAAGTAAGCGTGAGGAAATTAAGTGTACAATATATCAGGTAAACAAATTAGAAAAATAGTTTTTTAAAGACAATTAAATTAATATATAAATATTTTTTTACAAATTGAGTAAGTGTAAGAAAATTAGGGGTACAATATATCAGTATCCAATTTTAGGGACTTAATTAACTTTTTGAATTGTTCATAATTCACAGTTTCGGTTACACTAATTTTATTTTTGGACAATAATATATTGTACCATCTTACACCCAAATACGAATACTTTGTTCCACTTTCGTTAAATAAATTATAATAGAATTCCTTTTTTCATTCCTTAAAATGTGATCTATTTAAATAAGCTGTAGGTAGTTTTAATTACATATAAAATACCATTTTCTGAGGAAACGGATTATTTTTGGAATTGATTGCTGGAAAAAGATTTGTAGAGATGACCTACATGAACATTCGCTTTAATTTAGGCATCAGTGCATATTAGCTTGCATGCTTTGATAGCGCTTATAATCTCTTGTGTACTTATCGTTTTAATCACAGATGAAATATAGTTTAATAGCTACAAATAAAAATAATGTATTATCTTAATAATATTAATAGTATTTTGATAATTCTGAAATTTGGTTCAGAATGCCTAAATTTATTACGAACAGAGGATATCGTGAGAAACATTCTAAGAATACTACTGTGCCGAGCAGACGTTGATAAATGCTGCGGACCTTGAGATGGTAAAGAATGCATGAATTCTAATTATAAATACAACCTAACATAACACGCAAAATGCAAATAATTCTGTTTTTTTTTTTTTTTTTTTTTTTTTTCTTAGGTTTGTCAATAGTGATTCATATCAAAGCTCTCGAAATTCAATTACACTAATTAAACTTGGTTGATACTATCACTAATTACAGACAAACACAACATTGATGAACACAAAACTATAAGTAAAGAATAATGTACATGTATGCACCTACATGCATACATGTATACACAAATACATACACTTACATATACATTTCATAACAGCAACAGTAATTATTTTATAGATCAACACGATAGGTAGCTTTAAGTCTTGTTTACGTTTGATTTGAAGGTGGCCAGTGATGACATTGACAAATCAATGGGATGACTTTTATATGTCTCGTTAAAATAACGGTACATTCTTGGTAAAGGTGAGTCATACCCCAGCTTAGTTTTATATTTTTTAATATGTAACAGAATATAATGTATGCGTCGGGAACCAATTCTAGGAACGTTGAACATAATTTGATAGAGTAAAAAAGGGCAGTTTATTAGAGCATTTACAATTTTGAAAAGAAAATTTAAATCAATATTTTAAACGAAAATATCTTCAGTAGCTTCGTCTAAACACTATACAACGCACATCAGCCGTTCCCAACTAGCAAGTAAATCGATAAATACTTGAACACTAATGGGAAAACCCGAAAACATATTTACTGTTGCAATTGAGTTCATATGCTTTATTTTGCCCTTTGACAACTCATTTGTTTATTTGGCAGTGGGAAACGGCTCAAGTGCGTTGTGTAGAGTGTCTCGACTAAGCTACGAGTCACTTATAATAGAGATTTTTATTTGTCCACGTGGTAATTTATTTTGACATGAAGCAGTTAATTTAGATACAATCCGTAATCCTGAATCCACCATGGTACAATTAGTATCTACTTCGTAATTTATTAATTAAGATTGATTGTTGTTTTAGTTTGATACACTCCGTGGTCGAGTGGTTAGATTCCTTAGCTACGAATCCGGAGGTAGCGGGTTCAGATCATATAAGTTTTATTTCAGTATTCGGGTTATTCAATTAATTGACTCCATATATTCGGCACTGCCAGAGTGCTTAGATTGACAACCACGTAATTTTTTAACAGAAAAAAAAATGTATTGAAAAAATATATACTTTTGTTGAATTTTACCTCAAAATATCAATAAAGACACCATCAAAGGTTTTTAGATTTTTTTTTATTTAAAATATATGTAATCTTTTTTATAAAGTTATTTAAGAGTTGTTCAATTTATATGTTGTTTGTTTGATTTATTTATTCATTTTGTGTGTTTAATGGCTTGTTTTAACACGAAAAATGCAGTAAACAAATAAAATTTAGCTTAACAAAACTGTTTATCTTGTAACTTTAGCCTCGGTAGTTAACTTAAAGCTCAAACCATCCCTGCCATTTGGAAACGCAACTAATATGCATTTCGGAGCGCCGCAGGTCTGGGTTGATGGGGTGGGTATAGTGGTTCAAACAGCCTCGGGCAGGCCGACTACCGCTTTCAATTTTGAGCCTTTGTGCTTATGACGCGAACACTATACAGAACCTTTTTTAAATTTCTTGACTATAATGCAGTGCCGCGACAAAGAATGAGTCTTTATTATATTATTTCTCGCGTAAGGTATGCACATTTTGAAGTCACCAGCAGAAGAGGTTGGAAAATGGTTTGTCTTTTTAATTGTAAACATATTACTGACTATCCGGATTTACTAAAAGTAATTGATTTTTGAAGTACCTACACGTCACATACACTTGTACAATCTTTTTAATGAAAAACAATGCAAAATTAATTCAAACCAAAATGTTTCCTTTAAGAGATTCAACATATAATCTCTGATGTAAATATCTAATTGCAATAAAATATAAAAACTGTGTTAAAAGTGTATTGAAAAAGGTATTCATTTCTACACAAACTAAACCAAACTACATAAAATCATAAAATTTTATATATATGTAATAATAACAATTCCCCGGAAAGGCAAGGGACCTGGATTCGAGCACTAGATGTGACCATATCTTTTTCTGATTTTTTTGTTTCAAATTTTCGTTTAGTAATCGCTAATTCCTCAATAATTAAATATTAAAATTTGAGGTTTTCCTCATTAAGTTATTCCAAAAAATAAAATAATAATTTCTCATCGAATTTATAAAGATGTTCTATGTATATCTTCATTTTGAAGATTTCGTAAAAACGAGTACCATTTTATAAATATATAAAATTATCTATTAGATTTTTCACTCAAAATATACTTCAATACTTAAAAAGTGCAAAATTTTAACTTCATACGTGAAAAAGTTGTAAAAGAAAACTTAATCACAAACATTTTTGAACAAATGTCGTCAAATTTTAGAGTTTGCAAGAAAACTTTCACCTCACTTTTTATCATGTACATACAAAAAAAAAATTTTTTTGTACTTGCTTTTAAATTCCTGAAAACAACAAAAAAACTGAAATGTTTAGCGGATTGCTTGCACATATTAAAAATTTCATTTCTTCGACGCATGGTTACCAATACATGCATTAGGTATTTATGTTATAAAAACAAAACTTAAAATAAGTTCTTGTAAAATATCGGCTGTAAAATTCAATTTGTATAATGGCATAACCTTTTTAACCTAACTTGGACATAAGATGAAACTAGATTTTACAAATGCCATTATTATGCAATTACTTGTCTAAAATTGACAAAAAATAACTCAAATAAGTTGTAAATATGTTGAATAACACGAATTTAATAGTTCATATTATGAACAAAACACGATCTGTGAAGATATTTAAATAGATTGTCCACCGCGGCTTTGGCGCTTGAAGAATATTTTAATGCGCATGGTGAAGACAAATTAAAAAAAACAGACATATTTTTCTATTGGTACTGATCCGAATCTTAACTTTCACATTCTTTATACACTGTGTAACAGCGTTTAACTAATGTGAAGTGGTTTTTCTTTACTAAGGCTGATAATGTATAATGAAGTTTAATGAGGAGATCTATTAATGGTTTCTGAGTTGAGTAAATAGCACATATATAAACCAACTATATTGTAACTGTTGGTTTCTCTAAAATAAAATTTATAAAAAGCCATTCAAAATTAGCATGACTATTCTTGTGATCTTTTAGAAAGTATTAATTTCAATATTTGAGTTCATAGTTAGGTACAAGCATTTTGTATTAAGCCTTAACCCCTCGAGGTTTTTTTGTGCCTCTCAGTACCCAGTACGTTGATACGTCGATAGTAGTATTTATTATTTTTCTTCCCTTCACGGTCGTTTTATCTCATTTTGTATTATGGTGAGATATATGATTTAAGCAGTGTTAGAAAGGGGCAACACTACACTTTGTATTTGCATTTTGAAATTGAGACAACATCTCAAAATACCCGAGGTGAAGTAAATTGTTTATCTTCATAGATGTTTTGAAGGTGTTAAAATCTTAGCTTCTCCTTCCGCGTGTTTACAGTGACTGAACAAAGTTCCCACGGTGGTCCCATATTTCCCTTCCGATACACATAAAAACACATGATATATTATTACGCATGCTTCCACTTCATACATTTGAAATGTAGGTAATAATATGTATTTGCGCATTCAAAAATTCAACACACTTTTGTATCATTTTTGAAGTAAGTAAGATTTCATAAAATTATAACAAACGATTAAAATTTCAATGGACTTAAACGCCCTGCGATTGGTTAGCGGGTTCTGAGTAATCTTAGATCGATCCCACACGGGTCGGCCGTGTGACGACGGGATATAAATTATTGTTATTTGAAGTAGTTTATCGTTATATTGATACCGTTATCTGCATGCCACATTATTTGATTTCTAGTTGTATTATCCCCCATCTCAAACATGAGAAATAATTTTCTAAACTGAGATAGCTAGTATTGTTATAATTTATAAAAATATAGCTTGTAACTATTGCGTGTTGTCGTTCTAAATAAGTATTTCAAAAGTATCAATTTCGTTTTAAATTCTTATTAATTATTTATACTGGAATTTTTTGATTTCATACCGACCCGTGTGTGAATGGCCGTAGAGTTAACCGACAAAGCCGAGTTATGTATGACATCAATGTGACAGATATCGATCGTCTTTGCGAGCTTTGAATGTCTGAGGTTCCCTATTACACTCAATCGTAATCTTTCCCTATCTTTTTACCTACATAATAATAAAAGTGTATATTGTAGATAATATCATAAAGTGGCCTTCCTAAAAAAGAATCATTTTCAATAGTTATTTTATATTTTTAACTACGCTACAAATAAAACATCTTGACAATGACGTAAAATCCTCGTCCAACGCATGATACATCGAGTAAACCCTTTTGGTATCCAAAATGCTGAAAAGATTCGATTTGATAGACCCTTTTCAGTGTCGAAGGCATTTTGCTTGCAAAAAATGAACGGCGAATTATTTTTAAATAAGATTTAATCCTGAGGAACACGATTGAGTTGACAGGACAGGAAGGTAGCTACAACTAAATAAAGTTTTCCGCGTTGTGTGGATAAGAGTGGAAAAAATGGAGGAGGTATTTATATTTTGCTTACCTTTGTTCATTGTGTGCTTCATTTAGAAAACTTCCTGTTATAAATAGAATATAAATATTTTCAATATTGAAGACAATATTAGTGATTTCTAAACGAAAATCTGAAACAGAAAAATCAGAAAAGGAAACTTGTCTTTCCGGGCCAGTGCTCTACCAACTGAGCTAATGGGACCCTATTCCCCTCGGTCACTTTTAACTGTATCATACTTCGAATAAGAACTACTAACATTGTCTTCATTTTTTTCACCGCACATTTTTACTGGCAACTATCTTTATGTATGATCACAAGATTCAACCCGAACTAAATGCAATCCAGACAGCGTCTTTTTAGATAAACCTATATTATTTTTTATTTTTAATGTGCGACATCCGTTGACTTTTCTGCAAGTCTAAGATTTTCGTTTAGAAATCACTAATATTGTCTTCAATATTTAAATATTACAATTTGAGGTTTTACTCAATAAAGTTATTCCGAAAAATAAATAAATATTTTCCTTTGCAATATTTCATTTGTGTCACTAACCATCGAAGCTTGAGTGCGATCAACAATTAAACATACTAATTTCGGTTGTCGGTGCATGGGTGCATGATTTTAAATTGTATTTCGGCGTAATACATAAAATTCAATTTTCAACTTTTAATTTTCATATTCGGAACTGATCTCCATGTGATATCGTATCAGACAAGCGATAAAGTATAATTGTATTAATTAATAGTTATTTATTTGAAATTTGTACTTCTTTTGTTTAAATGTTTAATAGATGCTTGATAGATGTCGTAATTTTCCAAGGTTACTAATATTCGAAAGGTAAATTAATTCTTTAGAAATCCTGATATTTTGTTAAAAAATACTTTCAGTTTACTTCCTGTAATTTCCCACGGATATACACTAGTAATATAAATAAAGTAATAGACGTATTTGACTTAGGACGGGATGTTTCACGTAATTTTAATAATTCAAAAAATTGAGTTCCGTTAAAGTCCTATTCAAGAAATGTGACTATCCAGGTACCTACTTTGAAACAACCGGCCAATATGAAATAATAGCAGTCTAATCATTGTGTAAAACTTTCATAGACCTTCAATTTTAACAAATTCTGTAAGATCTATTACTAAAATCACTACGAATAATAAAATAAAATAAAATACTAAGCGCGCCAGAAGTTCCACACGTTAAGGCGATGCCATACGTAGTAATGCAAAATCATGTGTTTTTGGTTTGAAAATTTGGTCGCCTAGAAATGTTTCACATGCTTTAATTAAATACTGCGAGTAGAATATATCTTGGCCTTTGAAATAATCGAGTATTTTTTAGATAAGTTTTTTTATAAGCCCAGAAAAAAATAATGTAAAGGCCTATGAAAACTGCTTTAAATTTCAAAATCTCCTACTTACGAACGCATTTTCGGTTATGATTTTATTGTATAATGTGGCATGTTAAGTTATTTATAAAATAATCGAAAAAAAATTAAATTTTTATGATTGAACATCCACAAAATAAAATAAAAGGCACTTTTTGGCCATGTTTTTTTCCTGCATAAATCAAAACAGGCGGATGGTGTTAAGAGGGAATTTAAACCTTATCGCCATCTACGTAATGGTTGTTATTGATAGCGGTTCAATTAAAAATATTACACGACGTAGTGCATCGCCTTAAGCAACCACAATTGTCGCCATACAGATATAACCTAAAAAAATAATAAGCTAATGGACTACCGGTGGCATACGTGGCGTTCAGTGAATTATGTCGGTTTAAAAGCATTATGTTTACTATTTTTACTAGCTAAACGTTTTTTGTCGAAATTCTGACCATGCGTGAACCAAACTACACATAGCACACTACCTGATTTTCCGGGCAGTTTCTTTGAAAATGTCGGACCCTAAAACAGAGATTCTTGCACACCACATATCATCACACTACCAAATGTTCAAGGACAATGATAAAGTAACTATTCTAAACTGCAGAATTTAGATTGACGGTTCCATGATAACTCAACACAGTGAGAATTCAACACACTTTTAAAAAGTGATATAAATTCATTAGAAACGATGAAAAAAAAATTAACCCAACCTAACCTAACCTACTTAACCCCGTTAATAAAGTTTTTGTTTCATCACTTTTCATGACTTTATATAACTTTTTAAATGTGTGATGAATTATCATTTTGATGATTTATCCGGTCACCTAGATTTACATAATTGATGTAATCACAATAACAACTGGCTGATCGGTGGTCGGTGGCCGAGTTGACGTCGCGTTTGGGTCACACTCAGGCGTAGTGTGTTCAATTCCTCGACTGGCTAAGTCCTCCATCACAACACAAGCGAAATTTTTAGCTTACTGTGGTGGTAGTAGGAGATTTTCAAATATTGTCAGGTTTTTCGTAACCCGGGAATGTTTGACTTTCTTTTAAGAAAATAAAAATAAAAATTTAAAAAAATTAAAAATTGTAGAGCTCCGTTTTATTGAAAAATCCCCTCAAGAACGCTGTATAAATATATAATATATTTATACAATGATCTATCTTACTACTAATTATGGACTAGATAAAATATTATCAACTTATGACTAACAGATTGCATCCACCGGTTCGTCGATCACTAATAATGTATTAGTCGTGAGTTGTGTCGTGTCAAGACAAGATACAGACTGGACAACGTACGTACTATTTATGCTGTCTCCCTCAGACACGCGGTCTCTTTCATATCCGCAAACACACGATCACCACATATAACAACACATATTTATATTAATAAACTATATAATATAACTATGTACAAGCTAGGAAACGGATAGGTGGATTAAAATTTGTCGTATAAGAATAGGTATTTGAATTAATTTATTCTCTCTAATACGTTTCTTTCACTCTAATTTACAAAAAATGTGTAAGAAGTTGTTCGGTTTAACATCGTTCTGCTACAAACATTTTGGATTAGAACTTGTTGACGTAAAGTATATCTGGGACCGAAATAGTATAATAAAATCTCCTTAGAATTAAACATTAAAACATGCAAAATATCATATATCTTTTCAATTATAACTAAATGGCTGATTGGTTGATCAGCTAGTTAGAGGGAGTCTGAAAAACTCTTAATACTGTCACTTTAAATTATATAAAATTATTGGGAATTGGTAGTGAGACAATGCAAGATATGGATGTTGTAGGTCACTGTGTTTATTGAGTCAGGATAATACATTTATTGAGTCAGTTGCGGTGACGAGGAGATGATGTAGGACAGATGTTGAATACTCCGGTTGCTGCGATGATGTGGTGGTCAAGCGCGGGTCAGTGAGTCGACGCCGGGCGCTGGTGACCGGGACTCGATGAAGGTCAGGCACTGGCGAAGAACGTAGGTCTTCAGGCACTCCAGTGCTGACGAGACTGCCAAAGATGCGGTGGACCTTGTAGGCAGTTGAACGGGCGCGGTGTGACCAGTGAGGATGCTGCGTGTCTTCGTGGTGGTCATGATGCGTGGAAGAAGCGCTGGTCAGAGACGCTGGGACCAGGGCGCTTGTAATCCGAGTAGCGCTTGCCAGGGACGACGATCCGGGCAAGGCGCTAGGTTGATGTCCCGGTAGAGTCCATGATGGTAAGGGCGAAGCCGGGTATGTGTCCTTTGCGGAGGGGCGCAGGGCCCCCCAGTTGTCACTGGAACGATGTGGAATGAATGACTGACTGATGTGCTTAGGTCCTCCACCGCTTATATAGCTGCCGATTTCTTTGTTCTCGTCTGCCACGGGTTGGAGTAGCGTCTGGACTTCGAACCAGCAGGACCGCTGACTCGGTTTATTGTCTGGGCGTTTGCATCACCCTATATGCAAGTCAGCAGTCTACGTATGGCGATACTGATATTATTATTGAAGTCTCGAAAGAATAATTGCTGTCTCGGCTGTTTTAACACATGCCGTCTGGTTATGATTTTGATGACTCTAGGAGCGGTGACATAACCGCTACACGTAGTTTAAAAATACAAACAAAAAATTACAGCTAAATTCATTTGATATTTTCACGAGCATTTGGAGAACAGGTAATCTGCCTAGCTAGGAACTAATATCGACCAGACAAGACGCAAATTAAACGCAATGTACACAGTATTGAAAAATGGTTGCTTTGGACTGAAAAATTAGAGTGATTTATATATAAGTACTTCTGTATACAGTCTCACATTCATCATTTACTTATTAATTTATTCAAACGCAATAAAACAATATATTGATTATCGAGTAAAGCGTACAGCGGTAAACAGGATAATAATAGCAATACATTAAAGAACAATTAATGTGTACACAAAAACACTATTGCAAGTGATGCAATTATTAATATAATGGGAATAAGACAATGCATAATTCAAAAGAATATATACAAGTGTAACAATAATTTATACTAGGCTTGTATAAGACCTGTCAAAAGTCTAAGTTTGAGGTGTCTATGATAATAGTCAGTAGTGAGTTTAACTGGATAAGTGATACAGTGTTTACAGTGTACTACAAATAGAAAAGATGATTTCATAAATCGTATATTTCTTCAAAACCTTGCTCAAAAATCATAACATTACTGATGTTTTGTGTATATAATGGATATTTAGAGCTAAATACCTATCATTCTATTTGTTCATTTGTACTGTTTTTCAGTTCGTATTACGCGTTTTGTATTATATTATTGTTGT
Organism: Hesperophylax consimilis; assembly: GCF_061612785.1. Classification (NCBI taxonomy): domain Eukaryota; kingdom Metazoa; phylum Arthropoda; class Insecta; order Trichoptera; family Limnephilidae; genus Hesperophylax; species Hesperophylax consimilis. The sequence continues at coordinate 31,947,541 of NC_142844.1, read as the reverse complement.
ATCGTGTTGATGATGTTATTGTGTTTTCTGTAAATAAATATAATAAAATAAATGTAATTACCGTTACACGTTACCGCGCAATTGAAGTGAAATAGCACGAACCTGCGCTGTACAAATTTTGACGTAATATAACTAATTGATCAACCAGTGTCACCCGTATACTACAGAAGGCCCACAATGCACTGGTTTGCGAACCTCATTCCTGGCCTGTATTTTGTTCTAGTAAAATCGTTAAATAGTAGATCAATTAACTATATCAATGAAGAAAAAGATAACACTAATAAATCTTTACGAAACAAGACACAGAAAAATAAACAGATAACGGTCACAAATAGGAATCGAACCAAGGTTCTTTTGTTTTACCGGGACAGGCGTGTTAACCATCTTTCGTTTAGATGGTATTTTCTAATTCTCCAATGATATATTACATTACTTAATGGGTATATAACCTTCAATATAAGATAAAAATAAAAAGTTCTTCCTGATAAATAAATTATTCTCATATAATGTCTGTTGATCAATCAAAAAATATTTAAATCAGCTATGCACCAATGTGCTATGGAGAAGAATGTAACAGATGGAAATATCGTACCCCAAATTGCACTACAATTAATGCAGTGGTGAGCATGCGACAGAGAAACCCTTTCCCACACAACTTCAGTCTGGTGATGGTCTGTTGCGAGGAGTTCACGAAGAAGTCACGATTCTCCTGGGTGGAGGGAGCGGAATGGCGAATTCGAAAGTCACGATAACAAAATCAAGATGCTGAAATAGTCTTATTTTGAACATTCTAAATGGTTTACTTTGTTTCATTATCTTTCGTCATTATATATAGAAATGACATGGCGCCCTTTAAGATGCATTAATTTTTAATGATATAAAGATTCCAAAAGACATGTATGTAATAATGTAATTCAGACATGAAAATTTAAGGTCATTCAACCTGATAAAAACTCTTTGAGTTAATCCTAGGACTTGAGATTTATATTACATTTGGTTTCGTAATCATGCTATAGAATTCTGTTTTTTTTAACTGATAGCCTCATTCAACATTAATAAACTTTCTCCTAAAATAAATGTACTTTCATTTCAAACCTTTTTACGTACTTATATTCTCTAATATATAGGTAATGTATAAACCACTTTTCTACTTTTTCTAGTTGTAGGATATGATTTTGTTCAGAAGGGTATAAATAATTAAGCTATATTCCAGGATACTGCAAGTAGAGACTTCAAGTTGTGTTTATATATACTCCCTCATCCACCCTTAAAGAGAAAAGTCGTAGGTTATTTTAGAAATCTTTAACTGGTTTGTGTAGATATAAAATGTTGCTCTCCGAAATAAAATTAATAAGAAATGTACTAACCACTACACATACGATTTACAATAGTTCCAAGAGGTTCTTGCTGGTGGTATACTGTATGTATGTAAAATGGGATAACTGACGTCGTTCAAAATATTTTAAACTAGTTTGAACCATTATCGGTGTGCACAAAAACATTCAGTCATGCGCTCTTTAAAATAATTTGCATGTAACTAACCACCTATTCCTTTTTACGAACTGTCTCATTACTTTAAACAAGGCCACACATACATAATAAATTAGAAAATGAAACCAGTTGTTGGATGGATTCGAATTTGTCAAACATCCCGAATATTTTTTTTTATTTTTTTTATATGTGTTTATTCAGTTTTTTTTAATTGTACATTATTTTCTCTTACTTAGATCTTACAAAACTGATCAATCAGTTTAATTGTAAGAAATCTCTCACTTTTTCTATTTATTAGCTTATAACAATATATTTAATTCCAACTTGATATCTTGGTACCACAATATTAATTGTTTTTATGTTTGACGGAGGTAGAACGATCTAATTTTCGTTTTTATTTTTGAATGACATGTCTCATTTTTAATATCTTCTGGTAATGAGTTAAACAATTCCGGAATTTTATGTCTTTTTGTTCTATCTCCGTATACATTTTGCGATATTTTAATAATAAACATTTGTGCTTCTCTATGCCTAGTAGGGTAGTTATGGTTTACAGGTTTTTTGAATTCTGTATTCTATTTATAATATGCAGAACTCATCGATAGTTCATAAAAGTTTACTCATAAATTTTGGAAGCAAGGTAACATATCCAGAAGATTATTACTTTTAATGTCAGTGGCCGGTTCACTGGTAACTGGATTTGATTTTTATCACTCGTGACACTTCCACTATTCCTTTCTCAATCATCGTAACGCAAAGATAATAACTTTCCTGTCGTAGGCTCCTTGCGGGGGAGTGGGACTCCAAATGGTTATGTCAAAACGTCAAGAAGAAAGGGTTCGGACATTAGCACGCAATCATGATGATTCTCGACGCATGATTGGGTTCCCTTTGTTGAAACTACTTTTGATATTATACGACATTTTCTCATTCTAACTTCGACAAAGACGCACAATGTCGATAATAAAAAATAGTTTTTTTTTAAATGAACGCATTTTTACTTAAGAATGAAGAGTTGAGAAACATCTGTAATAATTAGTTCATCGATGGGCTAAAAACCTATGTAGGGGCATATTGAAGACAATTAACATTCATAAGAGAAACAACAGAGGTGGGCCACGAACTATTATTAGTATGAAACTACGTAGACAAAAGTGACACCAATATCACTACTGCACGCCTAGCACACCGGCGCATATATTTATTGCATCCGCCGCACAGTGAAGTATTTTACCTTCAAAGTTGGCCAAAAATATTTAAAGATATTTTTCGAGTTGTTACATAATAAAAGGTATTTTATATGCATGTTTTTAAAAAAAACTTATTACACATTAAATTCAACAAAAGCAAATACATATATTTTTTAAATTGAAGTTATGGAAAATAACTGTAAATGCTCCACTATTTCAAGGGACTGGACAGGTACTTATAATGTGAAATTTTAAGCAATTATATATTTATTTTTAAAAAGTGTTCGATTTTCTGATGCATTTCTTTTTAAAATTTAACTTGAATGATTAATTCATTTTTAAGTTACTCTTTATCACTTTTTGGGCTATGATTTCTTGAAGCCTATTTAATTTAAAAAAACGTGCAATTTACATCGTTATTTCCATTTGAACACTGTTTCATAAGCTGGAAAATAGACTTTCAGAAAACATTACCTGTGGAATGTCTTAAAAATAAAACATACGAATTTTATAAATTATTTTTCGACGCCTAAAAGTTCAAAGTGTTCATGAACAAAATGGAGCAGAAAGACAAAGTGTTTTTTTTTTAAATTTTATCAAGAATAAACAAATAAAACAATAACACTTAAAACATATGGATTAGAAATATAACTATATCGATCACAATATTTAAACTAAATATTTTAAAACAATGCGCATACCCTCAACTTATAAAGCCAAATGACTTTTATGAACTCTACTGAAAACATTCTCAAAACTTAATGTAACAAACACATTTAAGGAGAGCAAACAAAAGCGATAAGACTGTTTACTGGCAACTACTCCCGGAGACTGTTTATTCGGCAAACAGTCTTGGGGAGAATTAAAAAATGGCTTTAATGTGATATGATAACCATCGAGATTTCAAAATATAACTTTTTGGGTCAAGTAAATGTTTCCGACTTTTGTCTGTGCGACGCACAGACATAGGAATTAATAGACGAGAAGATAATGGCGAGGGGTAAAATCAACTGTTGAAGAACGAAGGGAGTAAGGCTGACTGTGATTCGTCAATAAATCAATCTGACAGTAAATAGGCATCTCGCATTATAATATCACCATTTACTTCTTAAAAGTAAAATCTGCTTTTGAATGAATAGACATTTTTACATGGGAGCGCAAATTACTCGCCACGTTATGAACAAATTTGCGAAGTCCGAATTCGGCAAAAAAAATCGGTCCTATTTTCAGAGTCGAATATTTCGTTTAAGTATTTAGTTAAGACACTTTTATAAATGTTCATAATTTACTTCCCAGCAACCAACCAGCTTTGTGTTTCGCGTCCAGACGTTTCTCGATGTGATAGTATATGTTTCTAAAACTGATCTATATTATACGATGTGAATATGCTTAAAATAAAGTAAAATAATGCTTATATATGGAATGTAACACGACAATTGGGTTTATTCTCTTTTTCAAATCTATTTTTACAAGTTTTCATAGTACAAGTCAACATTTTGCCGTGTTATTTCGTAAAATGAACCGATGATGCCTCGACCATAGTTCGCACAAGAATGATGACGTCACGTTTTCAAATTTCACTTGAGGCCATACGCGAGCACAGCCGGCTCCAATGGAACCGGTATGGGGAGTGGGGATAATACGCTTTTAATCACTTAGGGCAGGTCTACGAATATTCATATGTCTATGGTGCGACGCTTCGATTGTTTGTGCCGTTTGGTCGCAGCTCAGCGACAATTTGTACGCTTTCATATGTCAATTTGTTTCTATTGTGTATGATAAATATGGTAAAATACAACTGAAATAATAGTAGGGTATTGAGGGTTGTTAAAATATATATTTATTTTTTAAATTTCACCTTATTCAGCTTTATTTTTCATAATCTTTGTTTCAGATGTGACAAGATTCAAAATATACGTTAAAAAAATTTTGAGCATAAAGTACAAAGTAAAAGCACAAATAAGAAAAATACAAATATAGTAGATGAAGATATCCAAGTAGAGGAACTGAACCCATGACAAGCGCGGAATGAGGGGATCCAGGTGGGCGGTTCCGTTGTGTCTTATAACATACTCGGTCCACCAAACGGCCCTTTCCAGGGGAGTTAAGGGAGCATCATAAAGCTGTGATGAGATCTTACGGACGTTGTCTCTGTATCTAAAAAAACATATAACTTATTATGAAAGGAAAAAAAAACACTAATTTACAGCAATTCCTGAGCTAATAGTAAGTAAAAATGAAGATACAATTTTACTGTCCGTTGATATTTGTTTTTCAATTAAATACAAAGAAAACATTCAAATGAAACTGAAACGAGACTGAGCACATACCACATGTGACAGAAAAATATTTTGTTGTTATTTTCAATTGAAAAAAATTACATCTACGTTTATTTTACTCGGAATTAGTGCAAGAATCAGCAATCGCTGGGTATCAGCGAGCAAGTCTGGTATATCGATGTATTTGGCTGGGTATATCCTGACCTCCATTGTGGAGGAGTCAAGGTTAGTGGACGCCTTAGTTAATATATCAGTTAGGAACAGGAATAACAAAATACGGTGTACTAATTAGATAACCTATGAATAACAATCAAATTACTACCGTAATCCGTTGACACGTTTTGCATTGAGAAATTTGTTCATAGCCGGACACAAATAAAATGTGTTCAGAATTTTGTCAACTGCCCGTGCACATTTGGGTTCAAACATTTTTACTCCACTATGGCTATATTGTGATTTAATAACTTACTTATACTATGTATTGAAGCAACTCAAAATGCTTTATATTTTGAAAATAATTATAATTATAAGAAATATTAAAAAGTTATAACGAGGAATCATTCGGAGACAACGGAGTATAGTACGTGTATGCATAAAAGTGGAAGGTATTATTTAAAAAGAGGTATGGAAAAGTTTGAAAAGCATTGTAGACCATCGTTACATCATGGATACGGGGAGGTTAACAAAAATATCAAAGGACTTACTTGTTATCATTTATAATAGATGTGATGCTTTGCTTCAAAATATCCTTACTGAGCCTCGTCAGATCCCACTTTAGACCAATCTCATAATGAAGAATCTTCTCCACATTCAGAAACTGGTCTCCGATAAAGGGTACTCCAATCATTGGCACTGCATTAGTGACAGACTCTACAAAGGATTGGTATCCTCCTTGGAATATGAACAATTTAACGTTTGGATGACCTACCAAAAGATAAATAATTAATTATCTATTTTTGTCGCTCAATTTTACCGATAAATGGTATCTTAAATTATTTCATTTTACTCTTGCCAGAGAAATAATTCACCGATTTACAGGAAGATGAACATTGCAATTTGTAACTTACAAATATGGGGATTTTATTAAAATTACTTCGCATGTTTGAAAGCAAGGCCAACAAAAGAATACGCTCAGGCGCGTCGGATATTGAAGTGTCACTTAATCTAGTCAGTGCCACCGAGCAATGACAGTTTATAAATGGCGGCGATTGTTGTTAAAACTCTTTGAGCTGAAGTGTGTTGTTTTACCGGAAGAATATTAAATAATCAAATTAATTACACAGTTTCTAATAGTGAAGTTACTTAGCGATAGCACTGACTTCATAGTTTGGCGGTCACTCCTGGACAAGCAAACGCGTGAAAGAGTAAAACAAGTATTGAAAATACAAATTAAAGAACGAAAAAGACTATTTATTTAAATGAATTTTAAAATTAACATGGTTTTACTAATTACACATGATATGTATTAACATTCAGGTAAAAATGATTAAACCTGCAAAACTTACGACTTACTGAGAGAAATCCAACATACACATGAAACATTTTTGTACGTCGGCCTATTATATTATTATTACAGCCTATTATCTTCACATTAGTAATCTAGATTCCTACAAGAGAGTATTAGAGTAATGCGGACAGGTTTTGTTGTAATAATAATCTGGACTGCATTAGCATTTTTTTATAAAATAATCAATGTAAAATGAAGAAAAAAAATGGAAATGTTCTTACTCAAAATATCGTTTTGTGGCATCCATGATAATATTCTCAAATTGTCATAGGAACCAACTGACTCATTTGAATCCATTTTCCAAATGAATTTGTATGGTAACTCAGAAAACCCTTCGAGAAACATCCTTTTGATCTCCTCTGCTAGAAGGGTGGTCTTAACATTGCTTCCCAAACTAAGTAAAACTGCGCCATTGGTCGCTTCATCAAGGTACGTTTTGATTTCCTGCAAAGATTCTTTCGGTAATAAAGTGAACATATTTAAGAATTTATTAATCTATATTCCGAGGTGAAAAGATATGTAACGAGTTAGTTTGCCATAAAAGTATATATTATACCTTGTATGAATGTGAATAAAGCAATGAGTATATGTATAAACAAAAATCCGACAAAGTCAAAACCTATGCGTGGGTACTACTATAATATTTTTATCACATTTCTAGGATAATTTAGAGTTTTTTTAAATTTTATTGAATATTTATTGTGCTGATAAATGAATTAAACATAGAACCCGAGTTATTAATCCTTATAGATTGGTGAATAAATTCCTCGTAATATGTATACAAAAACATCAATAACTACACTTTTTTTAATACAAAACTTCACAAACATCAAAATGATGGAGAAATTGAATACTCTAAACCTAAAATGAAATACACAATAGAATAAATTGAACTACAAGATGTAGGCTGTTTGAAAAATAACTCAGTCAAGATATATGCATTATTGATATCTACAGATTAATGAATTAATTAATTATATAAAGTCTACTATGCTCTTTGCCAATCACGCATAGAGTATGGAATTATTGGATGGGGATCTGTCTCAAACCTTCACATGAAGCAGCTCGTTAAAACACAAAATATAATTATAAAAATAATCCTGAAAGTACCCATAAGAACTCTATTAAAGAAATTAAAAAAAAAATTAACGTGTTCAGCATTATAAAACTGTACTAAAAAAATGCACTACTCAATTTTAAAGAAAAATATGAGTACCTTGCTGAACAACACACCTACAATACAAGGACGAAATCCTCAAATCTACCAAACATTCCAAAATTAAGGCGTCTTAACCAGCGGACGAGAATACAAATTCCGTTAAAAGACGGTCTCACGATCGGACGTTTCTTTAGAACGAGACAGAAATACCGAATTCATTCCACTGCAGGCCGTACACTCGGGCGGCTGACGAAAACTACAGCATGGTTCCGATGAAATAACAATTGTTGTTGTTGAATTCTCGGTTGTAGCTTTCTTCCTAATAAGCAGTTACACACATATTTGTAAATTATACGTCTGAGTGCGTAAACATAAATAAATACAAATGCTGTTTGTTGAAATGGTAGATATAAAATATGTAGGTATATGAATATACATTTAATTTTTTTTTAAATATTTGTTTAATTTGTTTTTTTTAAATATTTTACATGAGTTTTCCAAAGGTGAGTAAAAATCTTTTGTTTTACTTATTTATTTGTTTGTCCGAAAGGTATTATCGGTAAGTTTTATTTCTAATCTTATTTCTAAACTTATCTTTAAAGTATTGCTTGATTTGATATGTATGACATTGAAAATAGGGTTTATTCCTTACAACTGAAGTAGTATATATATTAAAACTAGGTTTTATTTCCAACTATTTTCCTACCTACCTACCTACATATGTAGTTATGCGATTGCATAATATTGTGTCGCTTTCATGTATTTGTTTTCATGGTTAACAGAGCGACCTGACTCATCTAATGTCGTCTAATGTCGAAATGTTATTAAATGCACGAGATAAATTTCGATTAAAAAATCATAGGTTAGTATGTCAAAAATAACCTCGTGTTCTTTCCTAAAACAAGAAGCTCCATTCACAATATGACATTTTGAAACTGACAAAAAGTAACACAAAAAATTTTAAATATGTTGAATTATACCAATGTAATAGTGAATTGGACAATAAAATAGAAATTATGAACAAAAAAATGATTTGAAACGCACATCACGAATCAAAATTCATTTGGTTCGTGGCACTTTTTGACCACCAATCATCACAAACAGTTTCACGTACTATGGTATAAGTTTTAACACTTATACATGAAACATCGATGACAGACATAAACTCCTGATAGTCCCCATAGTTGATTCTTTTCCCTGAAAATTAAACAACACAAAATTATCGCCAAATGTTATAAAAAATATGTGCAGACTGATTCTTTCGAACGACCCTGTAGCATATAAGTACGTACAATGTACACGGATAATTAAATATCACTAACCTTTGTTTTTTCTGAAAATATATCTCCCACGTACGTTTTTAATGTCGTAATTTGTGTTTTCTAATAAAACATTTTTCCAAGGGTATTTTCCTCTCCATTTTTAAGCGAGAAATTTCTTTAAAATGTCATTAAATAGACTGGCGTAGATTAGACGTCCGCTCGCCGCCCGGTCGCGGCGGGGCGGAGACTGACAAAATTTTGTCTTGTGCCGAGTTAATAAAAATGCACAAACGCGAATCGAAATTAATTACTATTATGTACTTTGAGAATATATTTTTTGGTCATAAATTATTTCTAATGTTTCAATAATGTCTTAGTAAATTATTTTTGTAAAAAAACTGAACCCTACCAATTTGTAAGACCATAAATAAATAGTCCAATTGAGGGATTTTCGTCACAAAACGCGTGCTCAGATTTATTTATTATTTATTTTATTTGAAATAAAAACATACTTCTGGTAGATAATTTATTGATTGTTTATACTATATTGTCGCTGACATATTTAATTTAAACTTCAATACATTTAAAGCCAAATTAGTCCACCACTTTTTAAATATAAATAATGTATGAGAAATCATTATATTTTGTTACGATTTTCTATTGTTCGTTTTATACTGTTGCTAAAAATGAAATTTGAATTTTTTATGTACTTAAAAGCCCAATAGGGCGTCAATACATAAATAAATAAATATTATTATATGATTTGAAATATTTGTTGTAAAATACAAATTCACCTTTAAAAATTCAACAAATCTGCGCATCGTCCAACGGTAACACTTTATTATGATATGAAAATAATTTTATTTTTCAAAATTTAACATCTTTGTTTAGTAGATAAAATAACGATTTTTCGAACCCAATTTGTGTTTTTTTCTAGAAAAGTGTCCATACGTCTAAAAGTGGCCTCAAAAAGGCCAAATGTCCGGTCAAGTCTACCTATTTCGCCTTAAATACATCTTTCGGCCAGAAAAACTTCTATTTCCATGCTATAAAATTATATAATGCCCTATTTAAATTAAAAACACAATGGATGCATAAAAGTTTTTAAAAAACATCAAATTATGGCTAACTAAACATGAAGATGAGGAAATCATTAAATTTATGAAGTAACCCCAACGCAACCTACAGACAACAAACATAAATATTTTTTGTTTAATTGATTTTATATTTTGTGGGAACCAACAAATTAGAAGATGAGAAAATCATGATCAACACACATACAACAACCTACCGTCCGCCTCGGAACAGGAATACCTAGTGAGGAGGACTGAGAACAAACTACATCACTTTAAATTTTTATTTTACTTAATATTGTATCTTTTTTTACTTTACTTTATATTGCCGTTAAATAAAAAAATTAAAAATTGTTGGACATTGGAATTATTGGAACCTTATTAAATTTGTAAAGCTCCGCTTTTGTGAGATATCACCTCAGGGGCGCTATACAGTTGATGCAGGTTTGGAGGATTGTGATTATCGCCAATCTAAATGGGTTGTTGGCTGAATGATTCTGTGGTTCTCCAATCCGCAGAATCCAAGGTTGCGTAATTACTCTCGGTTTGCAATAATGAGAATTCGGATATTTCCAATTTAGTTTTTATTTGAACAAAACTCACGTTACAATAATTTTATGAACAAAAACAAATTGCGTACGCTAGAGGAGATTTAGGACTAAACCGTCGGCTAGACCGCTGGAGACAGAATGAATTATTTGCCGCGCGTAGTATCGCGCGCAGATTTACAATGATAGCCTCACAAGAATGTGGGTAAAAGTAATATTGTCATTATTTTCAAGAGTTGTAAACTCCCTATAATTTACCCTACACAGCTATTACAAAAAATATAAATATTACAATAATAAAGTGAAGTTAAGTTAAGTAAAATGAAGAACAGGAACCGGTGACACGAAGATAGAAGATGGAGACTCTGCAACATGAATCCTAGGTGGTGAAGAAACTGTACCAGCTGCAGAAACAGAGTCCACCGCGTCCACCAACAGTGCCAGCACGAGATACGTCATCCATCCAGGTATGTGTCTGCTGCTAATAAAACGCTGACACAATATCCTCACATAGATAACAGACCTTGGCAGCACGGCTGTGACGTTCGGTGAAACCATCATATCTAGTCCCTATTAATAATAATAACAATAATATTTGGAACATCTATGTAGCGCCGCTTTTATTCAAAATCACCTCATCTCTCATAGTCTCTTTTAGTGTCTTATGGTCACTTCTTAGCTATTCATGCCACTTACTGGTTCCTTACTTCTAGTCTATTCCTATCTCTTTTAGCTGATTTCTTATCTTAGCCTATTTTGCCTCATCCTGGCTCAAATACCTAAATAAAATAAATATCCAACAAAGAAATTAAAAACTAAAATTTCTTCTATTGTGTCGTCGTCCAACGATATCATACCTCTGTCTCAGACATAGAGAACAAAATAACTATCATAAACAAAAATCTTGAACCAAAATCAATGTGGAGATAATGTATGTGTATCGTGTGTCAGAAACAAAAAGCAAAAACCGCCTTCATTTACTAATTTATCACCATTCCTTGGATCACTAGACTGCATACTACTTCAAGAACGAAATATCAAGAACCTGTTCATCATTAGAAACATCAACATACTGGATACCGGAAGACACCCACTATCAATTACTCCTCTGCCGCAATAGATGAACCAACATGAATAGAACATAACATTAACAAATCATTTCCCACGAAAACTTGCATTAACTACTGCTAACATATGGTTAAACCGGGAATCGAACCTGGTTATTAAATTGGCTTAGCTCAGATAAAATGGTAGAGCAGGCGACTCGTGTACTATCAGGGGCGGGCAGCTTCTTTGGTCATCAGGCTCGTCCATCGGTTAGGAGGTCAAAGGGTAGGTTTATCACATAATAATAACACATGGGTAGTAAGGCACAAGGTATATTAAATGTCTCGAGAAATACAGGTTGACATAGATCTCCCTACTAACTCTCTCTACTAATTTATGACGACCGGATCAAGCGTGGATTCTACATGAATTTACGAGAATTGAACACAAGAAAAGGGGATAGGTTGAAAGCTTACGATTCGTCTTGAGGAGTGGTATGGGGCATCATGTTGAGCCAGACGTTCCCGCGCTCACAGGCGGCGGGACAGTTGAGGCAGAGATATGCACTCGGGGTTTTACACGGGAACGGGACTCCATTGAGTTAGCTCGAGCCGTAATAGTAAACATGATTGTAAGTCGATTAGCGAAATGCCTCTAGTTTGGAAACTGTTACGAGATCGCGTTCGTTATTGCGTAATTTATGCAAGTCATTGGCGGGTAGATCGTTTCCGCGAGCGACCATGCGGTCAAGGCCGAGGTCGGAGCTAGACTGTCGGAGCGCGGCGAGGCGATTAGCTTGTGGCCGCGGCGCTGTGTGTGGTCTGTGCCGGTCACGTATTTTGACCATCTGGCGGCGTGTTCGACACACGCGGTGAGGGGAAGTTGGGGCAACCATGCCCTATTTAACAATAGGGAGACTGTATTACGTAACACATTCCCCCTCCGCCAGTAAAAGGCGACGTGGTAATGAAGCTTTAGGCGCTAAAAATCCTCTTCATCTTGTCGTGAGGTGAGTAGAGAGAGAAAAAAAGTTGATTTACAAAAAAAACAAAGAAGAAAGAGTACATGGTTATGCAATGATGAAAAGACAACATACAAGGTTATGCAGTGATGAAAAGACAAACATACAAGGTTATGCAGTGATGAAAAGACAAACATACAAGGTTATGCAGTGATGAAAAGACAAACATACAAGGTTATGCAGTGATGAAAAGACAAACATACAAGGTTATGCAGTGATGAAAAGACAACAACCTGACTCTAAAATTTCATTGGTCTGTAAGCTAAGTTTGAAGAGCGTAGTGTTCGTTGAGTACCAAGTAGACGTAATTTCACTGAAGTTATTTAAGTTACACTTTCACTGTAACTTGACCCATTTGAGATTGCACTCAAGTATCACTAGGGCCATAGAAATTGAACTGTGCTTCTTGGTTGTGGTTGAGAGATGGTGATGCTGAGGGCCGGAAGTGTCCGGGTTCTGATGTTGTACCAGCGTGAATTCCATTATGCTGATGTGGTGGGGCAGTGGTTGTCAAGGTGAAATGAAGTTGGTAAAGACATGGAGTAATACCAGTAAGTTGATTGATGATTGATGCGTGTGATGGCTATTATGTTGAGTTTGCGCATCGGCAAGTGGTTGATTTGTACAATGGCCCGTAGTTGATTGTACGACGGCAAGTAGTTGATCTGTACAAATGGCAAGTAGTTGATTTGTACAAACGGTAGGTAGTTGATTGCACAATGGCAAGTGGTTGATTTGTACAACCGGCAGGTAGTTGATTGCACAATGGCAAGTGGTTGATTGCACAACGGCAAATAGTTGATTGCACAACGGCAAGTGGTTGGTTGCACAACGGCAAATGGTTGATTTGTACAAACGGCAGGTAGTTGATTGCAGGAACATAACTAACCTTGAGCTGGCATGCTCTGAGGTTGGTTCTTTTGAATGTGGTTTGAATGATGAGACAACTTGATTTGCTACTGCACGCACGACTCACACCTAATTTGGGTGCGGTCGGGTGTTTTTTGGTACGCAGAGATTAGAGAGAAGTGAGTGATGGAAGTGAAGGCGGCAAAGAAGTGAAGCTCAGCTTGCAGGTGATGAGGAGGGCTGCTGGTCTTCTTTTTAATCCGGGGACAGGTTATTATTATAGTCAAAATTCTTGAAGTTTACCTGCCTGGTAGACCAATGATGAAAAAACGTTTGGAGAGAAACAAATTGTGTTCAAGAGAAAAGACAAAAAGACAAAAAACGTTGTTGGTTAGAGAGGAGAGAGTAGAGAGAGATCTATTATGCTGACTATACCATGAGTATCCCGAGATTGGGGAGACAAAAAAACTATCACGACTGGCGTGAGGTTACCTATTTGATTTACAAGGTACAGGTAGGTGGTTGTGCCGTAGTAACACCAAGTTTCTGAAAGAAGTTGGCCTTCCATGGCCGGTGTTAGCGCTTGAGCGATAACAACTTACGACTTTCAAAATTACAAGAAATGTTGATTACCTAGGAATGGGGTGAAGAGGAAGTTTTTTGAAGCAGATTTCATGGATAAAGATTGTCTTAAAGACAGACGATACGCTATGTGCGTAGGGTACACCTTCCAGATTCATGAAATTAACCTCAAGAATAATGAGGGATGAGGAAAAAATGGCGTTGAGCGAGAAGGTCTGCTGGTGATGGAGCTGATTCTCCGTTCGATCTTTTTCAGAGAACGAAATGTGGTCAACCAGCAGATTTCTTAGCTCTTTACAAATATACATGAGTTTGATGGAAGGGTGAAGGATGGAGGGTTTGAGCAGCGAAAATTGATAGTGACTGAGCTAATTCTCAATTCGATCTCCATGTGAGGACGAAATATATCAACCAGCAAATTTCCTAACTCTTTACACATATACATGAATTTGATGAAAAGGTGAAGGAGAATACACAGTAATAACAATCTAATCTTTCACGTGTATTTGGTGAAAGATTAGGGGTCGTTTTTAATCTTCTACAGTTTGTGAGAACATGACAGACCCTTGCTCAAGCTTCACAAACCTGGGAGTTTTTCTTATTCGTCTCCCAGACAACGAGTTAGGTGGTTTTGTGTCACTGTCTCAATTAACTCCCACGACACGATACCTCATAACCAACAGTGAAGCTGATGGCTAGTCCATGGTCAATGGATAGTGGATGGTTCTTGGGTCCGCTTGACAAGAAGTCCACAGGTATCAGTTAGCGTAAAAAAATTGCTGAATGCACAGCTTCATGTTTGTTTGAAGAGAACAAAAAATTCTCACTACAGTGAAGGACATTTCCCTCAGTGTCATGAGTAATACAAAAGGGTCCCAATTAAGGGCGACAAGTCAGGGTAAAATGATCTACGTCTGGTAGAACAAGTACATAGTGTCAACTTATTTAAAGAAAACAACAACAAGATATTGTATCGTTCGCACGAATCATGGTAAATATTATAACGTTTCCACGTCTCATGTAGAAATTGAACGAATTACGAAAGAACCCTAGTATTGAAAGGACGGTACAACATAGATATTTATAACCATTTATGGAACAATTATCTCTTTGGCCACAGTGTATGTGAGCCAGTAAAAAAAGTAATTATAACGAACTTCTCGTATCACGGTAGATATTATAACATTCTCATGTATAGTGTTAGATTTTATAACGATCCCTCGTCTCATGGTGGATATTGTAACATTCTCATGTATAGTGTTAGATTTTATAACGATCCCTCGTCTCATGGTGGATATTGTAACATTCTCATGTATCATGAAAATAACATATCAACGTTCAATAATAAAAAAGTACCATTTCAATACCGGAAAAAGATACATACACAATGTCAAAAACAATCAAGTAGTGGCTATTGGTATTATCAAAAAGACGATGGCATAACCTTTGGTTGGGTTTATGCTTTAGTTGGCAATAATACAAGACATATGCCTAAAGATGTCTTACACAAGACACACGGTATAGCAGAAGAGACCTATTTGGTTTTACTAACTCTTTGCTTACAAAAAGGTTTGTAGTGGTTTATTTAAGACCTTTTAGGGTTTTACTTACTTAAAATGACCAAACACAAAACGGGGAACACACTTGGTGTTGCCAAAATTGCCACAAACACGAATGTTGTGAACTTTATGATACAAATTGATACAAGTGGCACCTAGAGACACAGGATGACTTAATATAAGTGACCTGGCTCGGTGTATTTGACAAGGCAAATTAATGTCATTTAAGTCAAAATATAGTACATAATATAACAAATTGGGGTCAGAAAGTTGAGATCTTAAGACTTTACATACTCAATGTGACCGAAAGGTGTTATTGTTATTGATGAGGAGGACAAAACGGCGTTTGTTCTCCTTTACAACAACCTTTTTCAGAATTGACGTGTCAATATCAAATTCTGAAAAAACAACAAATTAGAGCAAATGGGAATATTGAGCGCCATTCAATTTTTTAGACAAAACTGAAAAAACTTTAAAAAAGGTAATTGTAACTTTTATTTGTTACACCTTTGTAAACATGAATCAAATGACGATACCAAACTGGAATTTACACACGCATTATGATTACAAGTTACAGGGGTAGAAAATTCACCTCAATTGGGTGTATGTTGCAAAGGGTCATTGTTTTATGTACGATGGAGCCCAATGGAACAAATGTGACGAACAAATGTGAAAGAACAATGTGAAAAAACAATGTGAAAAACAGATAACATGAGAGAATTAAAAAACATTTACATACAATGTTGTACGTGACTTTTGTGGTAGTTATGACAAAAAATAGTTATGTATTTAGTGTCGTAAGTGTCAGAATGGTGACGACTGACAACTGATGTCCAGGGTCATGACTCCGGGAGCATCAATCGTTTTGGAGGTGGAAAAAGTCTCTTGACTGGAATGATCAGTTCCAGAGAAGAATATGTACAAAATATGAGTACAATTTATATAAATTACACGGTGGGGTGTGACAAAGAAACAAAAATAACAAAAAGTTTATACAAAAGAGCATAGTAGTACATGTATGGGTGAGAAATGATTAAAAGCCACAGTTGACACTTCTGTGTTTTTAGAAAAAATGAGAAGGTTACCTTGCAGAGGTCAAAATGCGAGTTTTTATATGAAACTAACGCGATAAGACATGCTGTTTGTCTGCACGAGGGCCAAATCTCGTGGGACAAAGGTAGAGCCAAAAGTTTGTTAGCTATGTGTGTGTGACCTAGTGAAGGTGATGTCCAATGTGTCCACGCTTCCTAGTTTGACAATATCTTTCACGTGGTAGTTACCGATGTGTTTACCAGAGGCGTCCGATAGGGTATACACTACATCTGAGATTTTTCTCAGCACTTTTGCTTTAACAAAGCGAGGAGCCAGTTTTGCAGAGAAGTACAAAGCACCTTGTGAGAGTGTGTTGTTGCGTCTCCAAACTGTGTCGTTTTCCTTAAAGGTAACATGTTTCCTGCGTAGATTGTGTCTGTTTGTGTCAGCAATTGTTGTGCTGCCGGGTTGAAATTGCAGTCTCCTAATATATTTCCTGTTGTAGAATGTTGCGTACTTAATCAGGACGTTTTTGGTTTTGTTGAAAGGAGAAATATTCCTGTCTTTTAATTCCTTTTCTAAACTTTGAGTACTTTGAGAGCAGATGTTGGCTATTATGCCTAAGGTGTTGTTTTGAGGATTCATTTTGTGGAAGTTGATTTAGACTTTGTGAGAAGAAAAAGAATTGTCTGAGTGTGTGGCTGGTTGTTTTTCAAAAAAAAAAATACCAGGGGTTTGCTTGTGGTGGTAGGTGAAGAATTTTGTGAAATTTTTTGAAAGTCCCAGTATGGAAAAAAAATGGCCAGCGGTTTCCTTGTGTTTTTGATGGAAAAGTCCCTGAGATTCTGCGTTTTTGAAAAATTTCCGAAAAATTTCCAAAGTTCCAATTATGGAAAAAAAATGGCCAGCGGTTTCCTTGTGTTTTTGATGGAAAAGTCCCTGAGATTGTGCGTTTTTGAAAAATTTCCGAAAAATTTTCAAAGTCCTAGATGAGTGAAGAAAATTTTTGAAAAAAATTTCCAAGTCTTTGATTTGTGAAAACAAAACGGCCAGGGGTTTCCTTGCAATTTTAGTGGAAAAGTCCCTGAGATTGTGCGTTTTGAAAAAAAATTTCCGAAAAATTTCAAAGTCCTTGATGAGTGAAGAAAATTTTTGAAAAAAAAATTTCCAAGTCTTTGATTTGTGAAAACAAAACGGCCAGGGGTTTCCTTGCAATTTTAGTGGAAAAGTCCCTGAGATTGTGCGTTTTGAAAAATTTCCGAAAAATTTCCAAAGTTCCAATTATGGAAAAAAAAAATGGCCAGCGGTTTCCTTGTGTTTTTGATGGAAAAGTCCCTGAGATTGTGCGTTTTTGAAAAATTTCCGAAAAATTTTCAAAGTTTCAATTATGGAAAAAAAAAAAATGGCCAGCGGTTTCCTTGTGTTTTTGATGGAAAAGTCCCTGAGATTGTGCGTTTTTGAAAAATTTCCGAAAAATTTTCAAAGTCCTAGATGAGTGAAGAAAATTTTTGAAAAAAATTTCCAAGTCTTTGATTTGTGAAAACAAAACGGCCAGGGGTTTCCTTGCAATTTTAGTGGAAAAGTCCCTGAGATTGTGCGTTTTGAAAAAAATTTCCGAAAAATTTTCAAAGTCCTAGTGAAGAAAATTTTTGAAAAAAAAATTTCTTCCGAAAAAAACAAAAATTCAAAGTGCAGATTTCGAGAGAGTATTGTTTGTTTTTTCAACAATTATTGGAGGGTTTGTTTGTGATTCGTGACAAATTGTCTGAATTTAAGCAGAACCAGTGTTTGGTTATTTACTCGTAAAATTCCCTTTCCCTTGGACAATCGACAGGCCATTGCGGAGAAGCGCCGAGGGTCCGGGTTTACGTCAATCGCGAATCTCAATTATATGTAAAGGGTAAGTCGGCTTTCAAGACTTTTCTTTCAAAAAGGATACTCTACCCACCTTTATTACATATAAAGCGGAATTATCAAATGACAGAAGGGCGTTAGTTTTCCTTGTCTATGTATTTTGCAGAACGATGCTGGCTTATGGCTCCACTAACAAGGAATTTATTTTGTATCATGAACAAGATTTGTAACTGTTGAATTGTATTTTTATTGTGGCTCATTCTCTCTAATAGTTGCACTTGGAAAGTAAACCATTGTGGTTTTGGATCACTATGTGATGTTTGAGATGTCCGAAAAGAAGTAAACGTTGATTGCGCACTTTGTGATAGAATACCGGTACTTAAAATTTGTCGAGTGACGATTCGTAAAACTTGTAATTTAACACCGAATGGCTTTAATGTGACACAGTTGTTTTAGATTTGACGCTATGGTTTGTAGAACAGCTATGATTTATTGGAAGAAAACATTGTTATTCAAAGGTTAATACAAAACAAGGCATGAAAACAGAGTGAAGGAGTACAAGATTATTTCCAATTTGACCTCCCGATGGACGATTAATTACCAAAAAAAACCCACGTTGCGCCAGTGCTAACATATGGTTAAACCGGGAATCGAACCTGGTTATTAAATTGGCTTAGCTCAGATAAAATGGTAGAGCAGGCGACTCGTGTACTATCAGGGGCGGGCAGCTTCTTTGGTCATCAGGCTCGTCCATCGGTTAGGAGGTCAAAGGGTAGGTTTATCACATAATAATAACACATGGGTAGTAAGGCACAAGGTATATTAAATGTCTCGAGAAATACAGGTTGACATAGATCTCCCTACTAACTCTCTCTACTAATTTATGACGACCGGATCAAGCGTGGATTCTACATGAATTTACGAGAATTGAACACAAGAAAAGGGGATAGGTTGAAAGCTTACGATTCGTCTTGAGGAGTGGTATGGGGCATCATGTTGAGCCAGACGTTCCCGCGCTCACAGGCGGCGGGACAGTTGAGGCAGAGATATGCACTCGGGGTTTTACACGGGAACGGGACTCCATTGAGTTAGCTCGAGCCGTAATAGTAAACATGATTGTAAGTCGATTAGCGAAATGCCTCTAGTTTGGAAACTGTTACGAGATCGCGTTCGTTATTGCGTAATTTATGCAAGTCATTGGCGGGTAGATCGTTTCCGCGAGCGACCATGCGGTCAAGGCCGAGGTCGGAGCTAGACTGTCGGAGCGCGGCGAGGCGATTAGCTTGTGGCCGCGGCGCTGTGTGTGGTCTGTGCCGGTCACGTATTTTGACCATCTGGCGGCGTGTTCGACACACGCGGTGAGGGGAAGTTGGGGCAACCATGCCCTATTTAACAATAGGGAGACTGTATTACGTAACACTACATAATGACAAAAACGAACAAAAAAACTCCACAATCACACATACATCCACCATAACTGATCATTACACTTTAATCCTTAACATACATTCAAAGACCATCCGTCCATAGACTCAAAATCAATCCTAAAATAAACATATTATATACTATGAAAAACTGAAAAAAATACTACAAACAGAAACTTGGAAATCATCATATAAGACTGAAGACTGAAGATGTTGCTTGGAAATATTTACTGAAAACCTTCAATTAAAAATACAAAACCACAACTCAGTAAAAAGTGTTACAAATTGCCCATATCCTCCATTAATCAAGTATCCCTACGACTACAAATCATAGAAGATACACCATCACATTGATCACGCAGCAATATAGTGTAAAACAGGCTTTGGTCACGTGCAATCAGGAGGATAACCTTAAATGGTGATCGACGGAAGAGAAATGATTAGCTAAAGAAGAGGTGTAGAGATGAAACAGGAGGGCTAGCAGGACTACATATCGAGACTGCATTTGATTATGGAAAATTCCTCACTTTAGTTGTAGTAGTCGTGAGACGAACCGTGGTGATTACCCACACATAGCAGCAAGGCAGAAAGCTTTTTTATTCTGGAGGGTTAAAAGACGCGATGCATCGCGATGGTGACACGAGAGTAGCAACACAAACGTCATACATCAGTGCATAGCAGTAAACGCTTTTAAATATATGGTACCTCTAACAAAAATAATGAAACAGAGGCAGTAAATTCCATCATACAATTTTTAAATACTATAGTTTAAGGCTAATTTAGTAATATTATGGATAACCTTGTTGCCAAATAAATGGTATATCAGAATAACTGTGTAAAGTGTTTTCATTTTTAAGGTTCCTTGAGAGATGGCCAGAACACAAAATTTCTGAGATCCCAATTCTGGGACGTTCGCCGTTGTATAATGTTATATATATATATATATGTTTTTAACAAAACCTGCATGTATCACCACAATAAAATTAAGTAAGTTTATAAGACATAGGGAAAACTCCATCAACAAGTAAAAAATAGTCTTTATGACCTTTCCCTGATACAGTTTAAAAAAAACTATATAAACATCTGCTCTAATATTACTAAATCGGTTAAGCAAAGTTACTTCCGAACTAAAATAGATGAATACAATAATAAACAAAAATTAATCTGACAAATCATTAAAGAAATCACCAAAACTAACTAAAACAAAATAAACCCGATAGCGGTATACTCTCGTTCAGCAAAAATATACACCAACTAGCAAACTACATAATCAATGTTTTTGCAAACACGGGCTCGAATTTAACGAACAAAATAACCATACCTCTAAACTTTAACTCGAACATAAACGAACACTCAAATTGTCAAAGGAAGAATTTTGCGCTATAACCAACTACTAAACACAAACTAACACTAAATTTAAACCTGTTGGTGGGTTTCAAACCATCTTCATCTGGTATTGATGGAATCACAATGAAAACAATAAAATACTTATAAGACGAACTTTTTAAACCTATACTCTTCCTAATAAACAAATCCATTACGGTAAGCAGATTCACAATTCAAAATAGGGACTAGCACATTAATTTTTAAATCAAGTTATCATAAAGACATCAATAATTATGGACCAATCACTATTCTAAATACGTTATCTAAAATCTTAGAAACAACTATCAAAAATCAACTAATCAATTACTTAGAATCAAACAAACTATTATTCCATGGACAATTTAGCTTCAGAAAAAATCTAGAAACATAAGAAATTGAATATATTAAAAATTCTCTAGAACATAAAGCATAAAAATGCATTGACAAATCTCACGACATCTCTAAAGCCTTCGACACAATAAATCTCTCACATCTTTTTTTAGCCATAAAATATATAGATTACTGACATTTTAAAAAAGTTATACGGAAAATGGAAAGCAAACGATAAAACTTAACAACATAACCGGCGAGTTTATTGATGTCAAATTCGGGGTGCCTCAAGGAAGTGTTCTGGATCCAATTCTCTTCTAAATTTACATTAATGACCTTTGCCACAAAGAATGTGAAGGCGAAATCATAATTTTTACGGATGATAAATTCGGATGATCTAATTAATAGGAATAATTGAAAAAAAATTAAAAGACTTAATGAAGATGAAGATAAGGCGTTGCTCGGAGTTATGAATAGTTTGGGGTAAAGTTTTGAGGTTGTCAATTCTAGTAGTAACTGGATATGGTTTAGGTTTTATGGTTAAGGTGGAAATTATATTTTATGAGTTAGTGAGTGGTTATGGTCCTTGGCTATGAATCCGGAAGTCGTGTGTTCAAATCCCAGCGTGCAAAAGTAAAATTTACTTTATTGATTAATGTTTTTTTACAATTTAATCATATAAAAGTATTAATTACTTACCTTCCAGAGTGGTAGACAATTTCAGTATCGTTCTGGTATAAAGCCAACATTCGGAATGGAAACGTCGGTTAAAATGGCTGTAGCCGTGTTTAAATAGCCAAATATTTCCCCTACCTATCTCCACCCCATCTCCTTGCCAATCCTACTACCTTCAGCCGCCTAACATACCCCAATTTCTATGACATAGTCTCATTGGATCCAGACTGTTGGGGGTAGTTGGAATTCTTGCTTGGTGCTCATAAAAAGAGTGAAAATAAATAAAACGAAATAAACGTGCAATATTTTTACTAAACATGTTCATAATTTACTATTAAAAAATTCTAATTAGAGTTGTGCATCTGTATTGTAACTCTGGTCAAATGAAATCCGAATTAACAATGTAAGTTTCGTTTTCAACTTTATTAACTCTTGTCATGCCAAGATGCCAAACAAAACGTCTGTAACCAAGTGGGTCTTCTGACGACCCCATGCATTTTTCTTATGGGCTTCTAAACTATAGAAATCCCAATTATTATTCAGTCAATTATTAAGAATTATTGGGAAGACATACATAAAATACTAAAATTATATGTCAAGTATTTTAGCTAATATAAAGAGGATAGTAATTTTGGGTACTGCATACTCCCCCACTTGGCTGCGAGATAGTTAATTTTAACTGAAAAAAGTACCTACTTTTAATATTATATCTTAATTGCCATTTTCAAAATTTGAACTCATGTGTCAATAATTCAGATTATCACATTATTTTTTGTAGGTTATATAAAAATATTATAAGCATTAGATACTTATTTTATATTTAAAGAAAAAACGTAATAACATTACCTCAGGTAAGGGTTGAACGGGCTGAATGTGTATTCCTGTAATATCTATGAACGTGGGTACAACTGGTCTACTAAACCCAAGAGCGGGGTGAGCATTTGCCAAAACCAGATCTGGTTTATCATCCTCGTCCCATAGATTTCCACGTCGGTCTCCAAAGTGTTTCTTCAAAATATTATCATGGTCTCGAAAAAAAATATTTCTGTAATGATATCTAAACCAAACTCCATACTTGGCACGTTCCAATCGATCGTGAAATGATCTTGGAAAAAGCGTTTTTTCAAAATGGGAATCAGGATATAATACGAAATGTGGAGTATTCCCAATAATATCATGATTCACAAACATCTGGTCCATCGAAGAAATACCAATCATGGGAACGTTTAACAATCGACCGAGTGCATTAACAGCCGGAATTATGGAATATTCGATAATCAATAAGTCGTACTTCTCGGTTCCGCCATTGAAAATGCTTTGCATCTCCGGCGTTGAAAAAACCGTGTCCACGATATCCAAAATCAGGTCAAAGAACATTTTCAAAATATCTTCGAGCTCAAGTTTTCGTTCGCTAGTTTTGTAGAAACTTAACTTTTCATTCCATTTTTGGTACAGGCATTTCCAATCGTATTCTGTTACATTGGGGTGGTGTGTATAGGTTGGGTCTGTGGTACCTATTACAAGCTGGTGTCCCCTTCGGGCCAATTCTTGTGTCAAAGATCGGTAAACCACCTGATGGCTGAAGGATGGAGTTCCAAAAATACACAAAATCCTTGCACATGTTGATGAATTAACAGCCAAGATAATTAATAGAATACAGCACGTAAGTCTGGGCGATACCATGGTTGACAAATGAATAAGTGCGCGTTGCGTCTACATAAGCATGACAGTCGTTATCAGATGAACGCTTCAAAAAGTTCGTAGAAATGATTAGTTAAAAGTTTGTAAATAAATTTCATAATTTTAATCTCACAGGAGTTTGTTTAGAATATTATTATTAACCCTTAAATGCATGATTTATTAAATTTTCTGGAAAAAAATATATTTTGTAGATATTTACATGCATATGCAAGGAAATATAAAGAATTTATTTTATTTGTAATTTTTTAATGATATTTGATTGAAAAAAAATTGTTGCAAATTTACAACACCATGTATTTAATAAAAAATAATATGAACAATTTACGTATGAAAAAAAAATAAAAAACCTAAAAAATATTCTCAAAACTAATAAGTGTACCGGAAAAATACGAGTTATTACATATAAGTGTTGTATTATTGTATCTACTTACCTAAGAAAATCTAAATAATAACAGCAAAACCAAACTGTAATTCTAACCTCCAACCAATTTTCGAGAATCTTCACTTTGTTGAAGAAAAAGTGACATTTGACATTCGCGAAAGAAAAAAAAGGTGATGCCACTCGATAAAATATATTACCGTGAACTTGATAATTCTAAAACGGCATGCATTAAGTATACACCAAAGAGTTAAAGGTGGTTTGAACGGTATGTTGCAGTTTTACAACAGTATGCATTTAAGGGTTAAAAAAAATAATTAATAAAAAGTTATTATATTTATTTTTTAATATTATCTTAGTTTGTTTTGAATATATTTTTTTTATGAAGCGGATTATATCGAAAATTGTGCATATATTAAATTTTAAGCTCAAATCCCTGCGCGCTGATATAAATTTCATTAATTTATTTATAAAAATTTAACATTTTATTTATTTTTATAATGTATGGTGTATTCGTGGTACGTTTAAGAGTATTGGATACTTTCATTATCGCTCTGGTAAGAAACCACCATTCCGAATTGAAGCGTTTCATGTAATGGATTTAATCGTGTTTGGTGAAAAAATCTGAATAGTTATATAAATCCCCCACCTTTTCCACTATATCCCTTCCTTTCTACTACCTTCAGCTCCACAACATACCCCGATTGGCGATGTCATAGTCCCATTGTCTCCAGACCGTTGGGAGCAATTGGCACTGCGCGGTACTTACATAAAATAAATACATGTATATTTTTAGATTAGCTCAACATAGGAGGTTCTAAGAAATATAATGGCCCATGTTATTGTTGAGGATGCTGTGTAGAGGGTATTTTAAGGAAATAAATTAGAGGAAGTTCTGGGAAAGCAACAGGTATGAGGGGTGGTGGGTCAATAGAGTCCCGTAGGAAAAGTCAAGGTTTCCCTCAACCAGTGTCTCTTGATCCTGCCCACTAAGCAGTAGGTGGGTAGACGCATCCGTCGCCAACACTTACAAAAACCTCATCTCATGAACTCGGACTCCCATGTTACGCATAAACAAAACTAAGCTAAACATAGCAAACCAGTTGGGGTGACCTATAAGCAGAGGTGTTGGTTATGTAATATGAGCAGCGATACCCATACCCGCCTCCAAAATGGAAAAATAATATTTATTAATAAATATAAAACAAAATAAACTTGCAATATTTCCGTACAATTATAATTATCAAAAATACTAATTTCGGTGGTGAGTCTGTGATTGTAACTCAGGTCCACTGAACTCCAATTTGATTTGTATGATAAACTGGAGCTTATTGTTTGAATTCAGGCAAGCGATAAAGTATAATATTAAAACCTAAAAATATTTTATTTGTCGTTTTCAAAATTTTAACTGATGTGTCAAGAATTCCGACTATCGCGTGATTTTTCACGGGGCTGCCGTATGAATATAATAATATTGGAAGCAATTTTTACCTACTGTGGATATAAACACAATAAATATAAGTGTAAGAAGAATATATGATGAGAATGTGATTGGTAAAATAAGTTGCGGACGCTTGAGGAAGACACGGTACGATCAAGTGAACCAAATACTTGAGTCAGGCCACGTCAAGAGTCGGAAAAACAGAAGAGCATGTATGAGACAACGAATGAATTTGGATATGCCACAAGGAGTGTGTGACAAAATCAAGTTCTCCTGCAGAGAAACGGCGTGATGGTTAGTTAATTATTAAGTTTGTTATTAACATTACCTCAGGTAAGGGTTGAACGGGCTGAATATGTATTCCTGTAATATCTATGAACGTGGGTACAACTGGTCTACTAAACCCAAGAGCGGGGTGAGCATTTGCCAAAACCAGATCTGGTTTATCATCCTCGTCCCATAGATTTCCACGTCGGTCTCCAAAGTGTTTCTTCAAAATATTATCATGGTCTCGAAACACAACGTTTCTGTAATAATATCTTAACAAAGCTCCATACTTGGCACGTTCCAATCGATCGTGAAATGATCTTGGAAAAAGCGTTTTTCCAAAATGAGAATCAGGATATAATATGAAATGTGGAGTATTCCCAATAATGTCATGATTCATAAACACCTGATCCATCGAAGAAATACCAACCATGGGAATGTTTAACAATCGACCGAGTGCATTAAAAGCAGGATATGCAAGATATTCGATAATCAATAAGTCGAACTTCTCGGTCCCGCCATTCAAAATGCTTTGCATCTCCGGCCTTGAATAAACCGTGTCCACGACTTCCAAAATCAGGTCAAAGAACATTTTCAAAATATCTTCGAGCTCAAGTTTTCGTTCGCCAGTTTTGTAGAAACTTAATTTTCCATTCCATTTTTGGTACAAGTATTTCCAATCGTGTTCTGTTACATTGGGATGCTGTGTGTAGGTGGGATCCGTGGTGCCTATTACAAGCTGGTGTCCCCTCCGGGCCAATTCTTGTGTCAAAGATCGGTAAACCACCTGATGACTGAAGGATGGAGTTCCAAAAATACACAAAATCCTTGCACATGTTGATTAATTAACAGCCAAGAAAATAAATAGAACACAGCACGTAAGTCTAGACGAAAGCATGGTTGATAAATGAATAAATGCACGTTGCGGCGACATAAGTATGACAGTTGTTTTCAGATTGTTACATCAAGTTCATAGAACTGATTAGTAAAATGTTGGTATTTTTATTTCATAATGTTTACCTTACTTACCTACAGGGGTTTGTTAGAGTTTTTTTTAAATCTGTGAAGTTTTATACCTACGACAAGAACGCTACATGATATTTCGGAAATATACGTAGTTTTGCGGTGATTCTACCATTGTACTCTGTAGTGTTTACATAGACTGCTGAATTTAGAAATGACAGAACATCCACAGAAGTTGACGTTACACAAATGTTCCTTTAGTTAATATAGTATTACAATATAAAATTTCTAAAACCACCCAGAATACAACATAATAAAAATATACTCATCTCGAGTCATACACAATGCTCCGGCTTCAATCATTAATCAATTCATCGGTTCAAACAGTCACCTACAACCATTAAACCTACTTGCAATTAGTTACCGAAACCCAAATTCACCAGACCAGAACTACCGCATTTGAAAATATGCCTTGCTGGGAAGACATTTCAAAGAAATTTTTATTATTTTTTATTTGAAATTCAGCTCATATTCGAAATCGCCTTCTCTTTTAAGACTTATACAGGGTGTTAATGGACGTACTTGACTTGCTTTAACAGCGATTCCTGACAATATTTAGAGTAACACGTAAATTAAATTTTGGTGTCCGGTGACTTTCTTGATGTTTTATTTTTATTCTTTTTATGTCATTCCCATGTGACTTTGTTCACTCAGCCGAATAATTGCTCAACCCCTCACATCGACCCTAGCTGTCCGATTCCTCACTGATTTTCTATATTTTATTAGAAAACAAAAACAAAAAAGTCACAGGAGATCAAAATTCTATTTTCATTTTTTATTCCGAATAATGTCAGGAATCACTGGTTAAGATAGGTAAATTATGTCCCCTAACACCCTTTATAACTAGTATCAATTAAAAGTAACAATAATGAACATAGACATAGTTGAACGAAATGTATTGAAAAATGTTATATAATATATATCTATACATAATGCTATTATATAAAGAAGTTGGTTTTGTTTTTTTTTTTATCTATAGTTTTATTTTGAGAATATAGGAAAAAAGTTAATGCCTACATGAGATTTTGAAAAACCTCTTTTTCCCACCCCTAAATCTTGGTGTAATTTTGCGCACTTGACACTCAAAATAAGTGGAAAATTAATGTTCACACCTGATTACGATAAACCCTGCGTCAAGTCCGGGTAACACCGAGAACTTCTGCAAGTTATAAAAAAATATCGTACTTCAACTTTGAATTCAGTTACATCAACTTTTTGAACTCCCCTCGAATATTACCAATCCACACAAATAGTGATGCAAGGCAAAACGGGTTATCTTTTATTTACGTTTTACACACAAGAATTAATGTGAACGTACGTACACATAAAGGGCTATACAATTTCGTAGAATATAATAAAAAACAATTGTATTTGGAAACAACTCAATATTGTAGACAAAATCAGTCTGGAGATTATTCCCTCGGGACGGAATTTTAATTTCTGAACCATTGGAAGGATTGTAAAAAATCTCTATAAAATTTTATATTTTTTTGGAATTTTCATTTGTGACAAGAATTTTTTTTAAAGTTTTTGAACTTCCATATTTTAAATTGTATGTATTGCACTTATACTAAAATGCCTAATAAAATATGCAACTGTTTGTATACAATGTATAATACCCTTGAAATGGAAATATTGAGCAATAATTTTTCGTTTTAATTTCCATTTAAATTTACGATTTTAAGTCTATGAGACAATAAATAAAAATAATTGCCTTGTGGGCTTACAATCATAAATTTATATGCACTATCTTAACGATACAACTTGACACGTCCAAACCATGACTTCTTTGTTTGTTCATTGTGATAAGAGCACACTTTATGGATTTTTTGATTTATTTTTTTATAGTATTATTTCTTGGTGTAAATACGATAGTATTTTATGATAGATTTGTGAGTGGACAGGATACCTAATTAGAAAACAATTCAATAATTTTGTGAGTTAATACATGATACTATAACTAAACATAATAATTTCGATTGTCAGTGCGTGCGTGATTTGAAATTGGATTCCTAAGAAATGCTTAAATTATTTAACTTCAACAAACTAAAAAAATTCGAAATTGGAACTGATAAGTATAAATCATATCAGACACGTGACAAAGTACTCGTAGGTAACAAAATTATTTTATGAATTAATGATAATATTTTTTATTCCACAATAAACAAAATAAACAAAAGTCACGTGAATACAGTAAATTTAAAGAGATACAAGTAAATCTAAAAATCGATAAAAATAAAATTATGAATGATTACGTAGGGCATGGTCTTGAGTGAGCTCAGTCCCATCACTTACTCGGGAATCAGGAGTGGTATATCAGTATGGCGCTTGGTGCTGGTAGGCTGCGTTCACCACTGTGTTGTCGGAGGCCATTATCAACATCCTGGCTCCAGTGACCCGGTGTCTCAGGCCAGACCTAGTTCTGTAAATATGGTTGAAGCGCTGCTGTATCTACCGTATCCAAGTTTAATTTTATTTTTTTATTATACTGGATTCGGAGTCGTTCCATCGAGCATGTTCGGTAGTGATACCGTATCTCACACTTATATTGCCTAGTACAAAATGCATTAATGCTTTTTAAAGTATACTAAGGGTGTAGTTCTGACAAAAAATAAAAATAAAAGAGAGATGGATGAATTATTTCGAGGAAGTCTTCGAAAACGAAGTGAGTGACAGTGATTCCAGCGGCGAATCAGATATGAATGACGATGGAGTGAATGTTACCAAAATTAGCATGGATGAGATAGAAAGCTCGATTAAATGTATGAAGAATGGTAAGGCTGTCGGGTTTGACAATATTGCTGCTGAATATTTTAAAGGAGGTAGCCGTATAATTCTCACATGATTGTGCAATCTTTTTAACCAATGTTTAAAGGAAGGTTATACGCCTTTAGATTGGAGAAGGGCTGTGATCATGCCATTATACAAAGGTAAAGGGTCACGTATGGAATGGGGGAATCATAGGGCTATTAGCCTGTTAAGTTCAGTGGCAAACTGTACGGTAGAATTTTGATTGAAAGAGTAAGAAAGGAAACAAAAGATAAAATATGGGATGTGCAAGGTGCTTTTATGAGTGGTAGGGGGTGCATGGACCAGATCTTCTCATTGCGTATGCTCGTAAAAAACCAGAAACTTTTCTGTGCCTTTGTAGATCTACAAAAAGCATACTATCGAGTCGACAGGAAAAAGCTATGGAAGGTGTTGTACAAGTATGGAGTGAATACAAATGTGACCCAGGCAATTGCGTCTCTGTATGAGGGAAGCGTTGCATGTGTTAGGGTGAACGGTGATTTTACGGGGTGGTTTGATATCACAAAAGGTGTTAAACAAGACTGCGTAATGTCACCGTGGTTATTCAATCTATACATGGATAATTGTATGCAAGAATTTAAAGAGGTGGGATTGGGTGCGAATTTGAATAATTTGAAAGTATTTTGCCTGTTATATGCTGATGATGCGGTGCTGATTGCTAATAGTATAGAAGATCTACAGTCTCTCGTGTCTAGGATGAACGAAGTATGCATGAAGAATGAGTTAATGATGAATGTAAGTAAGTCTAAAGTAATGGTGTTTGAAAGAGAGAGTACGAAAACAGTGTGCAATATAATTGTGAATGAGGAATACTTGGAGCAGGTGGATGAGTTTGTGTATTTAGGAAGTATGTTTACGAGAGATGGGAAGGCCGACAGAGATATTGAAAGAAGGGTAAATGCAGGTAATTCCGTTAATGGAGGACTGAACGCCGTTGGCGCTAACAAAAAATTGTCCAAAGAAGCGAAGTTAGCAGTCCACAACGGAGTGCTGGTACCTACCTTGATGTATGGAAGTGAGGCATGGAACTGGCAAAGAAAGGATGAAAGTAGATTGAATGCTGTTGAAATGAGATCCCTGAGGCGTATGTGTGGTAAAACCATGTTTGATCGTATGAGGAATGTGGAGATCCGCAAAGAGTGCAAGGCTGATGTAAGCGTAATGAGTAAGATTAAGAACGGGACGCTTATATGGTTTGGGCATGTAGAGCGAATGAGCGAAGATAAGAGTGTAAGGAGGATATATGATGCAAATGTGAATGGTAGCAGAAGTCGGGGACGCCCGAGGAAGACATGGCACGATCAAGTGAATCAGATACTCGAGTCGGGCCATGTCAAGAGTCAGAACAATAGAAAAGTATGTATGAGATGATGTATGAATGTGAATGAGGCAAGGAGTGTGTGCCAGGACCGAGTTGTTTGGCGGTCCGTCCTCTCTGCCTACCCCTGCGGGGAAACGGCGTGATGGTTAGTTAGTTTGTTAGTTAGTTCTGATTATTTCTTATCAACAAAAAAATATAATTATTGTAACAGACGTACTGCTCCAATATCAGCTGACGTCGCACCATATTATTAATTTGCTATTTGCCCTGTTATTAAAGTAAAATATACTGCCGAAAAATGTAAAATGTAGAAATTTGTAAAATTGCTATATAAAATTGTAATGTAAAATTGCTATGTAAAATTGTTATGTAAAATGTAAAATTGTTACAATAAACGAAACGTCGGAGCTTGGCTAGAGGTATACGGGCAGAGAAGTAATGTGAGAGCTGGTAAAATCATATTCATATTTTAATTCGGGCACGATTGTTAGAACCGTGCCAAAACGTAGTGGGGAGCCGTGCCGTACGCCATGCGCCGTCATAGCGTCACAAATGACCGGTGGTACGCCGTCATTACGTCCCACGGGCACGGTTCTGAGGATCGTGCCCAAACAAAGAAACTACCGAAACCGAAACTACCGGCCGAGCGGCGGTAGGCGGCCCGGGGGGGCGCCGCGATAGCGTCGCTACACGGCTCACGGATTCCAGGAATCAAAGAGAAAGTGGGCCCGTGTGCGCGTCGCGCGCCCGCTGGCGGCTATAAAACGGGCAACAGGCCCTCAAAACGTCAGTTAGCCAGCAACCACCACCAGCTCTACACCTCTCTCTCTGCTCTGCCTTCTACCTCGCTCCGACTTCTGCTTCTACTCGCCTTCTTTCACTCTGACCCCCGCTTCACCCTGGACCACGGACTTGCCTACCCCTTCGGACCAGACCCGGAATCAGCATCAAGGACGCGAAAACAGCATTCGGACCAGCTACAACGGCATCAGAGACGGCCCCGTTCTACCCCTCCACGCCACTGAAGGAAGACATCTTACGCCTCCACAGATTGGGATCACCGGCCCTATCTACAGTCTTGTGTGTCACGATTACGTCTGATACATAAGTGGTCCTTCGACGCCGGATCTTTCTGTGGATAAGATGTCACCTTCACTGCGCTCTGGGAAGAACAGCGCTGACTCATGGATTCATCGCAGGGAAGCGATGATCCCACACCGACCGGGGCGGCCACAGCCGCGCCCCCCGGACTCCGGCCAACCGCCCCCCTGGCCCCCTCTGATCCCCGAGCGGACCTACTGCCTGGTCCCTCTGGCGCATCACCACCACAGACGCCCCCTGCCGCGGCCGACGTCTCGTCAAGAAGCGAGGCTTCCAGCGAGGACACGCTCCGGCAGGCGCAGCTCGAGCTGAGAGCTGAGAGGCGGCGCACCCAGAAGCTGCAGGACGACCACGCCCGACAGATGGCAGAACTTGTCGCCATGCTGAAGGGCCTCACGCGGACCGCTTCACCTGCAGCCTGGCAACCCGACGGAGCCTATCCCGGAAGCCAGCCATCTAGCGGCCCCGGGCAAAGCTGGGGCTACGCACCCGAGGCGCACACCACTGGCCCACGGGTGGGCCTGCCACAGACTGCGGCGCCCTCTAGCGGCCCCAGTCACAGCCTTGCCTACACAGTGGGGGGAGAGCCCACTGTTTCGCAAGCTACAGCACCACGGGTGGGTCTTCCACAGACTGCGGCGCCCCCGAGCGGCCCCAGTCACAGCCTTGCCTACACAGTGGGGGGAGAGCCCACTGTTTTGCAAGCTACAAAACCACGGGTGGAATACCTACCGACGCCGACGCCGGCGCCTCCGGGCGTACCTAGTCAGGGGTACGCAGCGGAGGCGCAAACCACTGGCTCATGGGTGGGCCTTCCACAGACTGCGGCGCCCCCGAGCGGCCCCAGTCACAGCCTTGCCTACACAGTGGGGGGAGAGCCCACTGTTCCGCAAGCTACAGCTCCACGGGTGGAATACCAGCCGACGCCAGCGTCCCCGGGCGTACCTACTCAGGGGTACGCAGCGGAGGCGCAAACCACTGGCCCACGGGTGGGCCTGCCACAGACTTCGGCGCCCTCTAGCGGCCCCAGTCACAGCCTTGTTTACACAGTGGGGGGAGATCCCACTGTTCTGCAAGCTACAGCGCCGTGGCTGGATTACCAGCCGACGCCGGCGCCCCCGGGCGTACCTAGTCAGGGGTACGCAGCGGAGGCGCAAACCACTGGCCCACGGGTGGGCCTGCCACAGACTGCGGCGCCCTCTAGCGGCCCCGTCACAGCCTTGTTTACGCAGTGGGGGGAGATCCCACTGTTCTGCAAGCTACAGCGCCGTGGCTGGATTTCCAACCGACGCCGACGCCGGCGCCTCCGGGCGTACCTAGTGAGAGCTACGCAGCGGAGGCGCAAACCACTGGCCTTCCACAGACTGCGGCGCCCCCTAGCGGCCCCGGTCACAGCCTTACGCACACAGTGGGGGGAGAGCCCACCGTGCCACAAGCTACAGCCCAGCCTAGCGATATCATTGGGAGCTCGCGCCGCGCCGTGAGGGCTCAAACCGGGACGGAGAAAAACCATGCTGCGGATCCACTCACGGACGGCGCTTCCCCAGGCGCCGCGACGCTGCGAGGTGGACCAGAGCCGCAGTACGGCTATCCCGGTGTGACCCGCGGGCCCGCACAGTTTCCAGCATTTGCCCCGAGCGGAAACTCGCAGCCCCCCGCTGACGGATACGGGGCCTGCAACCGAACGGATGAGGCAGCGAGGCAGACACGAGACTGGGTGCATCAAGGGAGTGTCCCTCTCGCCCAGGTGACGACCATGTTTGCCGACGCCCTCCGGCAGTCCCAGGCCGGTGGCACACCTCGCTACCATCCCGAAGATGAGCGGATGGCATCCCTCATCGCCCGGCAGTCCAGCGCAAAGGACTTGCCGCCCTACGCTGGTGACGCAATAGAGTGGCAAGCCTGGAAGGCGCAATTCCTCCAGTCGACGGCCACCTGCGGGATGACGGCGGCCGAGAACCTGATGCGGCTGCAGCGTGCCCTGAAGGGAAAGGCACGAGAAGCCGTCAGCCCTCTCCTCCTGGACCCGGCGCAGGTGCCGGAAATCATGGACGTACTGGAGCATCGCTTTGGGGGCGCGCACTCGGTTGCGGCGGTCATGTTCGACCGGATAAAGCGGCTAACCCGACTACAAGAGGACGCATCGACCGAGGTTCTGGTGGAGTTCTCGGTCACGGTGCAGAACATCGTGGCTTCACTGGGGAACCTGTCGGGTGATTACCTCTCCAACCCGGCCCTCCTCAGCGAGATCGCCTCGAAGATGCCGTTAGCCCTACGCCTCTTGTGGTTGGGTAAGGTAGCCGACCAGACGCACGCGGCCACCGTGGTGCAGCCTGCCGCGTTCCTGAAGCGGCTGACCAACGCGGTGCCGCGGTCGGGCCTCACCGACAATAGCCGAGCAGCGCGGCACCGGCAACAATGCCGCCGGGGACCATGTCGCAGCACGCCGCTTGCAAAGAGTGTAGCCGAGCTCCACGGGGGGAGTGTAACGGACGTACTGCTCCAATATCAGCTGACGTCGCCCCATATTATTAATTTGCTATTTGCCCTGTTATTAAAGTAAAATATACTGCCGAAAAATGTAAAATGTAGAAATTCATAAAATCATATTCATATTTTAATTCGGGCACGATTGTTAGAACCGTGCCAAAACGTAGTGGGGAGCCGTGCCGTACGCCATGCGCCGTCATAGCGTCACAAATGACCGGTGGTACGCCGTCATTACGTCCCACGGGCACGGTTCTGAGGATCGTGCCCAAACAAAGAAACTACCGAAACCGAAACTACCGGCCGAGCGGCGGTAGACGGCCCGGGGGGGCGCCGCGATAGCGTCGCTACACGGCTCACGGATTCCAGGAATCAAAGAGAAAGTGGGCCCGTGTGCGCGTCGCGCGCCCGCTGGCGGCTATAAAACGGGCAACAGGCCCTCAAAACGTCAGTTAGCCAGCAACCACCACCAGCTCTACACCTCTCTCTCTGCTCTGCCTTCTACCTCGCTCCGACTTCTGCTTCTACTCGCCTTCTTTCACTCTGACCCCCGCTTCACCCTGGACCACGGACTTGCCTACCCCTTCGGACCAGACCCGGAATCAGCATCAAGGACGCGAAAACAGCATTCGGACCAGCTACAACGGCATCAGAGACGGCCCCGTTCTACCCCTCCACGCCACTGAAGGAAGACATCTTACGCCTTCACAGATTGGGATCACCGGCCCTATCTACAGTCTTGTGTGTCACGATTACGTCTGATACAATTATGTTATAAAGAAAATTAACAATACATATATTTTTAATTTTGTTATATCTTAGGCAGACATTTTGCAATAACTCTCAGTTTCACAATAAATGCAATCATAATATGGCGTTTTTTTCACGGGTCTTCACTAGTATTATATAAAAATGGTAAGATTTGTTAGTTGATGTTGCTTAAGTTACGGTCATGGTACCGTATAATTGCTGTATATTACATACGTAATAAGTTACACACAACTTCTTAGATCGGCGAGTTGGTGTAGGTTAAGTTTTCATTGAATATATTAATAAGCTGATTCAGCAATGCGTGTTTTATTGATATACGTACATGACGTATTTTTTTAATCTTAGCTCTCGAGCTTACAAAAAATTCTCTGGAATCGGCATCTAATACAAAATGTGCATCATTTCATGTTTCACAAAAAAACTGGTCCATGTAAGAAATACCAAATATGGAAATGTTCAACAATCGACCGAGTGCATTATGCAGGCACTGAGCAATATTCAAGAATCAATCAGTCGAACTTCTCCATCCCGTTATAGAAAATGCTTTTCATCTCCAGCGTCGAGTACACCGTATCTACATATAGCAAGTAAGCAATGTCTAGGACGGCTTAAAAATGTATTAGACTTCATTTTTCATTCTCCAATTTCACGTAGCCTCTATCATCATATATTTGATAAATATTAAACTATTGTCGTGTGTGATGCAAAAACCGTTCGTTAACTCTACTAAATAAACTATAGCGCCCACAGATTCTTCAATACCAACATCAGAACTTCCAAATGAAGCAAGATCATTCTCAAGCTAAAGACCTCCCTTTTCCACTCCTCTTTTTCTTGTAATAAACACGTTTGTCGAGTACCAATCGATCGGTACACAACACACCTAATGACTAAAAGATGGCACTTGAAATATCCATGCCGATCATAGACATATGAATATTAGTAGACCTGCCCTAAGTGATTAAAAGCGTATTATCCCCACTCCCCATACCGGTTCCATTGGAGCCGGCTGTGCTCGCGTATGGCCTCAAGTGAAATTTGAAAACGTGACGTCATCATTCTTGTGCGAACTATGGTCGAGGCATCATCGGTTCATTTTACGAAATAACACGGCAAAATGTTGACTTGTACTATGAAAACTTGTAAAAATAGATGTGAAAAAGAGAATAAACCCAATTGTCGTATTACATTCCATATATAAGCATTATTTTACTTTATTTTAAGCATATTCACATCGTATAATATGAATCAGTTGTTACTATCACATCGAGAAACGTCTGGACGCGAAACACAAAGCTGGTTGGTTGCTGGGAAGTAAATTATGAACATTTATAAAAGTGTCTTAACTAAATACTTAAACGAAATATTCGACTCTGAAAATAGAAGAAATTTTTTGCCGAATTTGGACTTCGCAAATTTGTTCATAACGTGGCGAGTAATTTGCGCTCCCATGTAAAAATGTCTATTCATTCAAAAGCAGATTTTACTTTTAAGAACTAAATGGTGATATTATAATGCGAGATGCCTATTTACTGTCAGATTGATTTATTGACGAATCACAGTCAGCTTTACCCCCTTCGTTCTTCAACAGTTGATTTTACCCCTCGCCATTATCTTCTCGTCTATTAATTCCTATGTCTGTGATGCCGATGAATGAACAGCCAAGAAATAACCACAAAGCAGCACGTACAAATGTAAGTCTAGACGCAACCATGGTTGAACACCAAACGTGTTGCTGAGATAATTGCGTTATAAAATAACCATGTTACTACCAATCCCCTTAAAAAGCCATTTTTAAATTTTCTATATAAGAAATACTTTTTCAATTTGTATTTATATTGCATATACTGCTTTAAAAGCACACTCTAAAGACTAAAATACGTGTGTACCTTTCTCAGTATTAAGACTTAAAACTTACACTTTTTAATTTGTATTTACATTGTATGTATTGCTTTAAAAACAAATTCTGAAGATTAAAATATATGGGTACCCTTGAAGTCAAAACGTCAAACTATGCTCATGTGGACGTAAATTCTTTAATTTGAATGCAATATCTAATGATAAAACTGCTGTCACATTAACATGTGGATACATTGTTGCTTTCTTGTCATTGTAATATGGGCTGGGCTTTAAGAATTACTTCGTGTATATATTGACCGGTCGGTGGTCGAGTTGACATCGCGTTTGGGTCCCACCCAGGCGTAGTGTGTTCAATTCCTCGGCTGGCTAAGTCTTCCATCACAACACAAGCAACATTTTTAGCTTACTGTGGTGGTAGTAGGAGATTTTGATTGATTTTCTTTCTTTGTTGATTGTCTTTCTTTTAAAAAAAAAATATTAGTTTCTACTATTAATAGGTGTAAGATCAAAAATGATTGGACCGATTTCGAGTTATTGCATTGAAAACTATTTAAATTACACATTCTTATGTCTTAACTGCATACAATCTTCAAATGCCCGGATACAAAAGAACTACAATTATTTATTTTAATAATATTTTTTCCAGTGGTATAGGGGGGTGGGTGCAATGCTCTCTCTGTCATATAAAAAAGAATAGATACATAAGATTAATCTAAAAATAATTAAATAACATAGAGAAATTTAAAAATATGTATTTTGGTATGTACATGATGATATCAAATAGTCTGATAATAATCTGACGGATTGAGGAGTTGTACAGAAGAGATCCTGAGTACGAT
Organism: Hesperophylax consimilis; assembly: GCF_061612785.1. Lineage (NCBI taxonomy): Eukaryota > Metazoa > Arthropoda > Insecta > Trichoptera > Limnephilidae > Hesperophylax > Hesperophylax consimilis. Next base: position 31,909,293 of record NC_142844.1, on the reverse strand, counting down.
TCCCATTGCGACCGTGAAATTATGTTCTTTGGGTCTTGTTTTATATCACGTTGCGTTCAATTTTTTGGTAATTATTCGAGGTCGCTGGCCACGCTTAATGCAAGTCTTTTAAATAAAAACTTTTATTCTCCTTAATTACTATAAAAGGAAATTATAAATATTCGAGAAATATTTTAATTTTTGTATTTTAATTTTTAATTACGTAAAATGAAAATTCGCTTTCGTCGTATGGGATGACACCCAAAATAATTTATTTTGATGACATTGTCTTATGTTAGTATTCCTGATACCATATGAGTATAAGAGAGGAGACTTTCTTACCATTTACTCATTTAGATAGGTATTATTTTGGCAGAACTCAATAAAATAAAATTATGTAGGCATGTTTTATAAATAAAGAATTAAATTAAAAAAATATTGAATGCCATTTTCATTTTATACATTCTGATGTTATTATACCTATGGTCAAATGCCACACTCAAATGGTCAAGATTAGTTTTAGCAATTTTATCATTTTATAACATATTTTCCACTTAAAGTCACAGGGATAATATTAATGCTCTTTTTTTTGGGAAACCATAAAGGTTGCCAATTTTATCAAGGTGGTCTGTCACACGCCATATGCTGCTCTGCTCTCGTGCTCCCAGTCACCTGCCGGGCTCATAGCTCTTAGTTCCTACCTTAATGTATTGTTCAACGGAAGGGCTTCCCCGCGTGCAAACCAAAAAAAGTTTAGACTGTTACATAATATAACCAACAAACAAGCAGTCCATAAATAAGGTTAAATAAATAACGATTCATCAAATTTGAAAGTTAATTTTCAAGTTATGTGAAAATTCTATTCATATTCGGTTATGCTTACAGTGTTCAGCACTATTATTTATCTATCTGTTTTTGTTAAGCCAATTGAATTGTCTTGTCAACAGGTGCTTAAAGTTTAGTTACATATTCATTTTTATAAGTTATAATTTACATCTTATATCTACAGAATCAACATTTTTTCATACATATTAAAGTAAATGACGTGCATACTGGTAAGTATATAATATATGTTTTAAGCTCTTAATTAATACCTCCTTAATTGAGAAATACTCGTGTTCTCACCATTTTCCCAATGGATTTCATTGGATCAATTTTCCATTTTCTACCACTCTCACTTGGCGTTGCATCAAATGTACTTAGTTTCATAAATAATTAAAAGTTCTTTCTAGAACAGTAAATGGCAATCCAGCGCAGTCTATATCAATGTTGGGCAGTAATTTTCACAAATTTCAAAAACAAGCTTTGGTACAATTTGCAGACTGATTTCCCACGTGTACCCATCCTTAATCGAAATTCGTTATAATTTTACCCAACCGACAATTTAACTTCACCATAAAATTATCGAGATTTATTTCCCGTAATATTAAATAATTTTGGCGAAGACGACATGTTACTATTCATTTTCGCCTATTCTGTGTCAGTAATTCGTTATTTTCATAAAATGGTGTGCTACTACCTAATTAAGAGTACAAAAAAAATCTCATTCCATAACACAGACGGAGTGTCATTATTTCAATTTATTAATATTGGTTTCGTGTAATTGGAGCATATCTTTCGGCATTCGCGGAATGAGAGAGACTGCGGGCGGATATTCAAAACTAGAAAAACTTCTTAAAACTACGGTAATTTTCACAGGTTACAACTAGGAACATTATAAATAATATAAAATATGCGTATTAATTAAAAAAATTCGTAACCATTTCACATCTAGTATGTCTAGTAAAGAAAATCTATCATTGTCACTGTCTTATTAAAACACTCTCTTTAAATTTTGTTCGTAACGAAAAGTTTTAAACGCCTTAAATGTTGTGAACCTCCAAACAAAGTCGCATAAACCAAACTTTTCAAGAATCTTATAATATGGGGAAATTGAGAACAACAGATCCACGATTCGGGCAGACAATAAATGTGTTCTAAAATAAAAATTGCACTATTTAAAAGTTTAAAATTATCTTGGTGGGTTGGATATCTCGGAAGTTTTGTTTTTTATATTGACTCCACACAGAAAATAATTTTAAGGAGAAAAATATTTTTTCTTGGGGCATATGTCATATTTGGGGGTGCTGTGTGGCGGGTTTCTTTATGGAACGGCAGGAGAGGAAGATGTGGGAATGAAAAAGATATGGATGGGTAGGAATCAAGAGATAAATGTGACCAGGAGTGACTCCCTATAAAAGATCTCCCTCAACATGTCTCTATAAATCCATCCCGCCTCACAGTAATTCCGCCGCCAATTCTCACCCGATAAACCCGCGCACCGCTGCTAAGTCAACAAACTTATCAAACCACTTAGAATGACTTATGGCAGAGGTGTTGGTTATCCGATGAATGGTTTCCAGGCGGCGGTATCCATACCCGCCTTTCAAATTGAATGATATAACAGACTAAGGACGGGTTGTTTCGGAGAATTTGAACAATTCATCAAATTTCAACGTTCTTTTTCGGGTTCTGTAAAAGTCCTATTCAAGTTTTGTTATTATATCATTGTAGGCTAGTTGCTTGACAAAACTGAAATAAAAATAGAACTTGAAAAAATCTTTCACAGAATATGAAAATGAACGTTGAAATTTGATGAATTGTTCAGATTCTCCGAAACAACCCGTCCTAAGTGAAGTATGTCAAAACCAATAGAAGTAGAACTATCCTAAAAAAACCTTTCCATATTCAAACAACAACAAAAAATTTAATTATATTTTTAAAAAATTTAAGGGGGAGGACTATTTTAAAATTGGAATATAAATCATCACAGTAGGATATGAAAAACACTTACTTAGGACGGGTTGTTTCGGAGAATTTGAACAATTCATCAAATTTCAACGTTCATTTTCATGTTCTGTGAAAGATTTTTTCAAGTTCTGTTTTTATTTCAGTTTTGTCAAGCAACTAGCCTACAATGATATAATAACAGAACTTGAATAGGACTTTTACAGAACCCGAAAAAGAACGTTGAAATTTGATGAATCGTTTAAATTCTCCGAAACAACCCGTCCTTAAACTTTCAACAGTTTTAAAGACAGATGCATTAAAACAATTTCTGAATTTTCGTTTGCAAAAATGAAGTGACTCTTACAGAAGTTGGTATAATTATACTATAAACAATATGTTGTAGATATAAGTTGTGTTTTCCACAAAAATGTATCATACAGAATAGCACCAGAAATGTTACAATATTCTCTAAAAAACAGAATATTACGAATTTGTTATTTCTGGCTTGGGGAGGTAACCACCCCATTTAATAACAACGTGTCAATGTCTCAAACGTGTAACCTTAGAAGGGCGATTTAAAATAAGAAATTTTTCCCTTTTAAAAAGGCTGAAGTACTCATTTTGTAAAGGGTCGTTTAGTATTACTGAGGGACGTAATTCAAGGTTTACCTACCTTTAAAGCTCGTAATTCTATATCTTAGTCGCGTGTAGTTCACTGAAACTTGAATGGAATCGTTACCCCCGTGACGGAATGGGGCGAAACAATATTAAGAAGTATAATATTACTATAATATGGATCGGGCAGAGGCAAAATAAACAGCAAAAAAAACCTTTCAGTTTGCATCTGTCGCCGCTGTATTATTGATTTAATTTCTTTGTCATTCGTTCATTCAATTCAATATTAGCGGTAGTGCAGTGGCGAAACTGATGTTACATAAATTTAAATAAATATTTTTACTCACTTATGCACGAAATCGGTAGCATACTAGTAATTTATGTAGTAATTGTGACACGTGGGTACTTTATATGTTCATTTATTTTGCAAGGTGTACAATTTTAAGTTTTTGTCCGTTGAAATCCAAGACAAGAGAGATACAGTAAACAACGTACGTCCTATTTATACTGCCATACATGCTGTCTCCTTCAGGCATAGTCTTTTCCACATCCGAAAACACACGATGACCACAATTTAAAAATTTAAGAAAAAAACATATTTAGGAAACAAATACTTAAATGATATTATAAATAAACTGCGAAATACACATAAGATAAAATAATTAATTTCCCATTCAATAAGCAGCTTACACATAGTACCTACATTACAAACAAAAACAAAATAAACAAAAGATATTATAAGAAGATTAAAAAATATATGCGGACATTATCTGGTGACAAGAAAATAAAACAATATATATATTTTTATTACATAGTATTAGACATACCAAAACTTGACATGGGTGTAAGAAACATTCTTTAATATTTAAGCATACACAGTGGCTCAATAAACAACGCTCCTATTTGGACATAGTGTCGTCAGTACTGAGCATGTCTAGAATGCATAATTAAAATGATGAAAAACCTCTTGAGGCCTCCCTCCATACCGTATACAAAATTTTATATTAACACTTTTTCTCTTGTAGTAACTAGGCACTCTAGCTTTCTTGAAAAGGGTTTGTATTTATGAATAGATAAAGCTTTTTATAATCATTCGAACTTGACTATCTAAATCTTGACCATATCATTTTTTTTAAACTGTGATAATATTTTTTTGTACTGCACGGGAATCGAAACCCATTGTTTGTCTCTTAAAGTCGCGTAGCTTTTTATCTACATTAAATGTTCAGTTACGATGGTGAAAATTATTTGCTAGATTTGAAACAAATAACTAAACATTCTCATTAGCTTTTGTAATTAAAACAAACTATATCTGGTTTACTTATATATGTACATAACATTATTATAGAATTGCAGTTGTTTCCCAAAATCCGTTAAATGCAAGTCAAGCGCCGTTTGGGTTTGACTTTAATTACTTAAACTCGTGATTTTAATTGCGAAGTATCGCCGCAATGCAATTATGGCAACCATAAATGTGCCGGAATGCAAGCAGAAGGTTAGCTACCTCTGCGACCGGCATATGGCCGATGAAAGCTCAGTGGGCCAAAAGCGGCAGATGCAGTTCAGTGCCAGGTGTGGTGAACCCCAGGTGTTATTACTGAATTATATGTATATATTTAATAATCTAAAAAAAGAATGATTACTTATTAAAATGGATGTATCGGACGCAGTGATATATTTTCACGAGTAATTTAAGATATATTTGAATAAGTCACAAACACCCCGTTGTCAGGGGTTTATACGTTAAATTTATTTGAATTAAAAAATATAATTTTGTGAACATAATTTATCATGTGCCTAAATGTTATTTGGATGTTTTAAGATTTTACAAAACTTAATTACGAGTAAAAAAGCATATTTTTAGAACAGCTTTTTTTAAGAACAGTACCTACTACTAGATAGTGCTAATTTCTTCGGGGACTGCATTTCGGGTACTACTTGAATATACAATAACATTATGTGGAAATTTAAATGTGTGATTGTTGCAATTCCCCATAACTATTTAAAAAATAAATAATTAAATCAATTTATTATTATGACAAAATATAGATGAGGGCCTTTTCTGCTCAATATATATTTACGTATGTTCCCTAAACAAGCGAACTTACGACAAATCAGAAAATATTCAATGATTTATGTAGTCTTTTGGTGATAAAAATAACTACCTACCCTATAAACATAACCTTACCTAACCTAGTAAGCTTTTTTTTATTTTTAAGTGACTTCATTTCACTTTCCTAAAGTATTCTTATGAGTCCGATTATCAAATAAACTGCAACTATAAAAATGTATTAAAAAAGTCAGAAGTGACTAAAAAGATCATTTTTATAAAATATATTTCCATAGGAATGTTGACGACTCCTCACCCGAATTCCTGATTAAAGTATATACATACACGACAGAGGATTCCTTCGGTAATCCGATACGCCGCCCTGCAGGGAATTCTCTTAGACCGTTTAGCGGATGTAAGAACTTTTTATTGTACATAATAATCTAGTGTCAAGATTAACCGAGGGTGCCCATGCTTGTGTCTGGCGTGTGTCAGGAAGCGAAGGTCAAATATTATGCGTTAAATTGCTGACAAAAATATGGCAATTTTAAGCATGCTTAATGATGATGTGATTGAATGTGATATTCCAAAAAATATTCGATGTTTTGGGCTATTTGAATTTTAATGACTTTTTTCTGTTTGTTTCAATGTGTTGTATTTCTTTGCGTATTGTAGCGCTATTCACAACAACAACAGAAAAACCGTAAAGAACTATTTTAAAAACGAAAACTGAAGATTGAACCTTCCTCCCCAGGGACTGGAGTCATCCGCGCTAACAACTTAGCCGAATACAGATTTTTTACGACTGACATTTATTTCGTACATTACGTTCTGTAATGTCACGCATTGCGCGATTGTCACCAAAAGTTGATATAATGCATTGACATCGACAACGAGTCTATCTGCTGAGTTTCAGCTCGACCAGATGTTGTGAAGTGAGCACTGTTGTAGAAACTGATGACGCCGACGATTTTTTACCCAAATTCTTACAATTTTTTAAAGCTGACCAAAGTTATCACCAACTTATATCGCATACTCTACAATAATATTGTTATTTCGGCATACGCTCCAACCTTTCGCTGTTATGTAGCATCGATAAGAACAATATTATTCACTTGTCTTTGCTTAACAATGAACAAAAGCTATAACAGCTTCCTTCTTTTATAACATAGATAAACCACCGTAGAAGTAATTTAAACTTATTAAAACTTCCAATTCGATGAAAACATTTTTCGTAAAATAAAAGTTTTAGCGGAACGCTCAAAGTGTTTTTTCCGTGACAGCTGATTTTCTTCGATAAAATTCTTTATAATAAATTATTTTATCTTATCAGAACTGCCTTCTGACATTCATGTTTTATAGCTTGGAGAAGAAATAACATAAGTCTGTATATCTAGTTAAAATTAAAAAATAAAAAGACACAATCTCATTTAAACTTTCAGTATTGGAAAACGACATCCTCTTTCTTGACGAGTTTGACGGAAACTTTTCCAAAGTAGACGACAGGCTTAAAGAGAGGAGAATTAGGTTTATGTATTTTATATATTGCACAAGTTTCTTGTGAAATGTTGTGTATATTTATTAATGTTTTGTTGCGAGGTATTTCTATATGACTTTGTCCATAATCAGTTTAAACACTGAACGAGGATTTGACAAATTTTATCACTCACTTTCATCACTAAGCTGTCAGGAATAGTTAGGTTTGGGTTTTCCTGTAATCACTCTCTTGTAGACTAAAAAATGTTTTTTGGATTTACAAATCTTGAAAGAAACCGAGAAAAAGGAGAAGATGGTCGTAGTTTTATAATCCACTTCTCTCTAAATATTACAAAATATTAAGTCGTAAACTGAAAATCTTTCTTAGGTAATTAGGTAAATATATTTTAAAATAATGATGGACTTGGACGGAAAAACACCTGAGATTTTTACTTTTATCAAAACATATTTTTTAAAGTACTTAACTCCAACTTAGACTAAAAGGATATATCTATGAAAAGGATATATACATAATAATGAAATTCCCAAATTCTCGTCGAATCTCAGTTTAAACATATCTGAAATACACATCGAAATTAATTATATTAACAAGCATGTAAATTTGTTAGATGCTAGAAAAAATGCTGGACCTGACAACATTCCACCTGTGTTAATTAAATAATGTCTAAACAGCCTATCTGTTCCTCTTTTTGTAATTTATAACCAATCATTAAAGACAGAATGTTTTGCTAATATATGGAAACATAGTTTTCTTACTCCTATCTTTAAAAAGGGTGACGAAACGGATGTTACAAATTACAGACCAATATGTATCCAGTCATCAATACCTAAACTATTTGAAAAAATAGTACTTGATAAAATATTTACAAACATAAAAAAAATTTAAAAATATATATATAACTCCCTACCAACATGGCTTTTGTTTAAATAAATCTACATTAACCAATTTACTAATATACTAAAATTTTATACCTACATCCTTAGCAAACAGGTGCCAGGTACACTGACTTCAGCAAGGCATTTGACAAGGTGTGTCACAAAATATTAATCAATAAATTAGCTAAACTTGGAATTTACGATAATTTACTAAATTGGTTTACTAGTTATTTGTTCAAAAGAAGCCTTTGTGTGAGAATAAATGGCACGAATTCATACGAATTTATGGCGACAAGTGGAGTGCTGCAAGGCTCTCACCTAGGGCCCATTTTGTTTATAATATTCATAAACGACATTGTTGATGTATTTACTGATATAAACGTTCTACTGTTTGCCGATTACATGAAACTTTATAAATAGATTAACCACATTAATGATTGTATTACACTTCAAACTAAATTGAGATATCTTTTTGAATGGTGCTCAATTAACAAATTAGCACTAAACATAAATAAATTCCATTTATTTATTTGCATTTATTTATGTTTAATGCTAATTTGTTGATTGAGCACCATTCAAAAAGATATCTCAATTTAGTTTGAAGTGTAATACAATCATTAATGTGGTTAATCTATTTATAAAGTTTCATGTTCATTCATTTTTAAAAAATAAGTAATCCTATTTTTTTTCAATATTCATTAAATGATGAAAATTTTATTTGTGTTAGTAAAATCTTGATCTAAGTAGACAGTAAACGCACCTTTGTATGTCATATTAATAATATTATCAACAAGGCCCTAAAGACTCTTGGCTTTGTTTTGAGAGCTGCAAAAGATTTCAATAATTTAGGAACATTTATTATGTTATATGAAACCCTTCTCAGATGCCAATGAGTTGAGTATAACTCTACGTCATGGTCTCGATTTTTCAATATTCATTCAGATAACATTGAAAAGATTCAACGGAAATTTCTAAGGTTTATAAATTATAAAGTGCATATTCCTATACAAAACATAAATTACAATTACCTCTTGGATAAAATGTCTCTATTGAAACTTTCATAAAGAAGAACAAGCACAGATTTAATACTGTTACAAAGAATACTACATTTTAAAATTGACTGTCCCGAATTACTTCAATGTATCAATATCCATGTTCCCAAAAAATCATGCCGACATTTCTTACCTTTTTACTTCAATAACACCAGGACACTAGCCTAACAAAATTCTTCGATTCCGAGACTTCAAAATCTCGGAAACAAATATTCTGATCTGGATGATATATTTCATTTGAAAACTTAACAGTATAAATGTTGTATATTCTATCACTTTTATTCTTCTAGACACAAATAGACCTATGTACCCATATAACTTCTTCGCTTCTACTATTTTGTTTTGTTGAATCTTTTAAAGTCAATTATATGCGTGAGGATTTATTTTTGCCATTATGTTTACATTCTTCTTTATTGTATTAATTTTTAAGTGTTTACTCTGATACAAAATGCTTGTATTTTTTTAAGAAAAGCCCACTAGGGCGTGTAGTAAATAAATTAATAAATAAAAGGTATCTTTTAAAAACCATATTTCATTGGTATTATGAGCATGTATAAATTTAGATTTGTGTTCAATTTGAATGAAAAAACGTATTGCATTGGAATATCCACATGACTATTTATAGCCTGCAATAATTGAATCCAGGCCAAAAGCAAAGAAAAACTGCGCCCAGCTCTGCAGTGCAGTTTTAAACTTTCAACAAAGACCAGTAATTAAAAATCTACGCTGTCATTCGTACCTTTTCTGTAATGTACGAGTAGAATTTATGGCAGTAATTCTATTTCACCTCACATAGATTACTATGCCATGCGGTCAATAAATGTAGGGGATAGTTTCGACCCATATAAATGTTATTTATATTTATCATATAGGCACAGGTATACGTCAATATAATAACACACAACATTTACAAGACCCCAGTAATATAAATTTTTATTGATTTCCCTCCATGGTGGACATAATACAGTATAATATACGTTGTCTGCGAGATTTAAATCAAATACACGCGAGCAGACCCCCATTTACGTCAAGTCATCTTCAACATTCAGGCATTCCGTAAATGACATAATACACCTAATTTATATAAAAAAGTGTAAATAATTCTAATAATAGGCATGGAAATTACATAAAATTATAATTATTAATAACATATAAAATTTTTTACCGAGTTGTTTACAGAAATAATATATTGAAGCAAAACATTGCACATTGGAAGGTGCGATTTTTCCCGATTCCCCAACTTGTCATCGATAAATGTCAGGATGATGACATTTTGGTCTACGTTTAACATTTAAATTACTTCACACAAATGTCAAATCTAGGTTTGAGGACGTTTTGACTATACAATTGAAACATTGAAGAATCGGTCATATGACAAGAAAATCTGATCGAAATAAACTGAGAACTAAGAGGCAGTTCTAGCTTCGGAAAGAAATACCCCTTGCTTATGTTATATGAGGTGAGAACCCGACATTAGCATCCACTAAGTTTGATTTGTTAACGTTTTCTTTTAAAAAAACACAAAATTTACGAATAAGACAATATTTGACAAACTCCTTTTACTATCATTGTAAGTGGAATATTTAGCTTGAATAATTACAGAGGAAACTAGAAGGGCTAAGAGAGACTATAAGAAACAAGAAGAGACAAGACTAACCTAAAAGGGTCAAAAAGATGCAGTAAGTAGCATGAATAGCTAAGAAGTGAATAGAAGAGATTAAAAGAGACTGTCAGAGATGAGGTGATTTTGCACAAAAACAGCGCTATATAAATCATACAAATATTATTATTATTACCATTAATAGAGATTAGATATGATTTACTCGCCGATGGTTGCAGCGGTGCTGACAAGGTCTGTTATCTATGTGAGGATATTATATATATCAGCGCTTTATTAGCAGCAGACACATACCTGGACGGATGACAAACCTCGTGCTGGCACTGTTGGTGGACGCGGTGGACTCTCGCTGTAGCAGCTGGTCCAGTTTCTTAACCACCTAGGATTCTTGCGACAGAGTCTCCATCTTCTATATTCGTCGAACGTCACAGTGGTGCTGCTAAGGTCTTGTTTCTGTGTGAAGATATTGTGTAAGCGCTTTATTAGCAGCAGACACATACCTAGATGGATGACGAACCTCGTGCTGGCACTATTGGTGGACGCGGAGGACTCTCTCGCTGCAGCAGCTGGTCCACTTTCTTCACAACCTTGGATTCTTGCTGCAGAGTCTTCATCTTCTATATTCGTGTTACCTGTTCCTGTTCTTCAAAGTATAAACTTAACTTAACTTCACTTTTTTTTGTAATATCCTTATTTTTTGTAATACCTGCATCAACTGTAAATCGCCCCTGATGTGATATCGCACAAAAGTGAAAAAGGTGATATCTCACAAAAATAAAAAAATTAATTAATATGATATACACTGAGAAAAACGAGTATTGCTGATTTATTAAAATCCGTTAAAAACAGGATTGTTTGCCGTTTTCTGTCAAACTTTCAATACATTCCTAATATATCATAACACATATTCATGCACTTACATTTGCCCTTATAATGACAAAATGCGAACAAATATTGATTTTTATAAAAATGTGTTCTGAGACCACGATAATACATTTATTTTTTACATAGGTTTAACGCACAACCTATCACTTTATTCTTTAAGAGCCTGCAGTCCCGTTTTAACGGGATTATGGATAATATAAAGAGATTCTTAATAAATTAGCAATATTTTACATCAGTACGTTTTATAATACAAACTAAAATAATTTTTTTCATTCATATATTAGTAGACACAGAATGTAGATGATTCGTGCAGTAATTTTATATGTTTATATCGCATTCAGGGCACAAGTGCCATTAACATTAATTAGTAATTTGTTTACATATTAAAAGGATACGAGTTAAAATAAAGTAATTAAAAGAATTAAAGAAGAAACAAAAATAAAAATACCAGTTACTCAGTCCTGTTTTGTTTCTAAGTGAGCCCTGAGCTTGTTTTTTTGGTTAAGAAATTTTTTTTGTATACCTGCATAGTGAATTATAATTAAGTAAAAAAAGCTCTTGAAAATTCAAAGTAAACATTCTAAAATATATAATTTTTTAGTAGTTTCAGTTATGTGTATAATAAATTAATAATAATGTACAATAAAATATATTTATATATTCTGAAAAATTAAGATAATAATGCAAGTTATTAACATAAAGTCAAAGCAGGAAAATATTTTAAAATTCTTACTTAAAATCTTTGAAACTGTTAAGATCTCGCACTCCGAATTTCTACCGATTTAAACATAGATACTTTTTTTGAACATTTCTTAAAATTTGTAACAACTTCAAAAAATTTTAAGATATTCTCAATACACTCGCCGAGTTGAAAAAGTAATTATATGAAATTCTCTAGATAGAAAAAAACCTAAGGCATTATAAAACTATAAAAACACGTTGGTTCTGATATTTAACATGTTATATGTGTGAAAAATAATAGTGTTTCTTTAAAGACATTTTTTGAGAGATATTTGCTCTATTTTCAGTATAGAATTGAAAATGGCACGTTTGAAATCGTAATACAAAATGTATTCGTCAATATACAAAAAAATTCGTATCGTAACGTCGTTTTCAATTTGGGAGGCGGGTTTGGGTACCGGTTATTGGATAACAATACCAAAGTGGTTCAATACGTTTGGTGATTTAGCAGTGATGTCCGGGTTCATCGGTTGATGTGTCTTCAGAATGCGCCTGCCCACCAGCTGCGTGGCGTACCGGATTAGGAGAGACTAGTTTGAGGAGACCCTTTGACATCTCCAACTGATCTCTCTTTACCTTTCTCGTGAGGAATAGAACATTCATTAGTCACTCCTGGATACACCGATCCCTAGATTCCTACCCATCCCTCATACCTTTATCATTCCCAGAACTTCCTCTTCTTCCTTTTCACGACCTAGACCCTGAGGGAAATTATTTTCCTCACGGGATTAGATATCTAAGTCCACTCTGCTGAATCCCGCAAATACCTGGATCCAGCGGGACTAAGATTGTTCTGTCCCGCAAATACCTGGATTGACATTTTCTTGCGGGATTGCATTCCCCAATGCCTATTAATAACAATAGTTTTATTTTATATATAAGCGCGCTCCCTGTAACATTCACATTTTAACTCATCAATTTCTAACCATCCTCTTCTTTTCGAACGCTGAAGTCGACAAGTCTATCTATTTTTCACTGAATGCTTTCACAGTAGGGATCGCCTGTGTTTAAAAAACCTACCATTTATAACTATGCATAGTTTATTATATTTCAATGCTAAGTTTATTCTTCTTGAAAACATTTTTCTAATATACTCACAATAAAGGGAGAACTCGATATAGTCGACAATCTGGTATAAAAACATGCAAAAAAAATTTCCCGGGAAACTCATCGATATATGTCGTGGAAGTGTATACAAGTGACAGAAATATTTCCAACCGGTATTTGCTTTTCGGTGTGGGAGTGTAATTTTTCCAATAACCTCTTTTATTTGACCGTATATTACATAAACCTCGGTGTTATTTTATGATTTTACGCCATATAATAAGCTCTAATAATAAAAAATATATAAGGTTGTAAATTGTCTGAAGTATGACGTAAGTATTTTATTCCTTTTTTTAACGCTATAGTGATCTAAAATCTGAACAACACTTAATAAAGAATTTGTTCTTGAACGCAGTACAAATTGTTCGTTTTGAGACTTCAAATTGACGGCCTCCTCGGTAGAGGGGTAAGGCTCTCGCCTAATAAGTGGGAGGACGCGGTTTCGAATCCAAGCAGAATTGCTCTGGTGTAATCCCACCATTCAGAATTGAGACGTTGCTTGAAATGGCTTCGGCCGGGTTTGATGATCAGGTATGAATAGCTAGGTATTTCCCCACCTTCCTTTTTCCCATATACTTGCATCACAACTCACAACATACCCCAATTGGGGATGCCATTGTTTCACTGGCTCCAGACGGTTGGGAGCAGTTGAGACTTTTGTGCGGTTTTACATTAAAAAAATCATTATAAGAAAGTGAATTATAATCGAAAAGATTCTGATTCAAATTTACCTTTTATCATCTAAAAACCTGAAAACAACAGTAGGTACTTGGCTATTTAATTAACAACTGTTATGATGATTTTGTCTAACCTCTGAACAAAAAAAAATATTACCGTCAGTACTTTAATCATTTAAAAAGTTTTCATAAAAATTATGTTAGCCTGAGACAAAAAATATTTAATTTAAATATTTTTTCGGGCGCATGTAATGAGCTTAAAAACTTTCTAGGCAGAACTGTAGGCACATTCGACATATTAAAATAAAACAATGCCGTTGAAAATTTTATGCTTAAAACAGGTCACAGGTCATGGGTTATAGAGGTTATACCAATTGCCAGACACCTAATTCTGTAACGTGTTTTCTTGGTAAAAATTAAGCCCCAATTTACCAGCGCGAGCACGTTTCCCATTCTCTGTTATTCTGTCCTGTGGAAATTTAATATAATATGACATTATTTACTGAAAAAATATTATACTCCCCAACTGCTCCAAACCGTCTGGAGCCAGTGAGATTATGGCATCCCACATTGGGGTAAGTAGTGAGACTGAAGGTAGTAGGTAGGGGCAGGAGATGGGAAACAGGAAGGTGGGAAGTTCTTGGCTATTTAGATCTGGTCATCAAATACGGCTAAAGCCATTGCAAGCAACTTTTCAATTCTGAATTATGGTCTTACACCAGGGCGATATTAAGAGTATCTTCTACTATGGAACGTATCGCAAGTATCTTATATATTATTTTAAATTATTAAATTTTAAAATGGCCCAAATTCAACAAATAAAATGAATCAATTAATTAATTTACTCGATTTGAAGTCGCGACCTTCGGATCGCTAGTCGATAGCCATACTGCCGCAGTAACGTAAAACACAGTGTATTCTTTGAGACTCTTAATGAAAACAGTGTGTTTTTATTTACCATGGCAGCATATCCCTCAACCTCAGAGGCCGTCAAAATATGTTCAATAATGTGACAATTCAATTTAATAAGAAAAAAATGAAATACAGCCACAATTTGCTAAACATCTCCTAGACAAAAATTACCCACTCAAGATAATTATAAGCCAACTCCGTTACATATACAAAATAAAGGCCGTGAACTAAACTTTTAGGACGGGAGGTGTCACAAATTTGAACAATTCATCAAATTTCAAAGTTGATTTTCAAGTTATGTGAACTTTCTATTCAAGTTTTATTCTATAATTGCGGGAGACTTAAAATGATAATTATTAATAAACATTAAGCATTCCGATATTTTACTAGGATATCAATAATGACGTAGGAAATAAAAATAAAATCATTATTTTGTTAATGATAAACTAATATTTATAAGACAAGGTTTTATGCATTAATTAGCAATAATTAGTCGACTGAAATATCAATACAAATAGAAAATATTAAAAAAATATATAATATAAAATATGCATAAAAAAATAGTAATATTTTACAAGTCAAAAATATTTCACCAACAAATGAAGATATAATATGTCTCGACGCCATCTAGTGAGAAATTTAGCACTAACAAAGCCTTTCCTACAAAGTTGGCTGTTTACAGGTGGAAAAACTACATAATAAGCAGTAATTGTTGATTGAGGTACTAGTACATATTGAATTATTTGGCGTGTTGGAAATAAGTCGACATAGCTCAGTGGTTTCAGAGCACCTGACCGGACATCAGAAGGCACGGGTTCAATTCCGGTTGGCGGCACTTATTTTTACTCGGGAGATATTTTCTATTTGTATCGATATTTCAGGCATTTTGTTTTTCATCATAAGTACCTATATGGCAAAAAATATATCGTCTGTAAGTGCTTTCACCACAGTTGGATAATTACCTTCAGAAGTCGAAACAGCTATCACGCGTAGTAATAATTAAACAGCAGAACTTAAACACATAAACTATTTTTTCTGTAAATTGAATACAAATATTATTGAATATTTTAAAGGAAACTTTAATAACATGAATATTTTAAATGTATCTTCATTTACTTGTAGAAATTTTTTAAGATAAAAATAATTCAGTAAAAATATTGCTATATGCGGAATAGTTAGTAAAAACTTTATCGTCATCATGACTCATCGTCCTCAATAAATGTTCTTCACCGACTCCGATTCCTAACCATTTGACTCCAGCTCTAAGGAATTCTCATTCTGTAGTTAGTCCACCTCTTTTTCTATTTCGCTTCCCATGGGGCAAACATTTGGTCATGATTCAGTATTTTCACATCTGACATTCTTTCTTTACAAATCACATCGCAATATTTGAAACCTACAGAATCTCATGATAGTTTCACGTTCAATTAAATTCCGGAATTTCATAAGAATTTCTGAAATCCAGTTTAAAAAATTTCAGAACACGCAACTTCACATTAACAATGGTATATATTTATATAGGTCGACAGTACATAATAACATTGACCTCCTGCTGATAACAAAACTGATATACATGTACTAGTAAGCGCAAATTCAATGTGATTAGAATTTTACCATTGATCGATATATAATTTGGTCGATGCATTCACGTTATTATCTGGTCAATTTGTTGTCAATCAGAGCTACGAATAGGAGACCTGTTGAAGATACCCGATAGAATCAATAGACACAGTACAGTAAAGTTGTAGACAAACTTCTAGAGTGGAAGAAAACTAGCAGATAAAAACCTTCAACGGTTTTTTTCGAAGATAACAGAGGGCGCCACATCCGTTTACGACAATCCTTAATTGTACAGTCATTAAGATAATAATACTATCAGATGAACTTGTGTAGGTACTTACTTATCTATCTAATAATATATCTCGGGTTTAAAAAACTTGCTCTTCGAAATTTTCCTAAAATATTGAGTGCATCTTTAAAAATCTCCGATAGATAGCACGTCATTATTTGTTTGCGAAATGGTTCGAAAGAATGAGATATTCCGCCCGCGCCCGGCTCGGCGCTAGTTCGGGGATATTAGGGAGATCAGTGTAATGGCGCATTCAGCAACCTCCTTCCCCTTTCATTACAAGAGGTGAACTAATTTGGTGGAAAGGTTTCCAACCAAGGCTTCCGGGCGAATCAGCCCCCGGGGTGAGTTTTGTGATTTTAGTTTACAATCGCAAATATGTTTTTTTTTTTATTATTTAAGTAAAGCGGTCGGTTTTTCAGTGATGGCAATCTCGGCGGCAAGTTTTTATCTTTTTTATGATCATATTTTTATTTGCAAAACAAAAACCTTGGGCATTTTATTTATTGTCATAATATAATTGCATTTTATATGTGTCAATATAAGACAGTTTTACGTGATTGGGAAAATCGAATAATTCCTTTCAAAGTTATTTGGAAATTCGAAGTATTTGGGTCAAAGAATGTAGTTTAGTACCAACCAAAATTAGATAAAAAAATAATACATTAAACTTCATTCGAAATTTATTGATTGGAAGGATAACACAATAAAATTATTTTGGTAATGTCAGATTTATTTTTTTTTTTGCTATTATTGTACTTCGAAAGCCTAATATTGAAACTAATACAAACTAATACAGACTTTAAAAAAATTTTAAACCCTTAGAAAAATTGTTATATTCTAGAATTAGTTTATAAATGTATATTTGTCGTTCATCTAATGGCGATTTTACAAATCAGAGTTCTCTTAATTATTGGTTTTGTAGAATAGCGTTGGGTCATAACTCATTTTATTAAGGTCGGGAGCTCCGCGAGAACCCGCTCAATATTTTTATGGCTCAAAGAGTTTACTCAATTGAACTACGGCTTAATTGAACGGAAGACGTGAGCCCAGAGCGTATGAGCAGTGAGAATACTGTGCTCGTCCGATACAGCTTCCCTTGTACGGCTCCTTAGAAACGGTCCTTCCGATACAGATCCGGCTCCCAACTCCCAGCGTAATCGTATGAATGATCCAACGACTCTTGGTACCGGTAAGGCCTTTTACCACGAGAAAAATAAGATGATACGTAGTTATTAAGAGGAGGTATATAATATGTACAATCTTGGACTTATTATGATCTTGGATACCCAGATGTTGGACTGTCAAACAATTAATACTTGAATAATTTTAATGACGCTATTTTTCTAAAAATTTTCATGATAAAAAAGAGTAAGCATTCAATGGAGCCGTGGTACGGTTGACAGGGAGTCGTACGAATTCGGCTCGTGAAAAAGAACTAGCTCAAGATTGTGCGGCTGATTCGTGAACGACTCGTCGCTATTGAAGAATAGATTAATTAGAAAAATCATCCGAGACACGGTGAGATATTTATTCTACGTGTGTGTTTTGACAATATGATCATATGATCAATATTATCTGAGTGTGCCCAACATATGTACACGGTCGACGTTTTTCAGATGAGAAGAGATAGCTTCACTCGTTCTTGAGTTCAACAGCTTGGCTGTGGAACGATTTGCTGGCCTCTGTGTTTCCTCCCTCCTACTCTCTTCAAAACCAATGTTTATTCTCTTAAAAAAAACCTCCACATAGCATCCACACAGATGACATAGGCCCTAAGGGAAATTATTTTCCCCAAGGCATCCTGTGTGGAGTTGATGTAAAAAATATACATCACAAAATACAAAGTTTTTTTTAAACTTCAAGTGAAAATCGGTCTGCCTTCCCAGCCCACCGTAATATTCGAGTGTTGCGCTCGATTAAGCGGACCAAAGGCCATCATTTGAGCCCCTTTTTAACGAAATCATAAAAAATAAACCTCCTTTATGGGGAACTACCCAACCATCGGCAACAAGTAAATATTCTAATGGAATTCGGGTTTTAATACATTTATAAGCTTTCTTCTTACGATGATGACAGCTGGTGCCGTAAAAGTGGCGAACACCTTGCATTAAACTGTGATGTACTTGAATTGTAATGAGATACTCATACCTGTTTACAAATACCTGCTGAAATCGAGCTTTTGAAGTATAACATGGCTACTGTAATACAGTGCACTTGGAGTGATTTAACTACAATACGCTATGAAATTCAGTTACTATTTATTAAAAATATATTAAAAATCACTATTCATGTATTCGTTACAAACCCAATTATTTTTAAATAACTTTAACTTGTGTAATTATACTCCCCACACGCAGGTAATTCCCATATAAAGAGTTGTTTTTTAAAATTATTATTTTATTATTATTTTCCATGCATGTATATAATTATTTATAGTAAGCAGACTGAACCTAAGCGCAAGCCAAATACTAAGTTTGGTGATCGCGCTTTCGGAGTATCTTGGCCGAAGGCTTGGAATAAACTCCCTCCGGAACTTATATCCATAACAAGTCCAACAGAATTCAGGTCTAAACTAAAAACTTTCCTTTTTTAAGCTGTCGTACCCTTAAATTAAATATACCATTCCGAAGAGAAAGTCCAGTTATATTCAATTTTCCAATTAAGTCCTATATCCTGTATCTAAATTTCGCTAGTAAACAATTAGATAATGTTAATTAAGTGTTAATCTCAAGTGACCTACCAGGTAAGTATTGTACTGTATATTATCTCCATAAATAGTTAAGCAATAACAAAGATCACTGTAGAGATGTATCTATTATAGGTTTGTACAGCGCTCTTGAGGTGATTTTGCACAAAAACGGCGCTATACAAGTCATCCAATTATAATTCCTACCGAATACTTTTTGGGCTATCTTGGTACTGCAGTGCCACTGAGATGTTTGTAGAAGGACGTGCTCCTGGATTCCGAGCACTAATGAAAAAACGGATCACCAGCTTTCGAACACGACTAGCCACGAGCGAAAACGGTCTTGTGATGGCAGCACTGCACTTCCGGCAGGGACCTATTTACAAGCGATGGAGCCAAATCCTGATGTCATAGATAAAAATATATATATATATATACACAGGGTGTATCGGCACGTACCCGACAAAATTTAACCAGATATTCCTTAGCATATTTGGAGTAAAAAATTTTATGTGCACTTTGCTGTCCGGTAACGTTTTTTTTAATAAAAAATTTACCATTCATATTTTCACCACATGTCACCACTGTTTTATCCTTTGTCAAAGTTTGAAAACCCATCTGGCAAATATTTTATTCGAATTCCGTTGAATAATGCACGTGTGTACCTATATTGGCGCACTTTTACAAGCACAGCGAAATGACACGGCACCATTCGTCTCATTTTTAACTATTATTATTTAGTGTGTGCGAAAGAGCGAAGACGCTTTTTGACATACTTGCTTATAACAGCTGTTGAACACGAAACGCAATGCCAATGACAGTGATGTAGTGTGGAAATTTTAATTTTTTTGTTTTTAATTGAAAAAAAATGCTACCGGACAGCAAAGTGCCCATAACATTTTTTTACTCCAAATGTGCTAAGGAATAGCTGGTTAAAGTTTGTCGGGTTAGTACCGATACACCCTGTATATATATATATATATATATATATATATATATATATATATACAGGGTGTATCGGTACTAACCCGGTATATATATATATATATATATATATATATTTTTTTTTTTAATATATTTTTTTTTTTTTAATATATTTTTTTTCTTTTTAAAAAACATTAATCTCATTATGTTTTTTGTATTACTATGTATTATCTTACAATATTTTTTATATTTATTTTATATATATTCTATGTACAATATGGAGCTCGTGGGATTGCACCACCCTCCCCGAGATCTGGAATAAAAAAATTTTTTTTTAAATTTAAAAAAATAAAAAACAGTATTATTATTATTTATTATTATTTGTTATCTTTTGTAAAAACTGTAGAATAATACTCCTGTTGACACACAATACAAATAGCTTGGGCGCTGCTCATTTTGCCTAAAATCAGGCGCAATTTAACAGCCTAATAACTGAGACCTCTGCGTCTGCATTTCTCCCATACTGCATTCTAGTAGAGCGCACTTGGAATCAAACAATAGAAAAGGCTATAAAAATGTTACGTTCTTATTATTACTACTCTCAAACGTAATCGATAGAATATATCTGGGAAATTAAGATCCATTTTGCGCATTAGGTAAGAACCTATCATGATAAGAAAGTAAGAAAAAAAGAGAGATTTTAAAAACAACAAATATTCTGGATTCAAACATTTTATTTTGATAATAATTTATCGGGTAAAATCGAGCCTTCTCTACTATGATCGCGGTTTTTGTGTAACTGGCTTGCTCATTTTTAATAAACTTCCCTCAATTATTCCTTCATTAATGTCCAGAATTCTGCTAAATTTAAACGTACAGACAAAATAATTTTTTAAATATTATTATTCATAAATATTAACTTCTTTTCCAATTTTATAATAAAAAATATTCTTGAGGATCCGGTAACTGTTCGGATTCGGTTTCCTCGTTGTAGTACTTTTGTATGTATAATTTCTAATCAGAATGATATTATTGCTAAACATAACTGACTCCTGTTTAATATCTTTTCCTTTGTTACCTACATACGAGTATCTTTTCCTGTGTTATTGTTAATTGGTTCTCTAACCCTTTGCATTATTATTACCTACTTTTTAAACATACTTTTATCATGAAAAATCTTGTCATCCGTAATAATTTTTGGTCAATTATGTAGGTTTAAACATTAAATGGTTACAAAGCATGAACATACTATTTATGTATTTTATCTATGCGTCCTAACTAACGTATTTAACATAACTCTTTGATGCGTTATCATAGCACACGCGATTCTGAAATTGAACAAAATCATAAATTACAGAAGTTAATTTAACTTTGTTACCGTCTATCGGAGGTCGTTAATAACTATTAGTATCGCAGTACCTTCTAGAAATGTAAAATCTAGTTAAAGTGCGTAGCAGAAAGTCAGTTTTCATAAATCCCCACACTTCTGGTTCCTTGGCCTAATTAAATTCCCATTTTCATGGATCGTTCCCTTCAATAGACTTATTAAACTTCAAATCCTCTCAGGATATGGAATAAATAATGTTCCTTAGGAATTGCGAAAGTGCTCTGCACAAAGAAAGATGTTTCGAAGTGGATGATTTTGCTAATTAGAAACTTTGAATGATACTAGAATTTGAACAAATCCATTGCTTTTAAATTTAAAAAAAAGGCATATCGATTCTTTAGGATTTTTTCTTTATAATTACGCGTAATTAGTGATCGACCAAAGTTTTGATTTCGCTCAGTTTTTTGGCCAATAAATGAGTTTCTGCCGCGTTTTTGGTTTCGCCGAAACCTGCGTTCGTGAAACGTCAGAGCAAAAATGCCTCTAGAATTACTTTTTCTTAAAGAAACTGTTGCATAAAAGTTATCTTGAAGTTAAAATTTCAAATAGTTTTGAATAATTATTATATATGATAATTATTATCATTTTTAATCTTTTAAATAATAATGTTTTGCTATTGCGTAAAATAAATATCGTTAAAGACTAGATAGATTTGTTCATTATCGAACACACAGGACTAACATCATTTGTATTTTTGTAATTCCTTTGAATTTAAAGTACCTACAGGGTACCTACATTGAAGAACTGTTACATAATATATCTGGGAAATTAAGATCCATTTTGCGCATTAGGTAAGAACCTATCATGATAAGAAAGTAAGAAAAAAAGAGAGATTTTAAAAACAACAAATATTCTGGATTCAAACATTTTATTTTGATAATAATTTATCGGGTAAAATCGAGCCTTCTCTACTATGATCGCGGTTTTTGTGTAACTGGCTTGCTCATTTTTAATAAACTTCCCTCAATTATTCCTTCATTAATGTCCAGAATTCTGCTAAATTTAAACGTACAGACAAAATAATTTTTTAAATATTATTATTCATAAATATTAACTTCTTTTCCAATTTTATAATAAAAAATATTCTTGAGGATCCGGTAACTGTTCGGATTCGGTTTCCTCGTTGTAGTACTTTTGTATGTATGCGAATAGTGCTAAACAGTTTGCGGGAAACAGGCGTTTGTGTATAAACTAATTACGAATAAAGTTAACATATTTTTAACTCTTTTTAAATAAATTTTAATATGGATTTAAACGAGAACTCTCTTAACTATATGACCAAGGCCAAGGATCTACTCTGTTCGCTGATAAAAATTATTAATGACCCCGGCAACAAATTTACGAAGGAGCAAATGGGTAAAATTACCCCGATAACAACGGATCTGTTAGGAACCACAGGATTGATGGCTGTTCGTATGGGAATGTTGGAAGGAGAATTGTCAACATTAAAAAGTGTAACGGATACTCAGTCTATTGTTACTAACCCGACAAATACTTCATCTTCAATAAATGATTTGCTCGCAGAGGCCGAGGAAAGAAAAACCCGGTCAAAGAACATTATTTTATTTAATGTTCCCGAAAGTATTTCAGAATCAACAACAACAATTATTAAAATGGACAGCGATAAAGTAGTTTCAGCGATTAGTGATATAAATAATGAATTAATACCGAGTGTGGTTAAGTCGTACAGACTTGGTGTAAAAAAGTCCAACAAAATTAGACCGATTAAGGTCGAATTCAATGACTCTGTCTCGGCTCGTGAGGTTTTGACCAGGAACGCAAAACTGAAAAACGGTATAAAGGCCAGTAACGACCAAACACCATTGCAGAGGACTCAACTTCTAGATTTACGCCAACAACTCGAGACGAGGAAGAACAACGGTGAAACCAATATAACTATCAAATATGTGAACTCTGTACCTAAAATTATTGAATGTGCGCCAAAAAACTGAAACAACAAAAAATAAAATGCTACTACCAAAATGTGAGAGGGATCCGCACTAAACTTCCCATGTTGCTGACTTCGGCGGCAACTATCAGCAGTGATATCTTCATTTTAACCGAAACATGGCTCGACTCAGGAATCAATTCCGCCGAATTAGGCTTCCCTAATTTCAACATCTACCGTATGGATAGGAATTCTAAAACAAGTGCCAAAACGAGAGGAGGTGGTGTAGCCATTGCTATCTCAAAAAATCTCAGTTCTTCAAAAATATCCACAAAAAACACATCCATCGAGCAACTATTTGTCAATGTGAACACTTCTAGAGGTAAAATAATAGTGGGATGTGCATACTTACCTCCGAATTCTGATGTCCAAAGCTACAGCAATCACTGCGACGAGGTTGAATCAATTTGTGCTAAATATCCTAATACTAAACTACTTCTAGTTGGTGATTACAATCTGCCACAATATGATTGGTGTAATATGAATTCTGTCAATTCTTGTTCTAATGTTAATATTCGTGTTATTAGAGATATGGCACTGTTCTTAGGTCTAACACAGTGTAATAATGTTCTTAATATAGGAGGTCGTACGTTGGATTTGGCACTGTCAAATGTGTCTGACATCTGTGTTGTGAGAAGTACCGAAATTCTATTACCTGTCGATGTTTACCATCCACCACTAGAAATATGCATGTCCAATCTTAAACCAATTCCTATCGTAAAAAAGGTAGTAGAAACTCGAAATTTCAAAAAAGCTGACTATGTTAAAATTTCAAATTTCCTTAAACAGACTGACTGGTCATTCTTTGATAGCGACGATGATATTAATGTACACCTTAAAAAATTTTACTTCATCGTTAATTCTGCAATTGAACAATTTGTTCCTTTAACGACTTACAGAGAAACTCTATACCCAAAATGGTTCTCAAAAGACCTGATAGACTTAATTTACCTCAAAAAATTATCTCATAAGAGATTCAAACAAAGTCGCCTGGCCATCGATTATACTGCGTTTCAAAAATTGAGGGCAGAGTGCAATAAGCTCTCCGCAAAATGTTACAAAAATTACATTAGTGATGTCGAAGGCTCTATCATGGACGACTCAAATTTCTTTTGGAAATATGTTAAATCCCAAAAAGAAAATGGTACTTACATACCTAGTAGTGTGTCATTCGATTCTAAATTATCCCAAAATCTTCAGGAAACTGTTAATCTTTTTGCTGATTTTTTTAGCGGCGTTTACATTAATGCAAGTGAAGACAGCAATATTTCGTGCTTTGATTTGGTTGAAACTCTTGATATATCTGACTGTAATGTAACCATAGACGATATTATATCTAAGCTGAAGAGTCTTGATTCCCGAAAATCCGCAGGACCTGATAATGTTCCGCCCAGGTTTTTAGTAAATTGTATGCATACATTGTCATATCCTATTCATAAGTTATTTACAAAGTCACTCTCATCAGGTGTATTCCCGGACCTTTGGAAGTTTAGTCTTTTAACGCCCATTTTCAAAAAAGGTAATAAGAGCGAAGTAACAAATTATAGGCCAATATGTATAATGTCTACTTTACCCAAACTTTTTGAAAGCCTAGTACTAGATAAGTTGATATCCCGAATCAATCGAACCATCTCTCCCCTTCAACATGGATTCATTAAAGGTAGATCTACTCTTACCAATTTGATATTGTACACGAATGATATTGTTAATGCCCTTAATGCATCACATCAAACTGATTCCATATATACTGACTTCAGTAAGGCATTTGATAAAGTAAACCACAAAATATTATTACGTAAACTAAAATTGTTGGGAATAAGAGGGAGCATGTTGGAATGGTTTAAGAGTTATCTATTAGGAAGGTACTTAGCAGTCAAGATAG
Source organism: Hesperophylax consimilis (assembly GCF_061612785.1). Lineage (NCBI taxonomy): Eukaryota > Metazoa > Arthropoda > Insecta > Trichoptera > Limnephilidae > Hesperophylax > Hesperophylax consimilis. The sequence goes on along the minus strand of NC_142844.1, from coordinate 31,883,839 downwards.
ATTCGTTTACTTCTTATACATTTGCTGCCTCGAGCGGAGTACCACAGGGATCTCACTTGGGCCCAATATTATTTTGTTTGTTTATCAATGATATTGTTAATATTTTTACTAATGTTAAAGTCCTGTTATTTGCCGACGATCTGAAGATATACAGAATAATCAAAGACGATGACGATCGCGCAATTTTGCAGTTGAACCTTAATAAACTATGTGCGTGGTGTTCTGTCAATGATTTGCAACTAAATTTAGGTAAATGCCAGATTATCAGTTTTTACAAAGGCAAAAATCCACTTAATTTTTCCTATTTTATGAATGGTGCTAATCTTCTTCGTGTATCACAGATTCGTGATCTTGGTGTTATATTCCACGAGAGTCTACAGTTTAACGAACACATCGATGAAATAACAAGCGATGCGATGAGAATACTAGGTTTTATTTTGAGAATGGGAGCAAATTTTAAAAGTATGTCAACATTAAAACATCTGTACTGCTCGTTAGTACGAAGCAAATTAGAATACAATTCCACCGTATGGTCACCGTACTACAAGGTCCATTCTCAATCATTAGAAAAGGTACAAAATAAATTCCTTCGGTACATTAATTTTAAAATGAAAATTCCAATCGAATTTATAAATTACAATAACTTGCTTGCTGAAACTAAACTTCTTAAATTATCTGATAGAAGAGTGTTAATTGATTTGCTATTTTTATTCAAAATTATTAAATCTTTAATTGACAGCCCTAATTTGTTGGAACTTATTTGCATTAATGTTCCTGCTAGGCAAACTCGCAGTAAAGATACTTTTAAATTTAACAAGAACCTCAACACTAATTATTCTATTTTTTCACCAATTCCTAGAATTCACAACCTTGCGAATAAATACTGTGAACTTATAGATATGTTTGGTTTTGACAATTTTGTGAGCTTTAAAAGGCAACTTATTTCGATTCTATCGGCTAATAATTAACTTTTATAGCTTTAATAATTTTATTACATCTTCTCCCATTCGAAACCTTTCAAGTAAATTATATCCATATTTGTTTGTTTTTTATTTGCTCTACTATACACTTATAATTGTATGCATATACCTACTAACTACTTTTTATACATAACACTATGTTCCATCTCAGATCTTATTATTTCTTATTCATGTCGATATTGCTAAATTCTATTAGTTTTTGCTTTTTACAGGTGCAACTCTTATTTTGTTATTTTTTTTTTTTTTTTAAATCTCTGTTATAATGTTCTTTACCTCACGAGTAAGTTACACTCTAATTTATATTGGTTTATCGATTTGTTAAACTCACAATTAATACTGGGTTTAAACACACCCACTTACTTACTTTTTATGTTGAACTTTCTTTTACTTACTATTTCATGCTTGGGTATATTTTATATTGAATCCATCTTATTAGTGTTTTGCTAATTTGCACAAAATTTTATTATATGTGTTGCTTTCTTACAATTAACTCCATTTATCTTCTTATGTTCAATTATTGTAATCAATGTAAATGTATATTTTCATGTAAAAGCCCATTAGGGCGTAAATAAAATAATAAATAAATAAATAAATAAAATAAATAAATAACAACAAACCAAAAAACGCTAAGCCAATTCACTCATTAAATTGATATATTTCTTCATTGTACGGTTGTATAACACTAAAGACGGTTTGATAAAACCATCATAGAATTTTAAAATTAACTTTGAAATGTGATGAATTGTTCAAATTCTGTGAAACAACCCGTCCTAACTACAATGAACTCTAACCAATTTTATAATAAAAAAAAAACATTTTATTTCAGTGCATACTATTCTCTACTTTATATTAAGTATAATATGCATGTTTTATATATATAAACCTTTCGGAAGAAATTCTCTAAATGATAGTGAAAACTCTATCAAAATCCGTTGCTTAGTTTAGAAGAACTAAGCGCACATACAGACAGACGCGGATAACGACTTTTTAACTATTTTTTGTTTTATACCGTTTAGATATATACCGATTTCGGTTTTGGCTGAAAATCCATTTTCGGTCGGTTGCAATACGTAACACGTACCATTAAATGGATAGTGCTTTAGAATACGTAAAAGAAAGAAGTTTATCCACGAAAGGAGAGGTGAAGGTGTATGTCAAGATTTTTTGTGACTGACCGGTGTTTATGCTGTGGGGGAGCTTTTTCTGTTGCCGAGGTCCAATAGAAGTTTATCAGGATAAACGCCAATATTCCTGAAGAGTAGGGCACCGGGGAGAAGAGGAGGAATAAGGCGCATATAAGAAATGGAAGCTATTGCAAAGAAAGAGAAATGCAATTATTGACCAGTCAGAAGATGACAGTAGCACGGTAGAAAATTAAGCAAAATAATTATTTTATTTCACTAAGGTTTTTGCTACTCCTCTCGGAAAAGACATCATCTATTGAGGCGAGTAACGTATATAAACATGTATCAAATAAAAATTGTATTAATCTTTCAGCGGGTTGCCGGCAATGAAAAGAAGTAAAAATCAAATTCTAAGTAAAGGGATAAACAGAAACTCCTGCGTCAAAATACCCATTATGACAGAAGTGCAGTAAATTTAAAAGGTTTATCAATCTTAACAATCAAGCAGAACAATTTGGCTTTAATCGAAATATTATTAAAATAAACTATGTTGGTTTTTTTCTATGTACGATTTTCTGCAAGGATATTTTCGTAATCGTTGGAACAATCTTCTCAAAACTAAACAAAAAATACTTCTTGGAAACCTTTTCTAATAAAAACCAACCAATATATAAATTACAGCATCATAAAATCCGAATAATGGGCTTAATAAAGAAGTAAAAAAGCGAAATATCCTGTCAGTAAGGTTGAATTAATTCCGATACAGACACCCTTTTTATATTCAGGTTGTGGCGTGATTTCATAAAATCCAATTTGCGTAGGACCGGGAATTTCGATTGAAACCTCCGAAGTACGGAAATCGTTCTCGCTAAATAATGGTCACCATTATTTAGCGAGGACACAGGCAGAAATAATTAATAAAACCTTAAAAATAATATCCAGGTGTGCTGTTATACAGATCTAGTTTCGGAAAGATATCGAGTTTGAGTAGATTTTTGACTTTGGGTGCATTATAGACCAAATTAATCACCAAGGCAGAAATTTTCTTAAATTACTTAATAGTAAGTTATGAAACCTGTAAGCTCTTTTAAAAACCTTTCCAATTCAGAAGTGCTCACGATTACAGTTTCAAGTGTTATATTTATTTTTATGTATATATGCAATTAATAATTAATTGAACATTTGTAAACTTGGACATCATGTACATACAAAGGGCTAAAACAAATTAAGAAACAAAAAAACTGATCTGACATTTATTAACATAACATAAAGAAAAGTCGACATCCAGTGTTGCCTTTCTAAACAGAATCAAAAGAAGAGTTTTTTTTTAAAATATATTTATATATTTGTATTTATTTTAACCAGCTATTAGCCTTTTTAAGATAATGAAACAAGGACCTGAACTGAAACAAATGGATACTTAGCCAGCCTAGGAATTCAATTCGCGATGCCAGAGTTGGAACCAAACGCAACGCCATGTCAGTCGCTAACTTGTTTATAATATATATTTAGTTATTCCATTATAAAAGCCTTAATAATAAATTTGGTTAATAACTGATATACCCATTGTTTATGCAGGTAGTTTATTTGTTGCATAAACTTGAAATTTCTTAACGAATTTCGGAATATGTCCAAGAAATTTTACACTCGCTTTATATTTATACTTTGTAACCCATTCGAATTTGAATTGTTAAGCTTAAAAATTGGCCTTCACCTCCGCATTAATTTTGTACCAATTTTGTTTAAATCTGTAGTAGTGCACTGCATTTAATATAACTTTAAGACCCTTAAGTTTTTGTTCTAATTTTTTTTTTTACTTAGGTACATAAAATTTGAACATTGGTCAATATTATTGACATAATTTTTATTTACGTACATAATATATGTATAAGGAAATTTTTTATTTGGTATGATAGTACATAAAGCATCCACTACGTGTTTTTTCGAGCATGGTTAACGATTCCAGAACCACTCGCCATTTTGAAACATCACTTTGACGTCGATCGAAAAAAAATCGTTGGATGTCTTCAAACAAGCTGAAGCTGAATCCATCTAAGATTGAGTTTCTCTGAGGCGGCCACAAACAAACGTCAACATTTCATAGACGATTCACCTATTTCTATTTCCGTCAGCGATATCATCCCAAAAACAACAGTCAAACTTTTCGGTGTCAAGTTAGATTCGGACATTTCGTTTAAAAGTCAAACAAATAGGACTGTACGCACCGGTTTTTTTCACCTAAGACAACTCAAGTTTGTCAGAAGAAATCTTCCTACAGAAACAACAAAACTGCTTATCAACTCTCGATTACTGTAACGGCATTTATGCCAGCCTTCCAAAATATAAAATTGACAAATTTCAATCAGTGTTTAATGCGGAAGCACGGCTCATAACCGGGGTTTCAAAATATTCGCACATTTCAGAACACCTTCGTAACCTTCACCGACTCAAGTGTTCTGAAAGAATCCAGTACAAATTGTGCTGGATGGTGCTTAAATCCATCAAAGAAATGGCCCCACCCTACATCTCTGAAATCTGCGTCCTGAAAAACACTGGTCAGAGGCAGTCAACTCTTTGATCAGCAACATCATCAGCTGTAGGCAGACTGATGGAACCTAAGCGCAAGCCAAATACTTAGTTTGGTGATTGCGCTTTCAGAGTATCTGGGCCGAAGGCTTGGAATAAACTCTCTCCGGAACTAAGATCCATAACAAGTCCAACAGGATTCAGGTCTAAACTAAAAACTTACCTTTTAAGCTGTCATGCCCTTAAATTAAATATACCATTCTTGAGAGAAAGTCCAGTTATATCCAATTTTCCAATTACGTCCTAAATGCTGTATCTAAATTTCGCTAATAAACAATTAATTAATTTTAATTAAGTGTTAATCTCAAGTGACGTACCAGGTAAGTATTGTACTGTATATTATCTCCATAAATAGTTAGTGATAACATAGATCATTTTAGAAATGTATTATATATTTGTACTGCGCCCTTAAGGTGATCTTGCACAAAAACGGCGCTATACAAATCATAAAAATATTATTATTATTATTATTAAAACTTAATTTGTAATTATCAGGGAAAAACTAAAACAATACTACCACATGAATATCATATATAATATTATCTATAGAGCGGTTAGCAATTAAAATTTGAAACCCAAATGTCACCTGTACGTCCGTTTTTCGTTTTTAACATTTGATTTAAGCAAAGATATGTTCTTCTAATATCTTTGGATTTAAGATAGCGATATACACCGGGCCTGTGGGGTTTAGTGCCAATGGGTTGAAGATGTCGTAAAATCAAATACCATTTTAGAAACTAGATAAAATTGTCTTTTCAAAAATATTCATTAAAATACATTGGAATATTTAAATTTTATACACGAACAAAGGTTAAAAAAACATTTCGAATAATTTCACAAAATAAGAACTTTACTAAACATTTATTTAGGGAATTTGCAAGAAAACTGTTACTTCCCTTTTTATCTCGTTTATACACTAAAAAAATTCCAATTTCGGACATATTGTTTGCAAAATACTAACGTTTTTTTGGATTTGTATTTGCCTAGATGCATAAGTAATTTCTGTTATTAGAAAACTTCACTAGCTTAGAATTATGTATTATTAAATTCACGCGGAAAATTATTACGAAAAGATGCCTGTTTTTTATTTACTTATTATTGTTGTTAATTTAAATTATAAACTTTAAAATTGTAATTCAATTGATAACTGTATTGTATAAACATAACCATCTTTTAAAATGCAAAAGCTCCATGGCCATAATATGAAGTGAAAATAAAGAGATGAAATTATTTTTTAGAATGTATAACAGGTATCTAGCACGGTCGATAGATTTATATATAATGTCAGTAACCAGTCCAATAGCTTTTATATATAATGTCAGTAACCAGTCATCGTTCCACAGCACGACTGCAGATCGCCAACGTATGAACAACAGTTCACGTCAAATAAATTAACAACACTTAGTCGTTGTGAACTAATGTTTGTTCGTTGGCGATCGGCAGTCATACTCAGAAACGATGACAAATTACCGATATTATCGATAAAACCTTTATCGTTGACTGTTCTACGTACTCTGGATAGTAGCTCGGCCCCTGAAGGTTGGGGTTCGGTCTGCCAGAATATAATATTGGAGCGGTGCTTCTCGCCCGAAAATAAATGGGCGCTGTCAATCAGGGCGTTATTGCGTTGATTGTTAATTTCTTTATAC